>NC_140990.1:131531999-132157437 GCF_052327205.1 Somniosus microcephalus
ACAGGAACGATGGGTGTCGCCCACTCGCTCCAGTCCACCTTAGATAACACGCCTGCATTCTCCAGATTCTCCAGCTCTGCCTCGATGGCTGGGCGAATTGCATACAGTACCGGTCTTGCTTTGAAAAACTTGGGAATTGCATTCTCTTCTATTTTCATTGAGGCAGTTATGCCTTTAAGAGTTCCCAGTTCTTGTTGAAATACCTCTTTAGCGTTAGCTAAGATTTTTGACAATCGTCCAGGTGTGACGTCATCATCCTTTTTACCAGCCACCTGAATGGAGTGCCAGTCTAAACTTATCTTTCTGATCCATTCGCGTCCCAATAACGGTGGTCCACCATCTTGCAGTATGTACAGATACAATTTCTGTATATCCTTGCCATTGTATTTGACAGGCACCCTTATTTTCCCTCTGGGGTATATACTTTCTGCCCCGTATATGTCTTCAAGACAATGGATGTGTCTTTCAAGGGTATGTGTGAGAATAGCCGCTCGTAGTCTCGTCGATTCATGACGGTCAGGGCTGATCCTGTATCCAATTCCATTTTGACTTGGGACCCTGCTATCGGGAGGGTGACCCAAATGGTTCGGTGATCCTCTTTTGTGATTACGTTGTGAAGTTTGAGACAGCTTAGTCTCTTGTTCCCGGATTCACTATCGCTCTTCTGGTCTTCGGAACTACTGTCCGTCATCTTTTGTACTTTCCTGTACTGTTCCTTAGTGGCCTTTTTGTTGTCGTTAGTCTTCTTCCCTGACCTGCAAACTCATGCAATGCGTCCCATCTTTCCGCATTGCCTGCATATTTTGTCCTTGGACCAGCAGTCCTTCTGGTCATGGGTTGTTCTGCCGCAGCGATAACATTTTTCAAATCCCCGTGTCATTTCATGGGTGCCGTATTCCTGTGGCTTTTGCTGTATTTCTGCAGCTCCCCTTGCTGCTGCTTCGTACGATACTGCCACGCTGAAAGCCTTATCTAGCGTCAGCTCTTTCTCTGAGAGTAACCTCTTCTGGGTTCCTTCACTCAGGAGTCCACAGACAAATTTGTCCCGTAGGATATCTGCCAGTCCTGCTCCGAACTGGCAGTGCTTTGATAGCTTGTGTAGTTCCGTAAGGCAATCAGCATTGCTCTCATCTTTATGCTGATTTCTCTTGTGGAATTTAAATCTTTCTGCTATCAGCAGCGGTGTAGGATTTAGGTGTTCCTGTAGGATATCAACAATTTTGTTAAAACTCTTCGCCATCGGTTTGGCTGGAATGATCAGGTTCCGCAATAGGCCGTACGTTCTTGCGCCCATTAAGTTTAGTAGTACCGATGCCTTTTTCTCATCGGCTACTTCATTTGCCTTGCAATATACTTCGACTCTTTCCACATACGTGGTCCAGTCTTCTATTGCATTATCGAAGGCAGTGATATTGCCAGTCTTCGGCATCTTGGAGATCTAAGATGGCGCCTCCCGCGCTTTGCCTTCTTCCCCGATTGAACAAAATGGCGCCTCCCGCGCTTTGCCTTCTTCCCCGCTGGATTAAGATGGCGCCTCCCGCGCTTTCTGTCTTCTCCGCTGCTGCTAGCGCTGTTGCTGGCGTTTTTATGCCTTGATGGCGACGCCCTATGGTCTTCGCGCACTTCCCCCCCCCCCCCGCGCTGCTGCTAACGCCGCTCTCCGCGGTCCCCGTGGCAAACTGCAGCTCCTCGCGGCTTTCTGCGCTTCTAATTTCTTTTATTTCAATTACTGTTCCCGTCGTCAGAGCAAACCCTATGGGACACTTTCCTCCCTCTTCTCGGGTCTGTACGCTGCCCGGCTTCGTAGCACCGGCCACGCCCTGTGTGCTCCACCCTCTCTCTCTCCTCTTCCCGACAACGCTGCTCGGCCCCGTTGAAAAGCCACCCGATCGAGCTCTAGCCCGCTGCAGCCCAGGAAGGACCAGTGTACTACCTGCCACCAGCCCGATTAGCTGGAACACCATAGACAGGATAACCAAGCCCCGCTCTCGACAGCCTCTCCTGCAAATCTTCGAATTCGATGAATCAGCGGCGGTTGCCCACGGTCGACGCCCGTTTCTTCTGTTTGTTTTTTTTTTCTTTTCTTCCTTCTGGCCTTGACATCTAACAACTTCCCTTCAGGGATGGATCCCCATGAGGTGGTGCAGAACTGTAGGTAAGTTCGGATCTGTTCGTCGGCAGTGTTCGTCGGCAGTGTTACGTCCGTGTGTAATTGAGACACGGACTGCAGGAGTTGGTTATAACAGGTGTTTACTGAGTGGAGACAAAACTGGAACTACCACACAGGCTTATATACAGGGGTGGTCACTACTGGTACTGCAGTATACAGGGGCTGCAAAATATAGTTCCTTCTTCAAAGTACATACACTACAATAATCTCGTACACCTCTATCAAATCACCCCTCAACCTCCTTTGCTCTAATGAAAACAAATCCAGCTACTCCAACCTATCCTTGTACCTAAGGTCCTCCACTCCCACAGCCATTCTGGTAAATCTCCTCTGAACCCTCTCAAGGGCCTTCACATCCTTCCTAAAGTGTGGTGACCAGAACTGGACACAATACTCCAGTTGTGGCCCAACCAGCGCTTTATAAAGGTTGAGCATTACTTCTCTACTTTTGTACTCAATACCTCTATTTATGAAGCCCAAGATCCCATATGCTTTGTTAACCACTCTCTCACTATGTCCCGCCACCTTCAGGGACCTATGCACATTAACTCCCAGGTCCCTCTGTCCCTGCACACTCTTTAAAACTGTGCCATTAAGTGAATATTGCCTCTCCCTGTTCCTTCTGCCAAAATGCATCACCTCACACTTCTCTGTATTAAATTCCATCTGCCACTTGTCTGCCCATTCTGCTAGCCTTTTTATGTCCTGTTGCAGTTGATTGATATCATCATCACTGTTTGCCACACCCCCAAGTTTGGTGTCATCGGCAAATTTAGAAATTCAACTCTGTATTCCAATGTCCAGGTCATTTATATATATCAAAAAAAGCCCCAGCACTGACCCTAGGGGAACACCACTGTCCACCATCCTCTAGTCTGAAAAACAGCCATTTACCACAACTCGCTGTTTTCTATCCTTAAGCCAATTCCTTATCCAAGCTGCCACTGACCCACCTATTCCATGAGTCTCAATTTTGTTAACCAGCTTTCTATGTGGAACTTTGTCAAACACCTTCCTACAATCCATGTCGACAAATCCATTGCATTCCCTTCATCAATCCTCCCTGTTATTGCATCAAAAAATTCAATTAGATTAGTCAAACACGATCTGCCTTTTACAAACCGTGTTGGCTTTCCTTAATTAGCTTAAACCTCTCCAAATGCCCGTTCATTTTTTTCCTTGATTATTGTTTCTGAAACTTTACCTACCACTGATGTTAAACTGACCGGCCTGCAGTTTCTTTGATTTTCCTTACACCCTTTCTTGAACAATGGGGTCACATTTGCCACTTTGCAATCCTCAGGCACCTCCCCCAAATCTAGGGAAGATTGGAAAATTATGGCAAGCCCTTCTGTCTCCTTCCCCAATTCCCTTAGCAACCAGGGATGCAAGCCATCTGGTATTTGATTCAAACTCTCCACACTTCGGATTTCTCACCATCTCTCCTGACGGTGCTGGTAAAAGCAAAGCATACGGTTAACATCCCACACAATTGTATTAGAAGAGCCCCAGACCTGGGACCCCCTTGTACAGTCCCAGGGTTAGAATCCCCATGTACAGTCCCACGGTTGGAATCCCCATGTACAGTTCCAGGGTTGGAATCCCCATGTACAGTCCCAGGGTTGGGATCCCCATGTACAGTTCCAGGGTTGGAATCCCCATGTACAGTCCCAGTGTTAGAATCCCCATGTACAGTCCCAGGGTTGGAATCCCCATGTACAATCCCAGGGTTGGAATCCCCATGTACAGTCCCAGGGTTGGAATCCCCATGTACAGTCGCAGGGGTAGAATCCCCATGTACAGTCCTAGGTTTGGAATCCCCATGTACAGTCCCAGGGTTGGAATCCCCATGTACAGTCCCAGTGTTAGAATCCCCATGTACAGTCCCAGGGTTGGAATCCCCATGTACAGTCCCAGGGTTGGATTCCCCATGTACAGTCTCAGGGTTAGAATCCCCATGTACAGCCTCAGGGTTGGAATCCCCATGTACAGTCCCAGGGTTGGAATCCCCATGTACAGTCCCAGGGTTGGAATCCCCATGTACAGTCCCAGGGTCGGAATCCCCATGTACAGTCCCAGGGTTGGAATCCCTCAGCAACACCGAGTGCGGGTCTCAGGCCCCGAGTCAGAGCCGGCGGACGTGCGGCCAGGACCCCGGCACCATTAACCCCGGGTGCAGCCCCTCCCCAGACAAGAAACACAACAACTTGCATTTATACAGCAGAGGGAGCAATTCTGAGCCAGTTAGCATCAGGGTGGGTGGTGGATGTGGAACTCAGTCCCTGTCCTGTGTAGGGCTTTTTTGTTGCAACAGTTTGAGCTGGAGTGGAGAGGGGGGAGAAGCTGCTGGGTTTAACCCCCAGTACTTCTGAGCCCAGTGGGACCCAGCAATTTCCAATGTGGGACTGTGGAGGGAGGTGGATTCTAGGGGAGATTAAGTTGCTAAACAGACACTCTGTACAGTGTAAAAGATTATCGTTTTAGGAACAAGTATTTCTGTAGAGGCTTTCAATCCATTTTATAGATACAGATTTTTAAAATTCATTCGATGTTGGTGTCACTAGCAAGGCCAGCAGATATTGCCAGTCCCCAGTTGCCCGTTGAGAAGGTGATGCTGGGCCTCCTTCTTGAACCTCTGCAGTCCGTGTGGTGAAGAATGCTGTTAGGTGAGGAGCTCCAGGACTTTCACCCAGCGACAATGTAGGAACGGCAATATATGCCCAGGTCAGGATAGTGTGTGACTTGGAGGGGAACTGGGAGATGATGGTGTGCCCATGCACCTGCTGCCCTTGTCCTTCTAGGTGGTGGAGGTCGCGTGTTTGGGAGGTGCTGTCAAAGTTCTAGTCAAGTTACAGATGTATAAAGTCGCTCTCCTTCACCCCTCCCCCCACCTCGCTCTCTCTCCTCCCATAGAGACCAGAGTCTTGTGTAGGCCCAGACCGGGTGGCGGGTTCCCTTCCCTGAAGGACTTCAGAGAACCAGTTGGGTTTTTACGACAATCCGGCAGCTTTCATGTTCACTTTTTTCTAGTGCCGGCCCCACAAATTCCTAGATTCATTCAGCTCAATTTCACAACCTGCCTTTATGTTTTTGTGGGTTCTCTCTCACCCTCCCTTTTTCCTGTTTCAAATTCATTTTGCAGGGTGTTAGAAGGGGAGGATTTGCAGACGGGAAACTCAAACCAAACATCACGTCAAGATCTGACAGAGTCACTCGATTCATCAGGACCTTTGAACATGGAAGCAGAAAGCACCGTTCAGAGCGGGGAAAAACCGTACACGTGTTCTGTGTGTGGACGAGGCTTCATCCGATCCTCTGGCCTGTTGAGACACCAGCGCAGTCACACCGGGGAGTGGCCATTCACCTGCTCTGAGTGTGGGAAGGGATTCACTAATTCATCCAACCTGCTGACACACCAGCGAGTTCACACTGACGAGAGACCTTTTAAATGCCCGGACTGCGGGAAGTGCTACAAAAGTTCCGGGGAACTGACGCGCCATCAGCGTGTTCACACTGATGAGAGACCATTCAGGTGCTCTCACTGCGGGTCTGGGTTCAGGCGATCATCTCACCTCACTGTACACCAGCGAGTTCACACTGGGGAGAGGCCATTCACCTGCTCTGAGTGTGGGAAGGGATTCACTCAGTCATCCCACCTGCTGACACACCAGCGCACTCACACTGGGGAGAGACCATTCACCTGCTACGAGTGTGGGAAGGGATTCACTCAGTCATCCCACCTGCTGACACACCAGCGCACTCACACCGGGGAGAGGCCGTTCACCTGCTCTGAGTGTGGGAAAGGATTCACTCAGTCATCCGACCTTCTGAAACACCAGCGAGTTCACACTGGGGAGAGACCGTTCACCTGCACCGAGTGTGGGAAGGGATTCACTCGGTCATCCAACCTGCTGCAGCACTGGCGAGTTCACACTGAGGAGAGACCTTTTAAATGCCCGGACTGTGGGAAGTGCTTTAAAAGTTCCGGGGAACTGACGTCCCATCATCGTGTTCACACTGACGAGAGACCATTCAGGTGCTCTCGCTGCAGGGCTGGGTTCAGGCGATCATCTGAACTCACTGTACACCAGCGTACTCACACTGGGGAGAGGCTGTTCACCTGCTCCGAGTGTGGGAAGGGATTCACTCGGTCATCCACCCTGCTGACACACCAGCGTGTTCACACCGGGGAGAGGCCGTTCACCTGCTCCGTGTGTGGGAAGGGATTTACTCAGTCATCCGACCTTCTGAAACACCAGCGAGTTCACACTGGGGAGAGACAGTTCACCTGCTCCGAGTTTGGGAAGGGATTCACTCAGTCATCCGACCTTCTGAAACACCAGTGAGTTCACACCGGGCAGAGGCTGTTCACCTGCCCCGAGTGTGGGAAGGGATTCATTCAGTCATCCCACCTTACTGAACACCAGTGAGTTCACACTGGGGAGAAGCCATTCACCTGCTCCGTGTGTGGGAAGGGATTCACTCAGTCATCCAACCTGCTGAACCCACCCAGAGTCAGTACCTTCAGGGGAGGAGAAGGAGGGGAACCAGTGAGTGTAGAACTGAACCCAGCCAGAGTCAGCACCTTCAGGGGAGGAGAGGGAGGGTAACCAGTGAATGTGCAACTGAACCCAGCGAGAGTTGGTGGTGAAAACAGGTAGAGGAGGAAAAACTATCTTGAGACGTGCGATTTGTTTGGATTTTAACACAGAGAGGCGGGACAATGTGTGGGACGGGGATTTACAGCTTTGGAGGAACAAGAGAGGAAAGAATGTTCTTTAGAAACTAGAATTGTCTGTTCTGAATTTCTGTCCTATACTTACAATGATGAGTTTTGTAAACTCCTTTTACAGGGTATTAGAAGGGGAGGATTTGGGAAACTCAAACCAAACATCACGTCAAGATCTGACAGAGTCACTCGATTCATCAGGACCTGAATATCATCAGGCTTTGAATGTGGAAGGAGAAATGTTTGTCTGTTCTGTCTGTGGGAAAAGATTTCAAACATCAGTGTGACTGGAAAAGCACTGAGACACGCACACCCGAGTGAGAGTGTTCCAGTGCACTGACTGGAAAGAGCTTTAACCAGTTACACAGCCTGAAAAAACATCGCACCATTCACAGCGGGGAGAAACCGTACACGAATTCTGTGTGTGGACGAGGCTTCAACTGATCAGCCAACCTGGAGAGACACAAGGATACCCACACCATGCAGAAACCGGGGAAATGTGGGGATTGTGGGAAGGGATTCAGTTCCCTGTCTGAGCTGGAAATTCATTGGCGCAGTCACAAAGGGGACAGGCTGTTCATCTGCTCTGTGTGTGGGAAGGAATTCACTTGTTCATCCAACCTGCGGAAACACCAGCGAGTTCACACTGGGGAGAGACCACCTGTTCCGTGTGTGGAAAGGGATTCACTCGGTCATCCCACCTGCTGACACACCAGCGAGTTCACAAGTGACTGCAGAGGTTGGATTCTGCTGTTATTGCTGCTGTTAATCACATCCCGGACTGAACCATGTTCATTCTGGCAGCTGGGGTTTGTTTCTGCTGATGTTAATACACTCCAGCCCAGTTACAGGGGTTAATATTTTGGATATATGTCAAATAAATCAGCTTGCTTTAAACACATTGTTGTGGATTTTCGTCGTTCCCACCTGAGTGTTTAGCATCACCTGGCTGGAGCTCAGAAAGGACAATCTGGGGGGAGGATCGTACGGCGGGAACAGAACTACAGCCTGGACACAGTCCTTCAGGGCCACACTGAGAGGGGCAAACGGCACTTTGGTCTTTCTCGTCTCTCTTCACTGACAGCAATGTCCCCGTGCAGGTTAATCTTGAGGCCTGTAAGGAATGTGTCCCAGCTGCTCTCCCATGGGTCAGAGCTCCTGGGCATGGAACAGAAGGCTCCTTTACAACTCTGTTTAGAGTCAGGAAGAACAACAGTGAATGCTGGAAACGTGCTGTCAAATCAGAGATTGGTGTCAAACTGCGATCTGTTCCTGACTGAAAGTGAAACGGCAGGGTTAAGTTTCCAGTCTAAAAATGACTGGAAATTATTCTATGAAGGTTTAACGTGTTCATAGAATCATAGAATGGTTACAGCACAGAATGTGGCCATTCGGCCCATTGAGATCGTGCCGGCTCTCTGCAAGAGCACTTCAGCTAGTCCCACTCCCCCACCCTTCCCTCGTAGCCCTGCAAATTTTTGTCCTTCAGGTACTCATCCAATCCCCTTTTGAAAGCCACGATTGAATCTGCTTCCACCACCCTTTCAGGCAGTGCATTCCCGATCCTAACCACTCACTGCGTAAAAAGTTTTTCCCCATGTCACCTTTGGTTCTTCTGCCAATCACCTTAAATCTGTGTCCTCTGGTTCTCGACCCTCCCGCCAATGGTAACAGTTTCTCTCTATCTACTCTGTCTAGACCCCTCATGATTTTGAACACCTCCATCAAATCTCTCAATCTTCTCTGCTCCAGGAAGAACAACCCCAGCTTCTCCAGTCTATCCACATAACTGAAGTCCCTCATCCCTGGAATCATTCTCGTAAATCTTTCCTGCGCCTTCAGTAAGGCCTTCACATCCTTCCTAAAGTGTGGTGCCCAGAATTGGACACAGTTCTCCAGTTGGGGCCGAACCAGTGTTTCATCATCATTTCCACACTTTTGTACTCTATACCTCTATTTATTAAGTCCATGGTCCCGTAAGCCTTTTTAACTGCTTTCTCAGCCTGCCCTGCCACCTTCAAGGATTTGTGCACACATACCCCCAGGTCTCTCTGTTTGTGCACCCACTTTAGGATTGTACCATTTAGTTTACATGTCCTCTCCTCATTCTTTCCTCCAAAATGTATCATTTCACACTTTTCTGCATAAATTTCATCTGCCACGTGTCCGTCCATTTCACCAGCCTGTCTATGTCTTCCTGAAGTCTATCACTCTCCTCCTCACTGTTCACAATACTTCCAAGTTTTGTGTCATCTGCAAATTTGGTAATTGTGCTCTGTACACCCAAGTCGAAGCCATTAATATATATCAAGAAAAGCAGTGGTCCTAGAACTGACCCCTGGGGAACACCACTGTATACCTTCCTCCAGTCCGAAAAACAACCATTCAGCACCACTCTGTTTCCTATCACTTAGCCAATTTCGTATCCATGCTGCCTGTTCCTTTTATTCCATGGGCTTCAACTTTGCTGGCCAGTCTATTATGTGGCACTTTATCAAACGCCTTTTGGAAATCCATGTATACCACATCAACTGCATTGCCCTCATCAACCCTCTCTGTTACCTCATCAAAAAACTTGATCAAGTTGGTTAAAGACGATTTGCCTTTAACAAATCTGTGCTGGCTTTCCTTAATTAATCCACACCTATCCAAGTGACTATTAATTTTGTCCCTGATTACTGTTTCTAAAAGCTTCCCCACTACCGAAGTTAAACTGACTGGCCAGTAGTTGCTGGGTTTATCCTTACATGCTTTTTTGAACAATGGCATAACATTTGCAATTCTCCAGTCCTTTGGCACCACCCCTGTATCTATGGAGGAGGATTGGAATATTATGGCCAGTACCTCCCTCAATTCCCTCAGCATCCTAGGATGCATCCCATCCACTCCTGGTGATTTATCTACATTAGGTACAGCCAGCCTTGCTAATACCTCCTTTTTATCAATTTTTATCCCATCAAGTATCTCCACTAACTCCTCCTTTACTATGTCTATGGCAGCATCCTCTTCCTTGGTGAAGACAGATGCAAAGTACTCATTTAGTACCTCAGCCATACCCTCTGCCTCCATGCATAGGTCTCCTTTATGGTCCCTAATCGGCCCTACCCCTCCTCTTACTACCTGTTTACTATTTAAATGCCTGTAGAAGACTTTTGGATTAACTTTTATGTTGGCTGCCATTCTATTCTCATACCCTCTCTTTGCCCCTTATTTTCTTTTCACTTCTCCTCTGACCTTTCTATATTTAGCTTGATTCTCAGATGTATTTGCAACCTGACATCTGTCATACGCGCTCTTTCTCTGCTTCATCATATTCTCTATCTCTTTCGTCATTCAGGGAGCCCTGACTTTAGTTGCCCTGCCTTTCCCCCTTGTGGGAATGTACCTCAACTCTACCTGAACTATTCCCTCTTTAAAGGCAGCCCATTGTCCCATTACAGTTTTGCTGCAAATCTTTGATTCCAGTTTACCCGGGCCAGATCCGTTCTCATCCCACTGAAATTGGCCTTCCCTCAGTTAAACATTTTTACTCTAGATTGCTCCCTATCCTTTTCCATAGATAATCTAAACCTTATGATACTATGATCACTGTTCCCTCAATGTTCACCTACTGACACTTGCTCCACTCGACCCATCTCATTCCCCAGAACCAGATCCAGCAATGCCTCCTCCCTCATTGGGCCAGAAACGTACTGATCAAGAAAGTTCTCCTGAACACACTTCAGAAATTCTTCCCCTTCTCTGCCCTTAACACTATTACTATCCCAGTCTATATTAGGATAGTTGAAGTCCCCCATTATCACTACTCTATAGTTCTTGCACCTCTCTGTAATTTCTCTGCAAATTTGCTCCTCTATATCTTTCCCACTATTTGGTGGTCTATAGAATACACCTAGTAGTGTAATGGTACCTCTATTATTTCTTAACTCTAGTCATATAGATTCTGTCCTTGACCCCTCCAGGACATCCTCCCTCTCCAGCACTGTAACATTCTCCTTGACCAATACTGCCACACCACCTCCTATCTTTCCTGAACACTTTATAACCAGGAATATTTAATACCCAATCCTGCCCTTTTGAGCCAGGTCTCAGTTATTGCCACAACATCATATTCCCATGTGACTATTTGTGCCTGCAGCACACTGACCTTGTTTACTACACTTCGTGCGTTCACATACATACACTGCAAACCCATCTTAGACCATCCTGTATTCTCTCTTAGTTTGACCCCACCTAATACCTTACTATTTATTACTTTAGTGCTCTCTGCCTCTCCCAATCCTTTGAGCACTTTATTTCCCCTTTCTAATATTACATCTTGGTGCCCATCCCCCTGCCAACTTAGTTTAAACCCCCCCCAACAGCACTAGCAAACCTTCCTGCGAGGATATTGGTACCGGCTCTGCTGAGGTGCGACCCATCCGGCCTGTACAGGTCCCACCTCCCCAGAACCGGCCCCAATTCCCCAGGAATCTGAAGCCCTCCCTCCTGCACCATCTCTCCAGCCACACATTAATTTGCTCTATCCTCCTATTTCTATACTCACTCGCGCGTGGCACCGGGAGTAATCCAGAGATTACTACCTTTGAGGTCCTGCTTTTTAATCTCTGTCCCAGCTCCCTAAAATCTGTCTGCAGGACCTCATCCCTCTTTCTACCTATGTTGTTGGTACCGATATGGACAACGACCTCTGGCTGTTCACACACCCCCCTCAGAGTGTCCTGCAGCCACTCAGTGACATCTTTAACCCTGGCAGCAGGGAGGCAACATACCATCCTGGAGTCAGGTCTGCAGCTGCAGAAACGCCTGTCTGCTCCCCTAACTATTGATTCCCCTACCACTATTGCTTTCCCTGTCTTCCTCCTCCACCCCTGTGCAGCTGAGCCACCCATGGTGCCATGGACTTGGCTCTGGCTGTACTCCCCAGAGGAACCATCACCCTCACCAGTACTCAGCACAGAATTCTGGTTGGAGAGCGAGATGCACTCCGGGGACTCCTGCACTACCTGCCTGGTCCTCCTCTTCTGTCTGGCAGTCACCCATTCCCTCTCTGCCTGCGCACTCATTAGCTGCGGGGTGACCACCTCCTGAAACATGCTATCCACGTAGCTCTCAGCGTCGCGGATGCACCACAGTGACACCAGCTGCTGCTCAAGCTCCGAAACCCGGAGCTCGAGCTCCTCCAGCTGACGACACCTCCTGCACATGTGGTTGTCCAGGACACGGGAGGCGTCCTGTAGTTCCCACAATTTTTTTTTATTCTTTCATGAGATCTGGGCATCGCTGGCAAGGCCAGCATTTAATGCCCACCCCTAGTTGCCCTTCAGAAGGTGGTGGTGAGCCGCCTTCTTGAACTGCTGCAGTCCGTGTGGTGAAGGTACTCCCACAGTGCTGTTAGGGAGGGAGTTCCAGGATTTTGACCCAGCGACGATGAAGGATCGGTGATATACGTCTAACTCAGGATGGTGTGTGACTTGGAGGGGAACTTGGAGGTGGTGGTGATCCCAAGCATCTGCTGCCCTCGTCCTTCTAGTTGGAAGAGGTCGCGGGTTTGGGAGGTGCTGCCGAAGAAGCCTTGGCAAGTTGCTGCAGTGCATCTTGTAGATGGTACACACTCCAGCCATGGTACACCAGTGGTGAAGGGAGTGAATGTTTAAGGTGGTGGATGGGGTGCCAGTCAAGCGGGCTGCTTTGTCCTGGATGGTTTCAAGCTTTTTGAGTGTTGTTTGAGCTGCACTCATCCAGGCAAGTGGAGAGTATTCCATCACACTCCTGACTTGTGCCTTGTAGATGGTGGAAAGGCACAGGATGTGCATCCGCTGGACCCAGTTGCCCTGCTGTGCCTTTAATTATTTGACTATTAACTAACTTTTGTTTTTAAGTAACTTAACAGAAATAAACTTGAAACTTAAAAACAATCCCTCCCCAATCTGCTCCTTCCCTTGTGCTGAGGTCACATACCTCGCTCCCTGACACTGGCGCTCCCTCCAGGCTCTTGGGCCTGTCTTTATCTGCGGCCGCTCCTTTCACTGTCCCACAGCTCTACTCTTGTGCCTATTAACTTGGGTTCTGTAGCTCCACTCCTCCTTTTCACTCAGACATCTCCACCGCCTTCTTCCTCTCCACCAATTTCTGCGCCCACTCTGCTTCTGAATCACTGCGTTTGCGAATCTCCCGGCTCTGTCTCCAAGCTCTGTGCTCAAGCTCAGTATTTGAAACAATGATCTCGATGCAGGAAATAGTGCACGGTATGTTAGGTCCATGAGATTAAATTAAGGACACCATCACAATCAGCAAAGACAATGACAAAGATCAGAACATTCCAAAGGCTGTCACATGCAGGACCTGTGGAGGAGTTGTACTAACCGGATCCAAGAAGTGTTAAACCATGCACACAATAACTGATTTCAAATCTGAAGCAAGAGAGTTCTTTCAAGGGTTGGTTGAAAGGAATTTCAGATGAGTATAAAGTGAGACACTGTAGTTCAGTCTATGACACCCACAAGCCATGTAGTCAAACGGAACCAGCTTGGGGTTAGATGTGGTAGGTGGTGAACTAGGTGAGAAGTGATATAATCAAGAGTAAGAAAAGCCCCAAAATGGAACAGTGGGTAACAGAACATCAATTAGTCTCCTCTGGTCAAGGAGAAATCAAATATTCAATACACTGTGTTTGAAACAAAGCTGCTTTATTCAATATTTATACAGAATAGTAATCTCCAGCCCATGTATAGGGGTTATCAGCAAAAACACACTCTGATTGTGTACTAGAGACGGAAGTAGTACCATATTAGACAGAAGCAGACTAAGGAAGACTACGAAAAATTCAAAAATGTGTTTAGAATGCATGTACGTAAATGCACAAAGTGTGATCAATAAGGTTGGTGAGCTACAAGCACAATTAGCGATGCGGCAATAAAGAAATGTGGCTTAAAAACGGTGAGGACTGGGCACTTAATATTCAAGGGTACAAGGTGTTCAGAAAACATAGGTCTTATGTTCATTAATAAATAGACATTCTTATGAACACAGCTAGCTTTTGCTAGTTACTTTATTGAGCCCATGTGGACTAGGTACAGTACCTGTGGAGGCTTCCATCTTGACTGCTGCCTTGTGGGTAGCCTAGTGTCTCATGGGTAATGTAGTCTTAATATATATACAGCTGGGTAGTGTAGTCTTATACACAGCTCTACGGCTCCACCTAGTGTCCACTATAGAATGACATGTTGTTGATCATTACATCCCCCTTTCTTTGAGGTTTAACAAAATCAATATCAATCAACTTTCAAGAAAACAATAAAGATAATATCAGTAACACTTTTGTTAGTGCTCTATAAACATAAACATTTTCAAAACAGTCAACACATTTTCAAAGCTTTACATTGTACTTAAAGATTAAGTCTATCAGGCTCTTTTACTTCACGTGTGGATCTTCTCAACACGAGTAAGTCTGATGGGACTTCATGAGATTGTTCTGGCGGTGAATGACAAGATGCAGTTGCGGCATTGTCATCAATCTGGTCTTGAATAGTCTCTTGTGTTTTTAGGAGGGAACGGCGGTTCCTCCTGAGAATATGTCCTTCCTCAGTTCTAACAGTGTATGACCTTGGTCCTACTTCCTCAAGAACTGTAGCATTCCTGTTCCATGCATTTGGATCCTCAATCCTGACAACATCATCCCTTGTCAATGGTTTTAGAGCTTTGAATGACTTGTCATCGTATGATTTCTGTTTCAGCTTTAACAGTTGAATTCTCTGTCTCAGTTCCTCACTTTGCTGTTCTTTTGCACAGCAGGGTAGCGTGGTGCGCAACTTGCGACCCATTAGTAGTTCAGCAGGTGAAGAACCACAGTCTAAAGGTGAGGCTCGGTAGCTCAGTAGGGCGAGATAAGGATCAGACTTGCTTTCTGTCGCTTTCTTCAGTAGCTGCTTGAGAACTTGAACACCTTTCTCTGCCTTACCATTTGACTGAGCATACAAAGGACTGGATGTGATGTGCTGAAAGTCATAATGTGCTGCAAACTGTTGCCACTCCTTACAGTTGAAGCACGGACCACTGTCGCTAACGGCAATCCTGGGAATTCCATGTCTGGCGAAGATGGATTTCACATGCATTATGACACTGCTTGCTGTGGTGCTTGAGAGCAGCGCCATCTCAGGATAGTTAGAATAGTAGTCAATCACTATTAGATAATCTATACCATTTAAATGAAAAAGGTCCATACCAACCTTTTGCCATGCTGCTGTTGGTATGTCAGCTACTATCATTGGTTCCTTTGCTTGTTTGTTTTGGTGTTTCTGACATGTCTCACATTTGCCTATCATGTTCTCAATGTCCTTATTTATGCCAGGCCAATAAACAGTGTCCCTTGCTCTCCTTTTGCATTTTTAAATTCCGAGGTGTCCCTCATGAATCCTTTGAGCATGTCTTGATGTAGAGCCTGTGGAATGACTATTCTGTTCTGTTTTAGTAATAGTCCACTTGCGACATTCAATTCTGACCTTATGTGAAAATATTTTGGACAGGAACCTTTTGGCCAACCATGATGAATGTTCTCTATTACTGTTTGTAATACTGTATCTTTTACTGTTTCTTCTGCTATTTGCTTTGATTTTGTGACTGACACGGGCAGCGCAGCAGTGACCATACTCACATGAACATCCACGTCTTCTTCAGTAGAGCTCACATGACTCATTGTGGGTGCTCGGGATAGTGCATCTGCTAACACTATGTATTTGCCTGGTGTGTAGATCAGTTCAAAGTCATATATTTGCAGCTTCATCATGAGTCGTTGAATTCTTGGAGACATCTCATTCAGGTTTTTTTTTATGATGGCAACCAGAGGGCTGTGATCTGTCTCAACTGTGAAGGTGGGAAGTCCATATATGTAGCCATGAAACTTTTCTAGTCCAACTACCAAGCCTAGACATTCCTTTTCAATCTGGGCGTATCGACACTCAGTATCAGTCATAGACCTGGAGGCATAGGCAACAGGCTTCCAATCTTCATCCTCTGCTTGAAGCAAGACCACACCTAAGCCATCTTTTGATGCATCCGTTGACACTTTGATTCTTTTTGTTGGGTCAAAGAAGATGAGTACAGGTGTGGTTGTCAGCACTGTTTTGAGGTTTATCCACTCTTGTTCATGTCTTTCTGTCCATGCGAACTCATTTGTTTTATGTCGCAGGTCTCGCAGACAGGCTGTCTTGGCTGACAAGTTAGGAATGAACTTTCCAATGAAGTTTATCATCCCCATGATGCGTAGCACTCCTTTTTTGTCAGTGGGTCGGAGCATTTTGAGTATGGCGTTTACTTTTTCCATATCTGGCTCTATTCCTTTACCAGATAGATTATCTCCTAGGAAACTGACTTCCTGGACGTCAAACTGACACTTGGCTTTGTTGAGCTTCAGTCCATTCCGGTGTATGCTCTGTGTTCTTTGTGTTCATTGTGTTCTTTCAGTGTGGAGCCCCAGATGATGATGTCATCAGCATAGACCCGAACTCCTTCCAGACCTTCAATTATGTGTTCCATTGCTCTATGAAAGATTTCAGATGCAGATATTATCCCGAAAGGCATTCTGAGCAAACAATACCTGCCAAATGGTGTGTTGAAGGTACAGTATTTGTTGCTCTCTTCATCCAGTTTTAGTTGCCAAAATCCTTGTGAGGCATCGAGCTTTGTAAAGTATCTGGCACCTGACATTTCACTGGTGATTTCTTCTCGCTTGGGAATCTGGTAGTGTTCACGTTTTATGTTTGCATTTTAAGTCCTTTGGATCCATGCATATTCTTAGATCATTGTTCTTTTTCTTTACACATACCGTGGAGTTAACCCAGTCTGTTGGCTCTTTGACTTTCCTGATGACTCCTAGTGTGGTTATTCTGTCCAGTTCATTCTTGAGCCGGTCACACAGAGGTGCTGGAACTCTTCGTGGAGCATGTACCACTGGCTGAGCATCCTGCTTTAGCTGGATCTTGTAAGTGAATGGTAGAACTCCAAATCCTTTGAACACATCCTGGAAATTATTCACTACAGAATCCACCGAGTCATCTGGTCTGCTTATGGCACAGTTTACACGGTAGACTCTTTTGACCAGTTCTAAGTCCTCACAAGCTTTGTCACCCAATAGTGAATCAAGCCTTTCAGCCACAACAGAAAACATGAGATGATGCACTTTGTCTTTGACTGTCACTTTAAGTCTGCATACACCTAAGCTATCTATTTTCTGTCCATTATAGTCCTTCAGTAGTCCTGACTTTTTCTGTATTTTTGGCTTTTCTTTCATATTGTTAATGTCACTCATACTGATTAAGTTTGCTTTTGCCCCAGTGTCTAGTTTCAAGGTAACTAATGCTCCATTTACCTGCAGTGGGATCATCCATTTGTCCTCTTTTACTGCATTAACTTTATGTTCAGCATTGTCCATTTCTGAGGGCTGCACATTTTCTGTATCCTTTTTGATATTGTCACATGACACCATTCCTACATAAAATGTCTCACTTAAATCAGTGCCCTCAATTACATTAACTCGTTGCCCTTTCTTAGTTTGTAATTTTGAAAAGCATTGTTTGGCAAAGTGATTCTTTCCATTACACTTTGTGCACATTTTTCCAAACGCTGGGCATTGTCTTAACTGGTGTTTGTAACCACAGCATTTACAATTAAAAATGTCATCCTCCGATTGCTTTTCATTTCTGTTCTGCCCATGTTTCTTCCCCTTATAGGACACAGCACCGACAGCAGCATTATCATTCATTACAATTGCATCATTATTGATTTCACTGAAAGTCTTCGCGTGCTTTCGAGCTAGCTCGCTGGCTTGGCATATTTTCACTGCATTTTCCAAATTTAGTTCGGTTTCTCTCAACAGACATTCCCTGACTTTTTTATCATGAATACCAAACACAATCTGGTCACGAATCATGGATGATTTCAGCTCAGAGAAATTACATGTCTGTGCTTTCAGTTTCAGATCAGTTATAAAGCTATCAAAAGTCTCATTTTGTTGCTGTGTCTGAGAATGGAAGATGTGTCTTTCACAAGTCTCATTCTTTTTGGGAGAGCAATGTGCATCAAATTTTTTTAGCACATCTTCTAATTTTTCTCTGTTCTCATCTGGATTAAATACAAATGAATTAAATACCTCTATCGCCTGTGGGCCTGCAACCGTAAGCAGCAACGCTATCTTCCTTGCATCTGGCTTCGTACCAAATCCGATGGCTGCAATGTAGAGTTCGAATTGTTGCTTAAAAGTCTGCCAATTGTCGTCGATTTTTTCTGTGAGTTTCAAACGCTCTAGTGGCTTCAAATTCTCCATGTCGCTTTTCACAATTTTCAGCAGATCTTCACCACCCTGGTACCATCTTATGTTCATTAATAAATAGACATTCTTATTATGAACACAGCTAGCTTTTGCTAGTTACTTTATTGAGCCCATGTGGACTAGGTACAGTCTCTGTGGAGGCTTCCATCTTGACTGCTGCCTTGTGGGTAGCCTAGTGTCTCATGGGTAATGTAGTCTTAATATATATACAGCTGGGTAGTGTAGTCTTGTATACAGCTCTACACAGCTCTACGGCTCCACCTAGTGTCCACTATAGAATGACATGCTATTGATCATTACAATAGGGAAGGAAAAAAGGGAGGTGGGGTGTCAGTGCTGATTAAGGAAGACATTGTAGTGTTGGAAAGGGAGGATGTTCTTGAAGGGACAAGGACAGAATCCATTTGGTTAGAGTTGAGGAGCAAAAGGGGTATGATCACACTATTGGGGGTATTCTATAGGCCTCCAAATAGTGAGAGGGAGGTAGAGGAGTAAATCTGCAGGGAAATCGCAGAGATATGCAAGAGCTATAAAGTGGTGATATTGGGGGACTTTACTTACCCAAATATTCAGAAATCACAGAAATCACAGAAAACCCACAATGCAGATAGAGGCCATTTCGGCCCATCGAGCCTGCACCGACACATATCCCACCCGATCCCCGTAACCCCTACACCAACACATATCCCACCCGATCCCCGTAACCCCTACACCAACACATATCCCACCCTATCCCCGTAACCCCACGTATTTAATCCCCCTAACACTAAGGGTCAATTTATCATAGCCAATCAACCTAACCCGCACATCTTTGGACTGTGGGAGGAAACCGGAGCACCCGGAGGAAACCCACGCAAACACGGGGAGATTGTGCAAACTCCACACAGACAGTCGCCCGAGGCTGGATTCGAACCCAGGTCCCTGGCGCTGTGAGGCAACAGTGCTAACCACTATGTCACCGTGCTGGGATAATGCCAGGGCAAAGGGAAAGGAGGGGTAGGAATTTCTGAACTATGTTCAGGAGAATTTCCTTGAACAGTATGTTCTTGGCCCAACTAGGAAGGAGACATTGCTGGATCTGGTGCTGGGGAATGCGGCGGGCCAGGTCGACCAACTGTCTGTGGGAGAACACTTGGATATGAGTGATCATCGTATCATAAGATTTAGATTAGCAATGGAGAGGAGCAAGGAACAATCTAGAGTGGAACTTCTAAACTGGAATAGGGCTAACTTCAATGGGATGTAAAAGGATCTAGCCAGGGTAAAATGGAACATAAGACTGACAGGAAAAACTAACGGAACAATGGGTGATCTTTAAGGAGGAGATGTTCCAAGTACAATTTCAAAACGCACATCATTATAAAATACATTTCCTGATTCAATTACTTCTAGTCCATATAATCAATTTAAATTTCACAATTTATGCTCAGACTTTGTGATTTTACAAAGAAGACAAAAGTAACAATTGCGTTGGGATGCGAGTCATTTATCTTCCCCTTCGAGCAATGTGTCTTGGAAAATAGGATTAGACAGAATCTACGGCACAGAAATACACCGTTCGGCCCAACCAGTCCATGTTGGTGTTTATGCTCCACTCAAGTCTCCTCCCATCTTTCCTCATCTAACTCTATCAGCATAACCCTCTATTCACTTCTCCCTCATATGCTTGTCTAGCCTCCCCTTAAATGCATCGATACTATTCGCTTCAACCATTCCCTGTGGTAGCGAGTTCCACATTCTCCCCACTCTCTGGGTAAAAAGTTTCTCCTGAATTCCCTATTTGATTTCTTGGTGACTATCTTATATTGATGGCCTCTAGTTATGCTCTTCCCCACAAGTGGAAACACTCTCTCTGTATCTACTCTATCAAAACATTTCATAATTTTGAAGACCTCTATTAGGTCACCACTCAGCCTTCTTTTTTCAAGAGAAAAGAGACCCAGCCTGTCCATCCTTTCCTGATAGGTATACCCTCCCATTTCTGGTATCATCCTTGTAAATCTTCTCTACACTCTCTCCAGTGCCTCTATATCCTTTTTATAATATGATGACCAGAATTTAACGCAGTGCTCCAAGTATGGTCTAACCAAGGTTCGATACAAGTTTAGCATAACTTCACTACTTTTCCATTCTATAACAATTCAATTCTATAACAATCGATCCCAATAATTTAACCCAATAGGTTAAAGTCTTATGTCCAATTTTGTCAGCACGCTGCGACATTCGATGTCTGCAGATAACGGGAGATAAATTCTTAAAACTGCTGGATCTCTTGCTCTGCCATCAACCTCTTATCAAACTGGAGCTGGCATTGCCTAATATGGTCGTCTCTGGCTACTGCACAGTCCAGAGACACAAGTCTGCATTTTCTTCAACACACATCAACAACATTAGAAGCAGGTAAAAACACTGTGGCCTTCCTGGGGCAGCACAAACCACTAGTCTCCAGACTTTTCTTATCCCAACATCATATTTCTGATCGAAACATTCTATGATGAAAATATCCAAGGCCAGTTGGTTACAAACACCAGCTGTTGCTCAGTGAAACCTCTCTCTCTCTCTAATGATACCAACCACATTTTCCCCAATATCCAATGAACTAAACATGAACACCTTTCAGAAGCTGAATTAACTGAGGTCCATTTGCCAACACCCCTCTCATCTTCCATTCACTTCAATTGAAAGGAAACCAACAGATTGGACCAGTCAGGATTTGAAAGATATTTACAACAGATTCTAGATGTTCTTAGAGTTGGGATCTTTCTCTATTCTGTCCACTCGAGGAGTTAGATAACAGACTTTCTCCTGTGAATATAGAGCTGGGGCATTGGGCCGTGATGTGTTCACTTGTTCATCTTGTTGACTCTAAATCTTTGCCAATTCTTTGATGTGATCTGTTTACTTCTACATATTTTTTTAAATACACTTGCTGAGTGGATTAAAATTTAAATTGAAAGCAGGTTTGCAGGCGTGATGCTCTATTCACACATCGAAGGTAAGGGAGATGCTGTGGAACACACGCTAAGTCCAGTAGCTGAAAGTGATTAACAGTTTTGTGTTTACTGATCCCGAGCGTGTTACCGAGACCTTCCCTGGATACGAAGGCTAGGAGAGGCATGCTGGAAGGTATGGGGAGCTGGGACTTGTCCATGGGAGTATCTGACAGTATGAGAACTGAAATAATCTCGAGTTAGAAAGGAGAAAAGGCCCAAAAATGGAGCAGTCAGTAACAGGACATCAATTAGTTTCCTCTTATCTTGGAGACATCAAATATCAACACATTTAATATTTGAAATATCAAAATATTAAACACCAGCCCAGTTATAGGGGTTATTAACATCAGCAGAAACAAACTCCAACTGTCAGAATGAATACAATTCAGTCCATGATAGGATTAACAGCAGCAATAGCAGCAGAATCCAACCCCTGCAGTCACTTGTGAACTCGGTGTGTCAGCAGGTGGGATGACTGAGTGAATCCCTTCCCACATTCGGAGCAGGTGAATGGCCACTCTCCGGTGTGCACTCCCTGGTGAATTAGAAGGTTGGATGACCGAGTGAACCCCTTCCCACATTTGGAGAAGGTCAACGGCTTCTCCCCAGTGTGAACACGCTTGTGTGTCAGCAGGGTGGATGGCTGAGTGAATCCCTTCCCACACATGGAGCAGGTGAATGCCCTCTCCCCAGTGTGAACTCGCTGGTATCTCAGCAGGCTGGATGGCAGAGTGAATCCCTTGCCACAATCAGAGCAGGTTAAGGGCCTCTCCCCAGTGTGAACTCGCTGGTGTATCAGCAGGCTGGATGACTGAGGGAATCCCTTACCACACTCAGAGCAGATGAATGGTTTCTCCCCAGTGTGAACTCGCTGGTGTTTGAGCAGGTGAGAGGACTCAATGAATTCTTTACCACACTCAGAGGAGGTGAATGACCTCTCCCTTGTATGAAGTTGCTGGTGTCTCAGCAAGCTGGATGATGAACGGAACCCCTTCCCACACATGGAGCAGGTGAACGGCCTCTCCCCAGTGTGAGCTCGCTGGTGTGTCAGCAGTGTGGATGACTGAGTGAATCCCTTCCCACACATGGAGCAGGTGAATGGTCTCTCCCCAGTGTGACAGCTCCGATGAATTTCCAGCTAAGACACGGAACTGAATCCCTTCCCACAGTCCCCACATTTCCACGGTTTCTCTGTGGTGCGGGTGTCCTTGTGTTTCTCCAGGTTGGACGATCAGTTGAAGCCTCGTCCACACACACAACACGTGTATGGTTTCTTCCCGTTGTGAATGGTGCAATGTTTTTTCAGGCTGTGTAGCTGGTTAAAGCTCTTTCCAGTCAGTGCACTGGAACACTCTCACTCGGGCATGTGTGTCTCGGTGCTTTTCCAGCCACACTGATGTTTGAAATCTTTTCCCACAGACAGAAGAGGCAAACATTTCTCCTTCTCATTCAAAGGCTGATGATATTCAGGTCCTGATGAATCAAGTGACTCTGTCAGATCTTGACATGATGTTTGGTTTGAGTTTCCCATCTGCAAATCCTCCCCTTCTAATACCCTGTAAAAGGAGTTTACAAAACTCATCACTCTAAGTACAGGACAGAAATTTAGAAGACAATTCTAGATTCCAGGGAACATTCTTCCCTCTCTTGCTCCTCCAAAGCTGTAAATCCTCATCCCACACTCCCTGAGCTGAAATCCATACTCACCGCACATCTCGAGACAGTTTGTCCTCTGCTCCCAGTTTTCTCCACCAACTCTGGATGGGTTCGTTCTGCACTCACTTGTTCCCTGAAGCCCGCACCTTTGGTTCCATAACAAAGATGGCCACACATGTGCTCTAATGCTCCAGGAACAGGAAGTAAGATGGCGGCGCACAAACCCTCAGCTTTCCATTACAAAGATGGCGGCCCTTAACCTGGGCCTGTTCCCGATAAAAAGCCCTGGAGCTGCAATCGCGGAAGCTGTAGGTTCTCATTCGAGGCTTGCGGCCTACACCAGGTGTTTATGAAGCTCACCCGTCGGGTACGTTATATCCCTGCGCCCCGCTGATTCGTAATCGGTGGAAAACCGCCTCTCCGACCTTTCTACGCTTGTCGCACTCACCTGCCTCTGATCACGGTGACACTACGCATGCTCCAAATACAGGCGGGCACTGCGCTTGCGCACTGGGCTCCTCCAGTGTGAATAGGGTTTTTGAAGGGCTTCCACCCGAAACGTCAACTCAAATTTCTCTCCACGGATGTTGCCTGACCTGCTGAGTTTTTCCAGCATTTTCTGTTGTTATTTTGAATAGGGCACCTGCTCCCCCGCGGGGCATGCTGGGGAAGAGCCCCGCCATTGAAAGCCCCAATAAGTGAATGGAGAATGAGTTTCTGTGATCCGAATGAAAGAGAATTCATCGATAATTCACACAGAAACCCAAGTGCACGGGCACTCTGCCATGGTTCAGTCCTGGATGTGATTAATAACAGAATCCAAACCCCTGCAGTCACAAGTGAACTCACTGGAGTCTCACCAGGTGGGGTGAATTTCTTCCCACACACAGGATATTGAAAAGCGTCTCTCCGGTATCAATGCGCTGATCATGCATCAGCTGCTTTTAACTTTGAAAGCTTTTCTCGCAGTCAGAGTATTTACAGCAACTGTTCTCAATGTGGACACTTTGGAGTATCAACAGTTGGAACCTTCGAGTGAATCCCTTCCCACACGTGAGGTATCTAAACAGTCTCTCTCCGGTGTGACTGTGCTGGTGTGCCAGTAAATGCGATGGTCATAACAAAATGAGAAATAGGAGCAGGAGTAGGCCATACGGTCCCTCAAGCCAGCTCCACCATTCAATAAGATCATGGCTGATCATCGACCTCAACTCCACTTTCTCACCCGATCTCCATATCGCTTGAATCCCCTAGAGTCCAAAAATCTATCTATCTCATAAGAACATAAGAACATAAGAAATAGGAGCAGGAGTAGGCCAATCGGCCCCTCGAGCCTGCTCCGCCATTCAATAAGATCATGGCTGATCTGATCCTAACCGCCAATCCGCTATCACAGAACCATCTCCTGAATCTAACAGAATTAGACACATGAAATAGGAGCAAGATCAGGCTACACGGCCCCTGGGCCCACTCCGCTACCCACAGGGCCATGACCGATCCGAACCTAGACTCATGTCCAAATTCCTGCCTGCTCCCCGTAACCCTAAATTCCCTTTCCTTCTAGGAAACTGTCCATTTCTGTTTTAAATTTATGCAATGATGTAGCTTCTACAGCTTTTTGGGGCAGCATATTCCATGGACCTACCACCCTCTGAGTGAAGTAGTTCCTCCTCATCTCAGTTTTGAAAGAGCAGCCCCTTATTCTAAGACTATGCCCCCTAGTTCTAGTTTCGCCCATCATCGGGAACATCCTCCCCGCATCCACCCGATCCAACCCCTTCACAATCTTATATGTTTCAATAAGATCGCCTCTCATTCTTTTGAACTCCAATGAGTAGAGTCCCAATCTACTCAACCTCTCCTCATATGTCCATCCCCTCATCCCCGGGATTAACCGAGTGAACCTTCTTTGTACTGACTCGAGAGCAAGTATGTCCTTTCTTAAGTATGGACACCAAAAATGTACGCAGTATTCCAGGTGCGGTCTCACCAATACCTTGTACAACTGAAACAATACCTCCCTATTTTTATATTCTATCCCCCAGCAATGAAAGCCAACATTCCATTGGCCTTCTTAATCACTTGCTGCACCTGCATACTAACCTTTTGAGTTTCGTGCACCAGGACCCCCAGATCCCTTTGTACTTCAGTACTTTCAAGTTTCTTGCCATTAAGATAATAACTTGCTCTACGATTTTTCCTGCCAAAGTGCATAACCTCACACTTTCCAGTGTTGTATTCCATCTGCCAAATCTCTGCCCACTTACTGTCTATGTCCCCTTGCAGGTTTATTGTGTCTTCCTCACTCACTACTTTCCCTCCCATCTTAGTATCATCTGCAAACTTTGATATGTTACACTCGGTCCCCTCCTCCAAATCGTTAATATACATTGTAAAGAGTTGGGGACCCAGCACTGACCCTTGCGGAACACCACTAGTTACTGATTGCCAGTCTGAGAATGAACCATTTATCCCAACTCTCTGCCTTCTGTTAGATAGCCAATCCTCTACCCATGCCAGAATATTACCCCCAATCCCGTGATTGTTTATCTTAAGCAATAATCTTTTGTGTGGCACCTTGTCAAATGCCTTTTGGAAGTCTAAATACACTACGTCCACTGGTTCCCCTTTATCCACCCTATATGTTACTTCCTCAAAGAACTCCAGCAAATTTGTCAAACATGACTTCCCCTTCATAAAACCATGCTGACTTTGTCCTATTAAATTATGATTATCCAAATGTCCTGTTACTGTCTCCTTAATAATGGACTCCAAAATGTTACCTACCACAGATGTTAGGCTAACCGGTCTATAGTTTCCAGCCTTCTGTCTACTGCCCTTTTTAAATAAGGGTGTTACATTAGCAGTTTTCCAGTCTGCCGGGACCTTTGCCGAGTTCAGGGAGTTTTGGAAAATTATTACCAATGCATCCACAATCCCTACCACCACTTCCCTCAAGACCCTAGGATGTAAGCCATCAGGTCCAGGTGATTTATCCGCCTTGAGTCCCATTATTTTACCGAGTAACACTTCCTTAGTGATTTTGATCGTGTTTAGCTCCTCCCCCCCCTTTAGCCCCCTGTTTGTCCAGTGTT
The DNA here is from genome assembly GCF_052327205.1 of Somniosus microcephalus. Lineage (NCBI taxonomy): Eukaryota > Metazoa > Chordata > Chondrichthyes > Squaliformes > Somniosidae > Somniosus > Somniosus microcephalus. The sequence goes on from NC_140990.1 coordinate 131,557,969, forward strand.
GGGATATTCTTAGTGTCTTCTACTGTAAAGACTGATATAAAATATTCATTCAGTGTTTTTGCCATTTCCATATTTCCCACCATTAATTTCCCGGTCTCATCCTCTAAGGGACCAACATTTACTTTAGCCACCCTTTTTCTTTTTATATAACGATAAAAACTCTTACTATCTGTTTTTATATTTTTTGCTAATTTACTTTCATAATCTATCTTCCCTTTCTTAATCAATCTTTTTGTTATTTTTTGCTGTCTTTTAAAGTTTTCCCAATCCTCTATCCTCCCACTTGATTTGGCTACCTTATATGCCCTTGTTTTTATTTGAATACTATCCTTAATTTCTTTACTTAGCCATGGATGGCTGTCTTTTCTTTTACACCCTTTTCTTCTCAGTGGAATATATATTTTTTGGAAGTTGTAAAATAACTCCTTAAATGTACACCACTGATCATGTATCGTCTTACCCTTTAATCTATTTTCCCAATCCACTCTACTCAATTCCGCTCTCATACCTTCATAGTCTCCTTTATTCAAGCTTAGCATGCTTGTTTGAGATCCAACCTTCTCACCCTCTAATTGAATATGGAATTCAACCATGTTATGGTCACTCATTCCAAGGGGATCCTTTACTAGGACATTTTTAATTAATCCTGTCTCGTTAGACAGGACCAGATCTAAGGTTGCTTGCCCCCTGGTCGGTTCAGTTACATACTGCTCAAGAAACCCATCCCTAACACACTCAATGAACTCATCCTCAAGGCAGCCCTGCCCAATTTGATTTGTCCAATTAATATGATAGTTAAAATCCCCCATAATTATAGATGTTCCCTTATTACAAGCCTGAACTATTTCCTGATTGATACTCCGTCCAACAGAGTTGCCACTGTTCGGAGGCCTATAGACTACGCCCACTAGTGTTTTTTTCCCCTTATTATTCCTTACCTGCACCCAAACTGTTTCATTATCCTGATCTTTCGACCCAATATCATTTCTCTGTATTACAGTGATTCCTTCCTTTATTAACATAGCCACCCCACCTCCCCTTCCTTCCTGCCTGCTCTTCCTGATCGTTAAATAACCTGGTATGTTTAATTCCCAGGCATTGTCACCCTGCAGCCATGTTTCTGTAATGGCCACAAGATCATATCCATATGTAGTTATTTGTGCCATTAACTCGTCTATTTTGTTACGAATGCTACGTGCATTCAGATAGAGAACTTTCAAAGATGTTTTGTGACACTTAGTTCCTGCTTTTGCCCTTTTTATTACTTTACCTTTTACTCCATGCCTTCTTCCCCTTCCTGACACGCTCTGGTTTTTAATTTCCCCACTGCTACCTAAGTCTATGACCTTCTCTGTTGTCATTTTTATTATTTGCTCTCTAGGAACCTCCCCCCCACTAGTTAGTTTAATGCCCTCTCTACAGCCCTAGTTATATGATCCGCCAGGACTCTAGTCCCAGCACTGGCCAAGCGAAGCCCGTCCCAATGGAACAGCTCCCTCCTGCCCCAGTACTGGTGCCAGTGTCCCAGGAAGCAAAACCCATTTCTCCCACACCAGTCTTTGAGCCACGCATTTAACTCTCTAATTTTATTTGTCCTAGCCAAATTCGCTCATGGCTCAGATTATTACCCTTGTGGTTCTGCTTTTTAATTTGGCCCCAAGCTGCTCAAACTCCCTCAGCAGAACCTTCTTCCTTGTCCTATCTATGTCGTTGGTACCAACATGGACCACGATAACTGGACCCTTCCCCTCCCACTCCAAGTTTCTCTCCAGTCCAGAGGAGATGTCCTTACCCCTGGCACCGGGCAGGCAACACAGCCTTCGGGACTCTCGCTCTCGGCTGCAAAGAACTCTATCTATCCCCCTAACGATACTATCCGCTACCACTGCAACATTTCTTTTAACTCCCCCCACTTGAATGGCCCCCCGCTCCACGGTGCTGTGGCCGGGTTCCTCATCCGCCCCGCAGTCCCTGCTCCCATCCTTACAGGGAGTAAGAGCCTCGAACCTGTTGGACAAGTGCAAGGGCTGCAGCTCCTCCAACACTACCTCCTGGATCCCCGTACCTGCCTCACTTCTAGTCACACCATCCTGACCCTGGCCACGGACTACATCTGAATTAATTAATCTAATTGGTGTGAATACCTCGTGATACACAGAGTCCAGGTAACTCTCCCCCTCCCTGATGTGTCTCAGTGTTTGAAGCTCGGACTCCAGCTCTTCAACACGGAGCCGGAATTCCTCGAGCAGCCAACGCTTACTGCAAATGTGATCACTGAGCATCAATGGTGTCCACCAGCTCCCACATATTGCAGCAGCAACACATCACCTGATCTCCCATTCTATGTAATTAATTAAATTTATTAATATTATTCTTAAATACCCTCTGCCCCGATTCTAGATGGTGAATATCACACCTTAGAAACTATAAACCAAAGAGATTTAAGCTTAAAAAGGGAGAAATACTTACCAGCCAATCACTTACCCGCTTTCTGGTGACGTCACACTTGGATTACTTTTTACCTCTCTCCTTCCCTCTGAGTTCCAAGTTTGGAGATTGGTTGGCCCTACCTGGTCTCTGGGGCCTTTAATAGCCCCGCTCTGCATTCGAGTTTCCCGCCGACGCTGTGAGGCCTTACCTGGTCTCTGGGGCCTTTTATAGCCCCGCTCTGCCACACGAGATTCCTGCCGACGCTGTGAGGCCTTACCTGGTCTCTGGGGCCTTTTATAGCCCCACTCTGCCGCTCGAGTTTCCCGCCAACACTGTGAGGCTTTACCTGGTCTCTGGGGCCTTTTATAGCCCCGATCTGCCGCTCGAGATTCCTGCCGACACTGTGAGGCCTTACCTGGTCTCTGGGGCCTTTTATAGCCCCGCTCTGCAGCTCGAGATTCCCGCCAACACTGTGAGGCCTTACCTGGTCTCTGGGGCCTTTTATAGCCCCGATCTGCCGCTCGAGATTCCCGCCGACGCTGTGAGGCCTTACCTGGTCTCTGGGGCCTTTTATAGCCCCGATCTGCCGCTCGAGATTCCCGCCGACACTGTGAGGCCTTACCTGGTCTCTGGGGCCTTTTATAGCCCCGATCTGCCGCTCGAGATTCCCGGCGACGCTGTGAGGCCTTACCTGGTCTCTGGGGCCTTTTATAGCCCCGCTCTGCCGCTTGAGTTTCCCGCCGATGCTGTGAGGCCTTACCTGGTCTCTGGGACTTTTATAGCCCCGCTGCTGCCGCTGAGTTCCCGCCGACGCTGTGAGGCCTTACCTGGTCTCTGGGGCTTTTATAGCCCCGATCTGCCGCTCGAGATTCCCGCCGACACTGTGAGGCCTTACCTGGTCTCTGGGGCCTTTTATAGCCCCGATCTGCCGCTCGAGATTCCCGCCGACGCTGTGAGGCCTTACCTGGTCTCTGGGGCCTTTTATAACCCCGCTCTCAGCCTTGAATATACTCAAAGACTCAGCTTTCATAGCCCTCTGGGGCAGATAATTCCAGAGATTCACAACCCTCTGAGTGAAGAAATTCCTCCTCATCTCGGTCTTAAATGGCCTGCCCCTTATCCTGAGACAATGCCCCCTAGTTATAGACACTCAAGCCAAGGGAAACACTGGAGCTGGTTTCACTACAATGACCATTCCCATACTGAGGCTCTCTGATTCTCATTTTATAGACTCAGTGTAAGTGGTCTCTGGATTTGCTGCCTCAGTATAAGTGAACCCTGGGTTTGGTTTCTTAGTGTAAGTTGTCCCTGGATTTGGTGTCACAGTCTAAGTGGTCACTGGAATTGGTGTCTCAGTGTAAGTTGTCCCTGGATTTTGGGTCACAATGTAGTGGGCCCTGGATTTGGTGCCTCAATGTAACTGGTCCCTGGATTTGGTGTCTCAATGTAAGTGGTCCCTGGGTTTGGTGTCTCAATATAAGTGGTCCCAGGATTTGGGGCTACAGTGTAAGTAGTCCTTGGATTTGGGCTCACGGTGTAAGTGGCCCCTGGAATTGTTGTCTCAGTGTAAGTGGTCCCTGGATTTGGTGTCACAATGTAAGTGGTCTCTGGATTTGGTGTCACAGTGTAGGTGGTCCCTGGATTTGGTGTCACACTAAGTGGTCACTGGATTTGATGTGTGACTTGTAAGTGGTCCCTGGATTTGGTGTCACAATCTAAGTGGTCACTGGATTTGGTGTCTCAGTGTAAGTGGTCCCTGGATTTCATCTCACACTTTAAGTGGTCCCTGGATTTTGGGTCACAATGTAAGTGGTCCCTGGATTTGGTGCCTCAATGTAAGTGGTCCCAGGATTTGGGGCTACAGTGTAAATAGTCCTTGGATTTGGGCTCCCGGTGTAAGTGGCCCTTGGAATTGTTGTCTCAGTGTTAGATGTCCCTGGATTTTGGGTCACAATGTAAGTGGTCCTTGGATTTGGTGTCACACTGTAAAAGACCCCTGACTTTGGTGTCTTACTGTAAGTGGTCCCTCAATTTGGGGGTCACAGTGTAAATAGTCACTGGAATTGCTATGAGGCTGTGATTGGAGGTTCAATGCACATGAGCTGAGGGCAGGTCCTGGAGTTAGGAATCTTTCACCCAGCAACATTGACGTCATTGCGTGATTGCCCACGGATTTAAATCTCCGGAACGTTTGTGTTTTTGCACTTCCTCACTGGAACTGAGTGCAAACCCGCAGCCCAGCAATGAGTTCAGCACAGAATGATCCCACATGACTCTATTCCCCATTAGCACTGTCCATATTAATTCACCAGAAACAGCCCAGTGCCGGCAAGTGACTGCAGCCCCGCGTTTGACATCAGTTAAGCACACAATTCAAAATATTGTAAAGAGAAAATATCAACAGAGTCCATTAATGGGCAGTGAAATCCTCTCACCCCAACTCCTCTTTCACCCCTACTCTCCAATCCCCCTCACCCCAACTTCTTTCATCCCAAGTCTCCAACCCCCTCACCTCGTTCACCCCTACTCCCCAACCCCCTTACCCCAAATCCATTCACCCCTACTCCCCAACACCCTCACCCCTACTCCTTTCACTCCACTCTCCAAACACCCTCACCCCAACTCCTTTCACCTTTACTCTCCAACTCCCCTCACCCCAACTCCTTTCACCCCAACTCTCCAAACCCCCTCACCCCAACTCCTTTCACCCCTACTCTCCAACCCTCCTCACCCCTCTCCAACCCCTCACCCCAACTCCTTTTACCCTTACTCTCCAATCCCTCACCCCAACTCCTTTTTCACCCCTACTCTCCAAACCCCCTCACCACAACTCCTCTTTCACCCCTACTCTCCAACTCCCCTCACCCCAACTCCTCTTTCAACCCTACTCTCCAAACCCCTTCACCGCAACTCCTCTTTCATCCCTACTCTCCAACTGCCCCTCACCCCAACTCCTCTTTCATCTTCCATTGATATTTGGAACCTGTCAGAATTTGAAAGATATTTACAAATGATTTGATTGCTTCTTAGAGTTGGGATCTTTCTTCATTCTGTTGCCTTCTGATTGAAATGGAACCGACAGTTTTTACCAGTCGGGATTTGAAAGATATTTACAACAGATTCTAGATGTTCTTCGAGTTGGGATCTTTCTCTATTACATCCACTCAAGGAGTTAGATAACAGACATTCTCTTGTGAATATAGAGCTGGAGTATTGGGTCGTGATGTGTTCACTTGTTCATCTTGTTGACTCTAAAAATTGAGTCTTGTGGTTTCAGACACCAGATAATCAAGCTCACAACAACAGATTGTCTTTTACTGACTTTATGAACAGCATTGTAAAAATACAGACAGATTATAGTTACCCATCCGGAGACAGGGATAATACAATGGATTCAGAGCTCTCTTCTCCCCAGGTTTGTTGTAACAAGCTGCGGCTACACTGGCGAGAGTTATACTGAACTTGTTTACTGCATCGGTGATCTGGCCCTGCTCAAACCTGAGATATCTGTGCATTGATCTGACTGTCACCACAAGGCTGTGTCACTATCACACAGACACCGTTTCCATGTTTCACATCTCCATACACAGACCATCTCTTTACACATCCCCTTCCATCCTCAATCAACGTCAGGAAAATAGATTATCTGCTCAATACATAATGCTGTTTGCGGGATCTTGCTGTGCGCAGATTGGCAGCCACATTTCCTACATTCCAACAGTGACTACACTTCAAAAGTATTTCATTGTCTGTAAAGTGTTTGGGACGTCCTGAGGCTGTGAAAGGTGGGATAGAAATTCAAGTCTTATTGATTTCATAACAGCAAAAGTTACACTGGGACAAATGTTCAGTCATTTTCTATTACACGCACTCTGGAAGGTCTGGGGAGCTGGGACTTGAGAGTAACAGAAGGTATGAGAACTCAAATTATCTAGACTTAGAAAGGAGAAAAGGCCCAGAAATGGAGCAGTCGGTAACAGGACATCAATTAGTCTCCTCTTATCTCAGAGACATCAAATACTCGATTCACTGAGTGTTGGACATTTATCCAAAATATTAAACTCCAGCCCAGATAGAGGTTATTAACATCAGCAGAAACAAACCCCAACTGTCAGAATGAACATGATTCAGTTCTGGATGTAATTAACAGCAGCAATAACAGCAGAATCCAACGTCTGCTGTCACTTGTGAACTCGCTGGTGTGTCAGCAGGTTGGATGACTGAGTGAATCCCTTCCCACACACAGTGCAGTGTGACTGCGCCGATGGGTTTCCAGTTCAGACTGGTAATTGAATCCCTTCCCACAGTCCCCACATTTCCACAGTTTCTCTGTGGTGTGGGAGTTCTTGTGTCTCTCCAGATTGGATGATCAGTTGAAGCCACGTCCACACAGAGAACTCGTGTACAGTTTCTCCCCATTGTGAATGGTGTGATGTTTTTTCAGGCTGTGTAACTGGTTAAAGCTCTTTCCACAGTCAGTGCACTGGAACACTCTCACTCGGGTGTGTGTGTCTTGGTGCTTTTCTAGTCACACTGATGTTTGAATTTTTTTCCCACTGATAGAACAGAAACATTTCTCCTTCCACATTCAAAGACCGATGATATTCAGGTCCTGATGAATCGAATGACTCCGTCAGATCTTGACGTGATGTTTGGTTTGAGTTTCCCATGTGTAAATTCTCCCCTTCTAATACCCTGTAAAAGGAATTTACAAAAGTCATCACTGTAAATACAGGACAGAAATATGAAACATTCTTTCCTCTGTTGTTTCCCCAATGCTGTAAATCCCCGTCCCACACACTCTCCCTCCTCTCAGTGCTGAAATCCAAACCCATCGCACCATCTCCAACATTTTCTCCCCCACTCCCAGTTTTCTCCCTCCCTCTCCTCTGGCTGGGTTCAGTTCCACACCCGCTGTGCGCAGAGTGAGAGTAAAATCAATGAGTCAATGATTGTCTCTCCTGGTCACTGGGACCCTAAAGCCCCGCCCACCCTGTGTTCCTGTACCAAGATGGCCACGCATGCTCCGCGATCGCTCCTTGTCCAAGATGGCGGCCAGTGACCCTGCTCTCCCAGGCGGCCGGGCCTCTCGTCATTGATAGGGCACATTGTTCACCGCCAGAAATTCTGGGGACACATACCGCCATTGAAAGCCGCAATTGGTGAAGAGAAAATTTATTTTTTGTTCACCGATTGAAATTGGGCCTCTTTCACTAACTGTAGAGGTGACACTAAGTTGCCCCAGTGTCACCAGATGGGAACAAGTTAAGGCAAGGGCCCTAGTGCACCACAAGTATGAAACATACCATAATAACTGTACAATACAGCGACACAAATAATATCAGAATGTGAATGTGAGGATCGATTATCGCCTCTTTAACCAGCAGTGCCCACCAGTCTGGGAAGGTATCAAGCGTACCAGTGGACACCGCGTGCTCCCTCTCCAGGGCCACATGGGCACGGACAAGAGAGGGAGGCAGCCAGAGCCCCATGGATCCCGCCTATACTGGGCCTAGAAATTGCTGTTTTAGCTAGACCGAGGAAGCAATCCTCCAACTTACCCACACCCACCACCCCGCCCAAAGATTAGGAGTGTGGGATTAAAGACTAACCAAAAGACTTGCATTTATATAGCACCTTTCACTACCACCAGACATCCCTGTCCACTCATCTCTCCTGTACCAAGATGACCACGCATGTGCCGAGATCATCCCTGACCAAGATGGTGACCAGTGGCCCCCGCACACCCGGACCGGTCACCACGGGGAAAACGCGGGGCCTATGGGCTCTTACTCGAGTCCTGAGGCCTACCCCAGGTGTTGATGGAGTTTCCCGGCCCACCCGCAGGTCCAATTCCTCCCCCACAATCTCCTCCCACCTCACGAGCCGCCTGTTCCGTCTCCACCACTTGCACTGCACATGCTCAAAGTACAGTGAACCAAAATGTATAATTTGCACTTTTCTGCATTAAATTTCATCTCCCACGAGTCCAACCATTTCACCAGCCTGTCTATGTCTTCTTGAAGTCTATCACTGTCCTCCTCACTGTTCACTATACTTCCAAATATTGTGACAACTGCATGGAGATTCCAACCCTGGGACTGCACATGGGGATTCCAACCCTGGGACTGTAAATGGGGATTCCAACCCTGTCACTATACATGGGGATTCCAGCCCTGGGACTGTACATGGGGATTCCAACCCTGGGACTGTACATGGGGATTCCAACCCTGGGACTGTACATGGGGCTTCCAAACCTGGGACTGTACATGGGGATTCTAACCCTGGGACTGTACATGGGGATTCTAACCCTGGGACTGTACATGGGGATTCTAACCCTGGGACTGTACATGGGGATTCCAACCTTGGGACTGTACATGGAGATTCTAAACCTGGGAATGTACAAGGGGATTCCAACACTGGGACTGTACATGGGGATTCCAACACTGGGACTGGACATGGCGATTCTAACCCTGGGACCTGGGTGTGGAGTGAGGACCGCGGCGGAGCTTAAAAGCGGCGGCAATGAGGCGAGGCCCGACCAGGTCCACCGCTCTGGTCGGGCCTCGCCTCGTTGCCGCCGCTTTTAAGCTCTGCCGCGGTCCTCACTGTATCAAAGGTCTATTTTTAGCCATTCAACTCCAACTTTCCTGACCTTTCAGTGTAATTTTATATTCCAAAGAGACACTGCGGGGATAAAATGACTGTTATGTAGCACACAAAGTCCAGACCTTTCCTCCTAGGTTAAACAAATTTTAAAGATTTTTGGAATAATTTCTTTAAAAATAGTGTATTTAACACATTTATTGGAAATGTAATTTTCTACATATGCCATTGTACTTCAGATGGGATAAGCATCCTGTAGTAAGCACCACCTGTTCAAATTAAATAGATTGGTTTTACTTGGGTGCCAGATTCAGTCAGACCCCTCCCCTTGGACAGGGGACCCCTGCACTACCTGCCTGCGCCTAGTACTCTGCCTGTTGGTCACCCATTCCCTTTCTTCCTGTCCAACCTCTACCTGCGGTGTGTCCAACTCCGTAAACGTGCTATTCATGACGTCCCGAGCATCACAAATGCTCCAGTACGCATCCAATCGCAGCTCCAGTGCCGCAATGCGGTCTGTCAGTAGCTGCAGCTGGATGCACTTCCTGCACATGCAGTTGTCCCTGAGTTCCCACATATCGCAGGAGGAGCATACCACGTGGCCGGGCTGTCCTGCCATGACTTACCCTTTAATTAATTGAATTTAAATTAAATCAATCAATCCCACTAATTACACTACAGTTAAATGGTTTACCAACAGTCCCCACTACACCAGAGAGACCTTAGTAACTAAAAACCACAGAGTTAAAGTTTAAAAAAGAGAGAAATACTCACCAACCAATCACTTACCTGCTTCCTGGTGACGTCACACTTCGATTACTTTTTAACCTCTCTCTCCCGCTGCTGAATTGGTAAGCCTCGCCTCGTTGTCGCCGCTTTTAAGCTCGCCGCGCTCCTCACTCCACACCCAGGTCCGCCACTCTGGTCGGGCCTCGCCTCGCTGCCCCCGCTTTTAAGCTCGCCCCGCTCCTCACTCCACACCCAGATCCGCCGCTCTGGTCGGGCCTCGCCTCGTTGCTGCCGCTTTTAAGCTCCGCCGCGGTCCTCACTCCACACCCAGATCCGCCGCTCTGGTCTGTTATCTAACTCCTCGAGTGGACAGAATAGAGAAAGATCCCAACTCTAAGAACATCTAGAATCTGTTGTAAAATCTTTCAAATTCTGACTGGTCCAATCTGTCGGTTTCCTTTTAATTGAAGTGAATAGAAGATGAGAGGGGTTGGAGAGTAGGGGTGAAAGAGGAGTTGGGGTGAGGGGCTTGAAGATTATGGTCAGGGAGCGTCTGTAAATGGAGGAGAAATGGAGATTGGTCAGGGAGCATCTATAAATGGAGGAGAAATGGAGACTGGTCAGGGAGCGTCTGTAAATGGAGGAGAAATGGAGACTGGTCAGGGAGCATTTGTAAATGGAGGAGAAATGGAGACTGGTCAGGGAGCGTCTGTAAATGGAGGAGAAATGGGGACTGTTCAGGGAGAGTCTGTAAGTGGAATTCAGAAATTTGAATGACGACCAAAAACTCCCATACCTACTAGGGGAAGAGAGAAATTCTGTAACCTTAGTGGCACACTATGTTACAGCTTGCCATAAACAGAGGGACAACCACTAAATATAAGAAAAGAGTATATACAAATTATATGAAGTATATTTATACACTCAGGGATATATCTGTTTATACACTGTATGGATAGATCTGTATTTTTGTGTACAACCATGAATGTTTTTCGATGCTTTGGCAACATAAGATGTACCTTGTCATGCCAATAAAGCGATTTGAATTGAATTGAAATGGTGACCGTTAGGGAGTGTCTGTAAATGGAGGAGGAATGACGACGGGTTAGGGAGCGTCTGTAAATGGAGGAGAAATGGTGATGGTCAGGGAGTGTCTGTAAATGGAGGAGGAATGATGATGGGTTAGGGAGCGTCTGTAAATGGAGGAGAAATGGAGACTGGTCAGGGAGCGTCTGTAAATGAAGGGGAAATGTTGATGGGTGTGGGAGCATCTGTAAATGAAGGAGATCCGGTGAAGCATCAGGGTGCATGTGTAAAGGCAGTAGAAATAGTAAACAGTTAGGAGGACATAGATGGACTGGTGCAATGGGCAGACGGAATTTAATGCAGAGAAGTGTAAAGTAATGCATTTTGGAAGGTAGGAGGAGGAGAGGTAATATAAACTAAATGGTACAGTTTTAACCCGGGTGCAGGAAGAGAGAGACCTGCGGGTTATGGACACAAATCTTTGAAGGAGGCGGGACAAGTTAATTGTTCAATAGCATATGGGACCCTTGGCTTTATTAACAGAAGCAGAGAGTGCAAAAGCAAGGAAGTTATGCTAAACCTTTCCAAATCACTAATTCGAGTATTGTGTCTAATTCTGGGCCCCACCCTTTAGAAAAGACCTCAAGGCCTTGGAGATGGCGCTGAGGGGATTTACTAGAACGGTGCCAGGGATGAGGGGTTTCAGTTATCTGGAGAGACCGGAGAAGCTGGGATTGTTCTCCTCAGGACAGAGAAGGTTAAGGGAGATTTAATAGTGGTGTTCAAAATGACAGGAGGTTTCATAGTGTTGATGGGATAGTAGATGTTTCCACTGGCAGGAAGGTCGGTAACCAGAGGACACGGAATTAAAATAATTGGGGAAAAAGCCAGGGGGGAGGTGGGCAGAGATTTTTTAAATCAGTGACTTGTTGTGATCTGGAATGCACTGCCTGAAAGACTGGTGGAAGCAGATTCAATCATAACTTTCGAAAGGGAATTGGATAAATACTTCCCACGGAATATTTTCCAGTCTATGGGGAAAGAACTGGGGAGTGGGACTAATTGGACAGCTCTTTCAGAGAGTCGCACGGCCATGATGGCCTCCTTCTGTGCTAAATGATTCTGTGAAATGGTGACGGTCAGAGAGTGTCTGTACAAGAAGGTGAAATGGAGAGTGGTCAGCGAGTGCCCAGCACCAAAACAGGGAGATATTACAGATAGACAGGGAGGGCCAGAGTGTTGGAAACAAGGGGAGAGAGAGCACAGACACGCAGCCAGAGTCGGCACCTTCAGGGGGGGGGGGGGGGGGGGGGAGGGAGGGGAACCAGTGAGTGTAGAACTGAACCCAGCCAGAGTCAGCACCTTCAGGGAAGGAAACATAGAAACATAGAAGATAGGAGCAGGAGTAGGCCATTCGGCCCTTCGAGCCTGCTCCGCCATTCAATGAGATCATGGCTGATCATCCAAATTCAGTACCCTGTCCCTGCCTTCTCCCCATATCCCTTGATCCCTTTAGCCTCAAGAAATATATCCAACTCTTTCTTGAATATATTTAATGAACTGGCCTCCACTACCCTCTGTGGCAGAGAATTCCACAGGTTCACTACTCTCTGGGTGAAGAAATTCCTCCTCATTTGAGTCCTAAATGGCTTACCCCTTATACTTAGACTATGACCCCTGGTTCTGGACTCCCCGGCCATCCGAAACATCCTTCCTGCATCTAGTCTGTCCAGACCTGACAGAATTTTATAGGTTTCGATGAGATCCCCTCTTAATCTTCTAAACTCCAGTGAGTATAAGCCCAATCGACACAATCTCTCCTCATACGTCATTCCTGCCATCCCAGGTATCAGCCTGGTGAATCTTCGCTGCACTCCCTCCATGGCAAGAACGTCCTTCCTCAGGTAAGGCGACCAAAACTGCACACAATACTCAAGGTGCGGTCTCACCAAGGCCCTGTACAACTGTAGCAAGACATCCTTGTTCCTGTACTCGAACCCTCTTGCTACGAAGGCCAGCATACCATTTGCCTTCTTAACCGCCTGCTGCACCTGCATGCTTACCTTCAGCGACTGGTGCACAATAACACCCAGGTCTCTTTGCACTTCCCCTTCTCCCAATCTATTGCCATTCAAATAATAATCTGCCTTCCTGTTTTTGCCACCAAAGTGGATATCCACATTATAGTGCATTTGCCATGTTTCTGCCCAATCACCCAACCTGTCCAAATCGTACTGGAGTTTCACAACATCCTCCTCACAGCTTACCCTCCCACCCAGCTTTGTGTCGTCTGCAAATTTGGAGATATTACATTCAATTCCCTCGTCCAGATCATTAATATATATTGTGAACAGCTGGTGTCCTAGGACTGATCCTTGCGGTACCCCACTAGTCACTGCCTGCCACTCGGAAAACGACCCGTTTATTCCAACTCTTTGCTTTCTGTCCGCCAACCAGTTCTCTATCCAAGTCAATACCTTGCCCCCAATCCCATGTGCCTTAATTTTGCACACTAATCTCTTATGTGGGACCTTATCGAAAGCCTTCTGAAAGTCCGAATACACCACATCCACTGGTTCTCCCTTATCTATCTTACCAGTTACATCCTCAAAAAATTCCAGCAGATTAGTCAAGCATGATTTGCCTTTTGTAAATCCATGTTGACTTTGTCCGATCCTGTCACTGCTTTCCAAGTGCTCTGCTATTACATCTTTCATAATAGACTCCAGCATTTTCCCCACTACCGATAATTCCCCGCTTTTTCTCTGCCACCTTTTTTGAGTGGGGTAACATTAGCTACCCTCCAATCCATGGGTACCGTTCCAGAGTCTATCGAGTTCTGGAAGGTGGCCAGCAATGCATCTACTATCTCTAGGGCCACTTCCTTACGTACCCTGGGATGTAGACCATCAGGCCCTGGGGATTTATCGGCCTTCAGTCCCATCAGTTTTCCTAACACCATTTCCCTACAAATTCTGATTTCTTTCAGTTCCTCCCTTTCATCAGACCCTATGTTCCCCGACATCTCTGGGAGGTTATTTGTGTCCTCCTTTGTGAAGACAGAACCAAAGTATGTATTTAGTTGGTCTGCATTTCCTTGTTTCCCATTATAAATTCCCCTGATTCTGACTGTAAGGGACCTACGCTTGACTTCACCAATCTTTTTCTCTTCACATATCTATAAAAGCTTTTACAGTCAGTTTTTATGTTGCCTGCTAGCTTACTCTCATATTCTATTTTCCCTTTCTTAATTAATCCCTTTGTCCTCCTTTGTTGAATCCTAAATTGCTCCCAATCCTCAGGATTATTGCTTTTTCTGGCCAATTTATATGTCCTCTCCTTGGATCTTATGCTATCCCTAATTTCCCTTGTTAGCCATGGTTGAGTCACCTTTTTTGTTTTATTTTTATGCCAAACTGGGATGAACAAATTCTGTAGCTCATCCATTCGGTCTTTGAATGTTTGCCATTACCTATCCACTGTCAACCCTTTGAGTGCCATTCCCCAATCAATCCTACCCAACACGCTCCTCAGACCATCGTAGTTTCCTTTATTTAAATTGAGGACCCTTGTCTCTGAGTCAACTACTTCATTCTCCATCTTAATGAAGAATTCGATCATATTATGATCGCTCCGACCCAAGGGGCCTCGTACAACAAGATTGCTAATTAATCCTTTCTCGTTACATAATACCCAGTCTAAGATGGCCTGATCTCTGGTTGGTTCTTCGACATATTGGTCCAGGAAACCATCCCGTAAACACTCCAGGAATTCCTCCTCCAGTGTTGTTACTAATTTGGTTGGCCCAATCTATATGTAGATTAAAGTCACTCATGATGACTGCTGTGCCCTTATTGCACGCTTCTTTAATTTCCCTTTTAATGCCATCCCCAACCTCCGCCTTACTGTTTGGAGGTCTATATACCACTCCCAATAATGTTTTTTTCCCCTTAGTATTTCTCAATTCTACCCATACAGATTCCACGTCATCAGAGCTAATATCCTTCATTACAATTGTATTAATCCCTTCTTTAACCAGTAATGCTACCCCACCTCCCTTTCCTTTTTGCCTATCTTTCCTGAATATCGAATACCCTTGGATGTTGAGTTCCCAGTCTTGGCCATCCTTGAGCCACGTTTCCGTAATCCCAACCAAATCATATCCGTTTACCTCTATTTGCGCAGCCAATTCATCCACCTTATTACAAATGCTCCTCGCATTAAGACACAAAGCCTTCAGGCTTGGTTTTTTTAACGCTCTTAGACCTATTAGAATTATTATTTACTGTGGCCACGTTTGATTTAAACCGTTGATTTCTCTGACTGACACTTTTGTTTTTCTCCTTCCTATCTTTTGCTTTTATCCCTGTTTTCCTTTCCTCTGTCTCCATGCTCAGGTTCCCAACCCCCTGCCATTTTAGTTAAAACCCCCCCGAACAGCACTAGCAAACACTCCCCCTAGGACATCGGTCCCGGCCCTGCCCAGGTGCAAACCGTCCCGTTTGTACTGGTCCCACCTCTCCCAGAACCGGTTCCAATGTCCAAGGAATTTGAATCCCTCCTCCTTGCACCATTCCTCTAGCCACGTATTCATTTGAAATATCCTCCTATTTCTACTCTGACTAGCACATGGCACTGGTAGCAATCCTGAGATTACTACCTTTGAGGTCCTATTTTTTAATTTACCTCCTAACTCCCTATATTCTGCTTTTAGGACCTCATCCCGTTTTTTACCTATATCGTTGGTGCCTATGTGCACGACAACTGGCTGTTCACCCTCCCCCTCCAAAATGTTCTGCAGCCACTCCGAGACGTCCTTGACCCTTGCACCAGGGAGGCAACACACCATCCTGGAGTCTCGATTGCGGCCACAAAAACGCCTATCTATTCCCCTTACAATTGTGTCCCCTATCACTATAGCTCTTCCACTCTTTTTCCTCCCAGCCTGTGCAGCAGAGCCACCCATGGTGCCAGGAAGTTGGCTGCTGCTGCCTTCCCCTGATGAGTCATCCCCCCCAACAGTGTTCAAAGTGGTATATCTGTTGGAGAGGGGGATGGCCGCAGGGGATTCCTGCACTACCTGCCTGCGCCTCTTACTCTGCCTGCTGGTCACCCATTCCCTTCCTGCCTGTACACCCTTTACCTGCGGTGTGACCAACTCGCTATATGTGATATTCACGACGTCCTCAGCATCGCGAATGCTCCAAAATGAATCCATCCGCAGCTCCAGTGCCGCAATGCGGTCTGTCAGTAGCTGCAGCTGGACACACTTCCCGCACACATGAGAGGGAGGGGAACCAGTGAGTGTAGAACTGAACCCAGATAGAGTCAGCATCTTCAGGGGAGGAGAGGGAGGGGAACCAGTGAGTGTAGAACTGAACCCAGCCAGAGTCAGCACCTTCAGGGGAGGAGAGGGAGGAGAACCTGTGAATGTTAACCTGAACCCAGCCAGAGTCAGCACCTTCAGGGGAGGAGAGGGAGGGGAACCAGTGAGTGTAGAACTGAACCCAGCCAGAGTCAGCACCTTCAGGGGAGGAGAGGGAGGAGAACCTGTGAATGTTAACCTGAACCCAGCCAGAGTCAGCACCTTCAGGGGAGGAGAGGGAGGGGAACCAGTGAGTGTAGAACTGAACCCAGCCAGAGTCAGCACCTTCAGGGGAGGAGAACCAGTGAGTGTGGAACTGAACCCAACCAGAGTCAGCACCTTCAGGGGAGAAGAGGGAGGGGAACCAGTGAGTGTAGAACTGAACCCAGCCAGAGTCAGCACCTTCAGGGGAGGAGAACCAGTGAGTGTGGAACTGAACCCAACCAGAGTCAGCACCTTCAGGGGAGAAGAGGGAGGGGAACCAGTGAGTGCAGAACTGTACCCAGCCAGAATCAGCACCTTCAGGGGAGGAGAGGAAGGGGAACCAGTGAGTGTAGAACTGAACCCAGCCAGAGTCAGCACCTTCAGGGGAGGAAAGGGAGGGGAACCAGTGAGTGTAGAACTGAACCCAGCCAGAATCAGCACCTTCAGGGGAGAAGAGGGAGAGGAACCAGTGAGTGTAGAACTGAACCCAGCCAGAGTCAGCACCTGGAACTGCCTGTTCTGAATTTCTATCCTGTACTCAGTGATGACTTTTGAAAACTGCATTTACAGGGTATTAGAAGGGGAGTATTTGCAGACGGGAAACTCAAATGAAACATTCATGTCAAGATCTGACAGAGTCACTCGATTCATCAGGTCCTGAATAACATCGACCTTTGAATATGGAAGGAGAAACGTTTTAACCATTTACACAGCCTGAAAAATATTGCACCATTCACAGCGGGGAGAAACCAGACACGTGTTCTGTGTGTGACGAGGCTTCAACTGAACATCCAACCTGGAGACACGCAAGGACACCTGCACCACGGAGAAACCGGGGAAATGTAGGGACTGTGGGAAGGGATTCAATTACCCATCCCAGCTGGAAACCCATTGGCACAGTCATACTGGGGAGAGGCCATTCACCTGCTCCATGTGTGGGAAAGGATTCACTCAGAGATCCAGCCTGCTGACACACCAGCGAGTTCACACTGGGGAGAGGCCATTCACTTGCTCAGTATGTGGGAATAGATTCACTACTTCATCCAACCTTCTGACACACCAGCGAGTTCACACTGGGGAGACGCTGTTCACCTGCTCCGTAGGTGGGAAGGGATTCACTCCGAGATCCAGCCTGCTGAGACACCAGTGAGTTCACACTGGGGAGAGGCCGTTCACCTGCTCAGTGTGTAGGAAGGGATTCACTCTGTCATCCAACCTGCTGAAACACCAGCGAGTTCACAAGTGATTGCAGTGGTTGGATTCTGCTGTTATTGCTGCTGTTAATTGCATCCAGGACTGAATCATGTTCATTCTGAAAGTTGCCGTTTGTTTCTGCTGATGTTAATAACCCTATAACTGGGCTAGAGTTTAATATTCTGGATATATAGCTGATTGTGTTATCGGGGCTGCAGTGTCCCTTTAAGAACTGCCGTTTGTGATCTTTCCTCTTAATTCAGGGATTCTCATCAGAAATTAGTTTACAATAAAATTATTCATTTTACTTTAATCCTATATTAATCTTTGGTACAAAATCTACAATTCAGTGTCTGAAAGGTTCCACTGATTAACATCTCCAATTAGAAAGTGCTAATTAATCCTCGCTGACAATTCTTACTGACTTGCATATTACTCACAGTGGCACCTCCATTATCTATCAGAAAGAAGGGGAATGGGAATTGGTGGAGAATCAAGTGTCCCCAAATGTTGCCCCTCCCGTCTGGTACAGCAATCCCCTCGGCACGGGAATGGAGACAAGTCCAATCCAAGTAACGGACTGAGTTTAATCTTTCTTGGCCTGTGGGGCTGGTTGATATCAGACAGGAGGAGATTGGTGTCAGTGATGTGGGGTTGGTTTATATCAGACAGGAGGAGATTGGTGTCAGTGACTGGTGTTGGTTTATATCAGACAGGAGGAGGTTGGTGTCAGTGACTGTGGGGTTGGTGTATATCAGACAGGAGGAGATTGGTGTCAGTGACTGTGGGGTTGGTTTATATCAGACAGGAGGAGATTGGTGTCAGTGACTGTGGGGTTGGTGTATATCAGACAGGAGGAGATTGGTGTCAGTGACTGTGGGGTTGGTTTATATCAGCCAGGAGGAGATTGGTGTCAGTGACTGTGGGGTTGGTGTATATCAGACAGGAGGAGATTGGTGTCAGTGACTGTGGGGTTGGTTTATATCAGACAGGAGGAGATTGGTGTCAGTGATGTGGGGTTGGTTTATATCAGACAGGAGGAGATTGGAGTCAGTGTCTGTGGGGTTGGTTTATATCAGACAGGAGGAGATTGGTGTCATAGAATCAGAAGTTTACAGCACAGAAGTAGACCATTCTGCCCATCGTGTCTGTGCAGGCCGAAAACCGCTATCCAGCCTGATCCCACTTTCCAGCTCTGCCCTGTAGTTTACAGCACTCCAAATGCATATCCAGGTATTTTTTAAATACGATGAGGGTTTCTGCCTCTACCGCCCTTTCAGGCAGCGAGTTGCTCCCACCACCCTCTGGGTGAAAAACCTCCTCCTCAACTCTCCTCTAATCCTTCTACCAATTACTTTAAATCTTTGCCTCCTGGTTATTGACCCCTCTGCTAGGGGAAATAGTTCCTTCCTATCCACTCTATCTAGGCCCCTCATATTTTTATACACCTCAATTAAATCTCCCCTCAGCCTCCTCTGTTCCAAAGAAAACAACTCCAGCCTATCCAAACTTTCCTCATTGCTAAAATTCTCCAGTCCTGGCAACATCCTCGTAAATCTCCTCTGTACCCTCTCCAGTGCAATCGCATCTTCCTGTAATGTGGTGACCAGAACTGTACTAACTTGAGCAGTACTCTAGCTATGGCCTAACTAGTGTTCTGTACAGTTCTAGCATAACCTCCCTCCTCTTATATTCTATGCCTCGGCTAATAAAGGCAAGTATCCCGAATGGCTTCTTAACCACCTTCTTAACTACCTGTCCTGCTACCTTCGGGGATCTGTGGATTCACTCCAAGGTCCCTTTGTTTTCTACTCTTCTCAGTACCCTACCATGTATTGTGTATTTCCTTGCATTGTTAGCCCTCCCCAAATGCATCACCTCACACTTCTCCGGAATGAATTCCATTTGCCACTTTTCAGCCCACCTGACCTGGATATCTTCCTGCAGCCTACAGCTTTCTTCCTCACCATCAACCACATGGCCAATTCTTGTATCGTCTGCAAACTTCTTAATAATACTTCCTACATTGAAGTCCAAATCATTGATATATACCATAACTAGCTGGGGGAGCCCGGCTTTGCCAGGGCTGTTTTGGGCCGGGCGGTTTAAATCGAGTCCTAGGCTTTGGGGCCTGTCTCTGTGTCCCTCTTTGAATCTGCTGCCGGGCAACATTTCTACCTTTTAATAGCTTTAAAGTTGAAAGTGAAAGTACTTATAAAACGTTTTTGGTAAATGTTATGTTATTTTTAAAAGAGATACTAACTTTTTCGAAGCTGGATTAGCAGATTTTGAGCTGGAAGTAAATGGGGTTGTTAGCTTGAGGCAATGGCTGCCAGATCCCTGAGATGAAAACGATTAGTCCCGCCCACAGACGCAGCGATTGGCCAACCATCAGGCGACTGTAGGATTGGTCAATCGCGACGGCACAGGATTGGTCGACCTTGACGTCAGTCAATCAATGCTAATTAGTAGATAATGAGTTTAATTTAGAAGGTTTTTTGCATAACGCGCGAACAATTTTAGTCCGACCGAAAAGTAAATACGCTTATGACGGTTCTGGAATCGTAAGCTTTCTTTTGATGTAACACACGTGTAGGTACGCTCCATAACTTTCGAGTTCATTCAATACAGACAGACGGAATGACAGACAGACAGAAGTATCCTTTTATATATATAGACTAGCTGAAGTGCCCGGCGGTGCCGAGGCTTTTTCGAGGGCATGTTGTTGTTGGAAGAGAGAGAAAACGACTGGGGGGGGGGGGGGTGTGGGGGGAGAAGAGAGAGACAGAGCGCGCGGCCGGGGGGGGACGAGAGCGCGCGGCCGGGGGGGGACGAGAGCGCGCGGCCGGGGGGGGACGAGAGCGCGCGGCCGGGGGGGGACGAGAGCGCGCGGCCGGGGGGGGACGAGAGCGCGCGGCCGGGGGGGGACGAGAGCGCGCGGCCGGGGGGGGACGAGAGCGCGCGGCCGGGGGGGGACGAGAGCGCGCGGCCGGGGGGGGACGAGAGCGCGCGGCCGGGGGGGGACGAGAGCGCGCGGCCGGGGGGGGGACGAGAGCGCGCGGCCGGGGGGGGGACGAGAGCGCGCGGCCGGGGGGGGGGACGAGAGCGCGCGGCCGGGGGGGGGGACGAGAGCGCGCGGCCGGGGGGGGACGAGAGCGCGCGGCCGGGGGGGGACGAGAGCGCGCGGCCGGGGGGGGGGACGAGAGCGCGCGGCCGGGGGGGGACGAGAGCGCGCGGCCGGGGGGGGACGAGAGCGCGCGGCCGGTGGGGGACGAGAGCGCGCGGCCGGGGGGGGACGAGAGCGCGCGGCCGGGGGGGGGACGAGAGAGGGCGACCGGGGGGAAGAGAGAGGGCGACCGGGGGGAAGAGAGAGGGCGACCGGGGGGGAAGAGAGAGGGCGACCGGGGGGAAGAGAGAGAGGGCGACCGGGGGGAAGAGAGAGAGGGCGACCGGGGGGAAGAGAGAGAGGGCGACCGGGGGGAAGAGAGAGAGGGCGACCGGGGGGAAGAGAGAGGGCGACCGGGGGGGAAGAGAGAGGGCGACCGGGGGGGAAGAGAGAGGGCGACCGGGGGGGAAGAGAGAGGGCGACCGGGGTGGAAGAGAGAGGGCGACCGGGGGGGAAGAGAGAGGGCGAAGGGGGGGAAGAGAGAGGGCGACGGGGGGGAAGAGAGGGGGCGACTGGGGGGAAGGGAGGGCGGGGGGGAATGGACGGGGGGGAGGGACGGGGGGGGGGGGAAGGGGCCGGGGGGGAAGGGGCCGGGGGGGGGAGGGGCCGGGGGGAGGGGCCGGGGGCGGGGGGGAGGGGCCGGGGGGAGGGGGGGAGCGGCCGGGCGGGGAGGGGCCGGGGGGGAGGGGTGGGGGGGAGAAGGGGGGGCGGGAAGGGGAAGGGGGGTGAAGGGTGGGGGCGGGGGGAAGGGGGCGGCGGGGGGGGCGGGAAGGGGAAGGGGGGCGGGGGGGAAAGGGGCGGGGGTGGGCCCAGGCCAAGAGCCCCGCTCTCCGAGCCCCCCCCCCCCCCCCCCCGGCCGAGCCCGATTGCGGCTCTGAGAGACGGCCGGCGGCCGAGCCCCGCCTCCCCCCCCCGGCTGAGCCCGATTGCGGCTGAGAGACGGCCGGCGGCCGAGCCCCCCCCCCCCCCCCCCGCCGAGCGTGGAACAGAGACGCCGCGTCTCACCTGCTCCTGCTGCGCGCGCACCCTGACCCTCGTGGCTGACGCCGTTGCCCTGGGTAACGTGACACGGCGTGGGGGGGGGCGGTGAGGAGCTTAGCAGAAGTGCAATCACCTCGCTCGGGCCTGGCTGGGCAAGAAAGGCGCAGGCTTTCAGGCCTAAGAAAAAAACGGGGAAAGGTAGGAAAAAGAATGTTCAGGTTAGGTTTACAAATGAGTGATTTTTTAAAAAACAATTTAATAAATTCAATTTTATTTTGATAAGGCCCGGCCACACATGCACCGAATGGCCCGGCGGCACACGCCAGCAACCCGGCGTACGATTGGTCGAGCTCGAGGTCACTCTGTCGCTAATGAGCGGATAATGAGATGCTAATGAGCGGAACGTTGAAGGTTTTTGGGATACCGCGGGCGCGATTTTAGCCCGGCCGAAACGTAAATACGCTTAAAACCGTCTCGGAAGCGTAAGCTTTCTTTGGAGGTAACGCGCGCGTAGGTACGCCCTGTAACTTTCGAGCGCATACCCGACAGACGCACACGCGATGACAGACAGAATGAGACAGATGTACCGATTTATATATATAATAAAGAAAATAGATAGATAGATATAAGCAAGGGACCTAGTACTGAGCCCTGCAGAACCCCACTAGAAACAGCTTTCCAGTCACAAAAACATCCATCGACCGTTACCCTTTGCTTCCTGCCACTGAGCCAATGTTGAATCCAACTTGCCACTTTCCCTTGGATCCCATGGACTTTTACTTTTCAGACCAGTCTGCCATGTGGGAACTTGTCAAAAGCCTTGCTAAAATCCATGTAGAATATATCAAACGCGCTACCCTCATCTAGCCTCCTTGTTACCTCCTCAAAAAATTCAATCAAGTTAGTCAGACACAACCTTCCCTTAACAAATCCATGCTGACTGTCCTTGATTAATCCGTGCCTTTCTAAATGACAAATGATGATTAATACTGTCCCTCAGAATTTTTTCCAACAATCTGACCACCACCGAGGTTAGGCTGACTGGCCTGTAATTACTCAGACTATCCCTTTCTCCCTTTTTAAACAACTGTACAATGTTAGCAGTCCTCCAGCATCACAGCTGTTGCCAGAGAGGATTGAAAAATGATGGTCAGGGCCTCCATTATTTCCTCCCTTGCTTCTCTTAACTGCCTGGAATACATTTCATCCGGGCCTGGTGATTTACCTACTTTCAAAGATACTAAACCCCTTAATACTTCCTCTCTCACTATGTTTGTCTCATCTAATATTTCACACTCCTCCTTAACTACATCTGCATCGTCTCTCTCTTTTGTGAAGACATACACAGAATATTCATTAAGAACCATACCCACGTCTTCCGCCTTCACACACAAGCTTCCATTTTGGTCTCTAATAGGCCTGACTCTAGTTATCCGCTTGCTCTTTATGTATTTATAAAACATCTTTGGGTTTGCCTTGATTTGACTTGCCAAAATTTTTCATGCCCTCTCTTTACTTTCCTAGTTTCCTTTTTAATTTCACCCTGCACTTTCTATACTCCTCTAGGCTTTCTGCAGTATTTAGCTCTCGGTATCTGACATAAACTTCCCTTTTTTGCCTTATCAAACCCTGTAAAGATTTGGGAGTCCCATCCTTTTTCTTTGTGGGAACATATTTGCTCGGAACCCTCACTATCTCCTCCTTGAATGCCTCCCACTGCTCTGACACTGATTTACCTTCAAGTAGCTGTTTCCAGTCCACTTTTGCTCAATCACATCTCAGCTTATTAAAATTGGCCTTTCCCCAATCGAGAACTTTTACTCCTGATCTATCTTTGTCCTTTTCCATAAATACGCTAAATCTAACTGAATTATGATCACTACCACCAAAATGCACTCGTACTGATACCCCTGCCACCTGTCCAGCTTCATTCCCTAAAACTAAGTCCAGAACCACCCCCTCTCTTGTTGGACTTGCTACGTACTGGTTAAAAAAGTTCTCCTGAATGCATTTTAAGAATTCTGCGCCCTCTATACCTTTTATACTGATTGTATCCCAGTTAATGTTAGGGTAGTTGGAATCTCCGACTATTACTGCCCTATTGTTTTTGCACATCTCAGAAATTTGCCTAATTATTTTCTCTTCTATCTCCCTCTGTCTATTTGGGGGTCCCAGCAGTGTAACTGCCCCTTTACGTGATGTTTGGTCTGAGCTTCCTGTCAGTAAATGCTCCACTTCTAAAACCCTGTAAAATAAGTTTAGAAAGGGACAAGAGGGAGAATGTTGCCCATGTTCCTCTTTCCCAGCCCAGGGGCAGTGAAGCCAATTTTCAGGCCCCAGCTGCTGCACAGGTTGGTTGAAAGGATCAACAGTAATGGCGGCTGCAATACCCACAAGCCCCTGCGCTCCAGCCGCCATGCTAAGTTGACACTGACAACGCGCATGCGCCACTATCGATGGAACTTTCTCGGCACCGCACATGCTCACCTTCACATGGTCCATCTCTTCCCTTTATCGACTTCTCTGCCTCCATTTCTGGGGATAGGCTATCGACAAACATCCACTATAAGCCCAATGACAGCCACAGCTACCTGGGCTGCACTTCCTCCCACCCCGCTTCCTGTAAGGACTCTATTCCATTCTTCCAGTTTCTCTGTCTCCATCACATCTGTTCTGACAATGCCATCTTCCATACGAGTGCTTCCAACATTTCTTCCTTTTTCCTCAACCGAGGAATCCCCTCTACCGTGGTTGACATTTTCTGCACTCCTACTCTCACCCCTTCCCCTCCCTCCCAGAACCACGATAGGGTTCCCCTTGTCCTCACCTTTCACCCCACCAGCCTCCACATTCAATGGATCATCCTCTGCCATTTCAGCCACCTCCAGCGTGATCCCACTACCAATCGCATCTTCCCCTCCCCTTTCAGCATTCTGAAGGGACCACTCCCTCCGCAATACCCGGGTCCACTGCTCAATCAACCCCAACACTCCCTCCCTTTCCCATGGCATCTTCCCATGCAAGCGCAGGAAATGCAACACCTACCGATTTATCTCCTCCCTTCCCACTGTCCAGGGCCCCAAACACTCCTTCCAGGTGAAACAGCGATTTACTTGTACTTCTTACAATTTAGTAAACTGTATTCGCTGCTCACGATGTGGTCTCCTCTACATTGGGGAGACCAAACGCAGATTGGGTGACCACTTTGCGGAACACCTCCTTTCAGTCTGCAAGCGTGACCCCGAGCTTCCGGTCACCTGTCAGTTTAATTCTCCACTCCCACTCTGACCTCTCGGTCCTCGGCCTCTTACATTGTTCCAACGAAGCTCAACATAAGCTTGTGGAACAGCACCTCATCTTTCAATTAGGCACGTTACAGCCTTCTGGACTCAACATCGAGTTCAACAATTTCAGACTGTAACCTCGGCCCCTATTTTTTCCAGACGGCAGCTGTTAATGTTTCTGCCATTCCCATTTAAACCTCTTCCAGACCATCTTTTGTTTCTTTACTTGTCCCATTACCATCTCCTTTTGCCTCGCACCATCCTCCCTTTTGTCAATTAATCTCTTCTGCCATCCACCCTATCACAGACCTTCCCTTGTGTCCTTTCTCTGCCCCACACTTGTTTAAAACCTGTTACATCTCTAACTTTCTCCAGTTCTGATGAAGGCTCATTACCCTGACCCGTTGACTCTGCTCCTCTCTCCACAGAGGCTGCCTGACCTGCTGAGTCTTTCCACCATTTTTTCTCTTTGTCCCAGGAGGCCAAAACCTGTCCCACAATCCTGCGCGATGATCTCGGGTCGCCGTGGAAACGGCGCGGGGCCTCCTGGGTAGAGATCGTGTGACCCCGGGGCTTAGCCCTGACTAACGGCAGGTCGGCCAATAGGAAGAGCGGGGCGGGACAGGAGGATCGAGCGGGCGGCAGGTCCTCCAAGCAATGGCAGCGTAGCAAGGGGGCGGGACCTGGTGAGCAGCTCAGGTGCGCTGGGGCCGATTGTGACGCGCAGTCCCCAGGTGAGAGCAGCTCAGTCAGCACAGAGCTGGGGCTGGAATCTGGGAGAGAGGCCACAGTTAGCACAGAGCTGGGCTGGAATCTGGGAGAGGGGCCGCAGTCAGCACAGAGCTGGAATCTGGGAGAGGGGCCACAGTCAGCACAGAGCTGGGGCTGGAATCTGGGAGAGGGGCCACAGTCAGCACAGAGCTGGAATCTGGGAGAGGCCACAGTCAGCACAGAGCTGGGCTGGAATCTGGGAGAGGGGCCGCAGTCAGCACAGAGCTGGAATCTGGAAGAGGGGCCACAGTCAGCACAGAGCTGGGGCTGGAATCTGGGAGAGGGGCCACAGTCAGCACAGAGCTGGGGCTGGAATCTGGGAGAGGGGCCACAGTCAGCACAGAGCTGGGCTGGAATCTGGGAGAGGGGCCGCAGTCAGCACAGAGCTGGAATCTGGGAGAGGCCACAGTCAGCACAGAGCTGGAATCTGGGAGAGGGGCCACAGTCAGCACAGAGCTGGGGCTGGAATCTGGGAGAGGGGCCACAGTCAGCACAGAGCTGGGCTGGAATCTGGGAGAGGGGCCACAGTCAGCACAGAGCTGGGGCTGGTATCTGGGAGAGGGGCCTCGGGTAGTGGGCCTGGCATAGGGCCAGAGCGACAGCAGCTTCACTAAAGAAGCTTATTTAAAAACAAATTTCCTGCAGTTTCACAGACAGCCTTGGTCACTGTATAAAAACTCTGGAATATTTAATAATGAAATAAGCAAGTCAAAACCATGAGCTGAGGCAGTTTAAAAGGACAGTCCCTGACCAGAGATTGTTGGATGCTGACACTCGGTGCTCACAAGGATAGAATGACCCATTCCCCTGGCACCAACATCCAGCACCTCGATCACAGCAAAAATTCACAGAATAGCAATATAACTTGTAGAGGGAGTTTTACTCCTGTATCTAACCCGTGCTGTATTTGCCCTGGGAGTGTTTGATGGGACAGTGTAGAGGGAGCTTTACTCTGTATCTAACCCGTGCTGTACCTGCCCTGGCAGTGTTTGATGGGACAGTGTAGAGGGAGCTTTACTCTGTATACAAACTGTGCCATCCCTGCCCTGGGAGTGTTTGATGGGACCTGGAATAATGAGAGGTGATCTCATTGAAACATATAAGGGGGATTGACAGGATAGATGCTAAGAGGTTCTTATGACCTTAAGGTGATCACTGTTTTTCTTTGTTCATTCACAGGATGTGGGCATCGCCAGCAAGGATAGCATTTATTGCCCACCCCGAATTGCCATCGACGGTGGTTGTGAGCAGCCTTCTTGAATACAACTGCATGGCTTGCCAGGCCATTTCAGAGGGCTGTTAAGAAATAAGAATGTAAGAAATAAGAGGAGGTGGTCACACGGCCCCTCGAGCCTGCTCCACCATTCAATAAGATCTTGGCTGATCTTCTGCCTCAACTCCACTTTCCCACCTGGTCTCCATATCCCTTGATTCCCCTAGAGTCCAAAAATCTATCTATTTCAGCCTTGAATATACTCAAAGACTCAGCATTCACAGCACTCTGGGGCAGAGAATTCCAAAGATTCACAACCCTCTGAGTGAAGAAATTACTCCTCATCTCGGTCTTAAATGGCCAAACCCTTATCCTGAGACTATGCCCCCTATACCTGTGACCTCTTCCACCTAGAAGGACAAGGGCGGCAGGCGCATGGAAACACCACCACCTCCAAGTTCCCTCCAAGTCACGCACCATCCTGACTTAGAAGTATATCACTGATCCTTCATCGTCGCTGGGTCAAAATCCTGGAACTCCCTCCCTAACAGCACTGTGGGAATACCTTCACCACACGGACTGCAGTGGTTCAAGAGGACAGCTCACCACCACCTTCTCAAGGGCAATAAATGCTGGCCTTGCCAGCGACGCCCACATCCCTTAAACTAATAAAATAAAAAGTTGCCGACACTACAGCCAGGGGAAACAACCTCTCAGCATCTACCGTCAATCCCCTTCAGAATCTTGTATGTTTCAGTGAGATCACCTCTCATTCTTCTAAACTCCAAAGAGTAAAGGCCCATTCTACACAATCACTCATCATAGGACAGCCCTCTCATCCCAGGAATCAATCTAGTGAACCTTTGTTGCACCGCCTCCAAGGCAAGTATATCCTTCCTTAGATAAGGAAACCAAAACTGTGCACAGTACTCCAAGTGTGGTCTCACCAAGGCCCTGTACAATTGTAGCAAGACTTCCTTATACTCCAATCCCCTTGCAATAAAGGCCAACATGCCATTTGCCTTCCTTATTGCTTGCTGTACCTGCATGCTAGCTTTCTGTGTTTCTTGCACGAGGACACCCAAATCTCTCTGAACACCAACATTTAAAAGTTTCTCACCATTTAAAAAATATTCTGTTTTTCTATTCTTCCTACCAAAGTGAATAACCTCACATTTCCCTACATTATACTGCATCTGCCACCTTACTGCCCACTCACTTAACCTGTCTATATCCCTTTGCAGATTCTTTGTGTTCTCCTCACAGCTTACTGTCCCACCTAGCTTTGTATCATCAGTAAACTTAGATACATTACACTCGGTCATTAATATAGATTGTTAGTAGCTGAGGCCCCAACACTGATCCTTGCAGCACCCCACTAGTTACAGCCTGCCAACCTGAAAAAGATCCATTTATCCCTACTCTCTGTTTTGTGCCCGTTAACCAATCCTCTATCCATGCTACTATATTACCCTCAACCCCATGAGCCCTAATCTTGTGTAATAACCTTTTATGTGGCAACTTATCGAATGCCTTTTAGAAATCCAAATATACAACATCCACTGGTTCCCCTTTATCTAACCTGCTAGTTACATCCTCAAAAAACTCTAATAAATTTGTTAAACACGATTTACCTTATAAAACCATGTTGACTCTGCCTAATCATGTTATTATTTTCTCAGTGTCCTGTTACCACTTCCTTAACAGTGGATTCCAGCATTTTCCCGACGACTGCTGTCAGGTTAACTGGCTTGTAGTTCCGTTTTCTCTCTCCCTCCTTTCTTGAATAGCGATGTTACATTTGCTACCTTCCAATCTGCTGGGACCGTTCTAGAATCTGGGGAATTTTGGAAGATCACAACCAATGCATCCACGATCTCTTCAGCCACCTCTTTTAGAACCCTAGGATGTAGGCCGTCAGATCATTGGGGTTTGTCGGCTTTTAGACCCATTAGTTTCTCTGGTACTTTTTCTCTACTTATAGTAATTACGTTAAGTTCCTCACCCTCATTAGACCCTTGGTTTCCCACAATTTCTGGTATGCTTTTTGTGTCTTCTACTGTGAAGACAGATACAAAATATTTGTTCAACATTTCTGCCATTTCCTTATTCCCCATAATAATTTCTCCTGTCTCAGCCTCTGATCGATTGAATCCCTTTCCACATACAGAGCAGTGAACAGATTCTCCCCATTACGAACATGCTAGAGTGTCAGTAGGTGAGATGGGGCAGGCTCGAGGGGCCGTAAGGCCTACTCCTGCTCCTAATCCTTATCATAGAAATTTACGGCACAGAAGCAGGCCATTTCGGCCCATCGTGTCCACGCCGGCCGACAAAGAGCTATCCAGCCTAATCCCACTTTCCAGCTCTTGGTCTGTAGTCTTTTAGGTTACAGCTCTTCAAGTGTACATCCAAGCACTTTTTAAATGTGCTGAGGGTCTCTGCCTCTACCACCCTTTCAGAGCAGGGAGGTTATGCTTGAATTGTATACAACACTTGTGCACCATCAGCTTTTCAAAGATCTCTGAGCTTCTCTAATGGCTGCTTTCATCTCCCTCCATTGTGGGTGATATTTCTCCCTATTCTCCTGTAAACTGAATCCATCTTAATCTGAACTGGGTTCAATGTGAGACAGTTCGGGGAGTCAGGCATCATTCACCCCTAGACCTACACTGACAGGTTAAACCCCAGACAGTTCCTTAGTAAGGATTCCTCTGGTTCCTCACCATATATTTCTCAGGATACTGAAACCCAGCTTTCTCACCGTCCACTCCTGGAGGCCCCACTCCCTGAGCCTACAACCTTCAGCAGGGTCAGCGATGGAGTTCCACAGAGGGAGTGATCCCAGAGTAACTGTCGGGATCGCAACCCGTGGATGTTCCGGGTCGTGTATTTTCAGTTATCCTGGTGTCTAACACGCAAACATCAATAAAACAGGGAATTCCTGGAAACACGCTGCAGGTCCTTCTTTATCTGGAGATCAAATCTCTGTTGTATAATTGTACCAGCAGTTAACAGGCTCCGATGAACTCCTCCCTCTGCTATTTTAATGCAGACTTTAATCAATTTATTTTAAACGGGTTTATTTTAAATGAGCTAACACCTGCCTTAAAATGGTAGACTCAGGACTGTTACACACACATATTAAATCTTCGTGGAATAATTACCAGTCATTTTTAGACTGGAAACTTAACCCTGCCGTTTCACTTTCAGTCAGGAACAGATCGCAGTTTGACACCAATCTCTGATTTGACAGCACGTTTCCAGCATTCACCGTTGTTCTTCCTGACTCTAAACACAGTTGTAAAGGAGCCTTCTGTTCCATATCTAGGAGCTCTGACCCATGGGAGAGAGCAGCTGGGACACATTCCTTACAGGCCTCAAGATTAACCTGCACGGGGACATTGCTGTCAAAGAGAGACGAGAAAGACCAAAGTGCCGTTTGACCCTCTCAGTGTGGCCCTGAAGGACTGTGTCCAGGCTGTAGTTCTGTTCCCACCGTACGATCCTCCCCCCAGATTGTCCTTTCTGAGCTCCAGCCAGGTGATGCTAAACACTCGGGTGGGAACGACAGAAATCCACAACAATGTGTTTAAAGCAATCTGATTTATTTCAGATATATCCAGAATATTAAACTCCAGCCCAGTTACAGATGTTAGTAACATCAGCAGAAACAAACCCCAACTGTCAGTGTGAACATGGTTCAGTCCGGGATGTGATTAACAGCAGCAATAACAGCAGAATCCAACCTCTGCAGTCACTTGTGAACTCGCTGGTGTCTCAGCAGGTTGGTTGACTGAGTGAATCCCTTCCCACACATGGAGCAGGTGAACGGTCTCTCCCCGGTGCGAACTCGCTGGTGTACAGTGAGGTGAGATGATCGCCTGAACCCAGTCCCACAGTGAGAGCACCTGAACGGTTTCTTGTCACTGTGAACACGTTGATGGCATGTCAGTTCCCCGGAACTTTTATAGCACTTCCCGCAGTCCGGGCATTTAAAAGGTCTCTCGTCAGTGTAAACTTGCTGGTGTGTCAGCAGGTGCTACGAACACATGAACCCCTTCCCACACTCAGAGCAGGTGAACGGCCTGTCCCCAGTGTGAGTGCGCTGGTGTACAGTGAGGCGAGTTGATCTCCTGAACGCAGCCCCACAGTGAGAGCACCTGAACGGTCTCTCATCAGTGTGAACACATTGATGGTGTGTCAGTTCCCCGGAACTTTTATAGCACTTCTCGCAGTCCTGACATTCAACAGGTCTGTCAGTGTGAACTCGCTGGTGCTGCAGCAGATTGCATGACTGAGTGAATCCCTTCCCACACACACTGCAGGTGAACGGCCTCTCCCCAGTGTGAGTGCGCTTGTGTCTCAACAGGTCAGAGGATCGGCTGAAGCCTCGTCCACACACAGAACATGTGTACAGTTTCTCCCCGCACTGAACGGTGCTTTCTGCTTCCATGTTCAAAGGCCCTGATGAATTGAGTGACTCTGACTCAATGTTTGGTTTGAGTTTCCTGTCTGCAAAGCCTCCTCTTCTAATACCCTGTAAAATTAATTTAAAACAGGAAAAAGGGAGGGTGAGAGAAAACCCACAAAAACACAAAGGCAGGTTGTGAAATTGAGCTGAATGAACCTGGGAATTTGTGGGGCCGGCACCAGAAAAAAGTGACCATTAAAGCTGCCGGATTGTCATAAAACCCAACTGATTCACTAATGTCCTTCAGGGAAGGGAACCTGCCACCCGGTCTGGGCCGACACAAGACTCTGGCCTCTATGGGAGGAGAGCGAGCGAGGTGGGAGGGGGAGGGGTGAAGTGTTGTGTCCGTCAGTAGTAAGACACAGACTGCAGGAGAACGGTACAACAGGTGTTTACTCAACGTGGCTCACTCTGGAACTGATTGTACAGATTACTACTCAGTGCTATATACAGGTGTGGTCAATGCCGGTACTACAGTATACATGAGCTGTAAAAAGTAGTTCCCCCCTTAAAGGTATATACATTACAATTCCTCCCCTTTTAGATTAACAGTACCAGCACGGTGGCATAGTGGTTAGCACTGTTGCCTCACAGCGCCAGGGACCCGGGTTCGAATCCGGCCTCGGGTGACTGTCTGTCACATTCTCCCCGTGTTTGCGTGGGTTTCCTCCGGGTGCTCCAGTTTCCTCCCACAGCCCAAAGATGTGCGGGTTAGGTTGATTGGCTATGATAAAAATTGACCCTTAGTGTTAGGGGGATTAAATACGTGGGGATACAGGGATAGGGTGGGATATGTGTCGGTGCAGGCTCGATGGGCCGAAATGGCCTCTATATGCACTGTGAGGTTTCTGTGATCTTCTGTGATAACACTCATTTAACAATTAAATATCAAACTAATTACAATTAACACTTTTAACATACAACATTAGCTGAAAATAGTCCATTTATATATTCAGTCTTTGGGGAGGCTTCCTGATCCTTTCTGGATAGCGCCTTTCCCGAGTGTCTCGCTCTTGGTGCGGAGGCGATTCTGGCAACCTGTCATCGGTTGGGTCATCAGCTTCCGATGCTACTTATATTCAATCTCATAGTGGTGCGCCTCTAGAAAGAGTGACCATCTTTGTAGTCATTGTGCAGTCATCACCGGAACGCCCTTCTTTGGATTAAAAATGGAGACAAGATGCTGGTGGTCAGTCAGCAAGGTGAATTTCTGCCCGTGCAGATAGTGATTGAACTGTTTCACTCCCCACACTAGGCTGAGGGCCTCTCTGTCAATCTGGGTGTAGTTACGCTCGGCTGAGGTTAGTGATCATGACGCAAAGGCTATTGGCCTCTCTGAGCCGTCTGAGAATTTGTGCGACAGCACCGCTCCAATGCCGTAGGGTGACACATCACACGCCAACCGAATTGGTAGTGCTGGGTTGAAATGGGCCAATACCTCTTTCGATGTGATTAGTGTTTTGCTCTTCTGGAAAGCTCGTTTACATTCGTCACTCCACTTCCATGGCACCCCAGTTTGCAGTAGGGTGTTCAGTGGGTGTAGTATTGTAGACAAATTTGGCAAGAACTTATGGTAGTAGTTTACCAGACCGAGGAACGACCTCAGTTGTGACACATTTTCCGGTGCTGGAGCCTTGACTACTGCCTTAATCTTTTCTGGGGACTTATGTAACCCCTCTTTATCGATAACGTGGCCACAATACGAGATCTGTTTTTTAAAAAACTCGCATTTGGGGCGGTTAGCTCGGAGCCCATATTCCTTCAATCTAGTGAGCAGCTGCTCCAGGTTGGCGAGGTGATCACTGTCATTTTCGCCCGTGACCAGGATGTCGTCCAAATAACACTGGGTCCCTGGGATCCCTTGCAGGACTTGTTCCATTGCCCTTTGCCAAATAGCTGGAGCTGATGCTACCCCGAATACCAGCCGGTTGTATTGGTAGAGACCTTTATGGGTGTTGATTGAGAGGTATTTTTTTGATGCTTCGTCTACCTCCATTTGCAGATACGCCTGGGCCAGATCAATCTTAGTGAAGCGTTTCCCTCTAGATAGCGAGGCGAAAATATCTTCAATCCGCGGAAGTGGATATTGCATGGTGTGAAGGACTGGGTTCACTGTTACCTTAAAGTCCCCACAGATGCGAACCTTCCTTGGTTCCCCAGGCGTGCTGCTCAACGACTTTTTCATCACAGGGACGATGGGTGTAGCCCACTCACTCAAGTCTACCTTGGACAGTACTCCTGAACATTCCAAACTCTCCAGCTCTGCTTCGACGGCTGGGCGGATCGCATAAGGTACCGGTCTGGCCTTAAAAAATTTTGGGCTTGTGTTTTCTTCGATTTTAATTGTTGCTGTCATGCCTTTTAGTGTTCCGAGTCCTTGCTGGAACACTTCTTGCGCGTCGATTAGGATCTTTGACAGTCGCCCAGGTGTGACGTCGTCATCCTTTTTGGCAGCCACAGTCAGTGCTTGTATGGAATGCCAATCCAACTGTATTTTCCGGATCCATTCACGTCCCAGTAATGGTGGTCCTCCATCTTGCAATACATACAGGTCTAGTTTTGGTGTTTCCTTACCGTTATATATAACGGTCACCCTTATTTTTCCTTTGGGGTAGACTTTTTGCTCCATGTACGTCCTCAAAATAATTTTTGTGTCTCTCAAGGGTATGTGTGAGAATAGCTGGAGTTTTGCTAAGTGGGAGAAAAATCATTTAAGTGTATTTTGTGAATTTTAGTGTGTTAAGTCAATTATTTGAAGTAAGTTTAATTTTTAAAGGGTTTTTTAAACTCTTGGGCAGTTTAAACCGGAAGTAGAATCCGGGTATAAAAGGGGAGGGGCTAGTGCAGTGCACGGAGTGCTTTGTGCATTGAGTGCTGCTGGAGTTTTGCTCAGTGGGAGAGTTCGGACAAGTGGGAGGTGAGGGTGTGTTTTTTGCTCTGTTTTGTTCCCCACTCTCAGGCTTAGACAGCACTGCGGAGGCGGAGCAGCAAGACGAGGCAACCAAACAGGCCCCACAGACAGTATTCAAGGAGGAGGTTGGTGATCAGCTGGTTGGTTGGTTTTCTTCCTTCTCTTCTATTTTATACCTTTAAGTTGGTAAGTCCTATTGAATAGTGGTGTGACATTATCATCTATATCCGGGCAGGGTCTTCATAACTAATAATAAGAAATTTAATTAATTATATAGAATGGAGCAGGTGATGTGTTACTGTTGCGAGATGTGGGAGCCGGTGGTCCCCATTGAGGCTCACGGTGATTACATCTGCGACAAGTGTTTGCTGCTAGAGGAACTCAAGTTCCATGTTATGGAGCTTGAGACCGAGCTTCAGACACTGCGACACATCAGGGAGGGGGAGAAGTTCCTGGACTCTATGTTTCAGGAGATGGTCACACCTATAAAGTTAATTACTGCAGATGTAGTCCGTGGTCAGGGACAGGACGGTGTGACTACGAGTGAGGAAGGTACAGGGATCCAGGATGTAGTGTTGAAGGAGACGCAGCCCTTGTTCTTGCCAGCAGGATCGAGGTTCTTACTCCCTGTGAGGGCGGGAGCGGGGACTGCAGGGAGGATGAGCAACCTGGCCACAGCGCCGTGGTACAGGGGGCCATTCAAGTGGAGGGAGTAAAAAGAAATGTTGTAGTGGTAGGGGATAGTATCATTAGGGGGATACTATCCCCTACCACTGCAGTCAAGAACGGGAGTCCCGAAGGCTGTGTTGCCTGCCCGGTGCCAGGGTTAAGGACATCTCTTCTGGGCTGGAAAGAAACTTGGAGTGGGAGGGGGAGGATCCAGTTGTCATGGTCCATGTTGGTACAAACGACGTAGATAGAACAAGGAAGACGGTTCTGTTAAAGGAGTATGAGCAGCTAGGGGTCAAATTAAAAAACAGAACCTCAAGGGTAATAATCTCTGGGTTATTACCTGAGCCACGAGCGAATTTGGCTAGGATAAATAAAATTAAAGAGTTAAATGCGTGGCTCAAAGACTGGTGTGGGAGAAGTGGGTTTTGCTTCTTGGGACACTGGCACCAGTACTGGGACAGGAGGGAGCTGTTCCGTTGGGACGGACTCCACTTGGCCAGTGCTGGGACTAGAGTCCTGGCGAATCATATAACTAGGGCTGTAGAGAGGGCTTTAAACTAATTAGTGGGGGGGAGGTTTCTAGAGAGCAAATAATAGAAATGACAACAGAGAAGGTCATAGACTTAGGTAGCAGTGGGGGAATTAAAAAACAGAACGTGTCAGGAAGGGACAGAAGGTATGGAGTAAAAAGTAAAGTACTAAAAAGGGAAAAAACAGGAACTAAGTGTTACAAAACATATTTGAAAGTTCTTTATCTGAATACACGTAGCATTCGTAACAAAATGAATGAGTTAACGGCACAAATAACGACATATGGGTATGATCTTGTGGCCATTACAGAAACATGGCTGCAGGGTGACCATGACTGGGAATTAAACATACCAGGTTATTTAACAATCAGGAAGGACAGGCAGGAAGGGAGAGGAGGTGGGGTGGCTATGTTAATAAAGGAAGGAATCACTATAATACAGAGAAATGATATTGGGTCAAAGGAGCAGGATAGTGAAACAGTTTGGGTGGAGATAAGGAATAATAAGGGGAAAAAAACACTAGTGGGTGTAGCCTATAGGCCTCCGAACAGTTGCAACTCTGTTGGACAGAGTATTAATCAGGAAATAGTTGAGCCTTGTAATAAGGGAACAGCTATAATTATGGGGGATTTTAATTATCATATTAACTGGACAAATCAAATTGGGCAGAGCAGCCTTGAGGATGAGTTCATTGAGTGTATTAGGGATGGGTTTCTTGAGCAGTATGTAACTGAACCGACCAGGGGGCAAGCAACCTTAGATTTGGTCCTGTGTAATGAGACAGGATTAATTAAAAATGTCCTAGTAAAGTATCCCCTTGGAATGAGTGACCATAACATGGTTGAGTTCCATATTCAATTAGAGGGTGAGAAGGTTGGATCTCAAACAAGCGTGCTGAGCTTGAATAAAGGAGACTATGAAGGTATGAGAGCGGAATTGATTAGAGTGGACTGGGAAAATAGATTAAAGGGTAAGACGGTACATGATCAGTGGTGTACATTTAAGGAGTTGTTTTACAACTTCCAAAAAAAATATATTCCACTGAGGAAAAAAGGGTGTAAAAGATAGCCATCCGTGGCTAAGTAAAGTAATTAAGGATAGTATCCGACTAAAAACAAGGGCATATAAGGTAGCCAAATCTAGTGGGAGGATGGAAGATTGGGAAGTCTTTAAAAGACAGCAAAAAATAACTAAAAGATTGATTAAGAAAGGGAAGATAGATTATGAAAGTAAATTAGCAAAACATATAAAAACAGACAGCAAAAGTTTCTATAGTTATATAAAAAGAAAAAGGGTGGCTAAAGTAAATGTTGGTCCCTTAGAGGATGAGACCGGGAAATTAATGGTGGGAAACATGGAGATGGCAAAAACACTGAACAATTATTTTGTATCAGTCTTTACAGTAGAGGACACTAAGAATATCCCAACACTGGACAAACAGGGGGCTCTAGGGGGGAGGAACTAAATACGATTAAAATCACTAAGGAAGTGGTACTTGGTAAAATAATGGGACTCAAGGCGGATAAATCCCCTGGACCTGATGGCTTGCATCCTAGGGTCTTGAGGGAAGTAGCGGTAGGGATTGTGGATGCATTGGTAATAATTTTCCAAAACTCACTGGACTCAGCAAAAGTCCCGGCAGATTGGAAAACTGCTAATGTAACACCCTTATTTAAAAAGGGTAGTAGGCAGAAGGCTGGAAACTATAGACCTGTTAGCCTAACATCTGTGGTTGGTAAAATGTTAGAGTCCATTATTAAGGAGACAGTAACGGGACATTTGGATAAACATAATTTAATAGGACAAACTCAGCATTGGTTTCATGAAGGGGAAGTCATGTTTGACAAATTTGCTTGAGTTTTTTGAGGAAGTAACATACAGGGCGGATAAAGGGGAACCAGTGGACGTAGTGTTTTTAGACTTCCAAAGGCATTTGACAAGGTGCCACACAAAAGATTATTGCTCAGGATAAAAAATCACGGGATTGGGGGTAATATTCTGGCGTGGGTGGAGGATTGGCTCTCTAACAGAAAGCAGAGAGTTGGGATAAATGGTTCGTTCTCAGATTGGCAACTAGTAACTAGTGGTGTTCCGCAGGGGTCAGTGCTGGGTCCCCAACTCTTTACAATCTATATTAACGATTTGGAGGAGGGGACCGAGTGTAACATATCAAAGTTTGCAGATGATACAAAGATGGGACGGAAAGTAGTGAGTGAGGAGGACATAAAAAGCCTGCAAAGGGACATAGACAGGCTAAGTAAGTGGGCAGAGATTTGGCAGATGGAATACAATACTGGAAAGTGTGAGGTTATGCACTTTGGCAGGAAAAATCATAGAGCAAGTTATTATCTTAATGGCAAGAAACTGGAAAGTACTGTAGTACAAAGGGATCTGGGGGTCCTGGTGCACGAAACTCAAAAAGTTAGTATGCAGGTGCAGCAAGTGATCAAGAAGGCCAATGGAATGTTGGCTTTTATTGCTAGGGGGATGGAATATAAAAACAGGGAGGTATTGCTGCAGTTGTGCAAGGTATTGGTGAGACCGCACCTGGAATACTGCATACAGTTTTGGTGTCCATACTTAAGAAAAGACATACTTGCTCTCGAGTCAGTACAAAGGTTCACTCGGTTAATCCCGGGGATGAGGGGGTGGTCATATGAGGAGAGGTTGAGTAGATTGGGACTCTACTCATTGGAGTTCAGAAGAATGAGAGGCGATCTTATTGAAACATATAAGATTGTGAAGGGGCTTGATCGGGTGGATGCGGTGAGGATGTTCCCAATGATGGGTGAAACTAGAACTAGGGGGCATAATCTTAAAATAAGGGGCTGCTCTTTCAAAACTGAGATGAGGAGAAACTCCTTCACTCAGAGGGTTTTCTGCCCTCGCAACGCGATCCTATGCAGAGCTAGACAGATAGCGAACAACTTGATATCTTCCCATAAAATCACAAGGCTTGACTTTTCTTGTAACGCTTTATTGAAAGATTCTTATTATTGTAAAACTGAAATACAACACAGAAATGGAAGCACACATTAGTATACAAGCGCATAACTGATATGTATACACAAATTTAGGTACGCCTGAGCAACACAGTACATTTAGTAAACTGGGAGGCGTTCTCTTTAAATTAGCCCTGTACATAGTGTATCAAATACAGCTACTAGTTAATCAGCTAGACAGAGAAAAGTTACAACTAAACATTTTCTACAACATACAGTGCACACTAATCATCTATAGCATTCTAGAATACTTACAGACAAACAATTTCCAAGACTCAAGCATGGGGACAATACAACTGCTCAGAGCCTGTGCTGCTGTAGGAGCACCGTGGTGTAGGTCTGTGTCCCAGCGAGGACTCCACGAGGACTACGTAGCAGTCCTGTGGGGAGCGCGATGACCTCATCACGCTCGGTCGCGTTGTCCGCGCTTGGGGCGTCACGTGATGCGCGTGGTCGCGCTTCTGGCCGTGGAGGCCGAAGTCGGGAGCGGGAGCTGGAGGTCAGGCTGAGCCGGTGCCTGCCGCGGGAGCGGAAGATAGCGGCGCTCCCGGCGGCTGATCGATGCGGCCGAAGACGCCAGGCCAGGCTGTGCCGGCGGCCTTTCTGGAGGGCCGAGTCGGGCCGGCAGCCGCCTCACGCACGTTACGTCGTACGTGACATGACGTCAGCACGCTAAGGCGCGTCTTAAAGGGGCAATGGCCCTAAAAGGTGAGTTAAAGGGGCAACGGCCCTAACAGGTAAGTTATACATATATAAGTAGGTTATGTACATACAGTAAGGTTAAGTTAGAGGGAGAGACAGCACACTCCCCGCTTGGTACAATCCCATTTGTACCACTACGGACACAAAATAAACCTGAAGAGAACGTCCTTCGGCAGCGACATACTCAGAGTCCGTTCTCTAGGTTTCTTCGGAAAGGAGGACTACGATCTCTGAGACTGGCCTCAGAAACACTTTGTCAGTCCCCTCCTTGACGATCTTCACCTCCACCTTGCGGACCCTCTTGTCCCTGCTCGGCAGAGTTTTGACGACCAGTCCCACTGGCCATTCGTTTCTGTGTGCTTGGCTGTCTTTCAGCAAGATGACATCTCTCACTTTGACGTTTGGCTTGTCTTCTGTCCATTTCCTACGGTTCTGTAGGGTGGACAAATACTCTCCTCTCCATCTCTTCCAAAAAGTGTCTGCAAGACACTGGACTTGCTTCCACTGCTTCCTGTGCAGCTCAGCCATGTCAAAGTTTCCAGGGGGGGCTGAAATAGCACTCATCTTTTGAGTCAGGAGCATCGCTGGGGTGAGGACTGCAAGCATGTCTGGGTCAGTGGACACCGGCACCAGGGGTCTTGCATTCATGATCGCCATGACTTCAGCCATGAGAGTGCTCAAGACGTCGTGTGTGAGACGAGTAGGTCCTGTCCGAAGCAGCATGGCATCCAGAATACGCCTGGCAACACCGATGAGCCTCTCCCATGAACCACCCATGTGGGATGAATGCGGGGGGTTAGACACCCACGTGCATCCTTTCTTTTGGAGGTAGCTTCCTACCGCTGCATTGTCCGTGTGGATGTCCAACTCCTTACAGGCACCCACGAAGTTAGTCCCTCTGTCAGAGCGGAGAAGTTTGGCTGGACCACGGATTGAGAAAAGCCTCCTCAGTGCATTGATAAAGCTGTCTGTTGACATGGATTCGAGCAGCTCAATGTGCACAGCTCTGGTAGACATGCACGTAAAGAGCACCGCCCAGCGCTTGCTGCCTGTGCTACCTCCTCTAGTGCGACGCGTCATGATGGTCCATGGCCCAAAGACGTCAAGGCCCACGCTGGTGAATGGAGGCTCTGGAGTGAGTCTGTCAGCGGGCAAGTCTGCCATCTTTTGGTCCTCTAACCTCCCTCGTAGCTTGTGGCAGGTAACACACTTATGGATAACGGAAGAAACCAGGCGCTTGCTCCCGATTATCCAGTATCCGGCTGCTCGGATAGCTCCTTCTGTTATGTGTCGCCCTTGGTGAGCCACTTGCTCATGATAGTATCTCACGAGTAGTGTGGCAATGTGATGGGTGCGCGGGATGATCAGAGGGTGCTTTTCTTCTCTTGACAAGTCTGCGAATGATATGCGCCCTCCGACCCGGAGCAAGCCATCTTCGTCTGTAACTGGGTTGAGCTTTTTAAGTGGGCTTTGCTTGGGGAATGTCTGTCCCTCTTCAAGGCATTTGAATTCCTCCTTGAAGACATCATGCTGGGCAGAGCGAATGATCACATCTTTGGCTTGTGAAAGCTCACTTGTGCTGGATGCTTCTTTAGAACATTTCCATCCTTTGCGTTCTATGTTGTCCGAATTCCCTTTGAAGGATGCTGCTACGTGAATGAGTCGGGCTGTGGTTCGGCAGAGTGTTCTCCAGCTTGAGAATCGCTCGAAGCGTTGTGAGCCCAACTGAGATTCTGAGGCTTTGGTGACCAGGGTCGTAACTTCAGGCCGAATCTCGGTATCAGCTTCAGGCTCCACAAGGGTGAAGGGATTGGGCTCAGGAGTCTCCTCTGCGTTGACATTAGACAGGAAAGAGGGGCCCGAGAACCAACTGCTTTGCTGTAGGTGTGCTGCTGGTATAGGCCTGGTAGCATGGTCTGCAGGGTTCAGGTCTGTGGAGACATAGCACCACTGGTCAGGGTGAGTGGATCGTCTGATACCAGTCACCCGGTTGGAAACATGCACATAAAACCTTTTTGTGGAGTTGTGGATGTAACCAAGTACAATCTTGCTGTCCGTGAAGAACTTGATGGCGCCCACATCGACGTCAATCTCGTCTCTGATCAACTTGTACAGTTGAACAGCCAACACAGCTGCACAAAGCTCGAGGCGTGGAATGGTGTGGGCAGGCCGAGGGGCCAACTTGGACTTCCCCATAACGAATCCCACATGGTATTTCCCATCGGCGTCAGCCGCTCTCAAGTAGGCCACAGCTCCTATTGCTACTGTGGAAGCGTCTGAGAAGATGCACAGTTCTCTTCTCTGTGTTGAAGACAGCGAGCCTGGAATGTAGCACCTGTCTATGCGCAGGTCTTCGAGAGCCTTCAAGGGCTCCTTCCATAGGTTCCATTTTGCTT
Source organism: Somniosus microcephalus (assembly GCF_052327205.1). NCBI lineage: Eukaryota > Metazoa > Chordata > Chondrichthyes > Squaliformes > Somniosidae > Somniosus > Somniosus microcephalus. Next base: position 131,599,625 of record NC_140990.1, read on the forward strand.
CTTTTTCTGGGAGGAGTGGAGCATCCCACTCACTCTGATCCGATGAGAGTTCCCATACTAATGCTTTTCCTTGCATTGTTATGGGAGCTACGAACCCCAAAGGGTCGTACAAACTGTTGACCGTGGACAGGATGCCTCTCCGTGTGAATGGCCTTTCTTCACGGGACACCAGGAATGTGAAGCTGTCTGTTTCTAGGTTCCAGGAGAGCCCCAGGCTCCGTTGAAGGGGGAGAGGATCCACCCTAAGGTGCAAATCCTTCAGGTCCTTGGCACGGTCCTCTGCAGGGAAGGCTTCCATCACCCGTCCACTGTTCGATGCTACCTTGTGTAGTCTCAGGTTGGACTCTGCCAACATCGCTCTGGTTCTTGTCAGGAGATCTATTGCTTCTTCAGGTGTGGTAACCAAGGTAAGACCATCGTCAACATAGAACTGTCTCTCAACAAAATGCTTCGCATCGGAGCCATATTCTTGCTCACCTTTCTGAGCGGCTAGCCTCATGCAGTAGATGGCCACAGCAGGTGAAGGGCTGTTTCCAAACACGTGGACCTTCATCCTGTACTCCACCACGTTCTTGTTGAAGTCGTTGTCCTCATACCACAGGTAGCGGAGATAGTCCCTGTGGTCTTCTCGGACGACGAAGCAATAAAACATTTGCTGCACATCTGCCGTCAGGGCTACGGGTTCTTTCCTGAACCGCAGGAGAACTCCCAACAAGGTGTTGTTCAAGTCTGGGCCGCTGAGGAGTACATCGTTCAGGGACACTCCTTTGCATTCAGCGCTTGAGTCGAACACAACTCGTACCTGGCCTGGCTTTTGTGGGTGATACACACCGAATGTTGGCAGGTACCAGTGTTCTTTACCTTCTTCCAGAGGTGGGGCAGGCTCGGCTTGGTCGTTGTCCAGCATCTTCTGCATGAACTCTATGTAATGGCCTTTCATCTCTGACCTTTTCTCCAGTGTTCTCCTGAGTGAGCAGAGGCGCTTCATAGCTTGTTCCCTGTTGCTCGGAAGACGGCGTCTGGGAGAGTGAAATGGTAAGGGTGCCACCCAGCTGTGTCCATCGTCCTGGTAAACCTCCTCATCCATGATGGTTAGGAAGGCTTTGTCGTCCATGGATAGTGCTGGCTTGTCATCATCCTTGGACCTTTCAAACACTGAGCATCCTAGGCTGTCTGTGCTCACAGTGAGGCCTGCCTCTTCCTCACAGGCAGAGGAGGTTGACCTATGATGTTGCGTCATGCCATCGTAGTCTTCCTTTACCTGGATCCTGTTTGGGCATGGGCTGAGAAAGGATGTGCGGCCATTGTGCAACACGTTTGTTTTATGGACGCTGACGTCCGCTAGTTTGTGGACTGTTCCCAGGCAAACTCCACCCACGAGGACCCATCCCAGGTCAAGACGCTGCGCATAAGGAGCGTTGTGGGGCCCGTTGATTTGCTCATGCACCTTGTGCACCCTTAAGATGTCTCTTCCCAAGAGCAGGAGGATTGGAGCGTCCGGGTCCACAGCTGGAATCTTGTTGGCAACTGGCTGTAGGTGAGGCTGATAGCGTGCGACCTCTGGGGAGGGAATTTCCGTCCTATCGTCTGGCATCATGTCACACTCAATTAGGGTGGGGAGGGGAAGCTGTAGTTTCCCATCCATGGACTCGATCATGAAGTTCCCGACTCTCCTACCCGTAGTCTCTGTTGTCCCTGCACAGGTTTTTAGCGTGTACGGAGCTGCGCTGGCCTTGACTTCAAAGAGATTGAAGAATTCGGTCTTCGCTAGAGACTTGTTACTTTGCTCATCGAGCACTGCGTACATTTTGATTGCTTTCTCCTTTCTCCCTGCAGGATATGCTTTAACCAAGCAGATTTTGGAGCATGAGCGTGGGCTGCTTGCGTTTCCACAAACCTCTGTGCACTTGGAGGTGACTGAAGATGATGTGCTTTCGCTTTGCTCCCCGCTATCCTCTTTGTCGACCGCAGCGCTCTCGGTGGTTGAAGGAGGAGGACCTGGATGCAGGGCCGCGATGTGTTTTTCGCTGTTGCACTCAAGGCACTTGATTGTCGCCTTGCAGTCTTTTGCCATGTGCCTGGTCGACCCACAACACCTGAAGCAGATGCGATTCTCTTTCAGGTATGATTTGCGCTCATCAATAGGCTTGTCTCTGAAGCTCCGGCACTTCTTGAGTGGGTGGGGCTTCTTGTGTATTGGACACTGGCGATCCGGGTCGTCCACTTTATTCCCAGCAGAACTGGATTGGTTGACTGAGGGTTCGGCTGGAACATCTGTTTTGTGCACACTCACAGAGGCTTTATTGCTGTACTTTGTGGGTTTCTCTGTTCTCGAAGGGGCGTAACAGCTGGAGGTGGAGAAAGTGAAACTTGGATCATTCCTCACCTTTGCCTGTTGTTGGACAAATCTGGAGAAGAGAGAGAAGGGGGGAAATGCCACTCCATTGTCCTCCTTGTACTTGGATCCCTTAGCTATCCATTTCTCTTGAAGATTGTGGGGGAGCTTTTCCACTATTGGGTTTACCCCACGAGCTGTATCCAAATACGAGAGGCCGGTCAGGTAACCTTCTCCCTTGGCACACTCCAGTTCGAGGAGAATGTCGCCCAGTTCTCTGAGCTCGACATTATCCTTGTTGGTTAGCTTCGGGAAGTCCTCAATCTTCTTGAGCAGTGCGTGTTCGATGACTTCTGGTGTCCCATAACAGTCTTCAAGACGTTGCCAAACCAGGTTGAGGCCTGCTGTGGGATTGAGGACGTGCGCTGAGCGAATTCTCTTCGCCTGCCTTGACGACTCGGCTCCGAGCCACTTCGTCATCAAGTCTAGTTCTTCTCTGGCTGACAGATTCAAGTCCTTGGTGGTACTCAGGAAGGACGCTTTCCATGACCAGTAATTTTCAGGACGGTCATCAAATTCTAGGAGGCCTGAACTTAATAATTCTCGGCGAGTAAGGTACCTAGCGAGGTCTTGTGCGCCTTGCGGCTCGGGCGAGGACTGCTTGGCTGGATTGGCCGAGTGTTGTGGAGGTCTCTGCAGGTGAGTCTTACTTGTTTCTTCTCTTTTAAGCTCAGTGTCTCCGAAAACGGGCCGTTTGTTGCTGTGGTGAGTAGCTGGTTCTACGTCGAGATACCTGAATGTTTCCTTTGAGAACAATTTGGAGTGTTGTTGGACATACTCACTTGTACGTTGCACCGGACTGAGGGGCTGTTCCAGATCATATGTTTCCTGGCTGGGCTCCCTGCCTTCGCTCTCCTCACCTTCTTCATAAGCCGCGGCTTCGGCTTTAGCGGCAGCGGCAGCTCTCTGGCTTTGGAGAATGTGGAGAATGGCAGCGAGGTCAGCTCTCTGCTTCGTAACGCTAGCGTCGAGGTCAGCTTTCTGCTTCATCACACTAGCTTCTTTTTCAGCAAGGGCCAATTGAGCCTGGGCAGCTTCTGCCTTGGCACGTGCTTTGGCGGCTGCAGAAGCTGTCGATGACGACGGTCTGCTGGACTGCCGAGATGATCTAGTGGATACTTTAGAGGACTGTGCTGTCTGCTTCATCACACTAGCGTCGAGGTCAGCTCTCTGCTTCATCACACTAGCGTCGAGGTCAGCTCTCTGCTTCATCGCGCTAGCGTCGAGGTCGGCTCTCTGCTTCATAAGGTCAGCTTCTTTTTCAGCGAAGGGCAATTGAGCCTGGGCAGCTTTTGCCTTGGCACGTGCTTTGGCGGCTGCAGAAGTTGTCGATGACGACGGTCTGCTGGACCGCCGAGATGACCTAGAGGATACTTTAGAGGGCTGTGACTTGGCATCGTTTGCTAGGAGAGGCTCATGCTTCTCGCTTGACTGGTCGACGTCCTCTATGGTATATTGTTTTCCTGAGCGTAGACTCATGGTAGCTGAGTGGTATCTTCCTGTGCTTGAGCCCGCTGTGCTGTTGTCTTTTTACTTTTCTGTCCTCGCAATGCGATCCTATGCAGAGCTAGACAGATAGCGAACAACTTGATATCTTCCCATAAAATCACAAGGCTTGACTTTTCTTGTAACGCTTTATTGAAAGATTCTTCTTATTGTAAAACTGAAATACAACACAGAAATGGAAGCACACATTAGTATACAAGCGCATAACTGATATGTATACACAAATTTAGGTACGCCTGAGCAACACAGTACATTTAGTAAACTGGGAGGCGTTCTCTTTAAATTAGCCCTGTACATAGTGTATCAAATACAGCTACTAGTTAATCAGCTAGACAGAGAAAAGTTACAACTAAACATTTTCTACAACATACAGTGCACACTAATCATCTATAGCATTCTAGAATACTTACAGACAAACAATTTCCAAGACTCAAGCATGGGGACAATACAACTGCTCAGAGCCTGTGCTGCTGTAGGAGCACCGTGGTGCAGGTCTGTGTCCCAGCGAGGACTCCACGAGGACTACGTAGCAGTCCTGTGGGGAGCGCGATGACCTCATCACGCTCGGTCGCGTTGTCCGCGCTTGGGGCGTCACGTGATGCGCGTGGTCGCGTTTCTGGCCGTGGAGGCCGAAGTCGGGAGCGGGAGCTGGAGGTCAGGCTGAGCCGGTGCTTGCCGCGGGAGCGGAAGATAGCGGCGCTCCCGGCGGCTGATCGATGCGGCCGAAGACGCCAGGCCGGGCTGTGCCGGCGGCCTTTCTGGAGGGCTGAGTCGGGCCGGCAGCCGCCTCACGCACGTCACGTCGTACATGACATGGCGTCAGCACGCTAAGGCGCGTCTTAAAGGGGCAATGGCCCTAACAGGTAAGTTATACATATATAAGTAGGTCATGTACATACAGTAAGGTTAAGTTAGAGGGAGAGACAGCACAGAGGGTGGTAGGTTTGTGGAATTTGCTGCCCCAGAAAGCTGTGGAAGCTACATCATTAAATAAATTTAAAACAGAAATAGATAGTTTCCTAGAAGTAAAGGGAATTAAGGGTTACGGGGAGCGGGCAGGAAATTGGACATGAGTCTAGGTTCGGCATGGTCATGGCCCTGTGGGTAGTGGAGTGGGCCCAGGGGCCGTGTAGCCTGGTTCTGCTACTACTGTGTTCTAATTCTGTGTTAGATTTCAGGAGATGCTTTTATTCCTGTTCCTGGCTGGGGTGGAGATCGCCTTTACAGAAGGTGAGTACTGTAGAAAATATAGGGACAGAGTGATCTCCTGGAAGAATTTCGATCGCCTAGATGGGTCGGAGAGGAATTTCCCAGATTTTTTTCTCCCAAATTGGCCATTGGGTCTTGATCTGGTTTTTCGCCTCTCCCGGGAGATCACATGGGTTCGGGTGGATGCAGAGTGATAGAAGATTTGAGGTTAGGATCAGATCAGCCATGATCTTATTGAATGGTGGAGCAGGCTCGAGGGGCCGATTGGCCTACTCCTGCTCCTATTTCTTATGTTCTTATGTAGCCGCTCGTAGTCCCGTCGGTTTATGACTGTTAGGGCTGATCCTGTGTCCAATTCCATTTTTACCTGGACTCCTGCTATCTTGAGAGTGACCCAAATGGTTCGGTGATCCTCCGTTTTGATCACATTATGTAATTTCAGACAACTCAGCTCCCTGTTTTCGGAGTCGGTATCACTCTTTTGTTCGTCTGAACTATTCTCCGTCACCTTATGTACCTTCTTGTACTTTTCTTTTGGAGATTTCTTATTGCTGGTTTCCTTTCCCGACCTGCAGACTCGTGCTATGTGTCCTACTTTTCCACACTGTCTGCACACTTTGTCTTTGAACCAGCAATCATTGTGGTCGTGTGTTGTTCTGCTGCAGCGATAGCACTTCTCTGTTCTGTATGACATTTCGTTTGTGCCATATTCTTGCGGTCTCTGTTGTATCTCTGCAGCGCCCCGTGCTGCTGCTTCATCTGATACTGCAATGCTGAAAGCCTTGTCCAGCGTAAGGTCCTTTTCAGATAAAAGCCGTTTCTGGGTTCCTTCACTTTGAAGCACACACACAAACTTGTCCCTTAAGGTATCTGCCAGTCCCGTTCCAAACTGGCAGTGTTTCGATAGTTCGCGCAGTTCTGTTAAATATTCAGCATTGCTTTCATCCTTATGCTGGTTCCGTTTGTGAAACTTGAATCTTTCTGCTATCAGCAGCGGTGTGGGGTTTAAATGTTCCTGTAGTATCGTCACTATGTCTCCAAAACTCTCTTCCATTGGCTTCGCTGGGGTTACTAGATTTCGTAATAAGCCATACGTCTTTGCACCCATTAAATTTAACAATACCGGCGCTTTCTCGTCATCTGACACCTCATTTGCCTTGCAGTATACCTCTATTCGTTTGACATATGTAGTCCAATCTTCGACTTCATTGTCAAATGCGGTGATACTGCCACTCTTTGGCATTTTGGGTGTGGTTTACAATGGCTTAAAATGGCATCTCCCGCGCTTTCCTTCCTCCCCCGCTGCTGCCAACGCCGCTCTAGCGGTCCTCGTGGCAATGGCGGCGCCCTGTAGGTTTCGCGCGCTTCTCCTGCGTTGCTGCCAACGCTGCTCTCGGCGGTCCTCGTGGCAATGGCGGCGCCTCGCGGGTTTCTGCGCGTCTCTCTCCCTCTCCTCGACGCTGCTCGGCCCCTGAACGCCGGCTGTGCCCTGTGCGCTCTGCCCTCTTTCTCTCTCCCGTCGACGCTGCTCGGCCCTTTGCTGTGCCGCTCGGTCGAGCTCTAGCCCGCCGCTGTCCGGGAAGGATCTGCGCACTACCTGTTGCCAGCCCGTTTCGCTGGACCACCGCGACTGGAAAGCCAAGCCTGGCTCTCAACAGCCTCCCCCGCAATTCTCAAGTCTCTGCTGGATGACTGGGCGGTTGCCCGTGGTCGACGCCCATGTCTCTGGCCTTGACCTCCAATCTACTGGTCTCCAGGAACGAATCCCTGGGAGGTGATGCAGAGTTGCAGGTAGGATCGAATTTGCCTCGTCGCCAATGTTGTGTCCGTCAGTAGTAAGACACAGACTGCAGGAGAACGGTACAACAGGTGTTTACTCAACGTGGCTCACTCTGGAACTAAACTTACAGATTACTACTCAGTGCTATATACAGGTGTGGTCACTGCCGGTACTACAGTATACATGAGCTGTAAAAAGTAGATCCCCCCTTAAAGGTATATACATTACATGAAGGAGAGCGACTTTATACATCTGCAACTCGACTAGAACTTTGACAGCACCACCCAAACACGCGACCTCCACCACCGAGAAGGACAAGGGCAGCAGGTGCATGAGAAGACCATCCCCTTCCAGTTCCCCTCCAAGATACACACTATCCTGACTTGGGCATATATCGCCGTTCCTACATCGTCGCTGGGTGAAAATCCTGGAACTCCTTACCTAACAGCTTTCTGAGAGTAGCTGCACCACACGGACCGCAGAGGTTCAAGAAGAAGGCCCAGCATCACCTTCTCAACGGGCAACTGCGGACTGGCAATATCTGCTGGCCTTGCTAGTGACACCCACATCGAATGAATTTAAAAATCTGTATATATAAACTGGATTGAAAGCCTCTACAGAAATACTTGTTCCTAAAACGATAATCTTTTACATTGTACAGACAGTGTCTGTTTAGCAACTTAATCTCCCCTAGAATCCACCTCCCTTCACAGTCTCACATTGGAAATTGTTGGGTCCAACTGGGCTCAGAAGTACTGGGGGTTAAACCCAGCAGCTTCTCCCCCCTCTCCACTCCAGCTGAAACTGATGCAACAAGAAAGCCCTACACAGGAGGCCAGGGACCGAGTTCCACATCCACCACCCACCCTGATGCTAACCGGCTCTGAATTGCTCCCTCTGCTGTATAAATGCAACTTGCTGTGTTTCTTGTCTGGGGGAGGTGCTGCACCCTGGGGTTAATGGTGCCGGGATCGTGGCCGCACGTCCGCCGGCTCTGACTCAGGGCCTGAGACCCACACTCGGTGTTGCTGAGGGATTCCAACCCTGGGACTGTACATGGGGATTCCAACCCTGGGACTGTACATTGGGATTCCAACCCTGGGACTGTACATGGGGATTCTAACCCTGGGTCTGTACATGGGGATTCCAACCCTGGGACTGTACATGGGGATTCTAACCCTGGGATTGTACATTGGGATTCCAACCCTGGGACTGTACATGGGGATTCTAACCCTGGGACTGTACATGGGGATTCTAACCCTGGGATTGTACATGGGGATTCTAACCCTGGGACTGTACATGGGGATTCTAACATTGGGACTGTACATGGAGATTCCAACCCTGGGACTGTACATGGGGATTCTAACCCTGGGACTGTACATGGGGACTCTAACCCTGGGACTGTACATGGGGATTCTAACCCTGGGACTGTACATGGGGATTCTAACCCTGGGACTGCACATGGGGATTCCAACCCTGGGATTGTACATGGGGATTGCAACGCTGGGACTGTACATGGGGATTCTAACCCTGGAAGTGTACATGGGGATTCCAACCCTGGGACTGTAAATGCGGATTCCAATCCTGGGACGTACATGGGGATTCTAACCATGGAACTGTACATGGGGATTCCAAACCTGGGACTGAACATGGGGATTCTAACCCTGAGACTTTAGATGAGGATTCCAACCCTGGGACTGCACCTGGGGGTTCCAGCCCTGCGACAGTACATGGGGATTCCAGCACTGGGACTGTACAAGGGAAATCTAACCCTGGGATTGTACATAAGAACATAAGAAATAGGAGCAGGAGTAGGCCAATCGGCCCCTCGAGCCTGCTCCGCCATTCAATAAGATCATGGCTGATCTGATCCTAACCGCCAATCTACTATCACAGAACCATCTCCTGAATCTAACAGAATTAGACACACGAAATAGGAGCAGGATCAGGCTACACAGCCACTGGGCCCGCTCTGCTACCCACAGGGCCATGACCGATCCGAACCTAGACTCATGTCCAGATTCCTGCCTGCTCCCCGTAACCCTTAATTCCCTTTACTTCTAGGAAACTGTTTATTTCTGTTTTAAATTTATGTAATGATGTAGCTTCTACAGCTTTTTGGGGCAGCATATTCCATGGACCTACCACCCTCTGAGTGAAGTAGTTCCTCCTCATCTCAGTTTTGAAAGAGCAGCCCCTTATTCTAAGACTATGCCCCCTAGTTCTAGTTTCACCCGTCATCGGGAACACCTTCCCCACATCCACCCGATCCAACCCCTTCACAATCTTATATGTTTCAATAAGATCGCCTCTCATTCTTCTGAACTCCAATGAGTAGAGTCCCAATCTACTCAACCTCTCCTCATATGTCCATCCCCTCATCCCTGGGATTAACCGAGTGAACCTTCTTTGTACTGACTCGAGAGCAAGTATGTCCTTTCTTAAGTATGGACACCAAAACTGTGCGCAGTATTCCAGGTGCGGTCTCACCAATATCTTGTACAACTGAAGCAATACCTCCCTATTTTTATATTCTATCCCCCTAGCAATGAAAGCCAACATTCCATTGGCCTTCTTAATCACTTGCTGCACCTGCATACTAACCTTTTGAGTTTCGTGCACCAGGACCCCCAGATCCCTTTGTACTTCAGTACTTTCCAGTTTCTTGCCATTAAGATAATAACTTGCTCTACGATTTTTCCTGCCAAAGTGCATAACCTCACACTTTCCAGTATTGTATTCCATCTGCCAAATCTCTGCCCACTTACTTAGCCTGTCTATGTCCCCTTGCAGGTTTTTTATGTCCTCCTCACTCACTACTTTCCCTCCCATCTTAGTATCATCTGCAAACTTTGATCTGTTACACTCGGTCCCCTCCTCCAAATCGTTAATATAGATTGTAAAGAGTTGGGGACCCAGCACTGACCCCTGCGGAACACCACTCGTTACTGATTGCCAGTCTGAGAATGAACCATTTATCCCAACTCTCTGCCTTCTGTTAGATAGCCATACCTCTATCCATGCCAGAATATTACCCCCAATCCCGTGATTTTTTATCTTAAGCAATAATCTTTTGTGTGGCACCTTGTCAAATGCCTTTTGGAAGTCTAAATACACTATGTCCACTGGTTCCCCTTTATCCACCCTATATGTTACTTCCTCAAAGAACTCCAGCAAATTTGTCAAACATGACTTCCCCTTCATAAAACCATGCTGACTTTGTCCTATTAAATTATGATTATCCAAACGTCCTGTTACTGTCTCCTTAATAATGGACTCCAAAATTTTACCTGCCACAGATGTTAGGCTAACCGGTCTATAGTTTCCAGCCTTCTGTCTACTACCCTTTTTAAATAAGGGTGTTACATTAGCAGTTTTCCAGTCTGCCGGGACCTTTGCCGAGTCCAGGGAGTTTTGGAAAATTATTACCAATGCATCCACAATCCCTACCGCCACTTCCCTCAAGACCCTAGGATGTAAGCCATCAGGTCCAGGTGATTTATCCGCCTTGAGTCCCATTATTTTACCGAGTACCACTTCCTTAGTGATTTTGATCGTGTTTAGCTCCTCCCCCCCTTTAGCCCCCTGTTTGTCCAGTGTTGGGATATTCTTAGTGTCTTCTACTGTAAAGACTGATATAAAATATTCATTCAGTGTTTTTGCCATCTCCATATTTCCCACCATTAATTTCCCGGTCTCATCCTCTAAGGGACCAACATTTACTTTAGCCACCCTTTTTCTTTTTTTATAACTATAAAAACTCTTACTATCTGTTTTTATATTTTTTGCTAATTTACTTTCATAATCTATCTTCCCTTTCTTAATCAATTTTTGTTATTTTTTGCTGTCTTTTAAAGTTTTCCCAATCCTCTATCCTCCCACTAGATTTGGCTACCTTATATGCCTTTGTTTTTAGTCGAATACTATCCTTAATTTCTTTACTTAGCCACGGATGGCTGTCTTTTCTTTTACACCCTTTTCTTCTCAGTGGAATATATTTTTTTTGGAAGTTGTAAAATAACTCCTTAAATGTACACCACTGATCATGTATCATCTTACCCTTTAAACTATTTTCCCAATCCACTCTACTCAATTCCGCTCTCATACCTTCAGTCTCCTTTATTCAAGCTTAGCACGCTTGTTTGAGATCCAACCTTCTCACCCTCTAATTGAATATGGAATTCAACCATGTTATGGTCACTCATTCCAAGGGGATCCTTTACTAGGGCATTTTTAATTAATCCTGTCTCGTTACACAGGACTAGATCTAAGGTTGCTTGCCCCCTGGTCGGTTCAGTTACATACTGCTCAAGAAACCCATCCCTAATACGCTCAATGAACTCATCCTCAAGGCAGCCCTGCCCAATTTGATTTGTCCAATTAATATGATAGTTAAAATCCCCCATAATTATAGATGTTCCCTTATTACAAGCCTCAACTATTTCCTGATTGATACTCCGTCCAACAGAGTTGCCACTGTTCGGAGGCCTACAGACTACGCCCACTAGTGTATTTTTCCCCTTATTATTCCTTACCTGCACCCAAACTGTTTCATTATCCTGATCTTTTGACCCAATATCATTTCTCTGTATTACAGTGATTCCATCCTTTATTAACATAGCCACCCCACCTCCCCTTCCTTCCTGCCTGCCTGTCCTTCCTGATCGTTAAATAACCTGGTATGGGGATTGGAACCCTGGGATTGTACATGGGGATTCCAACCTTGGGACTGTACATCGGGATTCCAGCACTGGGACTGTACATGGGGAATTCCAACCATGGGACTGTACATGGGGATTCCAACTCTGGGACTGTACATGAGGCTTTCAACCCTGGGACTGTACATGGGGATTCTAACCCTGGGACTGTACATGCAGATTCCAACCCTCGGACTGTACATGGTGATTCCAACCCTGGAACTGTACATGCGGATTCCAACCCTGGGACTGTACTTGGGGATTCTAACCCTGGGACTGTACATGGGGATTCTAACCTTGGGACTGTACATGGCGATTCTAACCCTGGGACTGTACATGGGGATTCTAATCCTGGGACTGTACATGGGGATTCTAACCCTGAGACTGTACATGGGGATTCAAACCCTGAGTCTGTACATGGGGATTCCAACCCTGGGACTGTACATGGGGATTCCAACCCTGGGACTGTACATGGGGATTCTAACCCTGGGACTGTACATGGGGATTCTAACCCTGGGACTGTACATGGGGATTCCAACCCTGGGACTGTACATGGGGATTCCAACCCTGGGACTGTACATGGGGATTCCTATCCTGGGACTGTAGATGGGGATTCCAACCCTGGGACTGTACATCGGGATTCCACCCCTGGGAATGTACATGGAGATTCCTATCCTTGGACTGTACAAGAGGGGCTCAGCTCTGGGGCTCTTCTGTTACAATTGTGTGGGATGTTAACCGTATGCTTTGTTTTTACCAGCGCCTTCAGGAGAGATGGTGAGAAATCCGAAGTGTGGAGAGTTTAAATCAAATTCCAGATGGGTTGCATCCCTGGTTGCTAAGGGAATTGGGGAAGGAGGTAGCAGAAGGGCTTGCCATAATTTTCCGATCTTCCCTAGATGTGGGGGAGGTGCCTGAGGATTGCAAAGTGGCAAATGTGACACCATTGTTCAAGAAAGGGTGTGAGGAAAATCAAAGAAACTGCAGGGGTAACATCAGTGGTAAAGTTTGAGAAATGATAATAAAGTAAAAAAATTAACGGGCATTTGGAGAGATTTAAGCTAATTAAGGAAAGCCAACACGGGTTTGTAAAAGGCAGATCGTGTTTGACTAAACTAATTTAATTTTTTGATGAAGTAACAGAGAGGATTGATGAAGGGAATGCAGTGGATGTTGTCTACATGGATTTTCGGAAGGCGTTTGACAAAGCACCACATAGAAGATTTGTTAACAAAATGGAGGCTCATGGAATAGGTGGGTCAGTGGCAGCTTGGATATGGAATTGGCTTAAGGATAGAAAACAGCGAGTTGTGGTAAATGGCTGTTTTTCAGACTAGAGGATGGTGGACAGTGGTGTTCCCCAAGGGTCAGTGCTGGGGCTTTTTTTGATATATATAAATGACCTGGACATTGGATTACAGAGTTGAATTTCTAAATTTGCCAATGACACCAAACTTGGGTTGTGGCAAACAGTGATGATTATATCAATCGACTGCAACAGGACATAGAAAGGCTAGCAGAATGGGCAGACAAGTGGCAGATGGAATTTAATACAGAGAAGTGTGAGGTGATGCATTTTGGCAGAAGGAACAGGGAGAGGCAACATACACTTAATGGCACAGTTTTAAAGAGTGTGCAGGGACAGAGGGACCTGGGAGTTAATGTGCATAGGTCCCTGAAGGTGGCATGACATATTGAGAGAGTGGTTAGCAAAGCATATGGGATCATGGGCTTCACAAATAGAGGTATTGAGTACATAAGTAGAGAAGTTATGCCCAACCTTTATAAAGCGCTGGTTAGGCCATAACTGGAGTATTGCATCCAGTTCTGGTCACCACACTTTCGGAAGGATGTGAAGGCCCTTGAGAGGGTGCAGAGGAGATTTACCAGAATGGGTCCGGGGATGATCTTAGCTACAAGGATAGGTTGCAGAAGCTGGATTTGTTTTCATTGGAGCAAAGGAGGTTGAGGGGTGATTTGATAGAGGTGTACGAGTTATGATGTGTTTGGATAGGCTAGAGGGGGAAAGGCTGTTCCCACTAGTTGATGGTACAAGGACGAGGGGACACAGATTTAGGTTTTGGGCAAGAGATTCAAGGGGATGTGAGGAAAAACATTTTTACACAGCGAGTGATGAGGACCTGGAACTCGCTGCCAACAGAAGTGGTGGAAGTGGAGACACTTAATGTTTTCAAGGGGAGACTGGATAGGCATTTGAGGGAAATAAACTTGCAGGGCTACGGGGATAGAGCAGGGTAATGGGATTGAATGGATTGCTGTACAGAGAGCTGGCACGGACTCGATGGGCCAAATGGCCTCGGCTGTGCCCTCATGACTGTATAAAGGTGCTGACTCTGGCTGGGTTCAGTTCTACACCCACTGGTTCCCCTCCCCTCAAGGTGCTGACTCTGGCTGGGTTCAGTTCCACACTCACTGGGACCCTGAAGCTCCGCCCACTGGTGGTTCCTTTTTTCCAGTTCTGACGAAAGGTCATCGACCTGAAACGTTAACTCTGTTTCTCTCTTCACATATGCTGCCTGACCTGCTGAGTATCTCCAAAATGTTGTTTTTATTCCTTTATAAAGATGGCCGCGCACGCGCAGTATCAAGTAAGATGGCGACGCCCGAACCCTCAGCTGTCCTTTGCAAAGATAGCGGCCGTTAACCTGGGCCTGTTCCTGGGGAAAAGCCTCCGAGCTGGAAACGCGGAACCTGCAGGTTCTCATTTAGGGCTTGCGACCTACACCAGATGCTTATGAAACCCACCCGCCGGGTGCATTACCTTCCTGCGCCCCGCTGATTCCTAATCGGCGTAAGTCGCATCTGCAGCTTTTGTTCGTTTGTCGCACTCGCCGTCCGGTACCAGAATGACACTGCGCATGCTCCAAATAGAGGCGGGCACGGCGCCTGCGTACTGGGCTCCTCCTGTGTGAAGGGGACACATTCTCCCCCGCGGCGCATTCTGGGGAACAACCCTGCCATTGCAAGCCCAATTCGTGAATGGATAATGAGTTTCTGTGACCCCATTGAGAGAAAATTCAGCAATAATTCACACTGAAACCCAAGTGCACGGGCACTCTGCAACGGTTCGGTCCTGGATGTGATTAATAACAGAATCCAAACCCCTGCAGTCACATGTGAACTCACTGGAGTCTCAGCAGGTGGGGTGAATTTCTTCCCACACACAGGATATTGAAACAGCCTCTCTCCAGTATCAATGCGCTGATCGTGCATCAACTGCTTTGAACTTGAAAAGCTTTTCTGACAGTCAGAGTATTTAAAGCAAAAGTTCTCAATGTGGACACAAATATAATCTGCGTTTGGTCTCCCCACTGCTCATGATGTGGTCTCCTCTACATTGGTCTCCCAATTGCTGCTCATGATGTGGTCTCCTCTACATTGGGGAGACCAAACACAGATTGGGTGACCGCTTTGCGGAACACCTCCGTTCAGTCCGTAAGTATGACCCCGAGCTTCCAGTCGCCTATCATTTTAATTCATCGCCCCATTCCCACTCAGACCTCACCGTATTCGGGCTCTTGCATTGTTCCATGGAAGCTCTGCGTAAGCTCGAGGAACAGCACATCATCATCCGATTAGGCACTTTTCAGCCTTCCGGACTCAATATCGAGTTCAACAATTTCAGATCATAACCTTGGCCCCTATTACATTTATCCACACCTTTGTTTTGGCCCAGCCCCCTTTTTTTCTCTCCCACATGGCAGCTCTCTCTCATTCTGCCAGTACATTTCACACCTAATCTCGAGCCGTCTTTTATTTCCACTAGTCCTATCACCATCTCGTCTCGTTTTGAATACCTCTTAATGTCTCTTCACTTCTCTTTTGTTCTCTCACAACTCCCAAACTGGCCTTTTAATCTGTTTCCTTTCCTGTGCTTCTTCAGTCTTGACAAAGGGCTACGACCTGAAATGTTGACTCTATTTCTCTCTCCAAGGATGTTGCCTGGCCTGCTGAGCTTTTACACCATTTTCTGTTGTTATTTCGAATTTCCAGCATCTGCAGTATTTTGCTATCGTAAGAGTAAATCATTGACTCAGTTATTTGATTCAGACTCTCCACACTTTGGATTTCTCACAATCTCTCCTGAAAATGCTGGTAAAAGCAGAACATATGGTTAATATCCCACACAATTGTAACAGAAGAGCCCCAGAGATGGGCCCCCTTGTACAGTCCCAGGGTTGGAATCCCCAAGTAAAGTCCCTGGGTTGGAATCCCCATGTACAGTCCCAGGGTTCGAATCCCCATGTACAGTCCCAGGGTTGGAATCCTCATGTACAGACCCAGAGCTGGAATCCCCATTTACAGTCCCAGGGTTAGATTTCCTATGTACAGTCCCAGGGTTTGAATCCACATGTAAAGTTCCAGTGTTCGAATTCCCATGTACAGACGCAGGGTTGGAATAACCATGTACAGTCCCAGGGTGGGAATCCCCATGTGCAGTCCCAGTGTTAGAATACCCATGTACAGTCCCAGGGTTGGAATCACAGTGTTCTGTCCGAGGGTTGGAATCCCCATGTACAGTCCCAGGGTTAGAATCCCCATTTTCAGTACCAGAGTTGGAATCCCCATGTACAGTCCCAGGGCTGGAAAAACGTTGTACAGTCCCAGGGTTGGAATCCCCATGTATAGTCCCAGGTTTGGAATCCACATGTACAATCCCAGGGGTAGAATCCCCAAGTACAGTCCCAGGGTTAGAATCCCCATGTTCAGTCCCAGGGAAAGATTCTACGTGTACAGTCCCAGGGTTAGAAAACCCATGTACAATCCCAGGGTTAGAATCCCCGTGTAGATTCCCAGGTTTAGAATCCCCATGTACTGTCCCAGGGTTAGAATCCCCACATACAGTCCCAGGGTTAGAATCCCCATGTTCAGTCCCAGGGTTGGAATCCCCATTTTCAGTCGCAGGGTTCAAATCCCCATGTATAGTCCCAGGGCTAGAATCCCCATGTACAGTCCCAGGATTGGAATCCCCATTTACAGTCCCAGAGTTAAAATTCCCACGTACAGTCCCAGGGTTGGAATCCCCATGTACAGTCCCAGGGTTCGAATTCCCATTTACACTCCCAGGGTTGGAATCCCCATATACAGTCCCAGGGTTGGAATCCCCATCTACAGTCCCAGGATTGGAATCCCCATGCAGAGTCCCAGGGTTGGAATCCCCATGTAACGTCCCAGGGCTGGACTCCGCATGTACAGCCCCAGTGTTCGAATCCACATTCACTGTATCAAGGTTGGAATCTGCATGTTTAGGCCCGGGGTTGGAATCCCCATGTACAGTCCCAGGTTTGCAATCCCCATGTAGAGTCCCAGGGTTGGAATCCCCATTTACAATCCCAGTGTTTGAATCCCCATGTACAGTCACAGGGTTAGAATTCCCATGTGCAGTCCCAGGGTTGGAATCCCCATGTACACTCCTAGGGTTAGAATCCCCATGTACAGTCCCAAGGGTGGAATCCCCATGTTCAGTCCCAGGGTTGGAAACCCCATATACAGGCCCAGGTTTAGAATCCTCATGTACAGTCCCAGGGTTAGAATCCGCATGTACAGTCCCGCATTGGAATCCCCATGTAGAGTCCCAAGGTTGTAATCCCCATGTACAGACCCAGGGTTGGAATACCCATGTGCAGTTCCAGGGTTGGAATTCCCAAGTACAGTTCCAGTGTTGGACACCCCATGTACAATCCCAGTGTTGGAATCCCCATATACAGGCCCAGGGGTAGAATCCCCATGTATAGTCCAAGGGTTAGCATCCACATGTTACAGACCCAGGGCTGAAATCCCAATGTACAGTCCCATGTTAGAACCCACATGTACAGTCCCAGGGTTAGAATTCCCATGTTCAGTCCAAGGGTTGGAATCTCAATGTTGAGTCCCAGGGTTAGAATTCCCATGTAGATTCCCAAGGCTGGAATCCCCATGTTCAGTCCCAGGGTTGGAATCCCCATGTGTAGTCCCAGGGTTAGAATCCCCATGTAGAGTCCCAGGTTTGGAATCCCCATGTACAGTCCCAGATTTGGAATCCCCATGTGCAGTTCCAGGGCTGGGAACCCCTTGTACAGTCCCAGGTCTGGAATCCTCATGTACAGTCCCAGGGTTAGAATTCCCATGTACAGTCCCTTGGTTGGAATTCCAATGTACAGTCCCAGGGTTGGAATCCCCATGTACAGGTCTAGGTTTGGAAGACCCATGACCAGTCCCAGGGTTGGAATCCTAATGTTCAGTCCCAGGGTTAGAATCCCCATGTACCGTCCCAGGTTTGGAGACGCCATGTACAGTCCCAGGGTTGCAACCTCCATGTACAGTCCCATGATTGCTATCGCCATGTTCAGTGCCAGGGTCAGAATCCCCATGTACATTCCCTGGGTTAGAATCCCCATGTAGAGTCCCAGGATTAAAATCCCCATGTACAGTCCCAGGGTTGGAATCCCCATGTACATTCCCAGGGTTGGATTACCCATGTACAGTCCCAGGTTTGGAATCCCCATGTACAGTCCCAGGGTTAGAATCCCCATGTACAGTGCCAGAGTTAGAATCCGCATGTACAGCCCAAGGGTTGGAATCACCATGTACAGACCCAGAGTTGGAATCCACATGTAGAGTCCCAGGGTTGGAATCCCCATATACAGTCCCAGGTTTGGAATCCCCATGTACAGTCCCAGGGCTGGAATCCCCATGTACAATCCCAGTGTTGAAATCCCCATGCACAGTCCCAGGGTTGGAATCCCCATGTACAGTCCCACGGTTAGAATCCCCATGTACAGTCCCAGGGTTAGAATCCCCATGGACTATCCAAGGGTTGGAATCCCCATGTACAATCCCAGTGTTGAAATCCCCTTGTACAGTCCCAGTTTTCGAATTCCCATGTACAATCCCAGGGTTAGAATCCCCATGTACAATCCCAGGATTGGAATCCCCATGTACAGTCCCAGGTTTAGAATCCCCATGTACAATCCCAGGGTTAGAATCCCCATGTACAATCCCAGGGTTAGAATCCACATTTACAGTCCCAGGTTTGTAATCACCGTGTTCTGTCCGAGGGTTGGAATCCCCATGTACAGTCACAGGTTTTGAAACCCCATGTACAGTCCCAGGGTTGGAATCCCCATGTACATTCCCAGGGCTGGAAACCCCTTGCATAGTCCCAGGATTGTAATCCTTATGTAAAGTCCCTGGGTTGGAATCCCCATAAACATTCCCAGGGTTGGAATCCCCATGTATAGTCCCAAGGTTACAATCCCCATGTACAGTCTCAGTGTTGGAATCCCCATGTACAGTCCCAGGGTTGGAATATCCATATACAGTCCCAGGGTTGGAATCCCCATGTACAATCCCAGGGTTGGTATCTCCACTTACATTCCCAAGGTTGGAATCGCCATGCACTGTGTCAAGGTTGGATACTGCATGTTAAGGCCCGGGGTTGGAATCCCCATGTGCAGTCCCAGGATCAGAGTCCCCATGTACATTCCCAGGGTTGGAATCCCCATGTACCGTCCCAGGGTTGAAATCCACATGTTCAGTCCAAGGGTCAGAAACCCCATGTATAGTCCGAGGGTTAGAATCCCCATGTACAAACCCAGGTTTATAATCCCCATGCACAGTCCCAGGGTTGGAATCCCCATGTACTGTCCCAGGGTTGGAAACCCCATGTACAGTCCCAGGATTGGAATCCCCATGTACAGTACCAGGTTTGGAACTCCCATGTACAGTCCCAGGTTTGGAATCCACGTGTACAGTCCCAGGGTTGGAATCTCCATTTACAGTCCCAGGGTTAGAATTCCCATGTACAGTCCCAAGGCCGGAATTTCCATGCTCAGTCCCAGGGCTGGAATCCCCATGTACAGTCCCAGGTTTGGAATTCCCATTTACAGCCCCAGCGGTAGAATCCCCATGTACAGTCCAAGGGTTAGAACCCACATAAAGAGACCCAGGGCTGAAATCCCAATGTACAACGCCAGGGTGAGAACCCACATGTACAGTCCCAGGCTGAAATCCCAATGTACAGTCCCAGGGTGAGAACCCACATGTACAGTCCCAGGTTGGAATCCCCATGTACAGTCCCAGGTTTGGAATCCCCATATACAGTCCCAGGGTTAGAATCCCCATGTACAGTCCCAGGGATAGAAACCCCATGTACAGTCCCAGGGTTAGAATCCCCATTTACAGTCCCAGGGTTAGAATGCCCACGTACAGTCCCAGGGTTGGAATCCCCATGTACTATTTAAACTAGACCTAGGGGGCATCGTCTTAGAATAAGGGGCTGCTCTTTCAAAACTGCGATGAGGAGGAACTACTTCACTCAGAGGGTGGTAGGTCCATGGAATATGCTGCCCCAATAAGCTGTAGAAGCTACATCATTACATAAATTTAAAACAGAATTAGAGAGTTTCCTAGAAGTAAAGGGAATTAAGGGTTACGGGGAGCAGGCAGGAATTTGGACATGAGTCTACGTTCGGATCGGACATGGCCCTGTGGGTAGCGGAGAGGGCCCAGGGGCCGTGTAGCCTCATCCTGCTCCTATTTCGTGTGTCTAATTCTGTTAGATTCAGGAGATGGTTCTGTGATAGTAGATTGGCAGTTAGGATCATATCAGCCATGATCTTATTGAATGGTGGAGCAGGCTCGAGGGGCCGATTGGCCTACTCCTGCTCCTATTTCTTATGTTCTTATGTTCTTAGTCCCAGGGTTCGAATTTCCATGTACATTCCCAGGGTTGGAATCCCCATGTAGAGTCCCAGGGTTAGAATCCCCAAGTACTCTCCCTGGGGTAGAATCCCCATGTACATTCCCAGGGTTGGAATCCCTGTGTTCTGTCCGAGAGTTGGAATCCCCATGTACATTCCCAGGTTTAGAATCCCCATGTACAGTCCTAGGTTTGGAATCCCCATGTACATTCCCAGGGCTGGGAACCCCTTGGACAGTCCCAGGATTGGAATGATCATGTACAATCCCAGGGTTAGAATCCCCATGTACAGTCCCATGGTTGGAATTCCCATGTACAGTCCCAGGGTTGGAATCCCCATGTACAGGTCTAGGTTTGGAAGACCCATGACCAGTCCCAGGGTTGGAATCCTTCTGTTCAGTCCCAGGGTAAGAATACCCATGTACAGTCCCAGGGTTAGAATCCCCATGTCTCGTCCCAGGTTTGGAAACACCATGTACAGTCCCAGGGTTGCAACCTCCAAGTACAGTCCCATGCTTGCTATCCCCATGTTCAGTGCCAGGGTCAGAATCCCCTTGAACATTCACTGGGTTAGAATCCCCATGTAAAAAACCTGGGTTAGAATCCCCATGTACAGTCCCAGGGTTGGAATCCTCATTTACATTCCCAGGGTTGGATTCCCCATGTACAATCCAAGGTTTGGAATCCCCATGTACAGTCCCAAGGTTAGAATCCCCATGTACAGTCCCAGTGTTTGAATCCCCATGTACAGTCCCAGGGTTAGAATTCCCATGTACAGTCCCAGGGTTAGAATCGCTATGTACAGTCCCAGGTTTGGAATCCCCGTGTTCTGTCCGAAAGTTGGAATCCCCATGTACAGCCCAAGGGTTGGAATCCCCATGTACCGTCCCAGGGTTATAATCCGCATGTACAGTCCCAGGGTTTGAATCCCCATATACAGTCCCAGGGTTGGAATCCCCATGTACAGACCCAGGGTTGGAATCCCCATGTACATTCCCAGGTTTGGTATCATCATGTACAGTCCCAGTGTCTGACTCCCCATGTAAAGTCCCAGGGTTGGAATCCAAATGTACAGTCCCAGTGCTGGAATCCCCATGCACTTTATCAAGGTTGGAATCTGCATGTTCAGGCCCGGGGTTGGAATCCCCATGCACAGTCCCAGGGTTGGAATCCCCATGTGCAGTCCCAGGGTTGGAATCCCCATGTACAGTCCCAGTGTTTGAATCCCCATGTACAGTCCCAGGGTTAGAATTCCCATGTACAGTCCCAGGGTTAGAATCGCTCTGTACAGTCCCATGTTTGGAATCCCCGTGTTCTGTCCGAAAGTTGGAATCCCCATGTACATTCCCAGGTTTACAAGCCCCATATACAGTCCCAGGTTTGGAATCCCCATGTACATTCCCAGGGCTGGGAGCCCCTTGTACATTCCCAGGTTTGGAATCCTCATGTACAGTCCCAGGTTTAGAATCCCCATGTACAGTCCCGGGTTGGAATCCCCATGTACAGTTCTAGGGTTGGAAGACCCATGACCAGTCCCAGGGTTGGAATCCCCATGTTCAGTCCCAGGGTTAGTATACTCATGTACAGTCCCAGTGTTAGAATCCCCATGTACCGTCCCAGGTTTGGAAACCTCATGTACATTCCCAATGTTGCAACCTCCATGTACAGTCCCAGGGTTGCTTTCCACATGTCCAGTGCCAGGGTCAGAATCCCCATGTACATTCCCTGGGTTAGAATCCCCATGTAGAGTCCCAGGGTTTGAATCCCCAAGTACAGTCCCAGGGTTGGAATCCCCATGTATAGTCCCAGCTTTGGATTCCCCATGTACAGTCCCAGATTTGGAATCCCCATGTACAATCCCAGGGTTAGAATCCCCATGTACAGTCCGAGGCTTGGAATCCCCATGTACAGTCCCAGGTTTGGAATCCACATTTACAGTCCCAGGGATGGAAACCCCATATACAGGCCCAGGGTTAAAATCCCCATGTACAGTCACAGGGTTAGAATCCGCATGTACAGTCCCGGGTTGGAATCCCCATTTACAGTCCTAGGGGTAGAACCCACAAGTACAGTCCCAGGGTTAGCATCCCCATGTACAGTACCAAGGCTGGAATCCCCGTGTTCAGTCCCAGGGTTGGAATCCCAATGTATAGTCCCAGGTTTAGAATTCCCATGTACAGTCCGAAGGCTGGAATCCCCATGTTCAGTCCCAGGGTTGGAATCCCCATGTCCAGTCCCAGGGTTAGAATTCTCATGTAGAGTCCCAGGTTTGGTATCCCCATGTACAATCGCAGGGTTGGAAACCCCATGTGCAGTTCAAGGGTTGGAATCCCCATGTACAGACCCAGGGCTGGAATCCCAATGTACAGTCCCAGGCTTAGAATCCCCATATACAGTCCCAGGTTTAGAATCGCTATGTACAGTCCCAGGGTTGGAAATCCCATGTAGAGTCCCAGGGTTAGAATCGCTATGTACAGTCCCAGGGTTGGAATCCCCGTGTTCTGTCCGAGAGTTGGAATCCCCATGTACAGTCCCAGGTTTGGAATCCCCATGTACATTCCCAGGGCTGGGAACCCCTTGTACAGTCCCAGGTTTGGAATCCTCATGTACAGTCCCAGGGTTAGAATTCCCATGTACAGTACCTTGGTTGGAATTCCAATCTACAGTCCCAGTGTTGGAATCCCCATCTACAGGTCTAGGTTTGGAAGACTGAAGACCAGTCCCAGGGTTGGAATCCTTATGTTCAGTCCCAGGGTTAGAATCCCCATGTACCGTCCCAGATTTGGAAAAGCCATGTACAGTCCCAGGGTTGCAACCTCCATGTACAGTCCCATGATTGCTATCCCCATGTTCAGTGCCAGGGTCAGAATCCCCATGTACATTCCCTGGGTTAGAATCCCCATGTACAGTCCCAGGGTTGGAATCCCCATGTAAAGTCTTAGGGTTGGATTCCCCATGTACAGTCCCAGGTTTGGAATCCCCATGTACAGCCCAAGGGTTGGAATCACCATGTACGGACCCAGGGTTGGAATCCCCATGTACAGTCCCAGGGTTAGAATCGCTATGTACAGTCCCAATGTCCGAAATCCCATGTAGAGTCCCAGGGTTATAATCGCTATGCGCAGTCCCAGTTTTGGAATCCCCATCTACAGGTCTAGGTTTGGAAGACCGAAGACCAGTCCCAGTGTTGGAATCCTTATGTTCAGTCCCAGGGTTAGAATCCCCATGTACCGTCCCAGGTTTGGAAAAGCCATGTACAGTCCCAGAGTTGCAACCTCCATGTACAGTCCCATGATTGCTATCCCCATGTTCAGTGCCAGGGTCAGAATCCCCATGTACATTCGCTGGGTTAGAATCCGCATGTAGAGACCCAGGGTTAGAATCCCCATGTTCAGTCCCAGGGTTGGAATCCCCATGTACAGTCACAGGGTTGGATTCCCCATGTATAGTCCCAGGTTTGGAATCCCCATGTACAGTCCCAAAGCTAGAATCCCCATGTACAGCCCAAAGGTTAGAATCCCCATGTTCAGTCCCAGGGTTGGAATCCGCATGTACAGTCCCAGGGTTGGAATCCCCATATACAGTCCCAGGTTTGGAATCCCCATGTACACTCCCAGGGTTGGTATCCCCATGTACAGTCCCAGTGTCTGAATCGCAATGTAAAATCCTAGGGTTGGAATCCCCATGTACAATCCCAGTGTTGGAATCCCCATGCACTATCAAGGTTGGAAACTGCATGTTCAGGGCCGGGGTTGGAATCCCCACATACAGCCCCAGGGTTGGAATCCCCATGTACAGTCCCAGGGTTGGAATCCCCATGTACAGTCCCAGGGTTGGAATTCCCATGTACACTCCTAGGGTTAGAATCCCCATGTACAGTCCCAAGGGTGGAATACCCATGTTCAGTCCCAGGGTTGGAAACCCCATATACAGGCCCAGGTTTAGAATCCCCATGCACAGTCCCAGGGTTAGAATCCGCATGTACAGTCCCGCGTTGGAATCCCCATGTAGAGTCCCAGGGTTGTAATCCCCATGTACAGTCCCAGGGTTGGAATACCCATGTGCAATTCCAGGGTTGGAATTCCCAAGTACATATCCAGTGTTGGACACCCCATGTACATTCCCAGGGCTGGAATCCCAATGTACAGTCCCAGTGTTGGAATCCCCATTTACAGTCCCAGGGGTAGAATCCCCATGTACAGTCCAAGGGTTAGAATCCCCATGTTCAGTCCCAGGGTTGGAATCCCAATGTTGAGTCCCAGGGTTAGAATTCCCATGTAGAGTCCCAAGGCTGGTATCCCCATGTTCAGTCCCAGGGTTATAATCCCCATGTATAGTCCCAGGGTTAGAATCCCCATGTAGAGTCCCAGGTTTGGAATTCCCATGTACAGTCCTAGGGTTGGAATCCCCATGTGCAGTTCCAGGGTTGGAATCCCCTTGTACAGATCCAGGGCTGGATTCCCAATGTACAGTCCCAGGCTTAGAATCCCCATGTACAGTCCAGGGTTAGAATCCACATGTACAGTCCCAGTGTTAGAATCGCTATGTACAGCCCCAGGGTCCGAAATCCCATGTAGAGTCCCAGGGTTAGAATCGCAATGTACAGTTCCAGGTTTGGAATCCCCATGTTCTGTCCGAAAGTTGGAATCCCCATGTACATTCCCAGGTTTAGAATCCCCATATACAGTCCCAGGTTTGGAATCCCCATGTACATTCCCAGGTCTGGGAATCCCTTGTACAGTCCCAGGTTTGGAATCCTCATGTACAGTCCCAGGGTTAGAATTCCCATGTACAGTCCCTTGGTTGGAATTCCCATTTACAGTCCCAGGGTTGGAATCCCCATGTACAGGTCTAGGTTTGGAAGACCGATGACCAGTCCCAGGTTTGGAATCCTTATATTCAGTCCCAGGGTTAGAATCCCCATGTACCGTCCCAGGTTTGGAAACGCCATGTAGAGTCCTAGGGTTGCAACCTCCATGTACAGTCCCATGATTGCTATCCCCATGTTCAGTGCCAGGGTCAGAATCCCCATGTACATTCCCTGGGTTAGAATCCCCATGAAGAGTCCCAGGATTAGAATCCCCATGTACAGTCCCAGGGTTGGAATCCCCATGTACAGTCCCAGGGTTGGATTCCCCATGTACAGTCCCAGGTTTGGAATCCCCATGTACAGTCCCAAAGTTAGAATCCCCATGTACAGTCCCAGAGTTAGAATCCCCATGTACAGCCCAAAGGTTGGAATCAGCATGTACAGATCCAGGGTTGGAATCCGCATGTACAGTCCAAGGTTTGGAATCCCCATGTACAGTCCCAGGGTTGGTATCCCCATGTATAGTCCCAGTGTCTGAATCCCCATGTAAAATCCTAGGGTTGGAATCCGCATGTACAGTCCCAGGGCTGGAATCCCCATGTGCAATCCCAGTGTTGGAATCCCCATGCACTGTATCAAGGTTGGAAACTGCTTGTTCAGGGCCGGGGTTGGAATTCCCACGTACAGTCCCAGGGTTGGAATCCCCATGTACAGTCCCAGGGTTGGAATCCCCATGTACAGTCCCAGGGTTGGAATCCCCATGTACAATCCTAGGTTTAGAATCCCCATATACAGTCCCAGGGTTGGACTCCCCATGTGCAGTTCCAGGGTTGGAATCCCCTTGTACAGATCCAGGGCTGGATTCCCAATGTACAATCCCAGGCTTAGAATCCCCATGTACAGTCCCAGGGTTAGAATCCCCATGTACAGTCCCAGGGTTAGAATCGCTATGTACAGTCCCAGGGTCCGAAATCCCATGTAGAGTCCCAGGGTTAGAATCGCTATGTACAGTCCCAGGTTTGGAATCCCCGTGTTCTTTCCGAAAGTTGGAATCCCCATGTACATTCCCAGGTTTAGAATCCCCATATACAGTCCCAGGTTTGGAATCCCTATGTACATTCCCAGGGCTGGGAGCCCCTTGTACATTCCCAGGTTTGGAATTCTCATGTACTGTCCCAGGTTTAGAATTCCCATGTACAGTCCCTTGGTTGGAATTCCCACGTACAGTCCCAGGGTTGGAATCCCCATGTACAGGTCTAGGTTTGGAAGACCGATGGCCAGTCCAAGGGTTGGAATCCTTATATTCAGTCCCAGGGTTAGAATCCCCATGTACCGTCCAAGGTTTGGAAACGCCATGTACAGTCCCAGGGTTGCAACCTCCATGATTGCTATCCCCATGTTCAGTGCCAGGGTCAGAATCCCCATGTACATTCCCTGGGTTAGAATCCCCATGTAGAGTCCCAGGATTAGAATCCCCATGTACAGTCCCAGGGTTGGAATCCCCATGTACAGTCCCAGGGTTGGATTCCCCATGTACAGTCCCAGGTTTGGAATCCCCATGTACAGTCCCAGGGTTAGAATCCCCAAGTACAGTGCCAGAGTTAGAATTCCCATGTACAGCCCAAGGGTTGGAATCACCATGTACAGACCCAGGGTTGGAATCCGCATGTACAGTCCCAGGGTTGGAATCCCCATATACAGTCCCAGGTTTGGAATCCTCATGTACAGTCCCAGGGCTGGAATTCCCATGTACAATCCCAGTGTCGGAATCACCATGTACAGTCCCAGGGTTAGAATCCCCATGTACAGTCGCAGGGTTAGAATACCCATGTACAATCCCAGGGTTGGAATCCCCATGTACAATCCCAGTGTTGGAATCCCCATGTACAGTCCCTGTTTTCGAATTCCCATGTACAGTCCCAGGATTGGAATCCCCATGCACAGTCCCAGGGTTAGAATCCCCATGTACTATCCCAGGGTTAGAATCCCCATGTACAATCCCAGGGTTAGAATCCACATTTACAGTCCCAGGTTTGTAATCACCGTGTTCTGTCCGAGGGTTGGAATCCCCATGTACAGTCCCAGGTTTTGAATCCCCATGTACAGTCCCAAGGTTGGAATCCCCATGTACATTCCCAGGGCTGGAAACCCCTTGCATAGTCCCAGGGTTGTAATCCCCATGTAAAGTCCCTGGGTTGGAATCCCCATAAACATTCCCAGGGTTGGAATCCCCATGTATAGTCCCAAGGTTACAATCCCCATGTACAGTCTCAGGGTTGGAATCCCCATGTACAGTCCCAGGGTTGGAATATCCATGTACAGTCCCAGGGCTGGAATCCCCATGTACAATCGCAGGGTTGGTATCTCCACGTACATTCCCAAGGTTGGAATCCCCATGCACTGTATCAAGGTTGGATACTGCATGTTAAGGCCCGGGGTTGGAATCCCCATGTGCAGTCCCAGGATCAGAATCCCCATGTACATTCCCAGGGTTGGAATCCCCATGTACCGTCCCAGGGTTGAAATCCACATGTTCAGTCCAAGGGTCAGAAACCCCATGTATAGTCCGAGGGTTAGAATACCCATGTACAATCCCAGGTTTAGAATCCCCATGCACAGTCCCAGGGTTGGAATCCCCATGTACTGTCCCAGGGTTGGAAACCCCATGTACAGTCCCAGGATTAGAATCCCCATGTACAGTCCCAGGTTTGGAACCCCCATGTACAGTCCCAGGTTTGGAATCCCCATATACAGTCCCAGCGTTGGAATCTCCATTTACAGTCCCAGGGTTAGAATTCCCATGTTCAGTCCCAAGGCTGGAATCTCCATGCTCAGTCCCAGGCTGGAATCCCCATGTACAGTCCCAGGTTTGGAATTCCCATTTACAGCCCCAGGGGTAGAATCCCCATGTACAGTCCAAGGGTTAGAACCCACATAAAGAGACCCAGGGCTGAAATCCCAATGTACAGTCCCAAGGTGAGAACCCACATGTACAGTCCCAGGCTGAAATCCCAATGTACAGTCCCAGGGTGAGAACCCACATGTACAGTCCCAGGTTGGAATCCCCATGTACAGTCCCAGGTTTAGAATCCCCATGTACAGTCCCAGGGTTAGAATACCCATGTACAGTCCCAGCCTGGAATCCCCATGTAGAGTCCCATGTTTGGAATCCCAATGTACAGTCCCAGGGTTGGAATCCCCATGTACATGTCTAGGATGGAAGACCCATGACCAGTCCCAGGGTTGGAATCCTTCTGTTCAGTCCCAGGGTAAGAATACCCATGTGCAGTCCCAGGGTTAGAATCCCCATGTCTCGTCCCAGGTTTGGAAACGCCAATTACAGTCCCAGGGTTGCAAACTCCATGTACAGTCCCATGCTTGCTATCCCCATGTTCAGTGCCAGGGTCAGACTCCCCTTGTACATTCACTGGGTTAGAATCGCCATGTAGAAACCCAGGGTTAGAATCCCCATTTACAGTCCCAGGGTTGGAATCCCCATTTACAGTCCCAGGGTTGGATTCCCCATGTACAATCCAAGGTTTGGAATCCCCATGTACAGTCCCAGGGTTAGAATCCCCATGTACAGTCACAGAGTTAGAATCCCCATGTAAATTCCCAGGATTGGAATACCCATGTACAGTCCCAGGGTTGGAATCCCCATGTACAGTCCCAGTGCTGGAATCCCTATGCACTTTATCAAGGTTGGAATCTGCATGTTCAG
This sequence comes from Somniosus microcephalus, assembly GCF_052327205.1. NCBI lineage: Eukaryota > Metazoa > Chordata > Chondrichthyes > Squaliformes > Somniosidae > Somniosus > Somniosus microcephalus. The sequence continues at coordinate 131,628,444 of NC_140990.1, forward strand.
GCCCTGGTTTGGAATCCCCATGTACAGTCCCAGGGTTGGAATCCCCATGTACACTCCTAGGGTAAGAATCCCCATGTACAGTCCCAAGGGTGGAATACCCATTTACAGTCCCAGGGTTGGAATCCCCATTTACAGTCCCAGGGTTGGATTCCCCATGTACAATCCAAGGTTTGGAATCCCCATGTACTGTCCCAGGGTTAGAATCCCCATGTACAGTCACAGAGTTAGAATCCCCATGTAAATTCCCAGGATTGGAATACCCATATACAGTCCCAGGGTTGGAATCCCCATGTACAGTCCCAGGTTTGGAATCCCCATGTTCAGTCCCAGGGTTGGAATCCCCATGTACAGTCCCAGGGTTAGAATCCCCATGTACATTACCGGGTTGGAATCGCCATGTACAGGTCTAGGGTTGGAAGACCCATGACCAGTCCCAGGGATGGAATCCACATGTTCAGTCCCAGGGTTAGTATACTCATCTACAGTCCCAGTGTTAGAATCCCCATGTACCGTCCCAGGTTTGGAAACCCCATGTACATTCCCAATGTTGCAACCTCCATGTGCAGTCCCAGGGTTGCTATCCACATGTTCAGTGCCAGGGTCAGAATCCCCATGTACATTCCCTGGGTTAGAATCCCCATGTAGAGTCCCAGGGTTTGAATCCCCAAGCACAGTCCCAGGGTTGGAATCCCCATGTAGAGTCCCAGGTTTGGATTCCCATGTACAGTCCCAGGTTTGCATTCCCCATGTACAGTCCAAGGGTTAGAATCCCCATGTACAGTCCCAGGTTTGGAATCCCCATCTACAGTCCCAGGGTTGGAAACCCCATATACAGGCCCAGGGTTAGAATCCCCATGTACAGTCCCAGGGTTAGAATCCGCATGTACAGTCCTGGGTTGGAATCCCCATGTAGAGTCCCAGGGTTCTAATCCCCATATACAGTCCCAGGGTTGGAAACCCCATGTACATTCCCAGGGCTGGAATCCCCCTGTACAGTCCCAGTGTTGGCATCCCCATTTACAGTCCTAGGGGTAGAATCCCCATGTACAGTCCAAGGGTTAGAATCCACATGTACAGACCCAGGGCTGAAATCCCAATGTACAGTCCCATGTTAGAACCCACATGTACAGTCCCAGGGTTAGCATCCCCATGTACAGTACCAAGGCTGGAATCCCCGTGCTCAGTCCCAGGGTTGGAATCCCAATGTAGAGTCCCAGGGTTAGAATTCCCATGTACAGTCCCAAGGCTGGAATCCCCATGTTCAGTCCCAGGCTTTGAATCCCCATGTACACTCCTAGGGCAAGAATCCCCATGTACAGTCCCAAGGGTGGAATACCCATGTACAGTCCCAGTGTCTGAATCCCCATGTACAGTCCCAGGGTTGGAATCTGCATGTTCAGGCCTGGGGTTGGAATCCCCATGTACAGTCCCAGGGTTAGAATCCCCATGTACAGTCCCGGGTTGGAATCCCCATGTACAGTTCTAGGGTTGGAAGACCCATGACCAGTCCCAGGGTTGGAATCCCCATGTTCAGTCCCAGGGTTAGTATACTCATGTACAGTCCCAGTGTTAGAATCCCCATGTACCGTCCCAGGTTTGGAAACCTCATGTACATTCCCAATGTTGCAACCTCCATGTACAGTCCCAGGCTTGCTTTCCACATGTCCAGTGCCAGGGTCAGAATCCCCATGTACATTCCCTGGGTTAGAATCCCCATGTAGAGTCCCAGGGTTTGAATCCCCAAGTACAGTCCCAGGGTTGGAATCCCCATGTATAGTCCCAGCTTTGGATTCCCCATGTACAGTCCCAGATTTGGAATCCCCATGTACAATCCCAGGGTTAGAATCCCCATGTACAGTCCAAGGCTTGGAATCCCCATGTACAGTCCCAGGTTTGGAATCCACATTTACAGTCCCAGGGATGGAAACCCCATATACAGGCCCAGGGTTAAAATCCCCATGTACAGTCACAGGGTTAGAATCCGCATGTACAGTCCCGGGTTGGAATCCCCATTTACAGTCCTAGGGGTAGAACCCACAAGTACAGTCCCAGGGTTAGCATCCCCATGTACAGTACCAAGGCTGGAATCCCCGTGTTCAGTCCCAGGGTTGGAATCCCAATGTATAGTCCCAGGTTTAGAATTCCCATGTACAGTCCGAAGGCTGGAATCCCCATGTTCAGTCCCAGGGTTGGAATCCCCATGTCCAGTCCCAGGGTTAGAATTCTCATGTAGAGTCCCAGGTTTGGTATCCCCATGTACAATCGCAGGGTTGGAAACCCCATGTGCAGTTCAAGGGTTGGAATCCCCATGTACAGACCCAGGGCTGGAATCCCAATGTACAGTCCCAGGCTTAGAATCCCCATATACAGTCCCAGGTTTAGAATCGCTATGTACAGTCCCAGGGTTGGAAATCCCATGTAGAGTCCCAGGGTTAGAATCGCTATGTACAGTCCCAGGGTTGGAATCCCCGTGTTCTGTCCGAGAGTTGGAATCCCCATGTACAGTCCCAGGTTTGGAATCCCCATGTACATTCCCAGGGCTGGGAACCCCTTGTACAGTCCCAGGTTTGGAATCCTCATGTACAGTCCCAGGGTTAGAATTCCCATGTACAGTACCTTGGTTGGAATTCCAATCTACAGTCCCAGTGTTGGAATCCCCATCTACAGGTCTAGGTTTGGAAGACCGAAGACCAGTTCCAGGGTTGGAATCCTTATGTTCAGTCCCAGGGTTAGAATCCCCATGTACCGTCCCAGGTTTGGAAAAGCCATGTACAGTCCCAGGGTTGCAACCACCATGTACAGTCCCATGATTGCTATCCCCATGTTCAGTGCCAGGGTCAGAATCCCCATGTACAGTCCCTGGGTTAGAATCCCCATGTACAGTCCCAGGGTTGGAATCCCCATGTAAAGTCCTAGGGTTGGATTCCCCATGTACAGTCCCAGGTTTGGAATCCCCATGTACAGTCCCAGGGTAAGAATCCCCATGTACAGCCCCAGAGTTAGAATCGCTATGTACAGTCCCAATGTCCGAAATCCCATGTAGAGTCCCAGGGTTATAATCGCTATGCACAGTCCCAGTTTTGGAATCCCCATCTACAGGTCTAGGTTTGGAAGACCGAAGACCAGTCCCAGTGTTGGAATCCTTATGTTCAGTCCCAGGGTTAGAATCCCCATGTACCGTCCCAGGTTTGGAAAAGCCATGTACAGTCCCAGAGTTGCAACCTCCATGTACAGTCCCATGATTGCTATCCCCATGTTCAGTGCCAGGGTCAGAATCCCCATGTACATTCGCTGGGTTAGAATCCGCATGTAGAGACCCAGGGTTAGAATCCCCATGTTCAGTCCCAGGGTTGGAATCCGCATGTACAGTCCCAGGGTTGGAATCCCCATATACAGTCCCAGGTTTGGAATCCCCATGTGCACTCCCAGGGTTGGTATCCCCATGTACAGTCCCAGTGTCTGAATCGCAATGTAAAATCCTAGGGTTGGAATCCCCATGTACAATCCCAGTGTTGGAATCCCCATGCACTATCAAGGTTGGAAACTGCATGTTCAGGGCCGGGGTTGGAATCCCCACATACAGCCCCAGGGTTGGAATCCCCATGTACAGTCCCAGGGTTGGAATCCCCATGTACAGTCCCAGGGTTGGAATTCCCATGTACACTCCTAGGGTTAGAAACCCCATGTACAGTCCCAAGGGTGGAATACCCATGTTCAGTCCCAGGGTTGGAAACCCCATATACAGGCCCAGGTTTAGAATCCCCATGCACAGTCCCAGGGTTAGAATCCGCATGTACAGTCCCGCGTTGGAATCCCCATGTAGAGTCCCAGGGTTGTAATCCCCATGTACAGTCCCAGGGTTGGAATACCCATGTGCAATTCCAGGGTTGGAATTCCCAAGTACATATCCAGTGTTGGACACCCCATGTACATTCCCAGGGCTGGAATCCCAATGTACAGTCCCAGTGTTGGAATCCCCATTTACAGTCCCAGGGGTAGAATCCCCATGTACAGTCCAAGGGTTAGAATCCCCATGTTCAGTCCCAGGGTTGGAATCCCAATGTTGAGTCCCAGGGTTAGAATTCCCATGTAGAGTCCCAAGGCTGGTATCCCCATGTTCAGTCCCAGGGTTATAATCCCCATGTATAGTCCCAGGGTTAGAATCCCCATGTAGAGTCCCAGGTTTGGAATTCCCATGTACAGTCCTAGGGTTGGAATCCCCATGTGCAGTTCCAGGGTTGGAATCCCCTTGTACAGATCCAGGGCTGGATTCCCAATGTACAGTCCCAGGCTTAGAATCCCCATGTACAGTCCAGGGTTAGAATCCCCATGTACAGTCCCAGTGTTAGAATCGCTATGTACAGCCCCAGGGTCCGAAATCCCATGTAGAGTCCCAGGGTTAGAATCGCTATGTACAGTCCCAGGTTTGGAATCCCCATGTTCTGTCCGAAAGTTGGAATCCCCATGTACATTCCCAGGTTTAGAATCCCCATATACAGTCCCAGGTTTGGAATCCCCATGTACATTCCCAGGTCTGGGAATCCCTTGTACAGTCCCAGGTTTGGAATCCTCATGTACAGTCCCAGGGTTAGAATTCCCATGTACAGTCCCTTGGTTGGAATTCCCATTTACAGTCCCAGGGTTGGAATCCCCATGTACAGGTCTAGGTTTGGAAGACCGATGACCAGTCCCAGGTTTGGAATCCTTATATTCAGTCCCAGGGTTAGAATCCCCATGTACCGTCCCAGGTTTGGAAACGCCATGTAGAGTCCTAGGGTTGCAACCTCCATGTACAGTCCCATGATTGCTATCCCCATGTTCAGTGCCAGGGTCAGAATCCCCATGTACATTCCCTGGGTTAGAATCCCCATGAAGAGTCCCAGGATTAGAATCCCCATGTACAGTCCCAGGGTTGGAATCCCCATGTACAGTCCCAGGGTTGGATTCCCCATGTACAGTCCCAGGTTTGGAATCCCCATGTACAGTCCCAAAGTTAGAATCCCCATGTACAGTCCCAGAGTTAGAATCCCCATGTACAGCCCAAAGGTTGGAATCAGCATGTACAGATCCAGGGTTGGAATCCGCATGTACAGTCCAAGGTTTGGAATCCCCATGTACAGTCCCAGGGTTGGAATCCCCATGTACAGTCCCAGGGTTGGTATCCCCATGTATAGTCCCAGTGTCTGAATCCCCATGTACAGCCCAAAGGTTGGAATCAGCATGTACAGTCCCAGGGTTGGAATCCCCATGTACAGTCCCAGGGTTGGATTCCCCATGTACAGTCCCAGGTTTGGAATCCCCATGTACAGTCCCAAAGTTAGAATCCCCATGTACAGTCCCAGAGTTAGAATCCCCATGTACAGCCCAAAGGTTGGAATCAGCATGTACAGATCCAGGGTTGGAATCCGCATGTACAGTCCCAGGGCTGGAATCCCCATGTGCAATCCCAGTGTTGGAATCCCCATGCACTGTATCAAGGTTGGAAACTGCTTGTTCAGGGCCGGGGTTGGAATTCCCACGTACAGTCCCAGGGTTGGAATCCCCATGTACAGTCCCAGGGTTGGAATCCCCATGTACAGTCCCAGGGTTGGAATCCCCATGTACAATCCTAGGTTTAGAATCCCCATGTACAGTCCCAAGGGTGGAATCCCCATGTTCAGTCCCAGGGTTGGAATACCCATGTGCAGTTCCAGGGTTGGATTTCCCAAGTACATATCCAGTGTTGGACACCCCATGTACATTCCCAGTGTTGGAATCCCCATTTACAGTCCCAGGGGTAGAATCCGCATGTTCAGTCGCAGGGTTGCAATCCCAATGTTGACTCCCAGGGTTAGAATTCCCATGTAGAGTCCCAAGGCTGGAATCCCCATGTTCAGTCCCAGGGTTGGAATCCCCATGTAGAGTCCCAGGGTTAGAATCCCCATGTAGATTCCCAGGTTTGGAATTCCCATGTACAGTCCCAGGGTTGGACTCCCCATGTGCAGTTCCAGGGTTGGAATCCCCTTGTACAGATCCAGGGCTGGATTCCCAATGTACAATCCCAGGCTTAGAATCCCCATGTACAGTCCCAGGGTTAGAATCCCCATGTACAGTCCCAGGGTTAGAATCGCTATGTACAGTCCCAGGGTCCGAAATCCCATGTAGAGTCCCAGGGTTAGAATCGCTATGTACAGTCCCAGGTTTGGAATCCCCGTGTTCTGTCCGAAAGTTGGAATCCCCATGTACATTCCCAGGTTTAGAATCCCCATATACAGTCCCAGGTTTGGAATCCCCATGTACATTCCCAGGGCTGGGAGCCCCTTGTACATTCCCAGGTTTGGAATCCTCATGTACAGTCCCAGGTTTAGAATTCCCATGTACAGTCCCAGGGTTAGAATCGCTATGTACAGTCCCAGGGTCCGAAATCCCATGTAGAGTCCCAGGGTTAGAATCGCTATGTACAGTCCCAGGTTTGGAATCCCCGTGTTCTTTCCGAAAGTTGGAATCCCCATGTACATTCCCAGGTTTAGAATCCCCATATACAGTCCCAGGTTTGGAATCCCTATGTACATTCCCAGGGCTGGGAGCCCCTTGTACATTCCCAGGTTTGGAATCCTCATGTACTGTCCCAGGTTTAGAATTCCCATGTACAGTCCCTTGGTTGGAATTCCCATTTACAGTCCCAGGGTTGGAATCCCCATGTACAGGTCTAGGTTTGGAAGACCGATGACCAGTCCCAGGTTTGGAATCCTTATATTCAGTCCCAGGGTTAGAATCCCCATGTACCGTCCCAGGTTTGGAAACGCCATGTAGAGTCCTAGGGTTGCAACCTCCATGTACAGTCCCATGATTGCTATCCCCATGTTCAGTGCCAGGGTCAGAATCCCCATGTACATTCCCTGGGTTAGAATCCCCATGAAGAGTCCCAGGATTAGAATCCCCATGTACAGTCCCAGGGTTGGAATCCCCATGTACAGTCCCAGGGTTGGATTCCCCATGTACAGTCCCAGGTTTGGAATCCCCATGTACAGTCCCAAAGTTAGAATCCCCATGTACAGTCCCAGAGTTAGAATCCCCATGTACAGCCCAAAGGTTGGAATCAGCATGTACAGATCCAGGGTTGGAATCCGCATGTACAGTCCAAGGTTTGGAATCCCCATGTACAGTCCCAGGGTTGGAATCCCCATGTACAGTCCCAGGGTTGGTATCCCCATGTATAGTCCCAGTGTCTGAATCCCCATGTACAGCCCAAAGGTTGGAATCAGCATGTACAGTCCCAGGGTTGGAATCCCCATGTACAGTCCCAGGGTTGGATTCCCCATGTACAGTCCCAGGTTTGGAATCCCCATGTACAGTCCCAAAGTTAGAATCCCCATGTACAGTCCCAGAGTTAGAATCCCCATGTACAGCCCAAAGGTTGGAATCAGCATGTACAGATCCAGGGTTGGAATCCGCATGTACAGTCCCAGGGCTGGAATCCCCATGTGCAATCCCAGTGTTGGAATCCCCATGCACTGTATCAAGGTTGGAAACTGCTTGTTCAGGGCCGGGGTTGGAATTCCCACGTACAGTCCCAGGGTTGGAATCCCCATGTACAGTCCCAGGGTTGGAATCCCCATGTACAGTCCCAGGGTTGGAATCCCCATGTACAATCCTAGGTTTAGAATCCCCATGTACAGTCCCAAGGGTGGAATCCCCATGTTCAGTCCCAGGGTTGGAATACCCATGTGCAGTTCCAGGGTTGGATTTCCCAAGTACATATCCAGTGTTGGACACCCCATGTACATTCCCAGTGTTGGAATCCCCATTTACAGTCCCAGGGGTAGAATCCGCATGTTCAGTCGCAGGGTTGCAATCCCAATGTTGACTCCCAGGGTTAGAATTCCCATGTAGAGTCCCAAGGCTGGAATCCCCATGTTCAGTCCCAGGGTTGGAATCCCCATGTATAGTCCCAGGGTTAGAATCCCCATGTAGATTCCCAGGTTTGGAATTCCCATGTACAGTCCCAGGGTTGGACTCCCCATGTACAATCCCAGGCTTAGAATCCCCATGTACAGTCCCAGGGTTAGAATCCCCATGTACAGTCCCAGGGTTAGAATCGCTATGTACAGTCCCAGGGTCCGAAATCCCATGTAGAGTCCCAGGGTTAGAATCGCTATGTACAGTCCCAGGTTTGGAATCCCCGTGTTCTGTCCGAAAGTTGGAATCCCCATGTACATTCCCAGGTTTAGAATCCCCATATACAGTCCCAGGTTTGGAATCCCCATGTACATTCCCAGGGCTGGGAGCCCCTTGTACATTCCCAGGTTTGGAATCCTCATGTACAGTCCCAGGTTTAGAATTCCCATGTACAGTCCCAGGGTTAGAATCGCTATGTACAGTCCCAGGGTCCGAAATCCCATGTAGAGTCCCAGGGTTAGAATCGCTATGTACAGTCCCAGGTTTGGAATCCCCGTGTTCTTTCCGAAAGTTGGAATCCCCATGTACATTCCCAGGTTTAGAATCCCCATATACAGTCCCAGGTTTGGAATCCCTATGTACATTCCCAGGGCTGGGAGCCCCTTGTACATTCCCAGGTTTGGAATCCTCATGTACTGTCCCAGGTTTAGAATTCCCATGTACAGTCCCTTGGTTGGAATTCCCACGTACAGTCCCAGGGTTGGAATCCCCATGTACAGGTCTAGGTTTGGAAGACCGATGGCCAGTCCAAGGGTTGGAATCCTTATATTCAGTCCCAGGGTTAGAATCCCCATGTACCGTCCAAGGTTTGGAAACGCCATGTACAGTCCCAGGGTTGCAACCTCCATGATTGCTATCCCCATGTTCAGTGCCAGGGTCAGAATCCCCATGTACATTCCCTGGGTTAGAATCCCCATGTAGAGTCCCAGGATTAGAATCCCCATGTACAGTCCCAGGGTTGGAATCCCCATGTACAGTCCCAGGGTTGGATTCCCCATGTACAGTCCCAGGTTTGGAATCCCCATGTACAGTCCCAGGGTTAGAATCCCCAAGTACAGTGCCAGAGTTAGAATTCCCATGTACAGCCCAAGGGTTGGAATCACCATGTACAGACCCAGGGTTGGAATCCGCATGTACAGTCCCAGGGTTGGAATCCCCATATACAGTCCCAGGTTTGGAATCCTCATGTACAGTCCCAGGGCTGGAATTCCCATGTACAATCCCAGTGTCGGAATCACCATGTACAGTCCCAGGGTTAGAATCCCCATGTACAGTCGCAGGGTTAGAATACCCATGTACAATCCCAGGGTTGGAATCCCCATGTACAATCCCAGTGTTGGAATCCCCATGTACAGTCCCTGTTTTCGAATTCCCATGTACAGTCCCAGGATTGGAATCCCCATGCACAGTCCCAGGGTTAGAATCCCCATGTACTATCCCAGGGTTAGAATCCCCATGTACAATCCCAGGGTTAGAATCCACATTTACAGTCCCAGGTTTGTAATCACCGTGTTCTGTCCGAGGGTTGGAATCCCCATGTACAGTCCCAGGTTTTGAATCCCCATGTACAGTCCCAAGGTTGGAATCCCCATGTACATTCCCAGGGCTGGAAACCCCTTGCATAGTCCCAGGGTTGTAATCCCCATGTAAAGTCCCTGGGTTGGAATCCCCATAAACATTCCCAGCGTTGGAATCCCCATGTATAGTCCCAAGGTTACAATCCCCATGTACAGTCTCAGGGTTGGAATCCCCATGTACAGTCCCAGGGTTGGAATATCCATGTACAGTCCCAGGGCTGGAATCCCCATGTACAATCGCAGGGTTGGTATCTCCACGTACATTCCCAAGGTTGGAATCCCCATGCACTGTATCAAGGTTGGATACTGCATGTTAAGGCCCGGGGTTGGAATCCCCATGTGCAGTCCCAGGATCAGAATCCCCATGTACATTCCCAGGGTTGGAATCCCCATGTACCGTCCCAGGGTTGAAATCCACATGTTCAGTCCAAGGGTCAGAAACCCCATGTATAGTCCGAGGGTTAGAATACCCATGTACAATCCCAGGTTTAGAATCCCCATGCACAGTCCCAGGGTTGGAATCCCCATGTACTGTCCCAGGGTTGGAAACCCCATGTACAGTCCCAGGATTAGAATCTCCATGTACAGTCCCAGGTTTGGAACCCCCATGTACAGTCCCAGGTTTGGAATCCCCATATACAGTCCCAGGGTTGGAATCTCCATTTACAGTCCCAGGGTTAGAATTCCCATGTTCAGTCCCAAGGCTGGAATCTCCATGCTCAGTCCCAGGGCTGGAATCCCCATGTACAGTCCCAGGTTTGGAATTCCCATTTACAGCCCCAGGGGTAGAATCCCCATGTACAGTCCAAGGGTTAGAACCCACATGTACAGTCCCAGGCTGAAATCCCAATGTACAGTCCCAGGGTGAGAACCCACATGTACAGTCCCAGGTTGGAATCCCCATGTACAGTCCCAGGTTTAGAATCCCCATGTACAGTCCCAGGGTTAGTGTAAAGTCTGTAGGTTGTGCAGTAAATAACTTCAGAGACTTTAGAAGTACAAACAAAACAGGTCTTTACTATTCAGAGGTCTGGGCGATTTCTGCCCTAGTTAACGTATCACAACCCTTATATACTGGTGTGGTCACTATCGGTATTACAGTATACATGAGCCAATAAATAGTGCCACCCTGAAGTAGTGCTCTTAAAGGCGAACGGTCACATTCTATAGTTCCCTTAAAGGTAAACGGTTACATACACAACACTCCTCCCTTCCTAGCTTATTACTTACAGAATCCCGTTAAACATACAATCTTCAATTTTATATAAACAGGTTGCAGATATACTCTCGATGGAGTCAACGTCATATAACTTCATGTTTAACATAACATAATAACATATATAACTTCATGTCAAAACAGATCACAGATTCAGTCTCTGTGGAAAACAGTTCATAGATTCAGTCTCTGTGGTGTAGTCGGTTCACATTGCTGGAGTGACTCATTCAATAGTCCTTCCATGGGTTTAACAGTTTGAACTTCCGAACTGAATTGGCTCCGTTCGGAGGGACCACGTGTGTGATCTGGTAGAGGTAATCATGGTTCAGATGGGTCATCTTCTGTTTCGACTTTTCCTTTTCTGCTTCTTGGAGACTCTCTGGGCTCCACTGTCAGCTGCATGCGCAGTTCCTCCTTCTCTTCCTCCTTTTCCCGTAGTAGAGCCACCTTCTCCCGATGTTCCGTAGACTTTCGGTGCTCCTCCATGATTTCTGTATGGTGGGAGTCGAAGTTACAAGTTGGGCGGGACAGGACATAGTAATATTCGGAGTCGTCCTGAGCTAGGCCAGCGAGAGGGTCTTCTATGTCCTCCCTACCCAGCTGGACGTCGGCCAGCTTTTGTTCCAAATCCAGACATCTTTCCTGAAGAGACTTCTTCACGTGTTCCGCTTCCTCTAACTTTTTCTGGGCTTTCAGCAAGTTGTTTACTAATGACCTCATTTGTGATTTTAATACTTCAACTTCCTTTGGAGATTGATTGATCAGACTATTCAATCCCTCTACCGGAGCAGTTGTTTCAGCGTTCTGTTGTTCAACCTTGACATGAGTCAGCGTACTTTTGGTATCTAAGGGTTGCTCTGCTGCCATCTTCTCAGTCTGTGTTGCAACCTCGGCTATTTCAATAACTTTTGAGAGCTCCAAACCCTTCTCCTCTGACGATTTAAGCTCATGTTCATGGCCCATTCTTACGGTCTCTGTGTTTCTTACAGTTCCCTTTTCTTCCACTGAAAAGATTTCCAGTTGCATCTGTTCTTCAAGTCGTTGGACCTCGGCCATTGCCGCTTCATATTTATTTTGTGTTTCCTTTAATAATTTAACGAGTTCTTGGACATCCTGTATTCCCTGTTCTGGTATGTCTTGCACCACTAATTTTTTTTCCATGGATTGAATCCCTAACGATGAGTCAGCCTTGGCCTGAAGCTCATCAAACATTTCCTGCAGACTTTGTAATTCTTGCTTATGGTCAACCTTTAGTCGTTCATGTTCTTTCACTAACACGAGCTTTTCGGAAGTTGCCAAGTTAACCCCTTCCAGGATTGTAGTCCGAGCCTGTTCATACTGTTCTTTCAACTCGTTACACTCTGCTTGCAACAAGTCGTAGAGGTGAACTGGAATACCATCCTGACTTCCTGAAGATTCCTCTTCCTTTGGATCGTTCTGTGTATATTCTAGTTCCTGAACAGCCTCAGGGAGATGTGATTGGTACTTGGCCACGATGGCTCTATGGTCACTCTCTGCTTGAGCGAACTGTCTCTGTTGTCTTTCCAGGGACTCCCATTCGGTGTCCCAGAACTTTTTCACCTTTTCCATCTCTTGTAGGAGACGGGCACTCAACTGTTCTAATTGTCGTTGTACTTTGACATAACGTTGAGTTCTAGCCCGGTGTTCCTCCATAATGCATCTGTCTGTAGCTTGAACAGACTCAGAATTCTCTGTCTTTATGCACGCCATCGATTTCCCAACCTTAGTCCGTGAGTTCATGTTAATCTTGTTTTTCATACATAAGCTGGACTTATCGTCTTCCGGCTCGGAGTCTGAGCTGCTTGTCTGCACCGAGTCCTCACTCGTCATTGCTTGTCGGTAGTGCCATTCCATGTCTATTTTCTTGATCCACTCCCGTCCCAGAAGTGGTGGTCCTCCCTCAGGTAGTACGTACAGATACATTCGTGGGTGTTCTTTACCCCTATCTCTCACCTTGACTCGTATTTTTCCCAGGGGGTATACATGATGCCCCGTGTATGTCTGTAATACGAATTTGGTATTTCTTAAGGGTATGTGAGAGAATAGCCGGTGATAGTCCTTTTGGTTGATGACGGATACAGCTGATCCCGTGTCCAGCTCCATTCGTACTTGGACTCCCGCTATTTTTAGTGTGACCCAGATCAACTGTAGATCAGTTACTTTACCCACATGGTGGATTCTCAGACTATCCAGCTCCTGGTTGTTTGGGTCTGAGTCTGAATTTTGTTCGTCTGAACTCTTTTCAGCCACCTGATGCACCTTGTTGTACTTTCCTTGTGGTGGTGGCTTCCTTTGCTTGTTGGTCTTCTTTCCGGACCTGCATACCTTCGCGATGTGACCCAGTTTGCCACATTTCCTGCACTCTTGGTTCTTAAACCAGCACTGATTCTGGTCGTGCGTTGTCTTTCCACAACGGTAGCATTTGGGAGTGCTTGTTGTAATTTGGTCCACCCCGAGTGCCGCCGCCTTTAGCTGCATTTCCGCCGTCCCTTTCGCTGCGGCTTCGTGCGATGAAGCTATGAGGACAGCCCTGTCCAGTGTGAGGTCGTTTTCTTCCAGAAGTCGCTTCTGCGTTCCTTCTTTGGCCAAGCCGCATACGAACTTGTCCCGCAGCGCCTCTGTCAAATTCCCTCCAAACTGGCAGTATTTCGCTAGCTTACGCAGTTCGACTAAGTATTCCGCATTGCTTTCATCTTGCCTCTGGGTTCTGGCGTAAAATTTAAATCGTTCAGCCAGCATCAACGGTGTGGGGTTCAAGTGATCCTTCAACACTGTTACGATCTCTTTGAAGGTCTGGTCCACTGGTTTAACTGGTGCTATTAGATGTTTCAAAAGCCCGTATGTTTTTGCTCCCATCGAATTTAACAAAGTTATTGCCTTGTTGTCATCCTCAATTTCGTTGGCTACGCAATATATTTCTATGCGTTCCACATACGTGGCCCAGTCTTCTATTTCTGCATTAAAGTCATTAATATTTCCTCGCTTAGGCATCTTCTTCTCTTTTTGAGAACAGTACAAGTATTACTTTACTTATTATTAATTTACTTCTCTCTTCTTGAGAACACACCAGCCTTTCTGAAAAATCTTATTACTTTTCTGAAATTCTTAATAATTTCCAAGATGGCGGTTTCCCGCTTCTTCCTTCTTCTTCAGCGGTTTTCCCCGAAAAATGGCGGCTTTCCCGCGCTTCTCGCTCTCCCCGCCCACATCAATGGCGGTTTTCCCGCGCTTGGCGGTCTTCACCCGGTCCCCCGACGCCGTCTGTCAGCCCGAGTGCGGTCCTTATCTATAATGCGATCACTGGATCGCGAAGCGGCTGCCGGCCCTTATCTGTAGATCCGATCGCTCTCGCGGCTCTCGGCCCTTATCTGGAGATGCGATCGCTGGCTTGCAACGCCTCCCGCTCGGCTCTGGCTCCCCCGCTCGCGCGGCTCTCGGCTCTGACACTCCCGCGCCTACTCGCAGGCTCAGCGCTTCGTGGCAGCGGTTGCTGCACGGCTTCTCACATTGCCCGCGGTCCGGCTGTCACCCGACGCCGTTGGACCCGAATGCTTTGCCCTTCTCCTCCAAATACTTCTATCCCGTTTTTAAAATTTTTTTATTTGTTTTAACTACTCACAGTCTCTTCGGCCGCCTTGTTTTAGGCTGATTGGCTCGCTCAAGATGTGGTAGCAGGGTAATCTGTGCCTGTTGCTGCCGCAGCTTTGCTGTTAATCTTCCAGCTTCCAGTAAGTACTATACTTTTAGTAGATGGAGCCTCGTGTTTTCTTTTTGAAGCTCTCTGCTACTGGTTAGTCTTGCCGCAGGGTACGATCGGACTCGTCGCCACTGTAAAGTCTGTAGGTTGTGCAGTAAATAACTTCAGAGACTTTAGAAGTACAAACAAAACAGGTCTTTACTATTCAGAGGTCTGGGCGATTTCTGCCCTAGTTAACGTATCACAACCCTTATATACTGGTGTGGTCACTATCGGTATTACAGTATACATGAGCCAATAAATAGTGCCACCCTGAAGTAGTGCTCTTAAAGGCGAATGGTCACATTCTATAGTTCCCTTAAAGGTAAACGGTTACATACACAACAGTTAGAATACCCATGTACAGTCCCAGGCTGGAATCCCCATGTAGAGTCCCATGTTTGGAATCCCAATGTACAGTCCCAGGGTTGGAATCCCCATGTACATGTCTAGGATGGAAGACCCATGACCAGTCCCAGGGTTGGAATCCTTCTGTTCAGTCCCAGGGTAAGAATACCCATGTGCAGTCCCAGGGTTAGAATCCCCATGTCTCGTCCCAGGTTTGGAAACGCCAATTACAGTCCCAGGGTTGCAAACTCCATGTACAGTCCCATGCTTGCTATCCCCATGTTCAGTGCCAGGGTCAGACTCCCCTTGTACATTCACTGGGTTAGAATCGCCATGTAGAAACCCAGGGTTAGAATCCCCATTTACAGTCCCAGGGTTGGAATCCCCATTTACAGTCCCAGGGTTGGATTCCCCATGTACAATCCAAGGTTTGGAATCCCCATGTACAGTCCCAGGGTTAGAATCCCCATGTACAGTCACAGAGTTAGAATCCCCATGTAAATTCCCAGGATTGGAATACCCATGTACAGTCCCAGGGTTGGAATCCCCATGTACAGTCCCAGTGCTGGAATCCCTATGCACTTTATCAAGGTTGGAATCTGCATGTTCAGGCCCTGGTTTGGAATCCCCATGTACAGTCCCAGGGTTGGAATCCCCATGTACACTCCTAGGGTAAGAATCCCCATGTACAGTCCCAAGGGTGGAATACCCATTTACAGTCCCAGGGTTGGAATCCCCATTTACAGTCCCAGGGTTGGATTCCCCATGTACAATCCAAGGTTTGGAATCCCCATGTACTGTCCCAGGGTTAGAATCCCCATGTACAGTCACAGAGTTAGAATCCCCATGTAAATTCCCAGGATTGGAATACCCATATACAGTCCCAGGGTTGGAATCCCCATGTACAGTCCCAGGTTTGGAATCCCCATGTTCAGTCCCAGGGTTGGAATCCCCATGTACAGTCCCAGGGTTAGAATCCCCATGTACATTACCGGGTTGGAATCGCCATGTACAGGTCTAGGGTTGGAAGACCCATGACCAGTCCCAGGGATGGAATCCACATGTTCAGTCCCAGGGTTAGTATACTCATCTACAGTCCCAGTGTTAGAATCCCCATGTACCGTCCCAGGTTTGGAAACCCCATGTACATTCCCAATGTTGCAACCTCCATGTGCAGTCCCAGGGTTGCTATCCACATGTTCAGTGCCAGGGTCAGAATCCCCATGTACATTCCCTGGGTTAGAATCCCCATGTAGAGTCCCAGGGTTTGAATCCCCAAGCACAGTCCCAGGGTTGGAATCCCCATGTAGAGTCCCAGGTTTGGATTCCCATGTACAGTCCCAGGTTTGCATTCCCCATGTACAGTCCAAGGGTTAGAATCCCCATGTACAGTCCCAGGTTTGGAATCCCCATCTACAGTCCCAGGGTTGGAAACCCCATATACAGGCCCAGGGTTAGAATCCCCATGTACAGTCCCAGGGTTAGAATCCGCATGTACAGTCCTGGGTTGGAATCCCCATGTAGAGTCCCAGGGTTCTAATCCCCATATACAGTCCCAGGGTTGGAAACCCCATGTACATTCCCAGGGCTGGAATCCCCCTGTACAGTCCCAGTGTTGGCATCCCCATTTACAGTCCTAGGGGTAGAATCCCCATGTACAGTCCAAGGGTTAGAATCCACATGTACAGACCCAGGGCTGAAATCCCAATGTACAGTCCCATGTTAGAACCCACATGTACAGTCCCAGGGTTAGCATCCCCATGTACAGTACCAAGGCTGGAATCCCCGTGCTCAGTCCCAGGGTTGGAATCCCAATGTAGAGTCCCAGGGTTAGAATTCCCATGTACAGTCCCAAGGCTGGAATCCCCATGTTCAGTCCCAGGCTTTGAATCCCCATGTACACTCCTCGGGCAAGAATCCCCATGTACAGTCCCAAGGGTGGAATACCCATGTACAGTCCCAGGTTTGGTATCACCATGTACAGTCCCAGTGTCTGAATCCCCATGTACAGTCCCAGGGTTGGAATCTGCATGTTCAGGCCCGGGGTTGGAATCCCCATGTACAGTCCCAGGGTTGGAAACCCCATGTACAGTCCCAGGGTTAGAATCCCCATGTACAGTCCCAGGTTTGGTATCACCATGTACAGTCCCAGTGTCTGAATCCCCATGTACAGTCCCAGGGTTGGAATCTGCATGTTCAGGCCCGGGGTTGGAATCCCCATGTACAGTCCCAGGGTTGGAATCCCCATGTACAGTCCCAGGGTTAGAATTCCCATGTACAGTCCCAAGGCTGGAATCCCCATGTTCAGTCCCAGGCTTTGAATCCCCATGTACACTCCTAGGGTAAGAATCCCCATGTATAGTCCCAAGGGTGGAATCCCCATGTTCAGTCCCAGGGTTGGAATCCCCATGTACAGTCCCAGGGTTAGAATCCCCATGTACATTCCCGGGTTGGAATCGCCATGTACAGGTCTAGGGTTGGGAGACCCATGACCAGTCCCAGGGTTGGAATCCACATGTTCAGTCCCAGGGTTAGTATACTCATCTACAGTCCCAGTGTTAGAATCCCCATGTACCGTCCCAGGTTTGGAAACCCCATGTACATTCCCAATGTTGCAACCTCCATGTGCAGTCCCAGGGTTGCTATCCACATGTTCAGTGCCAGGGTCAGAATCCCCATGTACATTCCCTGGGTTGGAATCCCCATGTAGAGTCCCAGGTTTGGATTCCCCATGTACAGTCCCAGGTTTGGATTCCCCATGTACAGCCCCAGGGTTAGAATCCCCATGTACAGTCCCAGGGATAGAATCCCCATGTACAGTCCAAGGGTTGGAATCCCCATGTACAGTCCCAGGTTTGGAATCCCCATTTACAGTCCCAGGGTTGGAAACCCCATATACAGGCCCAGGGTTAGAATCCCCATGTACAGTCCCAGCATTAGAATCCGCATGTACAGTCCTGGGTTGGAATCCCCATGTAGAGTCCCAGGGTTGTAATCCCCATATACAGTCCCAGGGTTGGAAACCCCATGTACATTCCCAGGGCTGGACTCCCCATGTACAGTCCCAGTGTTGGCATCCCCATTTACAGTCCTAGGGGTAGAATCCACATGTGTAGACCCAGGGCTGAAATCCCAATGTACAGTCCCATGTTAGAACCCACATGTACAGTCCCAGGGTTAGCATCCCCATGTACAGTACCAAGGCTGGAATCCCCGTGTTCAGTCCCAGGGTTGGAATCCCAATGTAGAGTCCCAGGGTTAGAATTCCCATGTACAGTCCCAAGGCTGGAATCCCCATGGTCAGTCCCAGGGTTGGAATCCCCATGTACAGTCCCAGGTTTGGTATCCCCATGTACAATCCCAGGGTTGCAATCCCCATGTGCAGTTTAAGGGTTGGAATCCCCATGTACAGACCCAGGGCTGGAATCCCAATGTACAGTCCCAGGCTTAGAATCCCCATGTACAGTCCCAGGTTTAGAATCGCAATGTACAGTCCCAGGGTTCGAAATCCCATGTAGAATCCCAGGGTTAGAATCGCTATGTACAGTCCCAGGGTTGGAATCCCCGTGTTCAGTCCGAGATTTGGAATCTCCATGTACATTCCCAGGTTTAGAATCCCCATATACAGTCCCAGGTTTGGAATCCCCATGTACATTCCCAGGGCTGGAAACCCCTTGTACAGTCCCAGGTTTGGAATCCTCATGTACAGGCCCAGGTTTAGAATTCCCATGTACAGTCCCAGTGTTGGAATCCCCATCTACAAGTCTAGGTTTGGAAGACCGATGACCAGTCCCAGGGTTGGAATCCTTATGTTCAGTGCAAGGGTTGGAATCCTTATGTTCAGTCCCAGGGTTAGAATCCCCATGTACCGTCCCAGGTTTGGAAAAGCCATGTACAGTCCCAGGGTTGCAACCTACATGTACAGTCCCATGATTGCTATCCCCATGTTCAGTGCCAGGGTCAGAATCCCCATGTACATTCCCTGGGTTAGAATCCCCATGTACAGTCCCAGGGTTGGAATCACCATGTACAGTCCCAGTTTGGAATCCCCATGTACAGTCCCAGGGTTAGAATCCCAATGTACAGCCCCAGAGTTAGAATCCCCATGTACAGCCCAAGGGTTGGAATCCGCATGTACAGTCCCAGGGTTGGAATCCCCATATACAGTCCCAGGATTGGAATCCCCATGTACAGTCCCAGGGTTGGTATCCCCATGTACAGTCCCAGTGTCTGAATCCCCATGTAAAGTCCTAGGGTTGGAATCCGCATGTACAGTCCCAGGGTTGGAATCCCCATGTACAGTCCCAGGGTTAGAATTCTCATGCAGAGTCCCAGGTTTGGTATCCCCATGTACAATCCCAGGGTTGGAATCCCCATGTGCAGTTCAAGGGTTGGAATCCCCATGTACAGACCCAGGGCTGGAATACCAATGTACAGTCCCAGGCTTAGAATCCCCATGTACAGTCCCAGGGTTCGAAATCCCATGTAGAGTCCCAGGGTTAGAATCGTTATGTACAGTCCCAGGGTTGGAATCCCCGTGTTCTGTCCGAGAGTTGGAATCTCCATGTACATTCCCAGGTTTAGAATCCCCAAATACAGTCCCAGGTTTGGAAACCCATGTACATTCCCAGGGCTGGGAACCCCTTGTACAGTCCCAGGTTTGGAATCCTCATGTACAGTCCCAGGTTTAGAATTCCCATGTACAGTCCCTTGGTTGGAATTCCCATGTACAGTAACAGTGTTGGAATCCCCATCTACAAGTCTAGGTTTGGAAGACCGATGACCAGTCCCAGGGTTGGAATCCTTATGTTCAGTCCCAGGGTTGGAATCCTTATGTTCAGTCCCAGGGTTAGAATCCGCATGTACCGTCCCAGGTTTGGAAAAGCCATGTACAGTCCCAGGGTTGCAACCTCCATGTACAGTCCCATGATTGCTATCCCCATGTTCAGTGCCAGGGTCAGAATCCCCATGTACATTCCCTGGGTTAGAATCCCCATGTACAGTCCCAGGGTTGGAATCCCCATGTACAGTCCCAGGGTTGGATTCCCCATGTACAGTCCCAGGGTTAGAATACCCATGTACAGTCCCAGAGTTAGAATCCCCATGTGCAGCCTAAGGGTTGGAATCACCATGTACAGACCCAGGGTTGGAATCCGCATGTACAGTCCCAGGGTTGGAATCCCCATATACAGTCCCAGGTTTGGAATCCCCATGTACAGTCCCAGGGTTGGTATCCCCATGTACAGTCCCAGTGTCTAAATCCCCATGTAAAGTCCTAGGGTTGGAATCCGCATGTACAGTCCCAGGGCTGGAACCCCCATGTACAATCCCAGTGTTGGAATCCCCATGCACTGTATCAAGGTTGGAATCTGCTTGTTCAGGGCCGGGGTTGGAATCCCCACGGACAGTCCTTGGGTTGGAATCCCCATGTACAGTCCCAGGGTTAGAATACCCATGTACAGTCCCAGAGTTAGAATCCCCATGTACAGCCTAAGGGTTGGAATCACCATGTACAGACCCAGGGTTGGAATCCGCATGTACAGTCCCAGGGTTGGAATCCCCATATACAGTCCCAGGTTTGGAATCCCCATGTACAGTCCCAGGGTTGGTATCCCCATGTACAGTCCCAGTGTCTAAATCCCCATGTAAAGTCCTAGGGTTGGAATCCGCATGTACAGTCCCAGTGTTGGAATCCCCATGCACTGTATCAAGGTTGGAATCTGCTTGTTCAGGGCCGGGGTTGGAATCCCCACGGACAGTCCTTGGGTTGGAATCCCCATGTACAGTCCCAGGGTTGGAAACCCCATGTACAGTCCCAGTGTTTGAATTCCCATGTACAGTCCCAGGGTTAGAATTCCCATGTATAGTCCCAAGGCTGGAATCCCCATGTTCAGTCCCAGGGTTGGAATCCCCATGTACACTCCGAGGGTTAGAATCCCCATGTAAAGTCCCAGGGTTGGAATCCTCATGTACAGTCCCAGTTTTCGAATTCCCATGTACAGTCCCAGGGTTGGAATCCCCATGTACAGTCCCAGGGTTAGAATTCCCTTTTACAATCCCAGGTTTGGGATCCCCATGTACTGTCCCTGGGTTAGAATCCACATGTACAGTCCCAGCTTTGTAATCACCGTGTTCAGTCTGAAGGTTTGAATCGCCATGTACACTCCCAGGTTTTGAATCCCCATTTACCGTCCCAGGGTTGGAATCCCCATGTACATTCCCAGGGCTGGAAAACCCTTGCACAGTCCCAGGGTTGTAATCCCCATGTAAAGTCCCTGGGTTCGAATCCCCATAAACATTCCAAGGGTTGGAATCCCCATGTACAATCCCAAGGTTAAAATCCCCATGTACAGTTTCAGGGTTGGAATCCCCATGTAAAGTCCCTGGGTTGGAAACCCCATAAACATTCCCAGGTTGGAATCCCCATGTACACTCCCGAGGTTACAATCCCCATGTACAGTCTCAGGTTTGGAATTCCCATGTACAGTCCCAGGGTTAGAATCCCCATGTACCGTCCCAGGTTTGGAAACGCCATGTACAGTCCCAGGGTTGCAACCTCCATGTACAGATCCATGCTTGCTCTCCCCATGTTCAGTGCCAGGGTCAGAATCCCCATATACATTCACTGTGTTAGAATCCCCATGTAGAGTCCCAGGGTTAGAATCCCCATGTACAGTCTCAGAGTTAGAATCCCCATGTACAGCCCAAGGGTTGGAATCCCCATGAACAGTTCCAGAGTTATAATCTGCATGTACAGTCCCAGGGGTGGAATCCCCATATACAGTCCCAGGGTTGGAATCCCCATGTACAGTCCCAAGGTTGTTATCCCCATGTACAGTCCCAGGTTTGGAATCCCCATGTACAGTCCCAGGGTTGGAATCCCCATGTACAGTCCCAGTGTCTGAATCCCCATGTAAAGTCCCAGGTTTGGAATCCCCATGTACAGTCCCAGGGTTGGAATCCCCATTTACAGTCCCAGGGGTAGAATCCTCATGTACAGTTCAAGGGTTGGAATTCCCAAGTGCAGTCCCAGGGTTGGAATCCCCATGTGCAGTCCAAGGGTTGGAATTCCCAAGTACAGTTCCAGTGTTGGACACCCCATGTACAGTCCTAGGTTTGGAATCCCCATGTACAGACCCAGGTTTCAAATTCCCACGTAAAGGCCGGGGGGGACGAGAGCGCGCGGCCGGGGGGGACGAGAGCGCGCGGCCGGGGGGGACGAGAGCGCGCGGCCGGGGGGGACGAGAGCGCGCGGCCGGGGGGGACGAGAGCGCGCGGCCGGGGGGGACGAGAGCGCGCGGCCGGGGGGGACGAGAGCGCGCGGCCGGGGGGGACGAGAGCGCGCGGCCGGGGGGGACGAGAGCGCGCGGCCGGGGGGGACGAGAGCGCGCGGCCGGGGGGGGACGAGAGCGCGCGGCCGGGGGGGACGAGAGCGCGCGGCCGGGGGGGACGAGAGCGCGCGGCCGGGGGGGACGAGAGCGCGCGGCCGGGGGGGGACGAGAGAGGGCGGCCGGGGGGGAAGAGAGAGGGGGAAAGGGAGGGGGGGAAGGGAGGGGGGGAAGGGAGGGGCCGGGGGGGGAGGGGCCGGGGCCGGGGGGAGGGGCCGGGGCCGGGGGGAGGGGCCGGGGCCGGGGGGGAGGGGCCGGGGGGGAGAAGGGGGGGCGGGAAGGGGGGGAAGGGTGGGGCCGGGGGGTAAGGGGCCGAAGGGTGGGGGCGGGGGGGAAGGGGGCGGCGGGGGGGGAAGGGGTGGCGGGAAGGGGAAGGGGAGCGGGGGGGAAGGGGCGGGGGGTGCCCTGGCCGAGAGCCCCGCTCTCCGAGCCCCGCCCCCCCCTGGCCGAGCCCGATTGCGGCTCTGAGAGACGGCCGGCGGCCGAGCCCCGCCTCCCCCCGGCTGAGCCCGATTGCGGCTAAGAGACGGCCGGCGGCCGAGCCCCGCCCCCCCCGACGAGCGCGGAACAGAGACGCCGCGTCTCACCTGCTCCTGCTGCGCGCGCACCCTGACCCTCGTGGCTGACGCCGTTGCCCTGGGTAACGTGACAAGGCTGGGGGGGGGGGCGGTGAGGAGCTTAGCAGAAGTGCAATCACCTAGCTCGGGCCTGGCTGGGCAAGAAAGGCGCAGGCTTTCAGGCCTAAGAAAAAAACGGGGAAAGGTCGGAAAAAGAATGTTCAGGTTAGGTTTACAAATGAGTGATTTTTTTAAAAACAATTTAATAAATTCAATTTTATTTTGGTGGAAATGTATATTTGAAAAGAAAGACGCAGAAAGCAGGAAAAAGAATGGAAGCAAGATGGCGGTGACTCACCTCGGTTCAGAACGATAAGGCCCGGCCACACATGCACCGATTGGCCCGGCGGCACACGCCAGCAACCCGGCGTACGATTGGTCGAGCTCGAGGTCACTCTGTCGCTAATGAGCGGATAATGAGATGCTAATGAGCGGAACGTTGAAGGTTTTTGGGATACCGCGGGCGCGATTTTAGCCCGGCCGAAACGTAAATACGCTTAAAACCGTCTCGGAAGCGTAAGCTTTCTTTGGAGGTAACGCGCGCGTAGGTACGCCCTGTAACTTTCGAGCGCATACCCGACAGACGCACACGCGATGACAGACAGAATGACAGACAGATGTACCGATTTATATATATAATAAAGAAAATAGATAGATAGATATAAGCAAGGGACCTAGTACTGAGCCCTGCAGAACCCCACTAGAAACAGCTTTCCAGTCACAAAAACATCCATCGACCGTTACCCTTTGCTTCCTGCCACTGAGCCAATGTTGAATCCAACTTGCCACTTTCCCTTGGATCCCATGGACTTTTACTTTTCAGACCAGTCTGCCATGTGGGAACTTGTCAAAAGCCTTGCTAAAATCCATGTAGAATATATCAAACGCGCTACCCTCATCTAGCCTCCTTGTTACCTCCTCAAAAAATTCAATCAAGTTAGTCAGACACAACCTTCCCTTAACAAATCCATGCTGACTGTCCTTGATTAATCCGTGCCTTTCTAAATGACAAATGATGATTAATACTGTCCCTCAGAATTTTTTCCAACAATCTGACCACCACCGAGGTTAGGCTGACTGGCCTGTAATTACTCAGACTATCCCTTTCTCCCTTTTTAAACAACTGTACAATGTTAGCAGTCCTCCAGCATCACAGCTGTTGCCAGAGAGGATTGAAAAATGATGGTCAGGGCCTCCATTATTTCCTCCCTTGCTTCTCTTAACTGCCTGGAATACATTTCATCCGGGCCTGGTGATTTACCTACTTTCAAAGATACTAAACCCCTTAATACTTCCTCTCTCACTATGTTTGTCTCATCTAATATTTCACACTCCTCCTTAACTACATCTGCATCGTCTCTCTCTTTTGTGAAGACATACACAGAATATTCATTAAGAACCATACCCACGTCTTCCGCCTTCACACACAAGCTTCCATTTTGGTCTCTAATAGGCCTGACTCTAGTTATCCGCTTGCTCTTTATGTATTTATAAAACATCTTTGGGTTTGCCTTGATTTGACTTGCCAAAATTTTTCATGCCCTCTCTTTACTTTCCTAGTTTCCTTTTTAATTTCACCCTGCACTTTCTATACTCCTCTAGGCTTTCTGCAGTATTTAGCTCTCGGTATCTGACATAAACTTCCCTTTTTTGCCTTATCAAACCCTGTAAAGATTTGGGAGTCCCATCCTTTTTCTTTGTGGGAACATATTTGCTCGGAACCCTCACTATCTCCTCCTTGAATGCCTCCCACTGCTCTGACACTGATTTACCTTCAAGTAGCTGTTTCCAGTCCACTTTTGCTCAATCACATCTCAGCTTATTAAAATTGGCCTTTCCCCAATCGAGAACTTTTACTCCTGATCTATCTTTGTCCTTTTCCATAAATACGCTAAATCTAACTGAATTATGATCACTACCACCAAAATGCACTCGTACTGATACCCCTGCCACCTGTCCAGCTTCATTCCCTAAAACTAAGTCCAGAACCACCCCCTCTCTTGTTGGACTTGCTACGTACTGGTTAAAAAAGTTCTCCTGAATGCATTTTAAGAATTCTGCGCCCTCTATACCTTTTATACTGATTGTATCCCAGTTAATGTTAGGGTAGTTGGAATCTCCGACTATTACTGCCCTATTGTTTTTGCACATCTCAGAAATTTGCCTAATTATTTTCTCTTCTATCTCCCTCTGTCTATTTGGGGGTCCCAGCAGTGTAACTGCCCCTTTACGTGATGTTTGGTCTGAGCTTCCTGTCAGTAAATGCTCCACTTCTAAAACCCTGTAAAATAAGTTTAGAAAGGGACAAGAGGGAGAATGTTGCCCATGTTCCTCTTTCCCAGCCCAGGGGCAGTGAAGCCAATTTTCAGGCCCCAGCTGCTGCACAGGTTGGTTGAAAGGATCAACAGTAATGGCGGCTGCAATACCCACAAGCCCCTGCGCTCCAGCCGCCATGCTAAGTTGACACTGACAACGCGCATGCGCCACTATCGATGGAACTTTCTCGGCACCGCACATGCTCACCTTCACATGGTCCATCTCTTCCCTTTATCGACTTCTCTGCCTCCATTTCTGGGGATAGGCTATCGACAAACATCCACTATAAGCCCAATGACAGCCACAGCTACCTGGGCTGCACTTCCTCCCACCCCGCTTCCTGTAAGGACTCTATTCCATTCTTCCAGTTTCTCTGTCTCCATCACATCTGTTCTGACAATGCCATCTTCCATACGAGTGCTTCCAACATTTCTTCCTTTTTCCTCAACCGAGGAATCCCCTCTACCGTGGTTGACATTTTCTGCACTCCTACTCTCACCCCTTCCCCTCCCTCCCAGAACCACGATAGGGTTCCCCTTGTCCTCACCTTTCACCCCACCAGCCTCCACATTCAATGGATCATCCTCTGCCATTTCAGCCACCTCCAGCGTGATCCCACTACCAATCGCATCTTCCCCTCCCCTTTCAGCATTCTGAAGGGACCACTCCCTCCGCAATACCCGGGTCCACTGCTCAATCAACCCCAACACTCCCTCCCTTTCCCATGGCATCTTCCCATGCAAGCGCAGGAAATGCAACACCTACCGATTTATCTCCTCCCTTCCCACTGTCCAGGGCCCCAAACACTCCTTCCAGGTGAAACAGCGATTTACTTGTACTTCTTACAATTTAGTAAACTGTATTCGCTGCTCACGATGTGGTCTCCTCTACATTGGGGAGACCAAACGCAGATTGGGTGACCACTTTGCGGAACACCTCCTTTCAGTCTGCAAGCGTGACCCCGAGCTTCCGGTCACCTGTCAGTTTAATTCTCCACTCCCACTCTGACCTCTCGGTCCTCGGCCTCTTACATTGTTCCAACGAAGCTCAACATAAGCTTGTGGAACAGCACCTCATCTTTCAATTAGGCACGTTACAGCCTTCTGGACTCAACATCGAGTTCAACAATTTCAGACTGTAACCTCGGCCCCTATTTTTTCCAGACGGCAGCTGTTAATGTTTCTGCCATTCCCATTTAAACCTCTTCCAGACCATCTTTTGTTTCTTTACTTGTCCCATTACCATCTCCTTTTGCCTCGCACCATCCTCCCTTTTGTCAATTAATCTCTTCTGCCATCCACCCTATCACAGACCTTCCCTTGTGTCCTTTCTCTGCCCCACACTTGTTTAAAACCTGTTACATCTCTAACTTTCTCCAGTTCTGATGAAGGCTCATTACCCTGACCCGTTGACTCTGCTCCTCTCTCCACAGAGGCTGCCTGACCTGCTGAGTCTTTCCACCATTTTTTCTCTTTGTCCCAGGAGGCCAAAACCTGTCCCACAATCCTGCGCGATGATCTCGGGTCGCCGTGGAAACGGCGCGGGGCCTCCTGGGTAGAGATCGTGTGACCCCGGGGCTTAGCCCTGACTAACGGCAGGTCGGCCAATAGGAAGAGCGGGGCGGGACAGGAGGATCGAGCGGGCGGCAGGTCCTCCAAGCAATGGCAGCGTAGCAAGGGGGCGGGACCTGGTGAGCAGCTCAGGTGCGCTGGGGCCGATTGTGACGCGCAGTCCCCAGGTGAGAGCAGCTCAGTCAGCACAGAGCTGGGGCTGGAATCTGGGAGAGAGGCCACAGTTAGCACAGAGCTGGGCTGGAATCTGGGAGAGGGGCCGCAGTCAGCACAGAGCTGGAATCTGGGAGAGGGGCCACAGTCAGCACAGAGCTGGGGCTGGAATCTGGGAGAGGGGCCACAGTCAGCACAGAGCTGGAATCTGGGAGAGGCCACAGTCAGCACAGAGCTGGGCTGGAATCTGGGAGAGGGGCCGCAGTCAGCACAGAGCTGGAATCTGGAAGAGGGGCCACAGTCAGCACAGAGCTGGGGCTGGAATCTGGGAGAGGGGCCACAGTCAGCACAGAGCTGGGGCTGGAATCTGGGAGAGGGGCCACAGTCAGCACAGAGCTGGGCTGGAATCTGGGAGAGGGGCCGCAGTCAGCACAGAGCTGGAATCTGGGAGAGGCCACAGTCAGCACAGAGCTGGAATCTGGGAGAGGGGCCACAGTCAGCACAGAGCTGGGGCTGGAATCTGGGAGAGGGGCCACAGTCAGCACAGAGCTGGGCTGGAATCTGGGAGAGGGGCCACAGTCAGCACAGAGCTGGGGCTGGTATCTGGGAGAGGGGCCTCGGGTAGTGGGCCTGGCATAGGGCCAGAGCGACAGCAGCTTCACTAAAGAAGCTTATTTAAAAACAAATTTCCTGCAGTTTCACAGACAGCCTTGGTCACTGTATAAAAACTCTGGAATATTTAATAATGAAATAAGCAAGTCAAAACCATGAGCTGAGGCAGTTTAAAAGGACAGTCCCTGACCAGAGATTGTTGGATGCTGACACTCGGTGCTCACAAGGATAGAATGACCCATTCCCCTGGCACCAACATCCAGCACCTCGATCACAGCAAAAATTCACAGAATAGCAATATAACTTGTAGAGGGAGTTTTACTCCTGTATCTAACCCGTGCTGTATTTGCCCTGGGAGTGTTTGATGGGACAGTGTAGAGGGAGCTTTACTCTGTATCTAACCCGTGCTGTACCTGCCCTGGCAGTGTTTGATGGGACAGTGTAGAGGGAGCTTTACTCTGTATACAAACTGTGCCATCCCTGCCCTGGGAGTGTTTGATGGGACCTGGAATAATGAGAGGTGATCTCATTGAAACATATAAGGGGGATTGACAGGATAGATGCTAAGAGGTTCTTATGACCTTAAGGTGATCACTGTTTTTCTTTGTTCATTCACAGGATGTGGGCATCGCCAGCAAGGATAGCATTTATTGCCCACCCCGAATTGCCATCGACGGTGGTTGTGAGCAGCCTTCTTGAATACAACTGCATGGCTTGCCAGGCCATTTCAGAGGGCTGTTAAGAAATAAGAATGTAAGAAATAAGAGGAGGTGGTCACACGGCCCCTCGAGCCTGCTCCACCATTCAATAAGATCTTGGCTGATCTTCTGCCTCAACTCCACTTTCCCACCTGGTCTCCATATCCCTTGATTCCCCTAGAGTCCAAAAATCTATCTATTTCAGCCTTGAATATACTCAAAGACTCAGCATTCACAGCACTCTGGGGCAGAGAATTCCAAAGATTCACAACCCTCTGAGTGAAGAAATTACTCCTCATCTCGGTCTTAAATGGCCAAACCCTTATCCTGAGACTATGCCCCCTATACCTGTGACCTCTTCCACCTAGAAGGACAAGGGCGGCAGGCGCATGGAAACACCACCACCTCCAAGTTCCCTCCAAGTCACGCACCATCCTGACTTAGAAGTATATCACTGATCCTTCATCGTCGCTGGGTCAAAATCCTGGAACTCCCTCCCTAACAGCACTGTGGGAATACCTTCACCACACGGACTGCAGTGGTTCAAGAGGACAGCTCACCACCACCTTCTCAAGGGCAATAAATGCTGGCCTTGCCAGCGACGCCCACATCCCTTAAACTAATAAAATAAAAAGTTGCCGACACTACAGCCAGGGGAAACAACCTCTCAGCATCTACCGTCAATCCCCTTCAGAATCTTGTATGTTTCAGTGAGATCACCTCTCATTCTTCTAAACTCCAAAGAGTAAAGGCCCATTCTACACAATCACTCATCATAGGACAGCCCTCTCATCCCAGGAATCAATCTAGTGAACCTTTGTTGCACCGCCTCCAAGGCAAGTATATCCTTCCTTAGATAAGGAAACCAAAACTGTGCACAGTACTCCAAGTGTGGTCTCACCAAGGCCCTGTACAATTGTAGCAAGACTTCCTTATACTCCAATCCCCTTGCAATAAAGGCCAACATGCCATTTGCCTTCCTTATTGCTTGCTGTACCTGCATGCTAGCTTTCTGTGTTTCTTGCACGAGGACACCCAAATCTCTCTGAACACCAACATTTAAAAGTTTCTCACCATTTAAAAAATATTCTGTTTTTCTATTCTTCCTACCAAAGTGAATAACCTCACATTTCCCTACATTATACTGCATCTGCCACCTTACTGCCCACTCACTTAACCTGTCTATATCCCTTTGCAGATTCTTTGTGTTCTCCTCACAGCTTACTGTCCCACCTAGCTTTGTATCATCAGTAAACTTAGATACATTACACTCGGTCATTAATATAGATTGTTAGTAGCTGAGGCCCCAACACTGATCCTTGCAGCACCCCACTAGTTACAGCCTGCCAACCTGAAAAAGATCCATTTATCCCTACTCTCTGTTTTGTGCCCGTTAACCAATCCTCTATCCATGCTACTATATTACCCTCAACCCCATGAGCCCTAATCTTGTGTAATAACCTTTTATGTGGCAACTTATCGAATGCCTTTTAGAAATCCAAATATACAACATCCACTGGTTCCCCTTTATCTAACCTGCTAGTTACATCCTCAAAAAACTCTAATAAATTTGTTAAACACGATTTACCTTATAAAACCATGTTGACTCTGCCTAATCATGTTATTATTTTCTCAGTGTCCTGTTACCACTTCCTTAACAGTGGATTCCAGCATTTTCCCGACGACTGCTGTCAGGTTAACTGGCTTGTAGTTCCGTTTTCTCTCTCCCTCCTTTCTTGAATAGCGATGTTACATTTGCTACCTTCCAATCTGCTGGGACCGTTCTAGAATCTGGGGAATTTTGGAAGATCACAACCAATGCATCCACGATCTCTTCAGCCACCTCTTTTAGAACCCTAGGATGTAGGCCGTCAGATCATTGGGGTTTGTCGGCTTTTAGACCCATTAGTTTCTCTGGTACTTTTTCTCTACTTATAGTAATTACGTTAAGTTCCTCACCCTCATTAGACCCTTGGTTTCCCACAATTTCTGGTATGCTTTTTGTGTCTTCTACTGTGAAGACAGATACAAAATATTTGTTCAACATTTCTGCCATTTCCTTATTCCCCATAATAATTTCTCCTGTCTCAGCCTCTGATCGATTGAATCCCTTTCCACATACAGAGCAGTGAACAGATTCTCCCCATTACGAACATGCTAGAGTGTCAGTAGGTGAGATGGGGCAGGCTCGAGGGGCCGTAAGGCCTACTCCTGCTCCTAATCCTTATCATAGAAATTTACGGCACAGAAGCAGGCCATTTCGGCCCATCGTGTCCACGCCGGCCGACAAAGAGCTATCCAGCCTAATCCCACTTTCCAGCTCTTGGTCTGTAGTCTTTTAGGTTACAGCTCTTCAAGTGTACATCCAAGCACTTTTTAAATGTGCTGAGGGTCTCTGCCTCTACCACCCTTTCAGAGCAGGGAGGTTATGCTTGAATTGTATACAACACTTGTGCACCATCAGCTTTTCAAAGATCTCTGAGCTTCTCTAATGGCTGCTTTCATCTCCCTCCATTGTGGGTGATATTTCTCCCTATTCTCCTGTAAACTGAATCCATCTTAATCTGAACTGGGTTCAATGTGAGACAGTTCGGGGAGTCAGGCATCATTCACCCCTAGACCTACACTGACAGGTTAAACCCCAGACAGTTCCTTAGTAAGGATTCCTCTGGTTCCTCACCATATATTTCTCAGGATACTGAAACCCAGCTTTCTCACCGTCCACTCCTGGAGGCCCCACTCCCTGAGCCTACAACCTTCAGCAGGGTCAGCGATGGAGTTCCACAGAGGGAGTGATCCCAGAGTAACTGTCGGGATCGCACCCCGTGGATGTTCCGGGTCGTGTATTTTCAGTTATCCTGGTGTCTAACACGCAAACATCAATAAAACAGGGAATTCCTGGAAACACGCTGCAGGTCCTTCTTTATCTGGAGATCAAATCTCTGTTGTATAATTGTACCAGCAGTTAACAGGCTCCTATGAACTCCTCCCTCTGCTATTTTAATGCAGACTTCAATCAATTTATTTTAAACGGGTTTATTTTAAATGAGCTAACACCTGCCTTAAAATGGTAGACTCAGGACTGTTACACACACATATTAAATCTTTGTGGAATAATTACCAGTCATTTTTAGACTGGAAACTTAACCCTGCCGTTTCACTTTCAGTCAGGAACAGATCGCAGTTTGACACCAATCTCTGATTTGACAGCACGTTTCCAGCATTCACCGTTGTTCTTCCTGACTCTAAACACAGTTGTAAAGGAGCCTTCTGTTCCATGTCTAGGAGCTCTGACCCATGGGAGAGAGCAGCTGGGACACATTCCTTACAGGCCTCAAGATTAACCTGCACGGGGACATTGCTGTCAAAGAGAGACGAGAAAGACCAAAGTGCCGTTTGACCCTCTCAGTGTGGCCCTGAAGGACTGTGTCCAGGCTGTAGTTCTGTTCCCACCGTACGATCCTCCCCCCAGATTGTCCTTTCTGAGCTCCAGCTAGGTGATGCTAAACACTCGGGTGGGAACGACAGAAATCCACAACAATGTGTTTAAAGCAATCTGATTTATTTCAGATATATCCAGAATATTAAACTCCAGCCCAGTTACAGATGTTAGTAACATCAGCAGAAACAAACCCCAACTGTCAGTGTGAACATGGTTCAGTCCGGGATGTGATTAACAGCAGCAATAACAGCAGAATCCAACCTCTGCAGTCACTTGTGAACTCGCTGGTGTCTCAGCAGGTTGGTTGACTGAGTGAATCCCTTCCCACACATGGAGCAGGTGAACGGTCTCTCCCCGGTGCGAACTCGCTGGTGTACAGTGAGGTGAGATGATCGCCTGAACCCAGTCCCACAGTGAGAGCACCTGAACGGTTTCTTGTCACTGTGAACACGTTGATGGCATGTCAGTTCCCCGGAACTTTTATAGCACTTCCCGCAGTCCGGGCATTTAAAAGGTCTCTCGTCAGTGTAAACTTGCTGGTGTGTCAGCAGGTGCTACGAACACATGAACCCCTTCCCACACTCAGAGCAGGTGAACGGCCTGTCCCCAGTGTGAGTGCGCTGGTGTACAGTGAGGCGAGTTGATCTCCTGAACGCAGCCCCACAGTGAGAGCACCTGAACGGTCTCTCATCAGTGTGAACACATTGATGGTGTGTCAGTTCCCCGGAACTTTTATAGCACTTCTCGCAGTCCTGACATTCAACAGGTCTGTCAGTGTGAACTCGCTGGTGCTGCAGCAGATTGCATGACTGAGTGAATCCCTTCCCACACACACTGCAGGTGAACGGCCTCTCCCCAGTGTGAGTGCGCTTGTGTCTCAACAGGTCAGAGGATCGGCTGAAGCCTCGTCCACACACAGAACATGTGTACAGTTTCTCCCCGCACTGAACGGTGCTTTCTGCTTCCATGTTCAAAGGCCCTGATGAATTGAGTGACTCTGACTCAATGTTTGGTTTGAGTTTCCTGTCTGCAAAGCCTCCTCTTCTAATACCCTGTAAAATTAATTTAAAACAGGAAAAAGGGAGGGTGAGAGAAAACCCACAAAAACACAAAGGCAGGTTGTGAAATTGAGCTGAATGAACCTGGGAATTTGTGGGGCCGGCACCAGAAAAAAGTGACCATTAAAGCTGCCGGATTGTCATAAAACCCAACTGATTCACTAATGTCCTTCAGGGAAGGGAACCTGCCACCCGGTCTGGGCCGACACAAGACTCTGGCCTCTATGGGAGGAGAGTGAGCGAGGTGGGAGGGGGAGGGGTGAAGTGTTGTGTCCGTCAGTAGTAAGACACAGACTGCAGGAGAACGGTACAACAGGTGTTTACTCAACGTGGCTCACTCTGGAACTGATTGTACAGATTACTACTCAGTGCTATATACAGGTGTGGTCAATGCCGGTACTACAGTATACATGAGCTGTAAAAAGTAGTTCCCCCCTTAAAGGTATATACATTACAATTCCTCCCCTTTTAGATTAACAGTACCAGCACGGTGGCATAGTGGTTAGCACTGTTGCCTCACAGCGCCAGGGACCCGGGTTCGAATCCGGCCTCGGGTGACTGTCTGTCACATTCTCCCCGTGTTTGCGTGGGTTTCCTCCGGGTGCTCCAGTTTCCTCCCACAGCCCAAAGATGTGCGGGTTAGGTTGATTGGCTATGATAAAAATTGACCCTTAGTGTTAGGGGGATTAAATACGTGGGGATACAGGGATAGGGTGGGATATGTGTCGGTGCAGGCTCGATGGGCCGAAATGGCCTCTATATGCACTGTGAGGTTTCTGTGATCTTCTGTGATAACACTCATTTAACAATTAAATATCAAACTAATTACAATTAACACTTTTAACATACAACATTAGCTGAAAATAGTCCATTTATATATTCAGTCTTTGGGGAGGCTTCCTGATCCTTTCTGGATAGCGCCTTTCCCGAGTGTCTCGCTCTTGGTGCGGAGGCGATTCTGGCAACCTGTCATCGGTTGGGTCATCAGCTTCCGATGCTACTTATATTCAATCTCATAGTGGTGCGCCTCTAGAAAGAGTGACCATCTTTGTAGTCATTGTGCAGTCATCACCGGAACGCCCTTCTTTGGATTAAAAATGGAGACAAGATGCTGGTGGTCAGTCAGCAAGGTGAATTTCTGCCCGTGCAGATAGTGATTGAACTTTTTCACTCCCCACACTAGGCTGAGGGCCTCCCTGTCAATCTGGGTGTAGTTACGCTCGGCTGAGGTTAGTGATCATGACGCAAAGGCTATTGGCCTCTCTGAGCCGTCTGAGAATTTGTGCGACAGCACCGCTCCAATGCCGTAGGGTGACACATCACACGCCAACCGAATTGGTAGTGCTGGGTTGAAATGGGCCAATACCTCTTTCGATGTGATTAGTGTTTTGCTCTTCTGGAAAGCTCGTTTACATTCGTCACTCCACTTCCATGGCACCCCAGTTTGCAGTAGGGTGTTCAGTGGGTGTAGTATTGTAGACAAATTTGGCAAGAACTTATGGTAGTAGTTTACCAGACCGAGGAACGACCTCAGTTGTGACACATTTTCCGGTGCTGGAGCCTTGACTACTGCCTTAATCTTTTCTGGGGACTTATGTAACCCCTCTTTATCGATAACGTGGCCACAATACGAGATCTGTTTTTTAAAAAACTCGCATTTGGGGCGGTTAGCTCGGAGCCCATATTCCTTCAATCTAGTGAGCAGCTGCTCCAGGTTGGCGAGGTGATCACTGTCATTTTTGCCCGTGACCAGGATGTCGTCCAAATAACACTGGGTCCCTGGGATCCCTTGCAGGACTTGTTCCATTGCCCTTTGCCAAATAGCTGGAGCTGATGCTACCCCGAATACCAGCCGGTTGTATTGGTAGAGACCTTTATGGGTGTTGATTGAGAGGTATTTTTTTGATGCTTCGTCTACCTCCATTTGCAGATACGCCTGGGCCAGATCAATCTTAGTGAAGCGTTTCCCTCTAGATAGCGAGGCGAAAATATCTTCAATCCGCGGAAGTGGATATTGCATGGTGTGAAGGACTGGGTTCACTGTTACCTTAAAGTCCCCACAGATGCGAACCTTCCTTGGTTCCCCAGGCGTGCTGCTCAACGACTTTTTCATCACAGGGACGATGGGTGTAGCCCACTCACTCAAGTCTACCTTGGACAGTACTCCTGATCATTCCAAACTCTCCAGCTCTGCTTCGACGGCTGGGCGGATCGCATAAGGTACCGGTCTGGCCTTAAAAAATTTTGGGCTTGTGTTTTCTTCGATTTTAATTGTTGCTGTCATGCCTTTTAGTGTTCCGAGTCCTTGCTGGAACACTTCTTGCGCGTCGATTAGGATCTTTGACAGTCGCCCAGGTGTGACGTCGTCATCCTTTTTGGCAGCCACAGTCAGTGCTTGTATGGAATGCCAATCCAACTGTATTTTCCAGATCCATTCACGTCCCAGTAATGGTGGTCCTCCATCTTGCAATACATACAGGTCTAGTTTTGGTGTTTCCTTACCGTTATATATAACGGTCACCCTTATTTTTCCTTTGGGGTAGACTTTTTGCTCCATGTACGTCTTCAAAATAATTTTTGTGTCTCTCAAGGGTATGTGTGAGAATAGCTGGAGTTTTGCTAAGTGGGAGAAAAATCATTTAAGTGTATTTTGTGAATTTTAGTGTGTTAAGTCAATTATTTGAAGTAAGTTTAATTTTTAAAGGGTTTTTTAAACTCTTGGGCAGTTTAAACCGGAAGTAGAATCCGGGTATAAAAGGGGAGGGGCTAGTGCAGTGCACAGAGTGCTTTGTGCATTGAGTGCTGCTGGAGTTTTGCTCAGTGGGAGAGTTCAGACAAGTGGGAGGTGAGGGTGTGTTTTTTGCTCTGTTTTGTTCCCCACTCCCAGGCTTAGACAGCACTGCGGAGGCGGAGCAGCAAGACGAGGCAACCAAACAGGCCCCACAGACAGTATTCAAGGAGGAGGTTGGTGATCAGCTGGTTGGTTGGTTTTCTTCCTTCTCTTCTATTTTATACCTTTAAGTTGGTAAGTCCTATTGAATAGTGGTGTGACATTATCATCTATATCCAGGCAGGGTCTTCATAACTAATAATAAGAAATTTAATTAATTATATAGAATGGAGCAGGTGATGTGTTACTGTTGCGAGATGTGGGAGC
This sequence comes from Somniosus microcephalus, assembly GCF_052327205.1. Lineage (NCBI taxonomy): Eukaryota > Metazoa > Chordata > Chondrichthyes > Squaliformes > Somniosidae > Somniosus > Somniosus microcephalus. The sequence goes on from NC_140990.1 coordinate 131,664,292, forward strand.
CGGTGGTCCCCATTGAGGCTCACGGTGATTACATCTGCGACAAGTGTTTGCTGCTAGAGGAACTCAAGTTCCATGTTATGGAGCTTGAGACCGAGCTTCAGACACTGCGACACATCAGGGAGGGAGAGAAGTTCCTGGACTCTATGTTTCAGGAGATGGTCACACCTATAAAGTTAATTACTGCAGATGTAGTCCGTGGTCAGGGACAGGACGGTGTGACTACGAGTGAGGAAGGTACAGGGATCCAGGATGTAGTGTTGAAGGAGACGCAGCCCTTGTTCTTGCCAGCAGGATCGAGGTTCTTACTCCCTGTGAGGGCGGGAGCGGGGACTGCAGGGAGGATGAGCAACCTGGCCACAGCACCGTGGTACAGGGGGCCATTCAAGTGGAGGGAGTAAAAAAAAATGTTGTAGTGGTCGGGGATAGTATCATTAGGGGGATACTATCCCCTACCACTGCAGTCAAGAGCGGGAGTCCCGAAGGCTGTGTTGCCTGCCCGGTGCCAGGGTTAAGGACATCTCTTCTGGGCTGGAAAGAAACTTGGAGTGGGAGGGGGAGGGTCCAGTTGTCATGGTCCATGTTGGTACAAACGACGTAGATAGAACAAGGAAGACGGTTCTGTTAAAGGAGTATGAGCAGCTAGGGGTCAAATTAAAAAACAGAACCTCAAGGGTAATAATCTCTGGGTTATTACCTGAGCCACGAGCGAATTTGGCTAGGATAAATAAAATTAAAGAGTTAAATGCGTGGCTCAAAGACTGGTGTGGGAGAAGTGGGTTTTGCTTCTTGGGACACTGGCACCAGTACTGGGACAGGAGGGAGCTGTTCCGTTGGGACGGACTCCACTTGGCCAGTGCTGGGACTAGAGTCCTGGCGAATCATATAACTAGGGCTGTAGAGAGGGCTTTAAACTAATTAGTGGGGGGGAGGTTTCTAGAGAGCAAATAATAGAAATGACAACAGAGAAGGTCATAGACTTAGGTAGCAGTGGGGGAATTAAAAAACAGAACGTGTCAGGAAGGGACAGAAGGTATGGAGTAAAAAGTAAAGTACTAAAAAGGGAAAAAACAGGAACTAAGTGTTACAAAACATATTTGAAAGTTCTTTATCTGAATACACGTAGCATTCGTAACAAAATGAATGAGTTAACGGCACAAATAACGACATATGGGTATGATCTTGTGGCCATTACAGAAACATGGCTGCAGGGTGACCATGACTGGGAATTAAACATACCAGGTTATTTAACAATCAGGAAGGACAGGCAGGAAGGGAGAGGAGGTGGGGTGGCTATGTTAATAAAGGAAGGAATCACTATAATACAGAGAAATGATATTGGGTCAAAGGAGCAGGATAGTGAAACAGTTTGGGTGGAGATAAGGAATAATAAGGGGTAAAAAACACTAGTGGGTGTAGTCTATAGGCCTCCGAACAGTTGCAACTCTGTTGGACAGAGTATTAATCAGGAAATAGTTGAGCCTTGTAATAAGGGAACAGCTATAATTATGGGGGATTTTAATTATCATATTAACTGGACAAATCAAATTGGGCAGAGCAGCCTTGAGGATGAGTTCATTGAGTGTATTAGGGATGGGTTTCTTGAGCAGTATGTAACTGAACCGACCAGGGGGCAAGCAACCTTAGATTTGGTCCTGTGTAATGAGACAGGATTAATTAAAAATGTCCTAGTAAAGGATCCCCTTGGAATGAGTGACCATAACATGGTTGAGTTACATATTCAATTAGAGGGTGAGAAGGTTGGATCTCAAACAAGCGTGCTGAGCTTGAATAAAGGAGACTATGAAGGTATGAGAGCGGAATTGATTGGAGTGGACTGGGAAAATAGATTAAAGGGTAAGACGGTACATGATCAGTGGTGTACATTTAAGGAGTTGTTTTACAACTTCCAAAAAAAATATATTCCAGAGGAAAAAAGGGTGTAAAAGAAAAGATAGCCATCCGTGGCTAAGTAAAGTAATTAAGGATAGTATCCGACTAAAAGCAAGGGCATATAAGGTAGCCAAATCTAGTGGGAGGATGGAAGATTGGGAAGTCTTTAAAAGACAGCAAAAAATAACTAAAAGATTGATTAAGAAAGGGAAGATAGATTATGAAAGTAAATTAGCAAAACATATAAAAACAGACAGCAAAAGTTTCTATAGTTATATAAAAAGAAAAAGGGTGGCTAAAGTAAATGTTGGTCCCTTAGAGGATGAGACTGGGAAATTAATGGTGGGAAACATGGAGATGGCAAAAACACTGAACAATTATTTTGTATCAGTCTTTACAGTAGAGGACACTAAGAATATCCCAACACTGGACAAACAGGGGGCTCTAGGGGGGGGGAGGAACTAAATACGATTAAAATCACTAAGGAAGTGGTACTTGGTAAAATAATGGGACTCAAGGCGGATAAATCCCCTGGACCTGATGGCTTGCATCCTAGGGTCTTGAGGGAAGTAGCGGTAGGGATTGTGGATGCATTGGTAATAATTTTCCAAAACTCACTGGACTCAGCAAAGGTCCCGGCAGATTGGAAAACTGCTAATGTAACACCCTTATTTAAAAAGGGTAGTAGGCAGAAGGCTGGAAACTATAGACCTGTTAGCCTAACATCTGTGGTTGGTAAAATGTTAGAGTCCATTATTAAGGAGACAGTAATGGGACATTTGGATAAACATAATTTAATAGGACAAACTCAGCATGGTTTCATGAAGGGGAAGTCATGTTTGACAAATTTGCTTGAGTTTTTTGAGGAAGTAACATACAGGGTGGATAAAGGGGAACCAGTGGACGTAGTGTTTTTAGACTTCCAAAGGCATTTGACAAGGTGCCACACAAAAGATTATTGCTCAGGATAAAAAATCACGGGATTGGGGGTAATATTCTGGCGTGGGTGGAGGATTGGCTCTCTAACAGAAAGCAGAGAGTTGGGATAAATGGTTCGTTCTCAGATTGGCAACTAGTAACTAGTGGTGTTCCGCAGGGGTCAGTGCTGGGTCCCAACTCTTTACAATCTATATTAACGATTTGGAGGAGGGGACCGAGTGTAACATATCAAAGTTTGCAGATGATACAAAGATGGGACGGAAAGTAGTGAGTGAGGAGGACATAAAAAGCCTGCAAAGGGACATAGACAGGCTAAGTAAGTGGGCAGAGATTTGGCAGATGGAATACAATACTGGAAAATGTGAGGTTATACACTTTGGCAGGAAAAATCATAGAGCAAGTTATTATCTTAATGGCAAGAAACTGGAAAGTACTGTAGTACAAAGGGATCTGGGGGTCCTGGTGCACGAAACTCAAAAAGTTAGTATGCAGGTGCAGCAAGTGATCAAGAAGGCCAATGGAATGTTGGCTTTTATTGCTAGGGGGATGGAATATAAAAACAGGGAGGTATTGCTGCAGTTGTACAAGGTATTGGTGAGACCGCACCTGGAATACTGCATACAGTTTTGGTGTCCATACTTAAGAAAAGACACACTTGCTCTCGAGTCAGTACAAAGGTTCACTCGGTTAATCCCGGGGATGAGGTGGTGGTCATATGAGGAGAAGTTGAGTAGATTGGGACTCTACTCATTGGAGTTCAGAAGAATGAGAGGCGATCTTATTGAAACATAAGATTGTGAAGGGGCTTGATCGGGTGGATGCGGTGAGGATGTTCCCAATGATGGGTGAAACTAGAACTAGGGGGCATAATCTTAAAATAAGGGGCTGCTCTTTCAAAACTGAGATGAGGCGAAACTCCTTCACTCAGAGGGTTTTCTGCCCTCGCAACGCGATCCTATGCAGAGCTGGACAGATAGCGAACAACTTGATATCTTCCCATAAAATCACAAGGCTTGACTTTTCTTGTAACGCTTTATTGAAAGATTCTTATTATTGTAAAACTGAAATACAACACAGAAATGGAAGCACACATTAGTATACAAGCGCATAACTGATATGTATACACAAATTTAGGTACGCCTGAGCAACACAGTACATTTAGTAAACTGGGAGGCGTTCTCTTTAAATTAGCCCTGTACATAGTGTATCAAATACAGCTACTAGTTAATCAGCTAGACAGAGAAAAGTTACAACTAAACATTTTCTACAACATACAGTGCACACTAATCATCTATAGCATTCTAGAATACTTACAGACAAACAATTTCCAAGACTCAAGCATGGGGACAATACAACTGCTCAGAGCCTGTGCTGCTGTAGGAGCACCGTGGTGTAGGTCTGTGTCCCAGCGAGGACTCCACGAGGACTACGTAGCAGTCCTGTGGGGAGCGCGATGACCTCATCACGCTCGGTCGCGTTGTCCGCGCTTGGGGCGTCACGTGATGCGCGTGGTCGCGTTTCTGGCCGTGGAGGCCGAAGTCGGGAGCAGGAGCTGGAGGTCAGGCTGAGCCGGTGCCTGCCGCGGGAGCGGAAGATAGCGGCGCTCCCGGCGGCTGATCGATGCGGCCGAAGACGCCAGGCCGGGCTGTGCCAGCGGCCTTTCTGGAGGGCCGACTCGGGCCGGCAGCCGCCTCACGCACGTCACGTCGTACGTGACATGACATCAGCACGCTAAGGCGCGTCTTAAAGGGGCAATGGCCCTAAAAGGTGAGTTAAAGGGGCAACGGCCCTAACAGGTAAGTTATACATATATAAGTAGGTTATGTACATACAGTAAGGTTAAGTTAGAGGGAGAGACAGCACACTCCCCGCTTGGTACAATCCCATTTGTACCACTACGGACACAAAATAAACCTGAAGAGAACGTCCTTCGGCAGCGACATACTCAGAGTCCGTTCTCTAGGTTTCCTCGGAAAGGAGGACTACGATCTCTGAGACTGGCCTCAGAAACACTTTGTCAGTCCCCTCCTTGACGATCTTCACCTCCACCTTGCGGACCCTCTTGTCCCTGCTCGGCAGAGTTTTGACGACCAGTCCCACTGGCCATTCGTTTCTGTGTGCTTGGCTGTCTTTCAGCAAGATGACATCTCTCACTTTGACGTTTGGCTTGTCTTCTGTCCATTTCCTACGGTTCTGTAGGGTGGACAAATACTCTCCTCTCCATCTCTCCCAAAAAGTGTCTGCAAGACACTGGACTTGCTTCCACTGCTTCCTGTGCAGCTCAGCCATGTCAAAGTTTCCAGGGGGGGCTGAAATAGCACTCATCTTTTGAGTCAGGAGCATCGCTGGGGTGAGGACTGCAAGCATGTCTGGGTCAGTGGACACCGGCACCAGGGGTCTTGCATTCATGATCGCCATGACTTCAGCCATGAGAGTGCTCAAGACGTCGTGTGTGAGACGAGTAGGTCCTGTCCGAAGCAGCATGGCATCCAGAATACGCCTGGCAACACCGATGAGCCTCTCCCATGAACCACCCATGTGGGATGAATGCGGGGGGTTAAACACCCACGTGCATCCTTTCTTTTGGAGGTAGCTTCCTACCGCTGCATTGTCCGTGTGGATGTCCAACTCCTTACAGGCACCCACGAAGTTAGTCCCTCTGTCAGAGCGGAGAAGTTTGGCTGGACCACGGATTGAGAAAAGCCTCCTCAGTGCATTGATAAAGCTGTCTGTTGACATGGATTCGAGCAGCTCAATGTGCACAGCTCTGGTAGACATGCACGTAAAGAGCACCGCCCAGCGCTTGCTGCCTGTGCTACCTCCTCTAGTGCGACGCGTCATGATGGTCCATGGCCCAAAGACGTCAAGGCCCACGCTGGTGAATGGAGGCTCTGGAGTGAGTCTGTCAGCGGGCAAGTCTGCCATCTTTTGGTCCTCTAACCTCCCTCGTAGCTTGTGGCAGGTAACACACTTATGGATAATGGAAGAAACCAGGCGCTTGCTCCCGATTATCCAGTATCCGGCTGCTCGGATAGCTCCTTCTGTTATGTGTCGCTCTTGGTGAGCCACTTGCTCATGATAGTATCTCACGAGTAGTGTGGCAATGTGATGGGTGCGCGGGATGATCAGAGGGTGCTTTTCTTCTATTGACAAGTCTGCGAATGATATGCGCCCTCCGACCCGGAGCAAACCATCTTCATCTGTAACTGGGTTGAGCTTTTTTTAAGTGGGCTTTGCTTGGGGAATGTCTGTCCCTCTTCAAGGCATTTGAATTCCTCCTTGAAGACATCATGCTGGGCACAGCGAATGATCACATCTTTGGCTTGTGAAAGCTCACTTGTGCTGGATTCTTCTTTAGAACATTTCCATCCTTTGCGTTCTATGTTGTCCGAATTCCCTTTGAAGGATGCTGCTACATGAATGAGTCGGGCTGTGGTTCGGCAGAGTGTTCTCCAGCTTGAGAATCGCTCGAAGCGTTGTGAGCCCAACTGAGATTCTGAGGCTTTGGTGGCCAGGGTCGTAACTTCAGGCCGAATCTCGGTATCAGCTTCAGGCTCCACAAGGGTGAAGGGATTGGGCTCAGGAGTCTCCTCTGTGTTGACATTAGACAGGAAAGAGGGGCCCGAGAACCAACTGCTTTGCTGTAGGTGTGCTGCTGGTATAGGCCTGGTAGCATGGTCTGCAGGGTTCAGGTCTGTGGAGACATAGCACCACTGGTCAGGGTGAGTGGATCGTCTGATACCAGTCACCCGGTTGGAAACATGCACATAAAACCTTTTTGTGGAGTTGTGGATGTAATCAAGTACAATCTTGCTGTCCGTGAAGAACTTGACGGCGCCCACATCGACGTCAATCTCGTCTCTGATCAACTTGTACAGTTGAACAGCCAACACAGCTGCACAAAGCTCGAGGCGTGGAATGGTGTGGGCAGGCCGAGGGGTCAACTTGGACTTCCCCATAACGAATCCCACATGGTATTTCCCATCGGCGTCAGCCGCTCTCAAGTAGGCCACAGCTCCTATTGCTACTGTGGAAGCGTCTGAGAAGATGCACAGTTCTCTTCTCTGTGTTGAAGACAGCGAGCCTGGAATGTAGCACCTGTCTATGCGCAGGTCTTCGAGAGCCTTCAAGGGCTCCTTCCACAGGTTCCATTTTGCTTCTTTTTCTGGGAGGAGTGGAGCATCCCACTCACTCTGATCCGATGAGAGTTCCCATACTAATGCTTTTCCTTGCATTGTTATGGGAGCTACGAACACCAAAGGGTCGTACAAACTGTTGACCGTGGACAGGATGCCTCTCCGTGTGAATGGCCTTTCTTCACGGGACACCAGGAATGTGAAGCTGTCTGTTTCTAGGTTCCAGGAGAGCCCCAGGCTCCGTTGAAGGGGGAGAGGATCCACCCTAAGGTGCAAATCCTTCAGGTCCTTGGCACGGTCCTCTGCAGGGAAGGCTTCCATCACCCGTCCACTGTTCGATGCTACCTTGTGTAGTCTCAGGTTGGACTCTGCCAACATCGCTCTGGTTCTTGTCAGGAGATCTATTGCTTCTTCAGGTGTGGTAACCAAGGTAAGACCATCGTCAACATAGAACTGTCTCTCAACAAAATGCTTCGCATCGGAGCCATATTCTTGCTCACCTTTCTGAGCGGCTAGCCTCATGCAGTAGATGGCCACAGCAGGTGAAGGGCTGTTTCCAAACACGTGGACCTTCATCCTGTACTCCACCACCTTCTTGTTGAAGTCGTTGTCCTCATACCACAGGTAGCGGAGATAGTCCCTGTGGTCTTCTCGGACGACGAAGCAATAAAACATTTGCTGCACATCTGCTGTCAGGGCTACGGGTTCTTTCCTGAACCGCAGGAGAACTCCCAACAAGGTGTTGTTCAAGTCTGGGCCGCTGAGGAGTACATCGTTCAGGGACACTCCTTTGCATTCAGCGCTTGAGTCAAACACAACTCGTACCTGGCCTGGCTTTTGTGGGTGATACACACCGAATGTTGGCAGGTACCAGTGTTCTTTACCTTCTTCCAGAGGTGGGGCAGGCTCGGCTTGGTCGTTGTCCAGCATCTTCTGCATGAACTCTATGTAATGGCCTTTCATCTCTGACCTTTTCTCCAGTGTTCTCCTGAGTGAGCAGAGGCGCTTCATAGCTTGTTCCCTGTTGCTCGGAAGACGGCGTCTGGGAGAGTGAAATGGTAAGGGTGCCACCCAGCTGTGTCCATCGTCCTGGTAAACCTCCTCATCCATGATGGTTAGGAAGGCTTTGTCGTCCATGGATAGTGCTGGCTTGTCATCATCCTTGGACCTTTCAAACACTGAGCATCCTAGGCTGTCTGTGCTCACAGTGAGGCCTGCCTCTTCCTCACAGGCAGAGGAGGTTGACCTATGATGCTGCGTCATGCCATCGTAGTCTTCCTTTACCTGGATCCTGTTTGGGCATGGGCTGAGAAAGGATGTGCGGCCATTGTGCAACACGTTTGTTTTATGGACGCTGACGTCCGCTAGTTTGTGGACTGTTCCCAGGCAAACTCCACCCACGAGGACCCATCCCAGGTCAAGCCGCTGCGCATAAGGAGCGTTGTGGGGCCCGTTGATTTGCTCACGCACCTTGTGCACCCTTAAGATGTCTCTTCCCAAGAGCAGGAGGATTGGAGCGTCCGGGTCCACAGCTGGAATCTTGTTGGCAACTGGCTGTAGGTGAGGCTGATAGCGTGCGACCTCTGGGGAGGGAATTTCCGTCCTATCGTCTGGCATCATGTCACACTCAATTAGGGTGGGGAGGGGAAGCTGTAGTTTCCCATCCATGGACTCGATCATGAAGTTCCCGACTCTCCTACCCGTAGTCTCTGTTGTCCCTGCACAGGTTTTTAGCGTGTACGGAGCTGCGCTGGCCTTGACTTCAAAGAGATTGAAGAATTCGGTCTTCGCTAGAGACTTGTTACTTTGCTCATCGAGCACTGCGTACATTTTGATTGCTTTCTCCTTTCTCCCTGCAGGATATGCTTTAACCAAGCAGATTTTGGAGCATGAGCGTGGGCTGCTTGCGTTTCCACAAACCTCTGTGCACTTGGAGGTGACTGAAGATGATGTGCTTTCGCTTTGCTCCCCGCTATCCTCTTTGTCGACCGCAGCGCTCTCGGTGGTTGAAGGAGGAGGACCTGGATGCAGGGCCGCGATGTGTTTTTCGCTGTTGCACTCAAGGCACTTGATTGTCGCCTTGCAGTCTTTTGCCATGTGCCTGGTCGACCCACAACACCTGAAGCAGATGCGATTCTCTTTCAGGTATGATTTGCGCTCATCAATAGGCTTGTCTCTGAAGCTCCGGCACTTCTTGAGTGGGTGGGGCTTCTTGTGTATTGGACACTGGCGATCCGGGTCGTCCACTTTAATCCCAGCAGAACTGGATTGGTTGACTGAGGGTTCGGCTGGAACATCTGTTTTGTGCACACTCACAGAGGCTTTATTGCTGTACTTTGTGGGTTTCTCTGTTCTCGAAGGGGCGTAACAGCTGGAGGTGGAGAAAGTGAAACTTGGATCATTCCTCACCTTTGCCTGTTGTTGGACAAATCTGGAGAAGAGAGAGAAGGGGGGAAATGCCACTCCATTGTCCTCCTTGTACTTGGATCCCTTAGCTATCCATTTCTCTTGAAGATTGTGGGGGAGCTTTTCCACTATTGGGTTTACCCCACGAGCTGTATCCAAATACGAGAGGCCGGTCAGGTAACCTTCTCCCTTGGCACACTCCAGTTCGAGGAGAATGTCGCCCAGTTCTCTGAGCTCGACATTATCCTTGTTGGTTAGCTTCGGGAAGTCCTCAATCTTCTTGAGCAGTGCGTGTTCGATGACTTCTGGTGTCCCATAACAGTCTTCAAGACGTTGCCAAACCAGGTTGAGGCCTGCTGTGGGATTGAGGACGTGCGCTGAGCGAATTCTCTTCGCCTGCCTTGACGACTCGGCTCCGAGCCACTTCGTCATCAAGTCTAGTTCTTCTCTGGCTGACAGATTCAAGTCCTTGGTGGTACTCAGGAAGGACGCTTTCCATGACCAGTAATTTTCAGGACGGTCATCAAATTCTAGGAGGCCTGAACTTAATAATTCTCGGCGAGTAAGGTACCTAGCGAGGTCTTGTGCGCCTTGTGGCTCGGGCGAGGACTGCTTGGCTGGATTGGCCGAGTGTTGTGGAGGTCTCTGCAGGTGAGTCTTACTTGTTTCTTCTCTTTTAAGCTCAGTGTCTCCGAAAACGGGCCGTTTGTTGCTGTGGTGAGTAGCTGGTTCTACGTCGAGATACCTGAATGTTTCCTTTGAGAACAATTTGGAGTGTTGTTGGACATACTCACTTGTACGTTGCACCGAACTGAGGGGCTGTTCCAGATCATATGTTTCCTGGCTGGGCTCCCTGCCTTCGCTCTCCTCACCTTCTTCATAAGCCGCGGCTTCGGCTTTAGCGGCAGCGGCAGCTCTCTGGCTTTGGAGAATGTGGAGAATGGCAGCGAGGTCAGCTCTCTGCTTCGTAACGCTAGCGTCGAGGTCAGCTTTCTGCTTCATCACACTAGCTTCTTTTTCAGCAAGGGCCAATTGAGCCTGGGCAGCTTCTGCCTTGGCACGTGCTTTGGCGGCTGCAGAAGCTGTCGATGACGACGGTCTGCTGGACTGCCGAGATGATCTAGTGGATACTTTAGAGGACTGTGCTGTCTGCTTCATCACAGTAGCGTCGAGGTCAGCTCTCTGCTTCATCACACTAGCGTCGAGGTCAGCTCTCTGCTTCATCGCGCTAGCGTCGAGGTCGGCTCTCTGCTTCATAAGGTCAGCTTCTTTTTCAGCGAAGGGCAATTGAGCCTGGGCAGCTTTTGCCTTGGCACGTGCTTTGGCGGCTGCAGAGGTTGTCGATGACGACGGTCTGCTGGACCGCCGAGATGACCTAGAGGATACTTTAGAGGGCTGTGACTTGGCATCGTTTGCTAGGAGAGGCTCATGCTTCTCGCTTGACTGGTCGACGTCCTCTATGGTATATTGTTTTCCTGAGCGTAGACTCATGGTAGCTGAGTGGTATCTTCCTGTGCTTGAGCCCGCTGTGCTGTTGTCTTTTTACTTTTCTGCCCTCGCAATGCGATCCTATGCAGAGCTAGACAGATAGCGAACAACTTGATATCTTCCCATAAAATCACAAGGCTTGACTTTTCTTGTAACGCTTTATTGAAAGATTCTTCTTATTGTAAAACTGAAATACAACACAGAAATGGAAGCACACATTAGTATACAAGCGCATAACTGATATGTATACACAAATTTAGGTACGCCTGAGCAACACAGTACATTTAGTAAACTGGGAGGCGTTCTCTTTAAATTAGCCCTGTACATAGTGTATCAAATACAGCTACTAGTTAATCAGCTAGACAGAGAAAAGTTACAACTAAACATTTTCTACAACATACAGTGCACACTAATCATCTATAGCATTCTAGAATACTTACAGACAAACAATTTCCAAGACTCAAGCATGGGGACAATACAACTGCTCAGAGCCTGTGCTGCTGTAGGAGCACCGTGGTGCAGGTCTGTGTCCCAGCGAGGACTCCACGAGGACTACGTAGCAGTCCTGTGGGGAGCGCGATGACCTCATCACGCTCGGTCGCGTTGTCCGCGCTTGGGGCGTCACGTGATGCGCGTGGTCGCGTTTCTGGCCGTGGAGGCCGAAGTCGGGAGCGGGAGCTGGAGGTCAGGCTGAGCCGGTGCTTGCCGCGGGAGCGGAAGATAGCGGCGCTCCCGGCGGCTGATCGATGCGGCCGAAGACGCCAGGCCGGGCTGTGCCGGCGGCCTTTCTGGAGGGCCGAGTCGGGCCGGCAGCCGCCTCACGCACGTCACGTCGTACATGACATGGCGTCAGCACGCTAAGGCGCGTCTTAAAGGGGCAATGGCCCTAACAGGTAAGTTATACATATATAAGTAGGTTATGTACATACAGTAAGTTAAGTTAGAGGGAGAGACAGCACAGAGGGTGGTAGGTTTGTGGAATTTGCTGCCCCAGAAAGCTGTGGAAGCTACATCATTAAATAAATTTAAAACAGAAATAGATAGTTTCCTAGAAGTAAAGGGAATTAAGGGTTACGGGGAGCGGGCAGGAAATTGGACATGAGTCTAGGTTCGGCATGGTCATGGCCCTGTGGGTAGTGGAGTGGGCCCAGGGGCCGTGTAGCCTGGTTCTGCTACTACTGTGTTCTAATTCTGTGTTAGATTTCAGGAGATGCTTTTATTCCTGTTCCTGGCTGGGGTGGAGATCGCCTTTACAGAAGGTGAGTGCTGTAGAAAATATAGGGACAGAGTGATCTCCTGGAAGAATTTCGATCGCCTCGATGGGTCGGAGAGGAATTTCCCAGATTTTTTTCTCCCAAATTGGCCATTGGGTCTTGATCTGGTTTTTCGCCTCTCCCGGGAGATCACATGGGTTCGGGTGGATGCAGAGTGATAGAAGATTTGAGGTTAGGATCAGATCAGCCATGATCTTATTGAATGGTGGAGCAGGCTCGAGGGGCCGATTGGCCTACTCCTGCTCCTATTTCTTATGTTATGTTCTTATGTAGCCGCTCGTAGTCCCGTCGGTTTATGACTGTTAGGGCTGATCCTGTGTCCAATTCCATTTTTACCTGGACTCCTGCTATCTTGAGAGTGACCCAAATGGTTCGGTGATCCTCCGTTTTGATCACATTATGTAATTTCAGACAACTCAGCTCCCTGTTTTCGGAGTCGGTATCACTCTTTTGTTCGTCTGAACTATTCTCCGTCACCTTATGTACCTTCTTGTACTTTTCTTTTGGAGATTTCTTATTGCTGGTTTCCTTTCCCAACCTGCAGACTCGTGCTATGTGTCCTACTTTTCCACACTGTCTGCACACTTTGTCTTTGAACCAGCAATCATTGTGGTCGTGTGTTGTTCTGCTGCAGCGATAGCACTTCTCTGTTCTGTATGACATTTCGTTTGTGCCATATTCTTGCGGTCTCTGTTGTATCTCTGCAGCGCCCCGTGCTGCTGCTTCATCTGATACTGCAATGCTGAAAGCCTTGTCCAGCGTAAGGTCCTTTTCAGATAAAAGCCGTTTCTGGGTTCCTTCACTTTGAAGCACACACACAAACTTGTCCCTTAAGGTATCTGCCAGTCCCGTTCCAAACTGGCAGTGTTTCGATAGTTTGCTCAGTTCTGTTAAATATTCAGCATTGCTTTCATCCTTATGCTGGTTCCGTTTGTGAAACTTGAATCTTTCTGCTATCAGCAGCGGTGTGGGGTTTAAATGTTCCTGTAGTATCGTCACTATGTCTCCAAAACTCTCTTCCATTGGCTTCGCTGGGGTTACTAGATTTCGTAATAAGCCATACGTCTTTGCACCCATTAAATTTAACAATACCGGCGCTTTCTCGTCATCTGACACCTCATTTGCCTTGCAGTATACCTCTATTCGTTTGACATATGTAGTCCAATCTTCGACTTCATTGTCAAATGCGGTGATACTGCCACTCTTTGGCATTTTGGGTGTGGTTTACAATGGCTTAAAATGGCATCTCCCGCGCTTTCCTTCCTCCCCCGCTGCTGCCAACGCCGCTCTAGCGGTCCTCGTGGCAATGGCGGCGCCCTGTAGGTTTCGCGCGCTTCTCCTGCGTTGCTGCCAACGCTGCTCTCGGCGGTCCTCGTGGCAATGGCGGCGCCTCGCGGGTTTCTGCGCGTCTCTCTCCCTCTCCTCGACGCTGCTCGGCCCCTGAACGCCGGCTGTGCCCTGTGCGCTCTGCCCTCTTTCTCTCTCCCGTCGACGCTGCTCGGCCCTTTGCTGTGCCGCTCGGTCGAGCTCTAGCCCGCCGCTGTCCGGGAAGGATCTGCGCACTACCTGTTGCCAGCCCGTTTCGCTGGACCACCGCGACTGGAAAGCCAAGCCTGGCTCTCAACAGCCTCCCCCGCAATTCTCAAGTCTCTGCTGGATGACTGGGCGGTTGCCCGTGGTCGACGCCCATGTCTCTGGCCTTGACCTCCAATCTACTGGTCTCCAGGAACGAATCCCTGGGAGGTGATGCAGAGTTGCAGGTAGGATCGAATTTGCCTCGTCGCCAATGTTGTGTCCGTCAGTAGTAAGACACAGACTGCAGGAGAACGGTACAACAGGTGTTTACTCAACGTGGCTCACTCTGGAACTGAACTTACAGATTACTACTCAGTGCTATATACAGGTGTGGTCACTGCCGGTACTACAGTATACATGAGCTGTAAAAAGTAGATCCCCCCTTAAAGGTATATACATTACATGAAGGAGAGCGACTTTATACATCTGCAACTCGACTAGAACTTTGACAGCACCACCCAAACACGCGACCTCCACCACCGAGAAGGACAAGGGCAGCAGGTGCATGAGAAGACCATCCCCTTCCAGTTCCCCTCCAAGATACACACTATCCTGACTTGGGCATATATCGCCGTTCCTACATCGTCGCTGGGTGAAAATCCTGGAACTCCTTACCTAACAGCTTTCTGAGAGTAGCTGCACCACACGGACCGCAGAGGTTCAAGAAGAAGGCCCAGCATCACCTTCTCAACGGGCAACTGCGGACTGGCAATATCTGCTGGCCTTGCTAGTGACACCCACATCGAATGAATTTAAAAATCTGTATATATAAACTGGATTGAAAGCCTCTACAGAAATACTTTTTCCTAAAACGATAATCTTTTACACTGTACGGACAGTGTCTGTTTAGCAACCTAATCTCCCCTAGAATCCACCTCCCTTCACAGTCTCACATTGGAAATTGTTGGGTCCAACTGCGCTCAGAAGTACTGGGGGTTAAACCCAGCAGCTTCTCCCCCCTCTCCACTGCAGCTCAAACTGATGCAACAAGAAAGCCCTACACAGGAGGCCAGGGACCGAGTTCCACATCCACCACCCACCCTGATGCTAACCGGCTCTGAATTGCTCCCTCTGCTGTATAAATGCAAGTTGTTGTGTTTCTTGTCTGGGGGAGGTGCTGCAACCTGGGGTTAATGGTGCCGGGATCGTGGCCGCACGTCCGCCGGCTCTGACTCAGGGCCTGAGACCCACACTCGGTGTTGCTGAGGGATTCCAACCCTGGGACAGTACATGGGGATTCCAACCCTGGGACTGTACATTGGGATTCCAACCCTGGGACTGTACATGGGGATTCCAACCCTGAGAATGTACATGGGGATTCCAACCCTGGGACTGTATATGGGGATTCCAACCCTGAGAATGTACATGGGGATTCCAACCCTGATAATGTACATTGGGATTCCAACCCTGAGAATGTACATGGGGATTCCAACCCTGGGACTGTACATGGGGATTCCAAATCTGGGACTGTACATGGAGATTCCAACCCTGGGACTGTACATGGGGATTCCAACCCTGGGACTGTACATGGGGATTCCAAAACTGGGACTGTACACGGGGATTCTAATCTTGGGACTGTATGTGGGGATTCTAACCCTGGGACTGCACATGGCGATTCCGACCATGGGACTGTACATGGGGATTCCAACCCTGGGACTGTACATGGCCATTCCAGCACTGGGACTGTACAAGGAGATCCCAGCACTGGGACTGTACATGGGGATTCTAACCATGGGACTGTACATGGGGATTCTAACCCTGGGACTGTACATGGGGATTCCAACCCTGGGACTGTACATGGGGATTCCAACCCTGGGACTGTACATGGCCATTCCAGCACTGGGACTGTACAAGGAGATCCCAGCACTGGGACTGTACAAGGGGATTCCAGCACTGGGACTGTATAAGGGAAATCTAACACTGTGATTGTACATGGGGATTGCAACCCTGGGATTGTTCATGGCGATTCCAACACTGGGACTGTATAAGGGAAATCTAACACTGTGATTGTACATGGGGATTGCAACCCTGGGATTGTTCATGGCGATTCCAACACTGGGACTGTACATCGGGATTCCAGCACTGGGACTGCACATGGGGAATTCCAACCGTGGGACTGCACATGGGGATTCTAACCCTGGGACTGTACAAAGGGATTCCAACCATGGGACTGTACATGGGGATTCCAACCCTGGGACTGTACATGGGGATTCCAAAACTGGGATTGTACATGGGGATTCTAATCTTGGGACTGTATGTGGGGATTCTAACCCTGGGACTGTACATGGGGATTCCAACCCTGGAATTGTACATGGGGACTCCAACACTGGGACTGTACATGAGGATTCCAAACCTGGGACTGTACATGGGGAGTACAACCCTGAGACTGTACATGGGGATTCTAACCCTGGGACTGTACATGGGGATTCCAACCCTGGGACTGTACATGGGGATTACAACCCTGAGACTGTACATGGGGATTCTAACCCTGGGACTGGACATGGGGATTCCAAACCTGGGACTGTACATGGGGATTCCAAACCTGGGACTGTACATGGGTATTCCAACCCTGGGACTGTACAGGGGATTTCAACACTGGGACAGTACATGGGGATTCTAACCCTGGGACTGCACATGGGGCTTCTAACCCTGGGACGGTAAATGGGGATTCCAGCCCTGGGACTGTACATGGGGCTTCTAACCCTGGGACTGTACATGGAGATTCTAACCCTGGGACTGTACATGGGGATTCTAACCCTGGGATTGTACATGGGGATTCTAACCCTGGGACTGTCATAGAGTCATAGAGTTTTACAGCACAGAAAGAGGCCCTTCGGCCCATCGTGTCTGCGCCGCCCATCCATCCGGCCAGTCTAATCCCATTTTCCAGCATTTGGTCCATAGCCTTGTATGCAATGGCATTTCAAGTGCTCATCCAAATGCTTCTTGAATGTTGTGAGGGTTCCTGCCTCCACCACCCTTTCAGGCATTGAGTTCCACATTCCAACCACCCTCTGGGTGAAAAAGTTCCTCCTCAAATCCCCTCTAAATCTCCTGCCCCTTACCCTGAATCTATGCCCCCTTGTTATTGACCCCCCCACTAAGGGGAAAAGTTCCTCTTTATCTACCCTATCTATGCCCCTCATTATTTTGTACACCTCAATCAGGTCCCCCCTCAGCCTTCTCTGCTCCAAGGAAAACAACTCCAGCCTGTCCAGCCTCTCTTCATAGCTGAGGCGCTCCATCCCAGGTAACATCCTGGTGAATCTTCTCTGCATCCTCTCCAAAGCAATCACATCCTTCCTATAGTGAGGCGACCAGAACTGCACACAGTACTCCAGCTGTAGCCTCACCAGCGTTTTGTACAGCTCCATCATAACCTCCCTGCTCTTATATTCTGTGCCTCGGCTAATGAAGGCAAGTATCCCATATGCCTTTTTAACCACCTTATCTACCTGCTCCGCTGCCTTCAGGGATCTATGTACATGTACACCAAGGTCCCTCTGACCCTCTGTACTTCCTAGGGTCCTACCACTCATTGTGTATTCCCTTGCCTTATTTGTCCGTCCAAAATGCATCACCTCGCACTTTTCAGGGTTAAATTCCATTTGCCACTTTTCCGCCCATCTGACCAACCCGTTTATATCGTCCTGTAGCCGGAGGCTTTCCCCCTCGCAATTTACCACCCCACCAATTTTCGTGTCATCTGCGAACTTACTGATCATACCTTTTACATTTTCATCCAAATCATTTATGTAGATCACAAGCAATAAGGGACCCAGCACCGATCCCTGAGGTACCCCACTGGACACAGGCTTCCAGTCACAAAAGCAACCTTCGACCAGCACCCTCTGCCTCCTGCCACTCAGCCAGTTTAGGATCCAACGCGCCAAGGCACCCTGGATCCCATGAGCTCTTACCTTCTTGACCAGTCTCCTATGCGGGACTTTGTCAAAAGCTTTACTGAAGTCCATGTACACCACATCCACAGCATTTCCCTCATCCACCCCACTAGTCACCCCCTCGAAAAATTCGATCAGATTTGTTAGACATGATTTACCCTTAACAAAGCCATGCTGACTATCCCCGATTAATCCTTGCCTCTCCAAGTGGAGATTAATTTTGTCCCTCAGAATTTTTTCCAATAATTTCCCCACCACAGATGTTAGACTCACTGGCCTGTAATTCCCTGGTTTATCCCTGCTACCCTTCTTGAATAATGGTACTACGTTAGCTGTTCTCCAGTCCTCTGGTACATCCCCTGTGGCCAGAGAGGTTCTGAAAATTAGTGTCAGAGCCCCTGCAAT
The DNA here is from genome assembly GCF_052327205.1 of Somniosus microcephalus. Lineage (NCBI taxonomy): Eukaryota > Metazoa > Chordata > Chondrichthyes > Squaliformes > Somniosidae > Somniosus > Somniosus microcephalus. The sequence continues at coordinate 131,682,307 of NC_140990.1, forward strand.
CTCCTCCCTTGCCTCCCACAGCAGCCTGGGATACATCTCGTCCGGGCCTGGGGATTTATCCACTTTTTGGCCTGCTAAAACCGCTAGCACCTCCTCCCTCTCGATGCTAATATGTTCAAGTATGTCACAGTCCCCTTGCCCGATTTCTATGTCTGCATCGTCTTTGTCCATAGTGAACACAGATGCAAAAAATTCATTTAAAACCCCGCCTACATCCTCTGGCTCTACACACAGATTGCCACTTTGGTCCCTAATGGGCCCTACCCTTTCCCTGGTTATCCTCTTGCCCTTAATATACTTATAAAACATCTTAGGATTTTCCTTTATTTTGCTCGCCAGTGTTATTTCATGGCCCCTCCTCGCCCTCCTAATTTCTTTTTTAAGTATGCCCCTGCACTTTTTATACTCCTCTAGGGCTTCTTCTGTCTTTAGTCTTTTGTAACTGCCAAAAGCCCCCCTCTTATTTCTAATGCATTTCTGTATATCCCTTGTCATCCAAGGTTCCCTTTGCTTGTTGGTCCCACCCTTGACCTTTACAGGAACATGTTGGCGTTGTACTCTCTCTATTTCCCTTCTGAAAGTCTCCCACTGTTTTGATGTGGATTTTCCTATAAGCAGCTGCTCCCAGTCCACTTTGGCCAGATCCTGCCTTATCATATTAAAATCGGCCTTCCCCCAATTTAGAACCCTTATTTCCGGGCCGTCTTTGTCTTTTTCCATGACCACCTTAAATCTCACCGAATTATGGTCACTGTCGCCAAAATGCTCTCCTACTGACACTTCCACCACTTGCCCGGCTACATTCCCCAGAATTAGGTCCAGTACCGCCCCCTCTCTTGTAGGACTTTCTACATGTTGGCTCAAAAAGCTCTCCTGGATGCACTTTAAGAATTCTGCACCCTCTAAGCCTTTCACACTCTGACTGTCCCAATTTATATTGGGGAAGTTGAAATCCCCCACTATTATTACCCTATTATTTTCGCACTTCTCGGAGATTTGCCTACATATCTGTTCCTCTATCTCCCCCTGACTGTTTGGGGGCCTATAGTACACTCCCAGCAAAGTGCTTGCCCCCTTTTTGTTTTTAAGTTCTACCCATATGGCCTCATTAGAGGAACCCGCTAATATATCATCCCTCCTTACAGCAGTAATTGACTCCTTAATTAATATTGCAACACCCCCTCCCCTTTTACACCCCCCTCTGTCTCGCCTGAAGATTCTATACCCCGGAATATTGAGCTGCCAGTCCTGACCCTCCCTCAACCATGTCTCCGTGATAGCAACAATATCGTACTCCCATGTGTTCAACAACAACTTCAGTTCATCCACCTTATTTGCAAGACTCCTTGCATTAAAATAAATGCCTTCCAGCCCTGCCATATTCTCTTTTGCCTTCACATATTTGCTCTGCCTTCCCAGCTGACTTGTTTTTCCCTCTGTATTTGGCCCTAAATCACCCCCTACTATAGCTCCACTCTGTACCCCAACCCCCTGCCAAGTTAGTTTAAACCCTCCCCAGCAGTGCTAGCAAACCTCCCCGCAAGGATATTGGTTCCCCCCTGGTTCAGGTGTAAACCGTCCGACTTGTACAAGTCCCACCTTTCCCAGAAGCAGACCCAGTGATCCAGGAAACTAAAGCCCTCCCCCTTGCACCATCCCTTTAGCCACGCATTCATCTGTTCTATCTTCCTATTCCTATACTTACTAGCACGTGGCACCGGGAGTAATCCAGAGATTACAACCTTTGAGGTCCTGCTCCTTAATCCTTCACCTAGCTCCCTAAATTCTTGCTGCAGGACCTCATCCCTCTTTTTACCTATGTCGTTGGTACCAATGTGGACCACGACCACTGGATGTTCTCCCTCCCCCTCCAGAATGCCCTGCAGCCGCTCAGTGACATCCTTGACCCTGGCACCAGGGAGGCAACAAACCATCCTGGATTCACATCTACGGCCACAGAAACGCCTATCTGTTCCCCTTACTATAGAATCCCCTACCACTATTGCTCTCCCACTCTTTTTCCCCCCTTCCTGGGCAGCAGGAGCACCCCCAGTGCCAGGAAGTTGGCCGCTGCTGCCTTCCCCTGGTGAGTCATCCCCCTCAACAGTATCCAAAGCGGTATACTTGTTTGAAAGGGGGATGTCCGCAGGGGTTCCCTGCACTACCTGCCTGCCTTTGTTGCTCCGCCTGATGGTCACCCCCTGTGCTGCCCTACCCTGAGGCGTGCACAACTCGCTAAACGTGTTATCCACGAGCCTTTCAGCATCGCGCATGCTCCAAAATTCATCCACCCGCAGCTCGAGCGCCGCAATGCGGTCTACAAGTAGCTGCAGCTGGATGCATTTCCTGCACACATGGTCATCAGGGACACTGGCAGCATCCCTGACTTCCCACATAGAGCAGGAGGAGCAGAGCACGGGTCTGAACTCTCCTGCCATGACTTACCCCTTTAATTTCTTTAAAAATTTATTCAATACCCCAGTTACAGGTATGCTCTAGGGCGCTTTATTTACCAACTATCCCCACTACACCACAGAAATTTAACACCACAGAATTCAAGCTTGTATTGAAAAAAGAGAAATACTCACCAACCAATCACCTACCTGCTCCCTGGTGACGTCACACACTGATTACTTTTTACCTCTCTCCCCGCTGCTGAGTTGGTATACCTCGCCTCTCTCCGGTTTTTATACCGGTCTCACCACACTGCTCCCGACTGGTCTCGGGCCTCGCTGGTCGCCGGGTTTTCTCCCGAGCTCCTCCTCGCTGCTCCCGACTGGTCTCGGGCCTCGCCTCTCTCCGGTTTTTATACCGGGCTCCGACTCACTGCTCCCGACTGGTCTCAGGCCTCGCTGGTCGCCGGGTTTTCTCCCGAGCTCCTCCTCGCTGCTCCCGCTGGTCCCGACTGGTCTCGGGCCTCGCCTCTCTCCGGTTTTTATACCGGGCTCCGACTCACTGCTCCCGACTGGTCTCGGGCCTCGCTGGTCGCCGGGTTTTCTCCCGAGCTCCTCCTCGCTGCTCCCGACTGGTCTCGGGCCTCGCCTCTCTCCGGTTTTTATACCGGTCTCACCACACTGCTCCCGACTGGTCTCGGGCCTCGCTGGTCGCCGGGTTTTCTCCCGAGCTCCTCCTCGCTGCTCCCGCTGGTCCCGACTGTATATGGGGATTCTAACCCTGGGACTGTACATGGGGATTCTAACATTGGGACTGTACATGGAGATTCCAACCCTGGGACTGTACATGGGGATTCTAACCCTGGGACTGTACATGGGGATTCTAACCCTGGGACTGTACATGGGGATTCCAACCCTGGGACTGTACATGGGGATTCTAACCCTGGGAGTGTACATGGGGAAACCTACCCTGGGACTGTACATGGGGATTCCAACCCTGGGACTGTACAGGGGGATTCCAGCCCTGCGACAGTACATGGGGATTCCAGCACTGGGACTGTACAAGGGGATTCCATCACTGGGACTGTACAACGGAAATCTAACCCTGGGATTGTACATAAGAACATAAGAAATAGGAGCAGGAGTAGGCCAATCGGCCCCTCGAGCCTGCTCCGCCATTCAATAAGATCATGGCTGATCTGATCCTAACCGCCAATCCACTTTCACAGAACCATCTCCTGAATCTAACAGAATTAGACACACGAAATAGGAGCAGGATCAGGCTACACGGCCCCTGGGCCTGCTCCGCTACCCACAGGGCCATGACCATTCCGAACCTAGACTCATGTCCAGATTCCTGCCTGCTCCCCGTAACCCTTAATTCCCTTTACTTCTAGGAAACTGTTTATTTCTGTTTTAAATTTATGCAATGATGTAGCTTCTACAGCTTTTTGGGGCAGCATATTCCATGGACCTACCACCCTCTGAGTGAAGTAGTTCCTCCTCATCTCAGTTTTGAAAGAGCAGCCCCTTATTCTAAGACTATGCCCCCTAGTTCTAGTTTCACCCGTCATCGGGAACACCTTCCCCGCATCCACCCGATCCAACCCCTTCACAATCTTATATGTTTCAATAAGATCGCCTCTCATTCTTCTGAACTCCAATGAGTAGAGTCCCAATCTACTCAACCTCTCCTCATATGTCCATCCCCTCATCCCCGGGATTAACCGAGTGAACCTTCTTTGTACTGACTCGAGAGCAAGTATGTCCTTTCTTAAGTATGGACACCAAAACTGTACGCAGTATTCCAGGTGCGGTCTCACCAATATCTTGTACAACTGAAGCAATACCTCCCTATTTTTATATTCTATCCGCCTAGCAATGAAAGCCAACATTCCACTGGCCTTCTTAATCACTTGCTGCACCTGCATACTAACCTTTTGAGTTTCGTGCACCAGGACCCCCAGATCCCTTTGTACTTCAGTACTTTCCAGTTTCTTGCCATTAAGATAATAACTTGCTCTACGATTTTTCCTGCCAAAGTGCATAACCTCACACTTTCCAGTATTGTATTCCATCTGCCAAATCTCTGCCCACTTACTTAGCCTGTCTATGTCCCCTTGCAGGTTTTTTATGTCCTCCTCACTCACTACTTTCCCTCCCATCTTAGTATCATCTGCAAACTTTGATCTGTTACACTCGGTCCCCTCCTCCAAGTCGTTAATATAGATTGTAAAGAGTTGGGGACCCAGCACTGACCCCTGCGGAACACCACTAGTTACTGATTGCCAGTCTGAGAATGAACCATTTATCCCAACTCTCTGCCTTCTGTTAGATAGCCAATCCTCTATCCATGCCAGAATATTACCCCCAATCCCGTGATTTTTTATCTTAAGCAATAATCTTTTGTGTGGCACCTTGTCAAATGCCTTTTGGAAGTCTAAATACACTATGTCCACTGGTTCCCCTTTATCCACCCTATATGTTACTTCCTCAAAGAACTCCAGCAAATTTGTCAAACATGACTTCCCCTTCATAAAACCATGCTGACTTTGTCCTATTAAATTATGATTATCCAAACGTCCTGTTACTGTCTCCTTAATAATGGACTCCAAAATTTTACCTGCCACAGATGTTAGGCTAACCGGTCTATAGTTTCCAGTCTTCTGTCTACTGCCCTTTTTAAATAAGGGTGTTACATTAGCAGTTTTCCAGTCTGCCGGGACCTTTGCCGAGTCCAGGGAGTTTTGGAAAATTATTACCAATGCATCCACAATCCCTACCGCCACTTCCCTCAAGACCCTAGGATGTAAGGCATCAGGTCCAGGTGATTTATCCGCCTTGAGTCCCATTATTTTACCGAGTACCACTTCCTTAGTGATTTTGATCGTGTTTAGCTCCTCCCCCCCTTTAGCCCCCTGTTTGTCCAGTGTTGGGATATTCTTAGTGTCTTCTACTGTAAAGACTGATATAAAATATTCATTCAGTGTTTTTGCCATCTCCATATTTCCCACCATTAATTTCCCGGTCTCATCCTCTAAGGGACCAACATTTACTTTAGCCACCCTTTTTCTTTTTATATAACGATAAAAACTCTTACTATCTGTTTTTATATTTTTTGCTAATTTACTTTCATAATCTATCTTCCCTTTCTTAATCAATCTTTTTGTTATTTTTTGCTGTCTTTTAAAGTTTTCCCAATCCTCTATCCTCCCACTAGATTTGGCTACCTTATATGCCTTTGTTTTTAGTCGAATACTATCCTTAATTTCTTTACTTAGCCACGGGTGGCTGTCTTTTCTTTTACACCCTTTTCTTCTCAGTGGAATATATATTTTTTGGAAGTTGTAAAATAACTCCTTAAATGTACACCACTGATCATGTATCATCTTACCCTTTAAACTATTTTCCCAATCCACTCTACTCAATTCCGCTCTCATACCTTCATAGTCTCCTTTATTCAAGCTTAGCACGCTTGTTTGAGATCCAACCTTCTCACCCTCTAATTGAATATGGAATTCAACCATGTTATGGTCACTCATTCCAAGGGGATCCTTTACTAGGGCATTTTTAATTAATCCTGTCTCGTTACACAGGACTAGATCTAAGGTTGCTTGCCCCCTGGTCGGTTCAGTTACATACTGCTCAAGAAACCCATCCCTAATACACTCAATGAACTCATCCTCAAGGCAGCCCTGCCCAATTTGATTTGTCCAATTAATATGATAGTTAAAATCCCCCATAATTATAGATGTTCCCTTATTACAAGCCTCAACTATTTCCTGATTGATACTCCGTCCAACAGAGTTGCCACTGTTCGGAGGCCTACAGACTACGCCCACTAGTGTATTTTTCCCCTTATTATTCCTTACCTGCACCCAAACTGTTTCATTATCCTGATCTTTTGACCCAATATCATTTCTCTGTATTACAGTGATTCCATCCTTTATTAACATAGCCACCCCACCTCCCCTTCCTTCCTGCCTGTCCTTCCTGATCGTTAAATAACCTGGTATGGGGATTGCAACCCTGGGATTGTACATGGGGATTCCAACCTTGGGACTGTACATCGGGATTCCAGCACTGGGACTGTACATGGGGAATTCCAACCATGGGACTGTACATGGGGATTCCAACTCTGGGACTGTACATGGGGATTCTAACCCTGGGACTGTACATGGGGCTTCCAACCCTGGGACTGTACATGAGGCTTTCAACCCTGGGACTGTACATGGGGATTCTAACCCTGGGACTGTACATGCAGATTCCAACCCTCGGACTGTACATGGTGATTCCAACCCTGGAACTGTACATGCGGATTCCAACCCTGGGACTGTACATGGGGATTCTAACCCTGGGACTGTACATGGGGATTCTAACCTTGGGACTGTACATGGCGATTCTAACCCTGGGACTGTACATGGGGATTCTAATCCTGGGACTGTACATGGGGATTCAAACCCTGAGTCTGTACATGGGGATTCCAACCCTGGGACTGTACATGGGGATTCCAACCCTGGGACTGTACATGGGGATTCTAACCCTGGGACTGTACATGGGGATTCTAACCCTGGGACTGTACATGGGGATTCCAACCCTGGGACTGTACATGGGGATTCCAACCCTGGGACTGTACATGGGGATTCCTATCCTGGGACTGTAGATGGGGATTCCAACCCTGGGACTGTACATCGGGATTCCACCCCTGGGAATGTACATGGAGATTCCTATCCTTGGACTGTACAAGGGGGGCTCAGCTCTGGGGCTCTTCTGTTACAATTGTGTGGGATGTTAACCGTATGCTTTGTTTTTACCAGCGCCTTCAGGAGAGATGGTGAGAAATCCGAAGTGTGGAGAGTTTAAATCAAATTCCAGATGGGTTGCATCCCTGGTTGCTAAGGGAATTGGGGAAGGAGGTAGCAGAAGGGCTTGCCATAATTTTCCGATCTTCCCTAGATGTGGGGGAGGTGCCTGAGGATTGCAAAGTGGCAAATGTGACACCATTGTTCAAGAAAGTGTGTGAGGAAAATCAAAGAAACTGCAGGGGTAACATCAGTGGTAAAGTTTGAGAAATGATAATAAAGTAAAAAAATTAACGGGCATTTGGAGAGGTTTAAGCTAATTAAGGAAAGCCAACACGGGTTTGTAAAAGGCAGATCGTGTTTGACTAAACTAATTTAATTCTTTGATGAAGTAACAGAGAGGATTGATGAAGGGAATGCAGTGGATGTTGTCTACATGGATTTTCGGAAGGCGTTTGACAAAGCACCACATAGAAGATTTGTTAACAAAATGGAGGCTCATGGAATAGGTGGGTCAGTGGCAGCTTGGATATGGAATTGGCTTAAGGATAGAAAACAGCGAGTTGTGGTAAATGGCTGTTTTTCAGACTAGAGGATGGTGGACAGTGGTGTTCCCCAAGGGTCAGTGCTGGGGCTTTTTTTGATATATATAAATGACCTGGACATTGGATTACAGAGTTGAATTTCTAAATTTGCCAATGACACCAAACTTGGGTTGTGGCAAACAGTGATGATTATATCAATCGACTGCAACAGGACATAGAAAGGCTAGCAGAATGGGCAGACAAGTGGCAGATGGAATTTAATACAGAGAAGTGTGAGGTGATGCATTTTGGCAGAAGGAACAGGGAGAGGCAACATACACTTAATGGCACAGTTTTAAAGAGTGTGCAGGGACAGAGGGACCTGGGAGTTAATGTGCATAGGTCCCTGAAGGTGGCATGACATATTGAGAGAGTGGTTAGCAAAGCATATGGGATCATGGGCTTCACAAATAGAGGTATTGAGTACAAAAGTAGAGAAGTTATGCCCAACCTTTATAAAGCGCTGGTTAGGCCATAACTGGAGTATTGCATCCAGTTCTGGTCACCACACTTTCGGAAGGATGTGAAGGCCCTTGAGAGGGTGCAGAGGAGATTTACCAGAATGGGTCCGGGGATGATCTTAGCTACAAGGATAGGTTGCAGAAGCTGGATTTGTTTTCATTGGAGCAAAGGAGGTTGAGGGGTGATTTGATAGAGGTGTACGAGTTATGATGTGTTTGGATAGGCTAGAGGGGGAAAGGCTGTTCCCACTAGTTGATGGTACAAGGACGAGGGGACACAGATTTAGGTTTTGGGCAAGAGATTCAAGGGGATGTGAGGAAAAACATTTTTACACAGCGAGTGATGAGGACCTGGAACTCGCTGCCAACAGAAGTGGTGGAAGTGGAGACACTTAATGTTTTCAAGGGGAGACTGGATAGGCATTTGAGGGAAATAAACTTGCAGGGCTACGGGGATAGAGCAGGGTAATGGGATTGAATGGATTGCTGTACAGAGAGCTGGCACGGACTCGATGGGCCAAATGGCCTCGGCTGTGCCCTCATGACTGTATAAAGGTGCTGACTCTGGCTGGGTTCAGTTCTACACCCACTGGTTCCCCTCCCCTCAAGGTGCTGACTCTGGCTGGGTTCAGTTCCACACTCACTGGGACCCTGAAGCTCCGCCCACTGGTGGTTCCTTTTTTCCAGTTCTGACGAAAGGTCATCGACCTGAAACGTTAACTCTGTTTCTCTCTTCACATATGCTGCCTGACCTGCTGAGTATCTCCAAAATTTTGTTTTTATTCCTTTATAAAGATGGCCGCGCACGCGCAGTATCAAGTAAGATGGCGACGCCCGAACCCTCAGCTGTCCTTTGCAAAGATAGCGGCCGTTAACCTGGGCCTGTTCCTGGGGAAAAGCCTCCGAGCTGGAAACGCGGAACCTGCAGGTTCTCATTTAGGGCTTGCGACCTACACCAGATGCTTATGAAACCCACCCGCCGGGTGCATTACCTTCCTGCGCCCCGCTGATTCCTAATCGGCGTAAGTCGCATCTGCAGCTTTTGTGCGTTTGTCGCACTCGCCGTCCGGTACCAGAATGACACTGCGCATGCTCCAAAAAAGGCGGGCACGGCGCCTGCGTACTGGGCTCCTCCTGTGTGAAGGGGACACATTCTCCCCCGCGGCGCATTCTGGGGAACAACCCTGCCATTGCAAGCCCAATTCGTGAATGGATAATGAGTTTCTGTGACCCCATTGAGAGAAAATTCAGCAATAATTCACACTGAAACCCAAGTGCACGGGCACTCTGCAACGGTTCGGTCCTGGATGTGATTAATAACAGAATCCAAACCCCTGCAGTCACATGTGAACTCACTGGAGTCTCAGCAGGTGGGGTGAATTTCTTCCCACACACAGGATATTGAAACAGCCTCTCTCCAGTATCAATGCGCTGATCGTGCATCAACTGCTTTGAACTTGAAAAGCTTTTCTGACAGTCAGAGTATTTAAAGCAAAAGTTCTCAATGTGGACACAAATATAATCTGCGTTTGGTCTCCCCACTGCTCATGATGTGGTCTCCTCTACATTGGTCTCCCAATTGCTGCTCATGATGTGGTCTCCTCTACATTGGGGAGACCAAACACAGATTGGGTGACCGCTTTGCGGAACACCTCCGTTCAGTCCGTAAGTATGACCCCGAGCTTCCAGTCGCCTATCATTTTAATTCATCGCCCCATTCCCACTCAGACCTCACCGTATTCGGGCTCTTGTATTGTTCCATGGAAGCTCTGCGTAAGCTCGAGGAACAGCACATCATCATCCGATTAGGCACTTTTCAGCCTTCCGGACTCAATATCGAGTTCAACAATTTCAGATCATAACCTTGGCCCATATTACATTTATCCACACCTTTGTTTTGGCCCAGCCCCCTTTTTTTCTCTCCCACATGGCAGCTCTCTCTCATTCTGCCAGCGCATTTCACACCTAATCTCGAGCCGTCTTTTATTTCCACTAGTCCTATCACCATCTCGTCTCGTTTTGAATACCTCTTAATATCTCTTCACTTCTCTTTTGTTCTCTCACAACTCCCAAACTGGCCTTTTAATCTGTTTCCTTTCCTGTGCTTCTTCAGTCTTGACAAAGGGCTACGACCTGAAATGTTGACTCTATTTCTCTCTCCAAGGATGTTGCCTGGCCTGCTGAGCTTTTACACCATTTTCTGTTGTTATTTCGAATTTCCAGCATCTGCAGTATTTTGCTATCGTAAGAGTAAATCATTGACTCAGTTATTTGATTCAGACTCTCCACACTTTGGATTTCTCACAATCTCTCCTGAAAATGCTGGTAAAAGCAGAACATATGGTTAATATCCCACACAATTGTAACAGAAGAGCCCCAGAGATGGGCCCCCTTGTACAGTCCCAGGGTTGGAATCCCCAAGTAAAGTCCCTGGGTTGGAATCCCCATGTACAGTCCCAGGGTTGGAATCCCCATGTACAGTCCCAGGGTTGGAATCCTCATGTACAGACCCAGAGCTGGAATCCCCATTTACAGTCCCAGGGTTAGATTTCCTATGTACAGTCCCAGGGTTTGAATCCACATGTAAAGTTCCAGTGTTCGAATTCCCATGTACAGACGCAGGGTTGGAATAACCATGTACAGTCCCAGGGTGGGAATCCCCATGTACAGTCCCAGGGTTGGAATCACAGTGTTCTGTCCGAGGGTTGGAATCCCCATGAACAGTCCCAGTGTTAGAATCCCCATTTTCAGTCCCAGAGTTGGAATCCCCATGTACAGTCCCAGGGCTGGAAAAACGTTGTAGAGTCCCAGGGTTGGAATCCCCATGTATAGTCCCAGGTTTGGAATCCCCATGTACAATCCCAGGGGTAGAATCCCCAAGTACAGTCCCAGGGTTAGAATCCCCATGTTCAGTCCCAGGGAAAGGTTCTACGTGTACAGTCCCAGGGTTAGAAAACCCATGTACAATCCCAGGGTTAGAATCCCCGTGTAGATTCCCAGGTTTAGAATCCCCATGTACTGTCCCAGGGTTAGAATCCCCACATACAGTCCCAGGGTTAGAATCCCCATGTACAGTCCCAAGGCTGGAATACCCATGTTCAGTCCCAGGGTTGGAATCCCCATGTTCAGTCGCAGGGTTCGAGTCCCCATGTACAGTCCCAGCGTTAGAATCCCCATGTACAGTCCCAGGATTGGAATCCCCATTTACAGTCCCAGAGTTAAAATTCCCACGTACAGTCCCAGGGTTGGAATCCCCATGTACAGTCCCAGGGTTCGAATTCCCATTTACACTCCCAGGGTTGGAATCCCCATATACAGTCCCAGGGTTGGAATCCCCATCTACAGTCCCAGGATTGGAATCCCCATGCAGAGTCCCAGGGTTGGAATCCCCATGTACAGTCCCAGGGTTGGAATCCCCATGTACAGTCTCAGTGTTTGAATCCCCATGTAACGTCCCAGGGCTGGACTCCCCAAGTACAGTCCCAGTGTTCTAATCCACATTCACTGTATCAAGGTTGGAATCTGCATGTTTAGGCCCGGGGTTGGAATCCCCATGTACAGTCCCAGGTTTGCAATCCCCATGTAGAGTCCCAGGGTTGGAATCCCCATTTACAATCCCAGTGTTTGAATCCCCATGTACAGTCACAGGGTTAGAATTCCCATGTACAGTCCCAAGGCTGGAATCCCCATGTTCAGTCCCAGTGTTGGAATTCCCATGTACACTCCTAGGGTTAGAATCCCCATGTACAGTCCCAAGGGTGGAATACCCATGTTCAGTCCCAGGGTTGGAAACCCCATATACAGGCACAGGTTTAGAATCCTCATGTACAGTCCCAGGGATGGAATCCGCATGTACAGTCCCGCGTTGGAATCCCCATGTAGAGTCCCAAGGTTGTAATCCCCATGTACAGCCCCAGGGTTGGAATACCCATGTGCAGTTCCAGGTTTGGAATTCCCAAGTACAGTTCCAGTGTTGGACACCCCATGTACATTCCCAGTGCTGGAATCCCCATGTACAATCCCAGTGTTGGAATCCCCATATACAGGCCCAGGGGTAGAATCCCCATGTATAGTCCAAGGGTTAGAATCCACATGTACAGACCCAGGGCTGAAATCCCAATGTACAGTCCCATGTTAGAACCCACATGTACAGTCCCAGGGTTAGAATTCCCATGTTCAGTCCAAGGGTTGGAATCCCAATGTTGAGTCCCAGGGTTAGAATTCCCATGTAGAGTCCCAGGTTTGGAATCCCCATATACAGTCCCAGATTTGGAATCCCCATGTGCAGTTCCAGGGCTGGGAACCCCTTGTACAGTCCCAGGTTTGGAATCCTCATGTACAGTCCCAGGGTTAGAATTCCCATGTACAGTCCCTTGGTTGGAATTCCAATGTACAGTCCCAGGGTTGGAATCCCCATGTACAGGTCTAGGTTTGGAAGACCCATGACCAGTCCCAGGGTTGGAATCCTAATGTTCAGTCCCAGGGTTAGAATCCCCATGTACCGTCCCAGGTTTGGAGACGCCATGTACAGTCCCAGGGTTTCAACCTCCATGTACAGTCCCATGATTGCTATCGCCATGTTCAGTGCCAGGGTCAGAATCCCCATGTACATTCCCTGGGTTAGAATCCCCATGTAGAGTCCCAGGATTAAAATCCCCATGAACAGTCCCAGGGTTGGAAACCCCATGTACAGTCCCAGGGTTGGATTCCCCATGTACAGTCCCAGGTTTGGAATCCCCATGTACAGTCCCAGGGTTAGAATCCCCATGTACAGTGCCAGAGTTAGAATGCCCATGTACAGCCCAAGGGTTCGAATCACCATGTACAGACCCAGAGTTGGAATCCACATGTAGAATCCCAGGGTTGGAATCCCCATATACAGTCCCAGGTTTGGAATCCCCATGTACAGTCCCAGGGCTGGAATCCCCATGTACAATCCCAGTGTTGAAATCCCCATGTACAGTCCCAGGGTTGGAATCCCCATGTACAGTCCCACGGTTAGAATCCCCATGTACAGTCCCAGGGTTAGAATCCCCATGGACTATCCAAGGGTTGGAATCCCCATGTACAATCCCAGTGTTGAAATCCCCATGTACAGTCCCAGTTTTCGAATTCCCATGTACAGTCCCAGGATTGGAATCCCCATGTGCAGTCCCAGGTTTAGAATCCCCATGTACAATCCCAGGGTTACAATCCCCATGTACAATCCCAGGGTTAGAATCCACATTTACAGCCCCAGGTTTGTAATCACCGTGTTCTGTCCGAGGGTTGGAATCCCCATGTACAGTCACAGGTTTTGAAACCCCATGTACAGTCCCAGGGTTGGAATCCCCATGTACATTCCCAGGGCTGGAAACCCCTTGCATAGTCCCAGGATTGTAATCCTTATGCAAAGTACCTGGGTTGGAATTCCCATAAACATTCCCAGGGTTGGAATCCCCATGTATAGTCCCAAGGATACAATCCCCATGTACAGTCTCAGTGTTGGAATCCCCATGTACAGTCCCAGGGTTGGAATGTCCATATACAGTCCCAGGGTTGGAATCCCCATGTACAATCCCAGGGTTGGTATCTCCACTTACATTCCCAAGGTTGGAATCGCCATGCACTGTGTCAAGGTTGGATACTGCATGTTAAGGCCCTGGGCTGGAATCCCCATGTGCAGTCCCAGGATCAGAATCCCCATGTACATTCCCAGGGTTGGAATCCCCATGCACCGTCCCAGGGTTGAAATCCACATGTTCAGTCCAAGGGTCAGAAACCCCATGTATAGTCCGAGGGTTAGAATCCCCATGTACAAACCCAGGTTTAGAATCCCCATGCACAGTCCCAGGGTTGGAATCCCCATGTACTGTCCCAGGGTAGGAAACCCCATGTACAGTCCCAGGATTGGAATCCCCATGTACAGTCCCAGGTTTGGAAGCCCCATGTACAGTCCCAGGTTTGGAATCCACGTGTACAGTCCCAGGGTTGGAATCTCCATTTACAGTCCCAGGGTTAGAATTCCCATGTACAGTCCCAAGGCCAGAATTCCCATGCTCAGTCCCAGGGCTGGAATCCCCATGTGCAGTCCCAGGTTTGGAATTCCCATTTACAGCCCCAGCGGTAGAATCCCCATGTACAGTCCAAGGGTTAGAACCCACATAAAGAGACCCAGGGCTGAAATCCCAATGTACAGCGCCAGGGTGAGAACCCACATGTACAGTCCCAGGCTGAAATCCCAATGTACAGTCCCAGGGTGAGAACCCACATGTACAGTCCCAGGTTGGAATCCCCATGTACAGTCCCAGGTTTAGAATCCCCATGTACAGTCCCAGGGTTAGAATACCCATGTACAGTCCCAGGCCGGAATCCCCATGTAGAGTCCCAGGTTTGGAATCCCCATGTACAGTCCCAGGGTTAGAATCCCCATGTACAGTCCCAGGGATAGAAACCCCATGTACAGTCCCAGGGTTAGAATCCCCATTTACAGTCCCAGGGTTAGAATGCCCACGTACAGTCCCAGGGTTGGAATCCCCATGTACTATTTAAACTAGACCTAGGGGGCATCGTCTTAGAATAAGAGGCTGCTCATTCAAAACTGCGATGAGGAGGAACTACTTCACTCAGAGGATGGTAGGTCCATGGAATATGCTGCCCCAATAAGCTGTAGAAGCTACATCATTACATAAATTTAAAACAGAAATAGACAGTTTCCTAGAAGTAAAGGGAATTAAGGGTTACGGGGAGCAGGCAGGAATTTGGACATGAGTCTAGGATCGGATCGGACATGGCCCTGTGGGTAGCGGAGAGGGCCCAGGGGCCGTGTAGCCTCATCCTGCTCCTATTTCGTGTGTCTAATTCTGTTAGATTCAGGAGATGTTTCTGTGATAGTAGATTGGCAGTTAGGATCATATCAGCCATGATCTTATTAAATGGCGGAGCAGGCTCGAGGGGCCGATTGGCCTACTCCTGCTCCTATTTCTTATGTTCTTATGTTCTTATGTTCTTAGTCACAGGGTTCGAATTTCCATGTACATTCCCAGGGTTGGAATCCCCATGTAGAGTCCCAGGGTTAGAATCCCCAAGTACTCTCCCTGGGGTAGAATCCCCATGTACATTCCCAGGGTTGGAATCCCTGTGTTCTGTCCGAGAGTTGGAATCCCCATGTACATTCCCAGGTTTAGAATCCCCATATATAGTCCCAGGTTTGGAATCCCCATGTACATTCCCAGGGCTGGGAACCCCTTGGACAGTCCCAGGTTTGGAATGATCATGTACAATCCCAGGGTTAGAATCCCCATGTACAGTCCCGTGGTTGGAATTCCCATGTACAGTCCAAGGGTTGGAATCCCCATGTACAGGTCTAGGTTTGGAAGACCCATGACCAGTCCCAGGGTTGGAATCCTTCTGTTCAGTCCCAGGGTAAGAATACCCATGTACAGTCCCATGGTTAGAATCCCCATGTCTCGTCCCAGGTTTGGAAACACCATGTACAGTCCAAGGGTTGCAACCTCCATGTACAGTCCCATGCTTGCTATCCCCATGTTCAGTGCCAGGGTCAGAATCCCCTTGAACATTCAGTGGATTAGAATCCCCATGTAGAAAACCTGGGTTAGAATCCCCATGTACAGTCCCAGGGTTGGAATCCCCATTTACAGTCCCAGGGTTGGATTCCCCATGTACAATCCAAGGTTTGGAATCCCCATGTACAGTCCCAAGGTTAGAATCCCCATGTACAGTCACAGAGTTGGAATCCCCATGTACAGCCCAAGGGTTGGAATCCCCATGTACCGTCCCAGGGTTATAATCCGCATGTACAGTCCCAGGGTTTTAATCCCCATAAACAGTCCCAGGGTTGGAATCCCCATGTACAGACCCAGGGTTGGAATCCCCATGTACATTCCCAGGTTTGGTATCATCATGTACAGTCCCAGTGTCTGACTCCCCATGTAAAGTCCCAGGGTTGGAATCCACATGTACAGTCCCAGTGCTGGAATCCCCATGCACTTTATCAAGGTTGGAATCTGCATGTTCAGGCCCGGGGTTGGAATCCCCATGTACAGTCCCTGGGTTGGAATCCACATGTGCAGTCCCAGGGTTGGAATCCCCATGTACAGTCCCCGTGTTTGAATCCCCATGTACAGTCCCAGGGTTAGAATTCCCATGTACAGTCCCAAGGCTGGAATCCCCATGTTCAGTCACAGGGTTTGAATCCCCATGTACACTCCTAGGGTAAGAATCCCCATGTACAGTCCCAAGGGTGGAATACCCATGTTCAGTCCCAGGGTTGGAATCCCCATGTACAGTCCCAGGATTAGAATCCCCATGTACAGTCCCAGGGTTAGAATCCCCATGTACAGTCCCGGGTTGGAATCCCCATGTACAGTTCTAGGGTTGGAAGACCCATGACCAGTCCCAGGGTTGGAATCCCCATGTTCAGTCCCAGGGTTAGTATACGCATGTACAGTCCCAGTGTTAGAATCCGCATGTACCGTCCCAGGTTTGGAAACCTCATATACATTCCCAATGTTGCAACCTCCATGTACAGTCCCAGGGTTGCTTTCCACATGTTCAGTGCCAGGGTCAGAATCCCCATGTACATTCCCTGGGTTAGAATCCCCATGTAGAGTCCCAGGGTTTGAATCCCCAAGTACAGTCCCAGGGTTGGAATCCCCATGTACAGTCCCAGGTTTGGATTCCCCATGTACAGTCCCAGATTTGGAATCCCCATGTACAGTCCCAGGGTTACAATCCCCATGTACAGTCCAAGGCTTGGAATCCCCATATACAGTCCCAGGTTTGGAATCCACATTTACAGTCCCAGGGATGGAAACCCCATATACAGGCCCAGGGTTAAAATCCCCATGTACAGTCACAGGGTTAGAATCCGCTTGTACAGTCCCGGGTTGGAATCCCCATTTACAGTCCTAGGGGTAGAATCCCCATGTCCAGTCCGAGGGTTAGAATCCACATGTACAGACCCGGGGCTGAAATCCCAATGTACAGTCCCATCTTAGAACCCACAAGTACAGTCCCAGGGTTAGCATCCCCATGTACAGTACCAAGGCTGGAATCCCCGTGTTGAGTCCCAGGGTTGGAATCCCAATGTATAGTCCCAGGTTTAAAATTCCCATGTACAGTCCGAAGGCTGGAATCCCCATGTTCAGTCCCAGGGTTGGAATCCCCATGTCCAGTCCCAGGGTTAGAATTCTCATGTAGAGTCCCAGGTTTGGTATCCCCATGTACAATCGCAGGGTTGGAAACCCCATGTGCAGTTCAAGGGTTGGAATCCCCATGTACAGCCCCAGGGCTGGAATCCCAATGTACAGTCCCAGGCTTAGAATCCCCATATACAGTCCCAGGTTTAGAATCGCTATGTACAGTCCCAGGGTTGGAAATCCCATGTAGAGTCCCAGTGTTAGAATCGCTATGTACAGTCCCAGGGTTGGAATCCCCGTGTTCTGTCCGAGAGTTGGAATCCCCATGTACAGTCCCAGGTTAGGAATCCCCATGTACATTCCCAGGGCTGGGAACCCCTTGTACAGTCCCAGGTTTGGAATCCTCATGTACAGTCCCAGGGTAAGAATTCCCATGTACAGTACCTTGGTTGGAATTCCCATGTACAGTCCCAGTGTTGGAATCCCCATCTACAGGTCTAGGTTTGGAAGACCGAAGACCAGTCCCAGGGTTGGAATCCATATGTTCAGTCCCAGGCTTAGAATCCCCATGTACCGTCCCAGGTTTGGAAAAGCCATGTACAGTCCCAGGGTTGCAACCTCCATGTACAGTCCCATGATTGCTATCCCCATGTTCAGTGCCAGGGTCAGAATCCCCATGTACATTCCCTGGGTTAGAATCCCCATGTACAGTCCCAGGGTTGGAATCCCCATGTAAAGTCCCAGGGTTGGATTCCCCATGTACAGTCCCAGGTTTGGAATCCCCATGTACAGTCCCAGGGTTAGAATCCCCATGTACAGCCCCAGAGTTAGAATCCCCATGTACAGCCCAAGGGTTGGAATCACCATGTACGGACCCAGGGTTGGAATCCCCATGTACAGTCCCAGGGTTAGAATCGCTATGTACAGTCCCAAGGTCCGAAATCCCATGTAGAGTCCCAGGGTTATAATTGCTATGCACAGTCCCAGTGTTGGAATCCCCATCTACAGGTCTAGGTTTGGAAGACCGAAGACCAGTCCCAGTGTTGGAATCCTTTTGTTCAGTCCCAGGGTTAGAATCCCCATGTACCGTCCCAGGTTTGGAAAAGCCATGTACAGTCCCAGGGTTGCAACCTCCATGTACAATCCCATGATTGCTATCCCCATGTTCAGTGCCAGGGTCAGAATCCCCATGTACATTCGCTGGGTTAGAATCCGCATGTAGAGACCCAGGGTTAGAATCCCCATGTTCAGTCCCAGGGTTGGAATCCCCATGTACAGTCACAGGTTTGGATTCCCCATGTATAGTCCCAGGTTTGGAATCCCCATGTACAGTCCCAAAGCTAGAATCCCCATGTACAGTCCCAGAGTTAGAATCCCCATGTACAGCCCAAAGGTTGGAATCACCATGTACAGACCCAGGGTTGGAATCCGCATGTACAGTCCCAGGGTTGGAATCCCCATATACAGTCCCAGGTTTGGAATCCCCATGTACACTCCCAGGGTTGGTATCCCCATGTACAGTCCCAGTGTCTGAATCGCAATGTAAAATCCTAGGGTTGGAATCCGCATGTACAGTCCCAGGGCTGGAATCCCCATGTACAATCCCAGTGTTGGAACCCCATGCACAGTATCAAGGTTGGAAACTGCATGTTCAGGGCCGGGGTTGGAATCCCCACGTACAGCCCCAGGGTTGGAATCCTATTGTACAGTCCAAGGGTTGGAATCCCCATGTACAGTCCCAGGGTTGGAATTCCCATGTACACACCTAGGGTTAGAATCCCCATGTACAGTCCCAAGGGTGGAATACCCATGTTCAGTCCCAGGGTTGGAAACCCCATATACAGGCCCAGGTTTAGAATCCCCATGTACAGTCCCAGGGTTAGAATCCGCATGTACAGTCCCGCGTTGGAATCCCCATGTAGAGTCCCAGGGTTGTAATCCCCATGTACAGTCCCAGGGTTGGAATACCCATGTGCAATTCCAGGGTTGGAATTCCCAAGTACATATCCAGTGTTGGACACCCCATGTACATTCCCAGGGCTGGAATCCCAATGTACAGTCTCAGTGTTGGAATCCCCATTTACAGTCCCAGGGGTAGAATCCCCATGTGCAGTCCAAGGGTTAGAATCCCCATGTTCAGTCCCAGGGTTGGAATCCCAATGTTGAGTCCCAGGGTTAGAATTCCCATGTAGAGTCCCAAGGTTGGTATCCCCATGTTCAGTCCCAGGGTTGGAATCCCCATGTAGAGTCCCAGGGTTAGAATCCCCATGTAGAGTCCCAGGTTTGGAATTCCCATGTACAGTCCTAGGTTTGGAATCCCCATGTGCAGTTCCAGGGTTGGAATCCTCTTGTACAGATCCAGGGCTGGATTCCCAATGTACAGTCCCAGGCTTAGAATCCCCATGTACAGTCCAGGGTTAGAATCCCCATGTACAGTCCCAGTGTTAGAATCGCTATGTACAGCCCCAGGGTCCGAAATCCCATGTAGAGTCCCAGGGTTAGAATCGCTATGTACAGTCCCAGGTTTGGAATCCCCATGTTCTGTCCGAAAGTTGGAATCCCCATGTACATTCCCAGGTTTAGAATCCCCATATACAGTCCCAGGTTTGGAATTCCCATGTACATTCCCAAGTCTGGGAACCCCTTGCACAGTCCCAGGTTTGGAATCCTCATGTACAGTCCCAGGGTTAGAATTCCCATGTACAGTCCCTTGGTTGGAATTCCCATTTACAGTCCCAGGGTTGGAATCCCCATGAACAGGTCTAGGTTTGGAAGACCGATGACCAGTCCCAGGTTTGGAATCCTTATATTCAGTCCCAGGGTTAGAATCCCCATGTACCGTCCCAGGTTTGGAAACGCCATGTAGAGTCCCAGGGTTGCAACCTCCATGTACAGTCCCATGATTGCTATCCCCATGTTCAGTGCCAGGGTCAGAATCCCCATGTACATTCCCTGGGTTAGAATCGCCATGAAGAGTCCCAGGATTAGAATCCCCATGTACAGTCCCAGGGTTGGAATCCCCATGTACAGTCCCAGGGTTGGATTCCCCATGTACAGTCCCAGGTTTGGAATCCCCATGTACAGTCCCAAAGTTAGAATCCCCATGTACAGTCCCAGAGTTAGAATCCCCATGTGCAGCTCAAAGGTTGGAATCAGCATGTACAGATCCAGGGTTGGAATCCGCATGTACAGTCCCAGGGTTGGAATCCCCATATACAGTCCAAGGTTTGGAATCCGCATGTACAGTCCCAGGGCTGGAATCCCCATGTTCAATCCCAGTGTTGGAATCCCCATGCACTGTATCAAGGTTGGAAACTGCTTGTTCAGGGCCGGGGTTGGAATTCCCACGTACAGTCCCAGGGTTGGAATCCCCATGTACAGTCCCAGGGTTGGAATCCCCATGTACAGTCCCAGGGTTGGAATCCCCATGTACAATCCTAGGGTTAGGATCCCCATGTACAGTCCCAAGGGTGGAATACCCATGTTCAGTCCCAGGGTTGGAAACCCCATATACAGGCCCAGGTTTAGAATCCCCATGTACAGTCCCAGGGTTAGAATCCGCATGTACAGTCCCGCGTTGGAATCCCCATGTAGAGTCCCAGGGTTGTAATCCCCATGTACAGTCCCAGGGTTGGAATACCCATCTGCAGTTCCAGGGTTGGAATTCCCAAGTACATATCCAGTGTTGGACACCCCATGTACATTCCCAGGGCTGGAATCCCCATGTACAGTCCCAGTGTTGGAATCCCCATTTACAGTCCCAGGGGTAGAATCCCCATGTACAGTCCAAGGGTTAGAATCCCCATGTTCAGTCCCAGGGTTGCAATCCCAATGTTGACTCCCAGGGTTAGAATTCCCATGTAGAGTCCCAAGGCTGGAATCCCCATGTTCAGTCCCAGGGTTGGAATCCCCATGTATAGTCCCAGGGTTAGAATCCCCATGTAGATTCCCAGGTCTGGAATTCCCATGTACAGTCCCAGGGTTGGACTCCCCATGTGCAGTTCCAGGGTTGGAATCCTCTTGTACAGATCCAGGGCTGGATTCACAATGTACAATCCCAGGCTTAGAATCCCCATGTACAGTCCCAGGGTTAGAATCACCATGTCCAGTCCCAGGGTTAGAATCGCTATGTACAGTCCCAGGGTCCGAAATCCCATGTAGAGTCCCAGGGTTAGAATCGCTATGTACAGTCCCAGGTTTGGAATCCCCGTGTTCTGTCCGAAAGTTGGAATCCCCATGTACATTCCCATGTTTAGAATCCCCATATACAGTCCCAGGTTTGGAATCCCCATGTACATTCCCAGGGCTGGGAACCCCTTGTACATTCCAAGGTTTGGAATCCTCATGTACAGTCCCAGGTTTAGAATTCCCATGTACAGTCCCTTGGTTGGAATTCCCACGTACAGTCCCAGGGTTGGAATCCCCATGTACAGGTCTAGGTTTGGAAGACCGATGGCCAGTCCAAGGGTTGGAATCCTTATATTCAGTCCCAGGGTTAGAATCCCCATGTACCGTCCAAGGTTTGGAAATGCCATGTACAGTCCCAGGGTTGCAACCTCCATGATTGCTATCCCCATGTTCAGTGCCAGTGTCAGAATCCCCATGTACATTCCCTGGGTTAGAATCCCCATGTAGAGTCCCAGGATTAGAATCCCCATGTACAGTCCCAGGGTTGTAATCCCCATGTACAGTCCCAGGGTTGGAATACCCATGTGCAATTCCAGGGTTGGAATTCCCAAGTACATATCCAGTGTTGGACACCCCATGTACATTCACAGGGCTGGAATCCCAATGTACAGTCTCAGTGTTGGAATCCCCATTTACAGTCCCAGGGGTAGAATCCCCATGTACAGTCCAAGGGTTAGAATCCCCATGCTCAGTCCCAGGGTTGGAATCCCAATGTTGTGTCCAAGGGTTAGAATCCCCATGTAGAGTCCCCGGTTTGGAATTCCCATGTACAGTCCTAGGGTTGGAATCACCATGTGCAGTTCCAGGGTTGGAATCCTCTTGTACAGATCCAGGGCTGGATTCCCAATGTACAGTCCCAGGCTTAGAATCCCCATGTACAGTCCAGGGTTAGAATCCCCATGTACAGTCCCAGTGTTGGAATCGCTATGTACAGCCCCAGGGTCCGAAATCCCATGTAGAGTCCCAGGGTTAGAATCGCTATGTACAGTCCCAGGTTTGGAATCCCCATGTTCTGTCCGAAAGTTGGAATCCCCATGTACATTCCCAGGTTTAGAAACCCCATATACAGTCCCAGGTTTGGAATTCCCATATACATTCCCAAGTCTGGGAACCCCTTGCACAGTCCCAGGTTTGAAATCCTCATGTACAGTCCCAGGGTTAGAATTCCCATGTACAGTCCCTTGGTTGGAATTCCCATTTACAGTCCCAGGGTTGGAATCCCCATGAACAGGTCTAGGTTTGGAAGACCGATGACCAGTCCCAGGTTTGGAATCCTTATTTTCAGTCCCAGGGTTAGAATCCCCCATGTACCGTCCCAGGTTTGGAAACGCCATGTAGAGTCCCAGGGTTGCAACCTCCTTATACAGTCCCATGATTGCTATCCCCATGTTCAGTGCCAGGGTCAGAATCCCCATGTACATTCCCTGGGTTAGAATCCCCATGAAGAGTCCCAGGATTAGAATCCCCATGTACAGTCCCAGGGTTGGAATCCCCATGTACAGTCCCAGGGTTGGATTCCCCATGTACAGTCCCAGGTTTGGAATCCCCATGTACAGTCCCAAAGTTAGAATCCCCATGTACAGTCCCAGAGTTAGAATCCCCATGTACAGCCCAAAGGTTGGAATCAGCATGTACAGATCCAGGGTTGGAATCCGCATGTACAGTCCCAGGGTTGGAATCCCCATATACAGTCCAAGGTTTGGAATCCCAATGTACAGTCCCAGGGTTGGTATCTCCATGTACAGTCCCAGTGTCTGAATCCCCATGTAAAATCCTCGGGTTGGAATCCGCATGTACAGTCCCAGGGCTGGAATCCCCATGTTCAATCCCAGTGTTGGAATCCCCATGCACTGTATCAAGGTTGGAAACTGCTTCTTCAGGGCCGGGGTTGGAATTCCCACGTACAGTCCCAGGGTTGGAATCCCCATGTACAGTCCCAGGGTTGGAATCCCCATGTACAGTCCCAGGGTTGGAATCCCCATGTACAATCCTAGGGTTAGAATCCCCATGTACAGTCCCAAGGGTGGAATACCCATGTTCAGTCCCAGGGTTGGAAACCCCATATACAGGCCCAGGTTTAGAATCCCCATGTACAGTCCCAGGGTTAGAATCCGCATGTACAGTCCCGCGTTGGAATCCCCATGTAGAGTCCCAGGGTTGTAATCCCCATGTACAGTCCCAGGGTTGGAATACCCATCTGCAGTTCCAGGGTTGGAATTCCCAAGTACATATCCAGTGTTGGACACCCCATGTACATTCCCAGGGCTGGAATCCCCATGTACAGTCCCAGTGTTGGAATCCCCATTTACAGTCCCAGGGGTAGAATCCCTATGTACAGTCCCAGGGATGCAATCCCAATGTTGACTCCCAGGGTTAGAATTCCCATGTAGAGTCCCAAGGCTGGAATCCCCATGTTCAGTCCCAGGGTTGGAATCCCCATGTACAGTCCCAGGGTTAGAATCCCCATGTAGATTCCCAGGTTTGGAATTCCCATGTACAGTCCCAGGGTTGGACTCCCCATGTGCAGTTCCAGGGTTGGAATCCCCTTGTACAGATCCAGGGCTGGATTCACAATGTACAATCCCAGGCTTAGAATCCCCATGTACAGTCCCAGGGTTAGAATCCCCATGTACAGTCCCAGGGTTAGAATCGCTATGTACAGTCCCAGGGTCCGAAATCCCATGTAGAGTCCCAGGGTTAGAATCGCTATGTACAGTCCCAGGTTTGGAATCCCCGTGTTCTGTCCGAAAGTTGGAATCCCCATGTACATTCCCATGTTTAGAATCCCCATATACAGTCCCAGGTTTGGAATCCCCATGTACATTCCCAGGGCTGGGAACCCCTTGTACATTCCCAGGTTTGGAATCCTCATGTACAGTCCCAGGTTTAGAATTCCCATGTACAGTCCCTTGGTTGGAATTCCCACGTACAGTCCCAGGGTTGGAATCCCCATGTACAGGTCTAGGTTTGGAAGACCGATGGCCAGTCCAAGGGTTGGAATCCTTATATTCAGTCCCAGGGTTAGAATCCCCATGTTCCGTCCAAGGTTTGGAAATGCCATGTACAGTCCCAGGGTTGCAACCTCCATGATTGCTATCCCCATGTTCAGTGCCAGGGTCAGAATCCCCATATACATTCCCTGGGTTAGAATCCCCATGTAGAGTCCCAGGATTAGAATCCCCATGTACAGTCCCAGGGTTGGAATCCCCATGTACAGTCCCAGGGTTGGATTCCCCATGTACAGTCCCAGGTTTGGAATCCCCATGTACAGTCCCAGGGTTAGAATCCCCATGTACAGTGCCAGAGTTAGAATTCCCATGTACAGCCCAAGGGTTGGAATCACCATGTACAGTCCCAGGGTTGGAATCTGCATGTACAGTCCCACGGTTGGAATCCCCATATACAGTCCCAGGTTTGGAATCCCCATGTACAGTCCCAGGGCTGGAATTCCCATGTACAATCCCAGTGTCGGAATCCCCATGTACAGTCCCAGGGTTGGAATCCCCATGTACAGTCCCAGATTTAGAATCCCCATGTACAGTCCCAGGGTTGGAATCCCCATGTACAGTCCCAGGGTTAGAATCCCAATGTACAGTCGCAGGGTTAGAATACCCATGTACAATCCCAGGGTTGGAGTCCCCATGTACAATCCCAGTGTTGGAATCCCCATGTACAGTCCCTGTTTTCGAATTCCCATGTACAGTCCCATGATTGGAATCCCCATGCACAGTCCCAGGGTTAGAATCCCCATGTACAATCCCAGGGTTAGAATCCCCATGTACAATCCCAGGGTTAGAGTCCACATTTACAGTCCCAGGTTTGTAATCACCGTGTTCTGTCCGAGGGTTGGAATCCCCATGTACAGTCCCAGGTTTTGAATCCCCATGTACAGTCCCAAGGTTGGAATCCCCATGTACATTCCCAGGGCTGGAAACCCCTTGCATAGTCCCAGGGTTGTAATCCCCATGTAAAGTCCCTGGGTTGGAATCCCCATAAACATTCCCAGGGTTGGAATCCCCATGTATAGTCCCAAGGTTACAATCCCCATGTACAGTCTCAGGGTTGGAATCCCCATGTACAGTCCTAGGGTTGGAATATCCATGTACAGTCCCAGGGCTGGAATCCCCATGTACAATCGCAGGGTTGGTATCTCCACGTACATTCCCAAGGTTGGAATCCCCATGCACTGTATCAAGGTTGGATACTGCATGTTAAGGCCCGGGGTTGGAATCCCCGTGTGCAGTCCCAGGATCAGATTCCCATGTACATTCCCAGGGTTGGAATCCCCATGTACCGTCCCAGGGTTGAAATCCACATGTTCAGTCCAAGGGTCAGAAACCCCATGTATAGTCCGAGGGTTAGAATACCCATGTACAGTCCCAGGTTTAGAATCCCCATGCACAGTCCCAGGGTTGGAATCCCCATGTACTGTCCCAGGGTTGGAAACCCCATGTACAGTCCCAGGATTGGAATCCCCATGTACAGTCCCAGGTTTGGAACCCCCATGTACAGTCCCAGGTTTGGAATCCTAATATACAGTCCCAGGGTTGGAATCTCCATTTACAGTCCCAGGGTTAGAATTCCCATGTTCAGTCCCAAGGCTGGAATCTCCATGCTCAGTCCCAGGTTTGGAATTCCCATTTACAGCCCCAGGGGTAGAATCCCCATGTACAGTCCAAGGGTTAGAAACCAATTAAAGAGACCCAGGGCTGAAATCCCAATTTACAGTCCCAGGGTGAGAACCCACATGTACAGTCCCAGGCTGAAATCCCAATGTACAGTCCCAGGGTGAGAACCCACATGTACAGTCCCAGGTTGGAATCCCCATGTACAGTCCCAAGTTTAGAATCCCCATGTACAGTCCCAGGGTTAGAATACCCATGTACAGCCCTATGCTGGAATCCCCATGTAGAATCCCATGTTTGGAATCCCCATGTACAGTCCCAGGATTAGAATACCCATGTGCAGGTCCAGGGTTCGAATCCACATGTACAGACCCAGGGCTGGAATCCCAATGTACAGTCCCAGGGTTAGAATCCCCTTGTACAGTCCCAGGGGTAGAAACCCCATGTACACTCCCAGGTTTAGAATCCCCATTTACAGTCCCAGGGTTGGAATGCCCATGTACACTCCCAGGGTTGGAATCCCCATGTACTATTTAAACTAGAACTAGGGGGCATAGTCTTAGAATAAGGGGCTGCTCTTTCAAAACTGCGATGAGGAGGAACTACTTCACTCAGAGGGTGGTAGGTCCATGGAATATGCTGCCGCAATAAGCTGCAGAAGCTACACCATTACATAAATTTAAAACAGAAATAGACAGTTTCCTTGAAGTAAAGGGAATTAAGGGTTACGGGGAGCAGGCAGGAATTTGGACATGAGTCTAGGTTCGGATCGGACATGGCCCTGTGGGTAGCGGAGAGGGCCCAGGGGCCGTGTAGCCTCATCCTGCTCCTATTTCGTGTGTCTAATTCTGTTAGATTCAGGAGATGGTTCTATGATAGTAGATTGGCGGTTAGGATCAGATCAGCCATGATCTTATTGAATGGCGGAGCAGGCTCGAGGGGCCGATTGGCCTACTGCTGCTCCTATTTCTTATGTTCTTATGCTCTTATGTTCTTAGTCCCAGGGTTCGAATTCCCATGTAGCGTCCCAGGGTTGGAATCCCCATGTAGAATCCCAGGGTTAGAATCCCCAAGTACTCTCCCTAGGGTAGAATCCCCATGTACATTCTCAGGGTTGGAATCCCCGTGTTCTGTCCGAGAGTTGGAATCCCCATGTACATTCCCAGGTTTAGAATCCCCATGTACAGTCCCAGGTTTGGAATCCCCATGTACAGTCCCAAGGTTGGAATCCCCATGTACATTCCCAGGGCTGGAAACCCCTTGCATAGTCCCAGGGTTGTAATCCCCATGTAAAGTCCCTGGGTTGGAATCCCCATAAACATTCCCAGGGTTGGAATCCCCATGTATAGTCCCAAGGTTACAATCCCCATGTACAGTCTCAGGGTTGGAATCCCCATGTACAGTCCTAGGGTTGGAATATCCATGTACAGTCCCAGGGCTGGAATCCCCATGTACAATCGCAGGGTTGGTATCTCCACGTACATTCCCAAGGTTGGAATCCCCATGCACTGTATCAAGGTTGGATACTGCATGTTAAGGCCCGGGGTTGGAATCCCCGTGTGCAGTCCCAGGATCAGATTCCCATGTACATTCCCAGGGTTGGAATCCCCATGTACCGTCCCAGGGTTGAAATCCACATGTTCAGTCCAAGGGTCAGAAACCCCATGTATAGTCCGAGGGTTAGAATACCCATGTACAGTCCCAGGTTTAGAATCCCCATGCACAGTCCCAGGGTTGGAATCCCCATGTACTGTCCCAGGGTTGGAAACCCCATGTACAGTCCCAGGATTGGAATCCCCATGTACAGTCCCAGGTTTGGAACCCCCATGTACAGTCCCAGGTTTGGAATCCTAATATACAGTCCCAGGGTTGGAATCTCCATTTACAGTCCCAGGGTTAGAATTCCCATGTTCAGTCCCAAGGCTGGAATCTCCATGCTCAGTCCCAGGTTTGGAATTCCCATTTACAGCCCCAGGGGTAGAATCCCCATGTACAGTCCAAGGGTTAGAAACCAATTAAAGAGACCCAGGGCTGAAATCCCAATTTACAGTCCCAGGGTGAGAACCCACATGTACAGTCCCAGGCTGAAATCCCAATGTACAGTCCCAGGGTGAGAACCCACATGTACAGTCCCAGGTTGGAATCCCCATGTACAGTCCCAAGTTTAGAATCCCCATGTACAGTCCCAGGGTTAGAATACCCATGTACAGCCCTATGCTGGAATCCCCATGTAGAATCCCATGTTTGGAATCCCCATGTACAGTCCCAGGATTAGAATACCCATGTGCAGGTCCAGGGTTCGAATCCACATGTACAGACCCAGGGCTGGAATCCCAATGTACAGTCCCAGGGTTAGAATCCCCTTGTACAGTCCCAGGGGTAGAAACCCCATGTACACTCCCAGGTTTAGAATCCCCATTTACAGTCCCAGGGTTGGAATGCCCATGTACACTCCCAGGGTTGGAATCCCCATGTACTATTTAAACTAGAACTAGGGGGCATAGTCTTAGAATAAGGGGCTGCTCTTTCAAAACTGCGATGAGGAGGAACTACTTCACTCAGAGGGTGGTAGGTCCATGGAATATGCTGCCGCAATAAGCTGCAGAAGCTACACCATTACATAAATTTAAAACAGAAATAGACAGTTTCCTTGAAGTAAAGGGAATTAAGGGTTACGGGGAGCAGGCAGGAATTTGGACATGAGTCTAGGTTCGGATCGGACATGGCCCTGTGGGTAGCGGAGAGGGCCCAGGGGCCGTGTAGCCTCATCCTGCTCCTATTTCGTGTGTCTAATTCTGTTAGATTCAGGAGATGGTTCTATGATAGTAGATTGGCGGTTAGGATCAGATCAGCCATGATCTTATTGAATGGCGGAGCAGGCTCGAGGGGCCGATTGGCCTACTGCTGCTCCTATTTCTTATGTTCTTATGCTCTTATGTTCTTAGTCCCAGGGTTCGAATTCCCATGTAGCGTCCCAGGGTTGGAATCCCCATGTAGAATCCCAGGGTTAGAATCCCCAAGTACTCTCCCTAGGGTAGAATCCCCATGTACATTCTCAGGGTTGGAATCCCCGTGTTCTGTCCGAGAGTTGGAATCCCCATGTACATTCCCAGGTTTAGAATCCCCATGTACAGTCCCAGGTTTGGAATCCCCATGTACATTCCCGGGGCTGGGAACCCCTAGTACAGTCCCAGGTTTGGAATTCCCATGTACAGTCCCAGGGTTGGAATCCCCATGTACAGGTCTAGGATGGAAGACCCATGACCAGTCCCAGGGTTGGAATCCTTCTGTTCAGTCCCAGGGTAAGAATACCCATGTACAGTCCCAGGGTTAGAATCCCCATGTCTCGTCCCAGGTTTGGAAACGCCATGTACAGTCCCAGGGTTGCAAACTCCATGTACAGTCCCATGCTTGCTATCCCCATGTTCAGTGCCAGGGTCAGAATCCCCTTGTACATTCACTGGTTTAGAATCGCCATGTAGAAACCCAGGGTTAGAATCCACATTTACAGTCCCAGGGCTGGAATCCCCATTTACAGTCCCAGGGTTGGATTCCCCATGTACAATCCAAGGTTTGGAATCCCCATGTACAGTCCCAGGGTTAGAATCCCCATGTACAGTCACAGAGTTAGAATCCCCATGTAAATTCCCAGGATTGGAATACCCATGTTCAGGCCCGGGGTTGGAATCCCCATGTACAGTCCCAAGGCTGGAATCCCCATGTTCAGTCCCAGGCTTTGAATCCCCATGTACACTCCTAGGGTAAGAATCCCCATGTACAGTCCCAAGGGTGGAATACCCATGTTCAGTCCCAGGGTTGGAATCCCCATGTACAGTCCCAGGGTTAGAATCCCCATGTAAAGTCCCAGGGTTAGAATCCCCATGTACATTCCCGGGTTGGAATCGCCATGTACAGGTCTAGGGTTGGAAGACCCATGACCAGTCCCAGTGTTGGAATCCACATGTTCAATCCCAGGGTTAGTATACTCATCTACAGTCCCAGTGTTAGAATCCCCATGTACCGTCCCAGGTTTGGAAACCCCATGTACATTCCCAATGTTGCAACCTCCATGTGCAGTCCCAGGTTTGCTATCCACATGTTCAGTGCCAGGGTCAGAATCCCCATGTACATTCCCTGGGTTAGAATCCCCATGTAGAGTCCCAGGGTTTGAATCCCCAAGTACAGTCCCAGGGTTGGCATCCCCATGTAGAGTCCCAGGTTTGGATTCCCCATGTACAGTCCCAGGTTTGGATTCCCCATGTACAGTCCCAGGGTTAGAATCCCCATGTACAGTCCCAGGGATAGAATCCCCATGTACAGTCCAAGGGTTGGAATCCCCATGTACAGTCCCAGGGCTGGAAACCCCTTGCATAGTCCCAGGGTTGTAATCCCCATGTAAAGTTCCTGGGTTGGAATCCCCATAAACATTCCCAGGGTTGGAATCCCCATGTATAGTCCCAAGGTTACAATCCTCATGTACAGTCTCAGGGTTGGAATCCCCATGTACAGTCCCAGGGTTGGTATATCCATGTACAGTCCCAGGGCTGGAATCCCCATGTACAATCGTAGGGTTGGTATCTCCACGTACATTCCCAAGGTTGGAATACCCATGCACTGTATCAAGGTTGGATACTGCATGTTAAGGCCCGGGGTTGGAATCCCCGTTTGCAGTCCCAGGATCAGAATCCCCATGTGCATTCCCAGGGTTGGAATCCCCATGTACCGTCCCAGGGTTGAAATCCACATGTTCAGTCCAAGGGTCAGAAACCCCATGTATAGTCCGAGGGTTAGTATACCCATGTACAATCCCAGGTTTAGAATCCCCATGCACAGTCCCAGGGTTGGAATCCCCATGTACTGTCCCAGGGTTGGAAACCCCATGTACAGACCCAGGATTGGAATCCCCATGTACAGTCCCAGGTTTGGAACCCCCATGTACAGTCCCAGGTTTGGAATCCCCATATACAGTCCCAGGGTTGGAATCTCCATTTACAGTCCCAGGGTTAGAATTCCCATGTTCAGTCCCAAGGCTGGAATCTCCATGCTCAGTCCCAGGGCTGGAATCCCCATGTACAGTCCCAGGTTTGGAATTCCCATTTACAGCCCCAGGGGTAGAATCCCGATGTACAGTCCAAGGGTTAGAACCCACATAAAGAGACCCAGGGCTGAAATCCCAATGTACAGTCCCAGGGTGAGAACCCACATGTACAGTCCCAGGCTGAAATCCCAATGTACAGTCCCAGGGTGAGAACCCACATGTACAGTCCCAGGTTGGAATCCCCATGTACAGTCCCAGGTTTAGAATCCCCATGTACAGTCCCAGGGTTAGAATACCCATGTACAGCCCTAGGCTGGAATCCCCATGTAGAGTCCCATGTTTGGAATCCCCATGTACAGTCCCAGGGTTAGAATACCCATGTGCAGGTCCAGGGTTCGAATCCACATGTACAGACCCAGGGCTGGAATCCCAATGTACAGTCCCAGGGTTAGAATCCCCTTGTACAGTCCCAGGGGTAGAAACCCCATGTACACTCCCAGGTTTAGAATCCCCATTTACAGTCCCAGGGTTGGAATGCCCATGTACACTCCCAGGGTTGGAATCCCCATGTACTATTTAAACTAGAACTTGGGGGCATAGTCTTAGAATAAGGGGCTGCTCTTTCAAAACTGCGATGAGGAGGAACTACTTCACTCAGAGGGTGGTAGGTCCATGGAATATGCTGCCCCAATAAGCTGTAGAAGCTACACCATTACATAAATTTAAAACAGAAATAGACAGTTTCCCAGAAGTAAAGGGAATTAAGGGTTACGGGGAGCAGGCAGGAATTTGGACATGAGTCTAGGTTCGGATCGGACATGGCCCTGTGGGTAGCGGAGAGGGCCCAGGGGCCGTGTAGCCTCATCCTGCTCCTATTTCGTGTGTCTAATTCTGTTAGATTCAGGAGATGGTTCTATGATAGTAGATTGGCGGTTAGGATCAGATCAGCCATGATCTTATTGAATGGCGGAGCAGGCT
Organism: Somniosus microcephalus; assembly: GCF_052327205.1. Classification (NCBI taxonomy): domain Eukaryota; kingdom Metazoa; phylum Chordata; class Chondrichthyes; order Squaliformes; family Somniosidae; genus Somniosus; species Somniosus microcephalus. Next base: position 131,714,516 of record NC_140990.1, read on the forward strand.
CGAGGGGCCGATTGGCCTACTGCTGCTCCTATTTCTTATGTTCTTATGCTCTTATGTTCTTAGTCCCAGGGTTCGAATTCCCATGTAGAGTCCCAGGGTTGGAATCCCCATGTAGAATCCCAGGGTTAGAATCCCCAAGTACTCTCCCTAGGGTAGAATCCCCATGTACATTCTCAGGGTTGGAATCCCCGTGTTCTGTCCGAGAGTTGGAATCCCCATGTACATTCCCAGGTTTAGAATCCCCATGTACAGTCCCAGGTTTGGAATCCCCATGTACATTCCCAGGGCTGGGAACCCCTAGTACAGTCCCAGGTTTGGAATTCCCATGTACAGTCCCAGGGTTGGAATCCCCATGTACAGGTCTAGGATGGAAGACCCATGACCAGTCCCAGGGTTGGAATCCTTCTGTTCAGTCCCAGGGTAAGAATACCCATGTACAGTCCCAGGGTTAGAATCCCCATGTCTCGTCCCAGGTTTGGAAACGCCATGTACAGTCTCAGGGTTGCAAACTCCATGTACAGTCCCATGCTTGCTATCCCCATGTTCAGTGCCAGGGTCAGAATCCCCTTGTACATTCACTGGGTTAGAATCGCCATGTAGAAACCCAGGGTTAGATTCCCCATTTACAGTCCCAGGGTTGGAATCCCCATTTACAATCCCAGGGTTGGATTCCCCATGTACAATCCAAGATTTGGAATCCCCATGTACAGTCCCAGGGTTAGAATCCCCATGTACAGTCACAGAGTTAGAATCCCCATGTAAATTCCCAGGATTGGAATACCCATGTACAGTCCCAGGGTTGGAATCCCCATGTACAGTCCCAGGTTTGGTATCACCATGTACAGTCCCAGTGTCTGAATCCCCATGTAAATTCCCAGGGTTGGAATCCGCATGTACAGTCCCAGGGCTGGAATCCCCATGTACAGTCCCAGTGCTGGAGTCCCTATGCGCTTTATCAAGGTTGGAATCTGCATGTTCAGGCCCGGGGTTGGAATCCCCATGTACAGTCCCAGGCTTGGAATCCCCATGTACAATCCCAGGGTTAGAATTCCCATGTACAGTCCCAAGGCTGGAATCCCCATGTTCAGTCCCAGGCTTTGAATCCCCATGTACACTCCTCGGGTAAGAATCCCCATGTACAGTCCCAAGGGTGGAATACCCATGTTCAGTCCCAGGGTTGGAATCCCCATGTACAGTCCCAGGGTTAGAATCCCCATGTACAGTCCCAGGGTTAGAATCCCCATGTACATTCCCGGGTTGGAATCGCCACGTACAGGTCTAGGGTTGGAAGACCCATGACCAGTCCCAGTGTTGGAATCCACATGTTCAGTCCCAGGGTTAGTATACTCATCTACAGTCCCAGTGTTAGAATCCCCATGTACCGTCCCAGGTTTGGAAACCCCATGTACATTCCCAATGTTGCAACCTCCATGTGCAGTCCCAGGTTTGCTATCCACATGTTCAGTGCCAGGGTCAGAATCCCCATGTACATTCCCTGGGTTAGAATCCCCATGTAGAGTCCCAGGGTTTGAATCCCCAAGTACAGTCCCAGGGTTGGCATCCCCATGTAGAGTCCCAGGTTTGGATTCCCCATGTACAGTCCCAGGTTTGGATTCCCCATGTACAGTCCCACGGTTAGAATCCCCATGTACAGTCCCAGGGATAGAATCCCCATGTACAGTCCAAGGGTTGGAATCCCCATGTACAGTCCCAGGGTTGGAATCCCCATGTACAATCCTAGGGTTAGAATCCCCATGTACAATCCCAAGGGTGGAATACCCATGTTCAGTCCCAGGGTTGGAAACCCCATATACAGGCGCAGGTTTAGAATCCCCATGTACAGTCCCAGGGTTAGAATCCGCATGTACAGTCCCGCGTTGGAATCCCCATGTAGAGTCCCAGGGCTTTAATCCCCATGTACAGTCCCAAGGTTGGACTCCCCATGTGCAGTTCCAGGGTTGGAATCCCCTTGTACAGATCCAGGGCTGGATTCCCAATGTACAATCCCAGGCTTAGAATCCCCATGTAGAGTCCCAGGGTTAGAATCCCCATGTACAGTCCCAGGGTTAGAATCGCTATGTACAGTCCCAGGGTCCGAAATCCCATGTAGAGTCCCAGGGTTAGAATCGCTATGTACAGTCCCAGGTTTGGAATCCCCGTGTTCTGTCCGAAAGTTGGAATCCCCATGTACATTCGCAGGTTTATAATCCCCATATACAGTCCCAGGTTTGGAATCCCCATGTACATTCCCAGGGCTGGGAACCCCTTGTACATTCCCAGGTTTGGAATCCTCATGTACAGTCCCAGGTTTAGAATTCCCATGTACAGTCCCAGGGTTGGAATCCCCATGTACAGTCCCAGGTTTGGAATCCCCATATGCAGTCCCAGGGTTGGGATCTCCATTTACAGTCCCAGGGTTAGAATTCCCATGTTCAGTCCCAAGGCTGGAATCTCCATGCTCAGTCCCAGGGCTGGAATCCCCATGTACAATCCCAGGTTTGGAATTCCCATTTACAGCCCCAGGGGTAGAATCCCCATGTACAGTCCAAGGGTTAGAAACCACATAAAGAGACCAAGGGCTGAAATCCCAATGTACAGTGCCAGGGTGAGAACCCACATGTACAGTCCCAGGCTGAAATCCCAATGTACAGTCCCAGGGTGAGAACGCACATGTACAGTCCCAGGTTGGAATCCCCATGTACAGTCCCAGGTTTAGAATCCCCATGTACAGTCCCAGGGTTAGAATACCCATGTACAGTCCCAGGCTGGAATCCCCATGTAGAGTCCCATGTTTGGTATCCCCATGTACAGTCCCAGGGTTAGAATACCCATGTGCAGGTCCAGGGTTCGAATCCACATGTACAGACCCAGGGCTGGAATCCCAATGTACAGTCCCAGGGTTAGAATCCCCATGTACATACCCAGGGATAGAAACCCCATGTACACTCCCAGGGTTAGAATCCCCATTTACAGTCCCAGTGTTGGAATGCCCACGTACAGTCCCAGGGTTGGAATCCCCATGTACTATTAAAACTAGAACTAGGGGGCATAGACTTAGAATAAGGGGTTGCTCTTTCAAAACTGCGATGAGGAGGAACTACTTCCCTCAGAGGGTGGTAGGTCCATGGAATATGCTGCCCCAATAAGCTGTAGAAGCTACACCATTACATAAATTTAAAACAGAAATAGACAGTTTCCTAGAAGTAAAGGGAATTAAGGGTTATGGGGAGCAGGCAGGAATTTGGACATGAGTCTAGGTTCGGATCGGACATGGCCCTGTGGGTAGCGGAGAGGGCCCAGGTGCCATGTAGCCTCATCCTGCTCCTATTTCGTGTGTCTAATTCTGTTAGATTCAGGAGATGGTTCTATGATAGTAGATTGGCGGTTAGGATCAGATCAGCCATGATCTTATTGAATGGCAGAGCAGGCTCGAGGGGCCGATTGGCCTACTGCTGCTCCTATTTCTTATGTTCTTATGTTCTTATGTTCTTAGTCCCAGGGTTCGAATTCCCATGCAGAGCCCCAGGGTTGGAATCCCCATGTAGAGTCCCAGGGTTAGAATCCCCAAGTACTCTCCCTAGGGTAGAAGCCCCATGTACATTCCCAGGGTTGGAATCCCCGTGTTCTGTCCGAGAATTGGAATCCCCATGTACATTCCCAGGTCTAGAATCCCCATGTACAGTCCCAGGTTTGGAATCCCCATGTACATTCCCAGGGCTGGGAACCCCTTGTACAGTCCCAGGTTTGGAATTCCCATGTACAGTCCCAGGGTTGGAATCCCCATGTACAGGTCTAGGATGGAAGACCCATGACCAGTCCCAGGGTTGGAATCCTTCTGTTCAGTCCCAGGGTAAGAATACCCATGTACAGTCCCAGGGTTAGAATCCCCATTTCTCGTCCCAGGTTTGGAAACGCCATGTACAGTCCCAGGGTTGCAAACTCCATGTACAGTCCCATGCTTGCTATCCCCATGCTCAGTGCCAGGGTCAGAATCCCCTTGTACATTCACTGGGTTAGAATCGCCATGTAGAAACCCAGGGTTAGAATCCCCATTTACAGTCCCAGGGTTGGAATCCCCATTTACAGTCCCAGGGTTGGATTCCCCATATACAATCCAAGGTTTGGAATCCCCATGTACAGTCCCAGGGTTAGAATCCCCATGTACAGTCACAGAGTTAGAATCCCCATGTAAATTCCCAGGATTGGAATACCCATGTACAGTCCCAGTGCTGGAATCCCTATGCACTTTATCAAGGTTGGAATCTGCATGTTCAGGCCCTGGGTTGGAATCCCCATGTACAGTCCCAGGGTTGGAATCCCCATGTACAGTCCCAGGGTTAGAATTCCCATGTACAGTCCCAAGGCTGGAATCCCCATGTTCAGTCCCAGGCTTTGAATCCCCATGTACACTCCTAGGGTAAGAATCCCCATGTACAGTCCCAAGGGTGGAATACCCATTTACAGTCCCAGGGTTGGAATCCCCATTTACAGTCCCAGGGTTGGATTCCCCATGTACAATCCAAGGTTTGGAATCCCCATGTACAGTCCCAGGGTTAGAATCCCCATGTACAGTCACAGAGTTAGAATCCCCATGTAAATTCCCAGGATTGGAATACCCATGTACAGTCCCAGGGTTGGAATCCCCATGTACAGTCCCAGGATTGGTATCACCATGTACAGTCCCAGTGTCTGAATCCCCATGTAAATTCCCAGGGTTGGAATCCGCATGTACAGTCCCAGGGCTGGAATCCCCATGTACAGTCCCAGTGCTGGAATCCCTATGCACTTTATCAAGGTAGGAATCTGCATGTTCAGGCCCGGGGTTGAAATCCCCATGTACAGTCCCAGGGTTGGAATCCCCATGTACAGTCCCAGGGTTAGAATTCCCATGTACAGTCCCAAGGCTGGAATCCCCATGTTCAGTCCCAGGCTTTGAATCCCCATGTACACTCCTAGGGTAAGAATCCCCATGTACAGTCCCAAGGGTGGAATACCCATGTTCAGTCCCAGGGTTGGAATCCCCATGTACAGTCCCAGGGTTAGAATCCCCATGTACAGTCCCAGTGTTAGAATCCCCATGTACCGTCCCAGGTTTGGAAACCCCATGTACATTCCCAATGTTGCAACCTCCATGTGCAGTCCCAGGGTTGCTATCCACATGTTCAGTGCCAGGGTCAGAATCCCCATGTACATTCCCTGGGTTAGAATCCCCATGTAGAGTCCCAGGGTTTGAATCCCCAAGCACAGTCCCAGGGTTGGAATCCCCATGTAGAGTCCCAGGTTTGGATTCCCATGTACAGTCCCAGGTTTGGATTCCCCATGTACAGTCCCAGGGTTAGAATCCCCATGTACAGTCCCAGGGATAGAATCCCCATGTACAGTCCAAGGGTTGGAATCCCCATGTACAGTCCCAGGTTTGGAATCCCCATCTACAGTCCCAGGGTTGGAAACCCCATATACAGGCCCAGGGTTAGAATCCCCATGTACAGTCCCAGGGTTAGAATCCGCATGTACAGTCCTGGTTTGGAATCCCCATGTAGAGTCCAAGGGTTGTAATCCCCATATACAGTCCCAGGGTTGGAAACCCCATGTACATTTCCAGGGCTGGAATCCCCATGTACAGTCCCAGTGTTGGCATCCCCATTTACAGTCCTAGGGGTAGAATCCCCATGTACAGTCCAAGGGTTAGAATCCACATGTACAGACCCAGGGCTGAAATCCCAATGTACAGTCCCATGTTAGAACCCACATGTACAGTCCCAGGGTTAGCATCCCCATGTACAGTACCAAGGCTGGAATCCCCGTGTTCAGTCCCAGGGTTGGAATCCCAATGTAGAGTCCCAGGGTTAGAATTCCCATGTACAGTCCCAAGGCTGGAATCCCCATGTTCTGTCCCAGGCTTTGAATCCCCATGTACACTCCTAGGGCAAGAATCCCCATGTACAGTCCCAAGGGTGGAATACCCATTTACAGTCCCAGGGTTGGAATCCCCATTTACAGTCCCAGGGTTGGAATCCCCATTTACAGTCCCAGGGTTGGATTCCCCATGTACAATCCAAGGTTTGGAATCCCCATGTACAGTCCCAGGGTTAGAATCCCCATGTACAGTCACAGAGTTAGAATCCCCATGTAAATTCCCAGGATTGGAATACCCATGTACAGTCCCAGGGTTGGAATCCCCATGTACAGTCCCAGGTTTGGTATCACCATGTACAGTCCCAGTGTCTGAATCCCCATGTAAATTCCCAGGGTTGGAATCCGCATGTACAGTCCCAGGGCTGGAATCCCCATGTACAGTCCCAGTGCTGGAATCCCTATGCACTTTATCAAGGTTGGAATCTGCATGTTCAGGCCCGGGGTTGGAATCCCCATGTACAGTCCCAGGGTTGGAATCCCCATGTACAGTCCCAGGGTTAGAATTCCCATGTACAGTCCCAAAGCTGGAATCCCCATGTTCAGTCCCAGGCTTTGAATCCCCATGTACACTCCTAGGGTAGGAATCCCCATGTACAGTCCCAAGGGTGGAATACCCATGTTCTGTCCCAGGGTTGGAATCCCCATGTATGTACAGTCCCAGGGTTAGAATCCCATGTACAGTCCCAGGGTTAGAATCCCCATGTACATTCCCGGGTTGGAATCGCCATGTACAGGTCTAGGGTTGGAAGACCCATGGACCAGTCCCAGGGTTGGAATCCACATGTTCAGTCCCAGGGTTAGTATACTCATCTACAGTCCCAGTTTTAGAATCCCCATGTACCGTCCAGGTTTGGAAACCCCATGTACACTCCCAATGTTGCAACCTCCATGTGCAGTCCCAGGTTTGCTATCCACATGTTCAGTGCCAGGGTCAGAATCCCCATGTACATTCCCTGGGTTAGAATCCCCATGTAGAGTCCAGGGTTTGAATCCCCAAGTACAGTCCCAGGGTTGGCATCCCCATGTAGAGTCCCAGGTTTGATTCCCCATGTACAGTCCCAGGTTTGGATTCCCGATGTACAGTCCCAGGGTTAGAATCCCCATGTACAGTCCCAGGATAGAATCCCCATGTACAGTCAAGGGTTGGAATCCCCATGTACAGTCCCAGGGCTGGAAACCCCTTGCATAGTCCCAGGGTTGTAATCCCCATGTAAAGTCCCTGTGTTGGAATCCCCATAAACATTCCCAGGGTTGGAATCCCCATGTATAGTCCCAAGGTTACAATCCCCATGTACAGTCTCAGGGTTGGAATCCCCATGTACAGTCCCAGGGTTGGAATATCCATGTACAGTCCCAGGGCTGGAATCCCCATGTACAATCGCAGGTTTGGTATCTCCACGTACATTCCCAAGGTTGAATCCCCATGCACTGTATCAAGGTTGGATACTGCATGTTAAGGCCCGGGTTTGGAATCCCCGTGTGCAGTCCCAGGATCAGAATCCCCATGTACATTCCCAGGGTTGGAATCCCCATGTACCGTCCCAGGGTTGAAATCCACATGTTCAGTCCAAGGGTCAGAAACCCCATGTATAGTCCGAGGGTTAGAATAACCCATGTACAATCCCAGGTTTAGAATCCCCATGCACAGTCCCAGGGTTGGAATCCCATGTCCTGACCCAGGGTTGGAAACCCCATGTACAGTCCCAGGATTGGAATCCCCCATGTACAGTCCCAGGTTTGGAACCCCCATGTACAGTCCCCAGGTTTGGAATCCCCATATACAGTCCCAGGGTTGGAATCTCCATTTACAGTCCCAGGGTTAGAATTCCCATGTTCAGTCCCAAGGCTGGAATCTCCATGCTCAGTCCCAGGGTTGGAATCCCCATGTACAGTCCCAGGTTTGGAATTCCCATTCACAGCCCCAGGGGTAGAATCCCCATGTACAGTCCAAGGGTTAGAAACCACATAAAAGAGACCCAGGCTGAAATCCCAATTTACAGTCCCAGGGTGAGAACCCACATGTACAGTCCCAGGCTGAAATCCCAATGTACAGTCCCAGGGTGAGAACCCACATGTACAGTCCCAGGTTGGAATCCCCATGTACAGTCCCAGGTTTAGAATCCCCATGTACAGTCCCAGGGTTAGAATACCCATGTACAGCCCTAGGCTGGAATCCCCATGTAGAGTCCCATGTTTGGAATCCCCATGTACAGTCCCAGGGTTAGAATACCATGTGCAGGTCCAGGGTTCGAATCCACATGTACAGACCCAGGGCTGGAATCCCAATGTACAGTCCAGGGTTAGAATCCCCTTGTACAGTCCCAGGGGTAGAAACCCCATGTACACTCCCAGGTTTAGAATCCCCATTTACAGTCCCAGGGTTGGAATGCCCATGTACACTCCCAGGGTTGGAATCCCCATGTACTATTTAAACTAGAACTAGGGGGCATAGTCTTAGAATAAGGGGCTGCTCTTTCAAACTGCGATGAGGAGGAACTACTTCACTCAGAGGGTGGTAGGTCCATGGAATATGCTGCCCCAATAAGCTGTAGAAGCTACACCATTACATAAATTTAAAACAGAAATAGACAGTTTCCTAGAAGTAAAGGGAATTAAGGGTTACGGGGAGCAGGCAGGAATTTGGACATGAGTCTAGGTTCGGATCGGACATGGCCCTGTGGGTAGCGGAGAGGGCCCAGGGGCCGTGTAGCCCTCATCCTGCTCCTATTTCGTGTGTCTAATTCTGTTAGATTCAGGAGATGGTTCTATGATAGTAGATTGGCGGTTAGGATCAGATCAGCCATGATCTTATTGAATGGCGGAGCAGGCTCGAGGGGCCGATTGGCCTACTGCTGCTTCCTATTTCTTATGTTCTTATGCTCTTATGTTCTTAGTCCCAGGGTTCGAATTCCCATGTAGAGTCCCAGGGTTGGAATCCCCATGTAGAATCCCAGGGTTAGAATCCCCAAGTACTCTCCCTAGGGTAGAATCCCCATGTACATTCTCAGGGTTGGAATCCCCGTGTTCTGTCCGAGAGTTGGAATCCCCATGTACATTCCCAGGTTTAGAATCCCCATGTACAGTCCCAGGTTTGGAATCCCCATGTACATTCCCAGGGCTGGGAACCCCTAGTACAGTCCCAGGTTTGGAATTCCCATGTACAGTCCCAGGGTTGGAATCCCCATGTACAGGTCTAGGATGGAAGACCCATGACCAGTCCCAGGGTTGGAATCCTTCTGTTCAGTCCCAGGGTAAGAATACCCATGTACAGTCCCAGGGTTAGAATCCCCATGTCTCGTCCCAGGTTTGGAAACGCCATGTACAGTCCCAGGGTTGCAAACTCCATGTACAGTCCCATGCTTGCTATCCCCATGTTCAGTGCCAGGGTCAGAATCCCCTTGTACATTCACTGGGTTAGAATCGCCATGTAGAAACCCAGGGTTAGATTCCCATTTACAGTCCCAGGGTTGGAATCCCCATTTACAGTCCCAAGGGTGGAATACCCATTTACAGTCCCAGGGTTGGAATCCCCATTTACAGTCCCAGGGTTGGATTCCCCATGTACAATCCAAGATTTGGAATCCCCATGTACAGTCCCAGGGTTAGAATCCCCATGTACAGTCACAGAGTTAGAATCCCCATGTAAATTCCCAGGATTGGAATACCCATGTACAGTCCCAGGGTTGGAATCCCCATGTACAGTCCCAGGTTTGGTATCACCATGTACAGTCCCAGTGTCTGAATCCCCATGTAAATTCCCAGGGTTGGAATCTGCATGTTCAGGCCCGGGGTTGAAATCCCCATGTACAGTCCCAGGGTTGGAATCCCCATGTACAGTCCCAGGGTTAGAATTCCCATGTACAGTCCCAAGGCTGGAATCCCCATGTTCAGTCCCAGGCTTTGAATCCCCATGTACACTCCTAGGGTAAGAATCCCCATGTACAGTCCCAAGGGTGGAATACCCATGTTCAGTCCCAGGGTTGGAATCCCCATGTACAGTCCCAGGGTTAGAATCCCCATGTACAGTCCCAGTGTTAGAATCCCCATGTACAGTCCAAGGGTTGGAATCCCCATGTACAGTACCAGGTTTGGAAACCCCATGTACATTCCCAATGTTGCAACCTCCATGTGCAGTCCCAGGGTTGCTATCCACATGTTCAGTGCCAGGGTCAGAATCCCCATGTACATTCCCTGGGTTAGAATCCCCATGTAGAGTCCCAGGGTTTGAATCCCCAAGCACAGTCCCAGGGTTGGAATCCCCATGTAGAGTCCCAGGTTTGGATTCCCATGTACAGTCCCAGGTTTGGATTCCCCATGTCCAGTCCCAGGGTTAGAATCCCCATGTACAGTCCCAGGGATAGAATCCCCATGTACAGTCCAAGGGTTGGAATCCCCATGTACAGTCCCAGGTTTGGAATCCCCATCTACAGTCCCAGGGTTGGAAACCCCATATACAGGCCCAGGGTTAGAATCCCCATGTACAGTCCCAGGGTTAGAATCCGCATGTACAGTCCTGGGTTGGAATCCCCATGTAGAGTCCAAGGGTTGTAATCCCCATATACAGTCCCAGGGTTGGAAACCCCATGTACATTCCCAGGGCTGGAATCCCCATGTACAGTCCCAGTGTTGGCATCCCCATTTACAGTCCTAGGGGTAGAATCCCCATGTACAGTCCAAGGGTTAGAATCCACATGTACAGACCCAGGGCTGAAATCCCAATGTACAGTCCCATGTTAGAACCCACATGTACAGTCGCAGGGTTAGCATCCCCATGTACAGTACCAAGGCTGGAATCCCCGTGTTCAGTCCCAGGGTTGGAATCCCAATGTAGAGTCCCAGGGTTAGAATTCCCATGTACAGTCCCAAGGCTGGAATCCCCATGTTCTGTCCCAGGCTTTGAATCCCCATGTACACTCCTAGGGCAAGAATCCCCATGTACAGTCCCAAGGGTGGAATACCCATTTACAGTCCCAGGGTTGGAATCCCCATTTACAGTCCCAGGGTTGGAATCCCCATTTACAGTCCCAGGGTTGGATTCCCCATGTACAATCCAAGGTTTGGAATCCCCATGTACAGTCCCAGGGTTAGAATCCCCATGTACAGTCACAGAGTTAGAATCCCCATGTAAATTCCCAGGATTGGAATACCCATGTACAGTCCCAGGGTTGGAATCCCCATGTACAGTCCCAGGTTTGGTATCACCATGTACAGTCCCAGTGTCTGAATCCCCATGTAAATTCCCAGGGTTGGAATCCGCATGTACAGTCCCAGGGCTGGAATCCCCATGTACAGTCCCAGTGCTGGAATCCCTATGCACTTTATCAAGGTTGGAATCTGCATGTTCAGGCCCGGGGTTGGAATCCCCATGTACAGTCCCAGGGTTGGAATCCCCATGTACAGTCCCAGGGTTAGAATTCCCATGTACAGTCCCAAAGCTGGAATCCCCATGTTCAGTCCCAGGCTTTGAATCCCCATGTACACTCCTAGGGTAGGAATCCCCATGTACAGTCCCAAGGGTGGAATACCCATGTTCTGTCCCAGGGTTGGAATCCCCATGTACAGTCCCAGGGTTAGAATCCCCATGTACAGTCCCAGGGTTAGAATCCCCATGTACATTCCCGGGTTGGAATCGCCATGTACAGGTCTAGGGTTGGAAGACCCATGACCAGTCCCAGGGTTGGAATCCACATGTTCAGTCCCAGGGTTAGTATACTCATCTACAGTCCCAGTTTTAGAATCCCCATGTACCGTCCCAGGTTTGGAAACCCCATGTACACTCCCAATGTTGCAACCTCCATGTGCAGTCCCAGGTTTGCTATCCACATGTTCAGTGCCAGGGTCAGAATCCCCATGTACATTCCCTGGGTTAGAATCCCCATGTAGAGTCCCAGGGTTTGAATCCCCAAGTACAGTCCCAGGGTTGGCATCCCCATGTAGAGTCCCAGGTTTGGATTCCCCATGTACAGTCCCAGGTTTGGATTCCCGATGTACAGTCCCAGGGTTAGAATCCCCATGTACAGTCCCAGGGATAGAATCCCCATGTACAGTCCAAGGGTTGGAATCCCCATGTACAGTCCCAGGGCTGGAAACCCCTTGCATAGTCCCAGGGTTGTAATCCCCATGTAAAGTCCCTGGGTTGGAATCCCCATAAACATTCCCAGGGTTGGAATCCCCATGTATAGTCCCAAGGTTACAATCCCCATGTACAGTCTCAGGGTTGGAATCCCCATGTACAGTCCCAGGGTTGGAATATCCATGTACAGTCCCAGGGCTGGAATCCCCATGTACAATCGCAGGTTTGGTATCTCCACGTACATTCCCAAGGTTGGAATCCCCATGCACTGTATCAAGGTTGGATACTGCATGTTAAGGCCCGGGTTTGGAATCCCCGTGTGCAGTCCCAGGATCAAAATCCCCATGTACATTCCCAGGGTTGGAATCCCCATGTACCGTCCCAGGGTTGAAATCCACATGTTCAGTCCAAGGGTCAGAAACCCCATGTATAGTCCGAGGGTTAGAATACCCATGTACAATCCCAGGTTTAGAATCAAAATGCACAGTCCCAGGGTTGGAATCCCCATGTCCTGACCCAGGGTTGGAAACCCCATGTACAGTCCCAGGATTGGAATCCCCATGTACAGTCCCAGGTTTGGAACCCCCATGTACAGTCCCAGGTTTGGAATCCCCATATACAGTCCCAGGGTTGGAATCTCCATTTACAGTCCCAGGGTTAGAATTCCCATGTTCAGTCCCAAGGCTGGAATCTCCATGCTCAGTCCCAGGGTTGGAATCCCCATGTACAGTCCCAGGTTTGGAATTCCCATTTACAGCCCCAGGGGTAGAATCCCCATGTACAGTCCAAGGGTTAGAAACCACATAAAGAGACCCAGGGCTGAAATCCCAATTTACAGTCCCAGGGTGAGAACCCACATGTACAGTCCCAGGCTGAAATCCCAATGTACAGTCCCAGGGTGAGAACCCACATGTACAGTCCCAGGTTGGAATCCCCATGTACAGTCCCAGGTTTAGAATCCCCATGTACAGTCCCAGGGTTAGAATACCCATGTACAGCCCTAGGCTGGAATCCCCATGTAGAGTCCCATGTTTGGAATCCCCATGTACAGTCCCAGGGTTAGAATACCCATGTGCAGGTCCAGGGTTCGAATCCACATGTACAGACCCAGGGCTGGAATCCCAATGTACAGTCCCAGGGTTAGAATCCCCTTGTACAGTCCCAGGGGTAGAAACCCCATGTACACTCCCAGGTTTAGAATCCCCATTTACAGTCCCAGGGTTGGAATGCCCATGTACACTCCCAGGGTTGGAATCCCCATGTACTATTTAAACTAGAACTAGGGGGCATAGTCTTAGAATAAGGGGCTGCTCTTTCAAAACTGCGATGAGGAGGAACTACTTCACTCAGAGGGTGGTAGGTCCATGGAATATGCTGCCCCAATAAGCTGTAGAAGCTACACCATTACATAAATTTAAAACAGAAATAGACAGTTTCCTAGAAGTAAAGGGAATTAAGGGTTACGGGGAGCAGGCAGGAATTTGGACATGAGTCTACGTTCGGATCGGACATGGCCCTGTGGGTAGCGGAGAGGGCCCAGGGGCCGTGTAGCCTCATCCTGCTCCTATTTCGTGTGTCTAATTCTGTTAGATTCAGGAGATGGTTCTATGATAGTAGATTGGCGGTTAGGATCAGATCAGCCATGATCTTATTGAATGGCGGAGCAGGCTCGAGGGGCCGATTGGCCTACTGCTGCTCCTATTTCTTATGTTCTTATGCTCTTATGTTCTTAGTCCCAGGGTTCGAATTCCCATGTAGAGTCCCAGGGTTGGAATCCCCATGTAGAATCCCAGGGTTAGAATCCCCAAGTACTCTCCCTAGGGTAGAATCCCCATGTACATTCTCAGGGTTGGAATCCCCGTGTTCTGTCCGAGAGTTGGAATCCCCATGTACATTCCCAGGTTTAGAATCCCCATGTACAGTCCCAGGTTTGGAATCCCCATGTACATTCCCAGGGCTGGGAACCCCTAGTACAGTCCCAGGTTTGGAATTCCCATGTACAGTCCCAGGGTTGGAATCCCCATGTACAGGTCTAGGATGGAAGACCCATGACCAGTCCCAGGGTTGGAATCCTTCTGTTCAGTCCCAGGGTAAGAATACCCATGTACAGTCCCAGGGTTAGAATCCCCATGTCTCGTCCCAGGTTTGGAAACGCCATGTACAGTCCCAGGGTTGCAAACTCCATGTACAGTCCCATGCTTGCTATCCCCATGTTCAGTGCCAGGGTCAGAATCCCCTTGTACATTCACTGGGTTAGAATCGCCATGTAGAAACCCAGGGTTAGATTCCCATTTACAGTCCCAGGGTTGGAATCCCCATTTACAGTCCCAAGGGTGGAATACCCATTTACAGTCCCAGGGTTGGAATCCCCATTTACAGTCCCAGGGTTGGATTCCCCATGTACAATCCAAGATTTGGAATCCCCATGTACAGTCCCAGGGTTAGAATCCCCATGTACAGTCACAGAGTTAGAATCCCCATGTAAATTCCCAGGATTGGAATACCCATGTACAGTCCCAGGGTTGGAATCCCCATGTACAGTCTCAGGTTTGGTATCACCATGTACAGTCCCAGTGTCTGAATCCCCATGTAAATTCCCAGGGTTGGAATCCGCATGTACAGTCCCAGGGCTGGAATCCCCATGTACAGTCCCAGTGCTGGAGTCCCTATGCACTTTATCAAGGTTGGAATCTGCATGTTCAGGCCCGGGGTTGGAATCCCCATGTACAGTCCCAGGCTTGGAATCCCCATGTACAGTCCCAGGGTTAGAATTCCCATGTACAGTCCCAAGGCTGGAATCCCCATGTTCAGTCCCAGGCTTTGAATCCCCATGTACACTCCTAGGGTAAGAATCCCCATGTACAGTCCCAAGGGTGGAATACCCATGTTCAGTCCCAGGGTTGGAATCCCCATGTACAGTCCCAGGGTTAGAATCCCCATGTGCAGTCCCAGGGTTAGAATCCCCATGTACATTCCCGGGTTGGAATCGCCACGTACAGGTCTAGGGTTGGAAGACCCATGACCAGTCCCAGTGTTGGAATCCACATGTTCAGTCCCAGGGTTAGTATACTCATCTACAGTCCCAGTGTTAGAATCCCCATGTACCGTCCCAGGTTTGGAAAGCCCATGTACATTCCCAATGTTGCAACCTCCATGTGCAGTCCCAGGTTTGCTATCCGCATGTTCAGTGCCAGGGTCAGAATCCCCATGTACATTCCCTGGGTTAGAATCCCCATGTAGAGTCCCAGGGTTTGAATCCCCAAGTACAGTCCCAGGGTTGGCATCCCCATGTAGAGTCCCAGGTTTGGATTCCCCATGTACAGTCCCAGGTTTGGATTCCCCATGTACAGTCCCAGGGTTAGAATCCCCATGTACAGTCCCAGGGATAGAATCCCCATGTACAGTCCAAGGGTTGGAATCCCCATGTACAGTCCCAGGGTTGGAATCCTCATGTACAATCCTAGGGTTAGAATCCCCATGTGCAGTCCCAAGGGTGGAATACCCATGTTCAGTCCCAGGGTTGGAAACCCCATATACAGGCGCAGGTTTAGAATCCCCATGTACAGTCCCAGGGTTAGAATCCGCATGTACAGTCCCTCGTTGGAATCCCCATGTAGAGTCCCAGGGTTGTAATCCCCATGTACAGTCCCAAGGTTGGACTCCCCATGTGCAGTTCCAGGGTTGGAATCCCCTTGTACACATCCAGGGCTGGATTCCCAATGTACAATCCCAGGCTTAGAATCCCCATGTAGAGTCCCAGGGTTAGAATCCCCATGTACAGTCCCAGGGTTAGAATCGCTATGTACAGTCCCAGGGTCCGAAATCCCATGTAGAGTCCCAGGGTTAGAATCGCTATGTACAGTCCCAGGTTTGGAATCCCCGTGTTCTGTCCGAAAGTTGGAATCCCCATGTACATTCGCAGGTTTATAATCCCCATATACTGTCCCAGGTTTGGAATCCCCATGTACATTCCCAGGGCTGGGAACCCCTTGTACATTCCCAGGTTTGGAATCCTCATGTACAGTCCCAGGTTTAGAATTCCCATGTACAGTCCCAGGGTTGGAATCCCCATGTACAGTCCCAGGTTTGGAATCCCCATATGCAGTCCCAGGGTTGGAATCTCCATTTACAGTCCCAGGGTTAGAATTCCCATGTTCAGTCCCAAGGCTGGAATCTCCATGCTCAGTCCCAGGGCTGGAATCCCCATGTACAGTCCCAGGGCACAGCCCCAGGGGTAGAATCCCCATGTACAGTCCAAGGGTTAGAAACCACATAAAGAGACCAAGGGCTGAAATCCCAATGTACGGTGCCAGGGTGAGAACCCACATGTACAGTCCCAGGCTGAAATCCCAATGTACAGTCCCAGGGTGAGAACGCACATGTACAGTCCCAGGTTGGAATCCCCATGTACAGTCCCAGGTTTAGAATCCCCATGTACAGTCCCAGGGTTAGAATACCCATGTACAGTCCCAGGCTGGAATCCCCATGTAGAGTCCCATGTTTGGTATCCCCATGTACAGTCCCAGGGTTAGAATACCCATGTGCAGGTCCAGGGTTCGAATCCACATGTACAGACCCAGGGCTGGAATCCCAATGTACAGTCCCAGGGTTAGAATCCCCATGTACAGTCCCAGGGATAGAAACCCCATGTACACTCCCAGGGTTAGAATCCCCATTTACAGTCCCAGTGTTGGAATGCCCACGTACAGTCCCAGGGTTGGAATCCCCATGTACTATTTAAACTAGAACGAGGGGGCATAGACTTAGAATAAGGGGCTGCTCTTTCAAAACTGCGATGAGGAGGAACTACTTCCCTCAGAGGGTGGTAGGTCCATGGAATATGCTGCCCCAATAAGCTGTAGAAGCTACACCATTACATAAATTTAAAACAGAAATAGACAGTTTCCTAGAAGTAAAGGGAATTAAGGGTTACGGGGAGCAGGCAGGAATTTGGACATGAGTCTAGGTTCGGATCGGACATGGCCCTGTGCGTAGCGGAGAGGGCCCAGGGGCCATGTAGCCTCATCCTGCTCCTATTTCGTGTGTCTAATTCTGTTAGATTCAGGAGATGGTTCTATGATAGTAGATTGGCGGTTAGGATCAGATCAGCCATGATCTTATTGAATGGCAGAGCAGGCTCGAGGGGCCGATTGGCCTACTGCTGCTCCTATTTCTTATGTTCTTATGTTCTTATGTTCTTAGTCCCAGGGTTCGAATTCCCATGCAGAGCCCCAGGGTTGGAATCCACATGTAGAGTCCCAGGGTTAGAATCCCCAAGTACTCTCCCTAGGGTAGAATCCCCATGTACATTCCCAGGGTTGGAATCCCCGTGTTCTGTCTGAGAATTGGAATCCCCATGTACATTCCCAGGTCTAGAATCCCCATGTACAGTCCCAGGTTTGGAATCCCCATGTACATTCCCAGGGCTGGGAACCCCTTGCACAGTCCCAGGTTTGGAATTCCCATGTACAGTCCCAGGGTTGGAATCCCCATGTACAGGTCTAGGATGGAAGACCCATGACCAGTCCCAGGGTTGGAATCCTTCTGTTCAGTCCCAGGGTAAGAATACCCATGTACAGTCCCAGGGTTAGAATCCCCATGTCTTGTCCCAGGTTTGGAAACGCCATGTACAGTCCCAGGGTTGCAAACTCCATGTACAGTCCCATGCTTGCTATCCCCATGCTCAGTGCCAGGGTCAGAATCCCCTTGTACATTCACTGGGTTAGAATCGCCATGTAGAAACCCAGGGTTAGAATCCCCATTTACAGTCCCAGGGTTGGAATCCCCATTTACAGTCCCAGGGTTGGATTCCCCATGTACAATCCAAGGTTTGGAATCCCCATGTACAGTCCCAGGGTTAGAATCCCCATGTACAGTCACAGAGTTAGAATCCCCATGTAAATTCCCAGGATTGGAATACCCATGTACAGTCCCAGGGTTGGAATCCCCATGTACAGTCCCAGTGCTGGAATCCCTATGCACTTTATCAAGGTTGGAATCTGCATGTTCAGGCCCTGGGTTGGAATCCCCATGTACAGTCCCAGGGTTGGAATCCCCATGTACAGTCCCAGGGTTTTGAATTCCCATGTACAGTCCCAAGGCTGGAATCCCCATGTTCAGTCCCAGGCTTTGAATCCCCATGTACACTCCTAGGGTAAGAATCCCCATGTACTGTCCCAAGGGTGGAATACCCATTTACAGTCCCAGGGTTGGAATCCCCATTTACAGTCCCAGGGTTGGATTCCCCATGTACAATCCAAGGTTTGGAATCCCCATGTGCAGTCCCAGGGTTAGAATCCCCATGTACAGTCACAGAGTTAGAATCCCCATGTAAATTCCCAGGATTGGAACACCCATGTACAGTCCCAGGGTTGGAATCCCCATGTACAGTCCCAGGATTGGTATCACCATGTACAGTCCCAGTGTCTGAATCCCCATGTAAATTCCCAGGGTTGGAATCCGCATGTACAGTCCCA
This sequence comes from Somniosus microcephalus, assembly GCF_052327205.1. Lineage (NCBI taxonomy): Eukaryota > Metazoa > Chordata > Chondrichthyes > Squaliformes > Somniosidae > Somniosus > Somniosus microcephalus. The sequence continues at coordinate 131,732,981 of NC_140990.1, forward strand.
GGGCTGGAATCCCCATGTACAGTCCCAGTGCTGGAATCCCTATGCACTTTATCAAGGTAGGAATCTGCATGTTCAGGCCCGGGGTTGAAATCCCCATGTACAGTCCCAGGGTTGGAATCCCCATGTACAGTCCCAGGGTTAGAATTCCCATGTACAGTCCCAAGGCTGGAATCCCCATGTTCAGTCCCAGGCTTTGAATCCCCATGTACACTCCTAGGGTAAGAATCCCCATGTACAGTCCCAAGGGTGGAATACCCATGTTCAGTCCCAGGGTTTGAATCCCCAAGCACAGTCCCAGGGTTGGAATCCCCATGTAGAGTCCCAGGTTTGGATTCCCATGTACAGTCCCAGGTTTGGATTCCCCATGTACAGTCCCAGGGTTAGAATCCCCATGTACAGTCCCAGGGATAGAATCCCCATGTACAGTCCAATGGTTGGAATCCCCATGTACAGTCCCAGGTTTGGAATCCCCATCTACAGTCCCAGGGTTGGAAACCCCATATTCAGGCCCAGGGTTAGAATCCCCATGTGCAGTCCCAGGGTTAGAATCCGCATGTCCAGTCCTGGGTTGGAATCCCCATGTAGAGTCCCAGGGTTGTAAGCCCCATATACAGTCCCAGGGTTGGAAACCCCATGTACATTCCCAGGGCTGGAATCCCCATGTACAGTCCCAGTGTTGGCATCGCCATTTACAGTCCTAGGGGTAGAATCCCCATGTACAGTCCAAGGGTTAGAATCCACATGTACAGACCCAGGGCTGAAATCCCAATGTACAGTCCCATGTTAGAACCCACATGTACAGTCCCAGGGTTAGCATCCCCATGTACAGTACCAAGGCTGGAATCCCCGTGTTCAGTCCCAGGGTTGGAATCCCAATGTCGAGTCCCAGGGTTAGAATTCCCATGTACAGTCCCAAGGCTGGAATCACCATAGAAACATAGAGATAGGAACAGGAGTTGGCCATTCGGCCCTTCGAGCCTGCTCCGCCATTCAATGAGATCATGGCTGATCTTCGTCTGAGATCATAGCTGATCTTACCAGTTCAGTACACCGTCCCCGCCTTTTCTCCGTAACCCTTAATCCCCTTAGCCTTCAGAAATATATCCAATTCTCTCTTGAAAATATTTATTGAATTAGCCTTCACAGCCCTCTGTGGCAGGGAATTCCACAGGCTCACCACTCTTTGAGTGAAGAAATTCTTCCTCATCTCTGTTTTAAATGATTTGCCCGCTATTTTTAGACTGTGGCCCCTGGTTCTGTGCTCCCCGGCCATTGGAAACATTCTCTCTGAATTCAGCCTGTCCAGGCCTGCCATAATTTTATATGTTTCGATGAGATCCCCTCTCAATCTTCTAAACTCCAGTGAGTACAAGCCCAAACTATTTAATCTCTCTTCATAGGTCATTCCCACCATTCCAGGTATCAGCCTGGTGAATCGCCGTTGCACTCCCTCCATGGCAAGAACATCCTTCCGCAGATGGGGCGACCAAAACTGTACACAATACTCCAGATGCGGTCTCACCAGCACCTTGTACAGCTGTAGTAAGGTATCCCTATTCCTATACTCGAACCCCCTTGATATGAAGGCCAACATACCATTTGCCTTCTTGATCGCCTGTTGCACCTGCATGCTCTCCTTCAGTGACTGGTGCACAAGAACACCCAGGTCCCTCTGCACTTCCCCATCTCCCAATCTATTGCCATTTAGATAATAATCTACCCTCCTGTTTTTACCCCCAAAGTGGATAACCTCGCATTTATCCACATTATAGTGCATCTGCCACGTATCTGCCCATTCCCCCAACCTGTCCAAATCGCACTGTAGCCTCCTGACATCCTCATCAGAGCCCACCCCTCCTCCTAGTTTAGTGTCGTCAGCGAATTTGGAAATATTGCATCCAATTCCCTGATCCAGATCATTTATATATATTGTGAACAGCTGGGGTCCCAGGACAGATCCTTGCGGCACCCCGCTGGTCACTGCCTGCCACTCCGAAAACGAGCCGTTTATTCCAACTCTCTGTTTTCTATCCGCCAGCCAGTTCTCTATCCACGTTAATACTTTGCCCCCAATCCCATGAGCCTTAATTTTGCATGATAATCTTTTGTGTGGAACCTTATCGAAGGCTTTCTGGAAGTCAAGGTACACCACATCCACTGGCTCTCCCCCATCTATTTTACCAGTTACTTCCTCAAAAAATTCCAGCAGATTAGTCAAACACGATTTACCCTTTGTAAATCCATGTTGACTCTGTCCGATCCTTTCCCCATTTGTCAAGTGCTCCGCTATTTTATCCTTAATAATGGACTCTAGCATTTTGCCCACAACCGATGTAAGGCTTACTGGTCTATAATTCCCTGCTTTCTCTCTACCCCCCTTTTTAAATATTGGGGTAACATTAGCTACCCTCCAATCCACGGGTACTGTTCCCGAGTCAATGGAGTTCCGGAAGATGATCCTTAGAGCATCTGCTATCTCCAGGGCCACCTCCTTAAGTACCCTAGGATGTAGTTTATCAGGCCCCGGGGATTTGTCGGCCTTCAGTCCCCTCAACTTACCCAACACCATATCCCTAGAGATACTAATTTCTGTCAGCTCCTCCCTCTCATTAGTCCCTATGTTTGCCGATATTCCTGGGAGGTTATTTGTGTCCTCCTTTGTGAATACAGAACCAAAGTATGAGTTTAATTGGTCTGCCATTTCCTTATTCTCCATTATATATTCTCCCGAATCGGACTGCAAGGGACCGACTTGGGATTTTACCAGTCTTTTCCTCCTGATATACCGATAAAAGCTTTTGCAGTCTGTCTTTATGTTTGCTGCAAGTTTACTTTCGTATTCTATTTTCCCCTTCCTGATTAATCCCTTTGTCCTCTTTTGCTGTATCCTGTACTGCCCCCAATCTTCCGGTCTGGTGCTTTTTTTTGCCAGTTGATATGCCCTTTTTTTTGATTTTATGCTGTCCCTAATTTCCCTCGTTATCCACGGTTGAATCACCTTTTTAGGTTTATTTTTATGCCAAACCGGTATAAACATGTTCTGGAATTCTTCCATTCTATCTTTGAATGCTTGCCATTGTCTCTCCACTGTCAATCCCCCCAGAAACACCACCCAATCAATCTTACCCAATTCCCGTCTCATACCCTCGTAATTCCCTTTATTTAAGTTCTGGACCTTAGTCTCTGATTCAATTTCCTCACTCTCCATCTCGACTGAGAGCTCGATCATATTATGATCGCTCTGACCCAAGGGGCCTCGTACAAGAAGATTGCTGATAAGTCCCTTCTCATTGCACAATACCCAGTCTGAAATGGCCTGATCTCGAGTCGGCTCCTCGACATATTGGTCCAGATAACCGTCCCGAAAACATTCCAGGAATTCCTCCTCCTCAGAATTTTTACTAATTTGGGTAGTCCAATCAATATGTAAATTAAAGTCACCCATGATGACAGCTGTGCTCTTATCGCACGCTTCTCTAATTTCCCTTTTTATGCCTTCCCTCACCTCCATATTACTATTTGGAGGCCTATATATCACACCCACTAACGTTTTCCTCCCCTTGCTATTTCTCATTTCTACCCAAACAGATTCCGTTTCATCCGAGTTAATATCCTTCCTTTCCATTGCATTAATCCCCTCCTTTACCAGCAATGCTACCCCACCTCCCCTACCTTTTTGCCGATCCTTCCTAAATATTGTATATCCCTGGATGTTAAGTTCCCAGCCTTGCCCACCCTGCAGCCACGTTTCTGTAATCCCAATCAAATCATACTTGTTTACCTCTATTTCCACAACTAATTCATCCACCTTGTTCCTAATGCTTCTAGCATTAAGATACAAAGCCTTCAGGCTTGCTTTTTTCACACTCTCATTATGAATTAGTTTGGCCCTTTGTGTTTCTCTCCTTTGCTTATTGCTTCTCACCTTTCTACCATCTATTTCTGACTTCATATGACTTCCCTCTTTTCCACTACCTAGGTTCCCATCCCCCTGCCAAATTAGTTTAAATCCTCCCGAACCGCCCTAGAAAATATTACCCCGAGGACATCGGCTCCCTCACAGTTCAGGTGTAGACCGTCCCCTTGGTCCCCGCACCATGTTCTGTCCCAGGCTTTGAATCCCCATGTACACTCCTAGGGGAAGAATCCCCATGTACAGTCCCAAGGGTGGAATACCCATTTACAGTCCCAGGGTTGGAATCCCCATTTACAGTCCCAGGGTTGGATTCCCCATGTACAATCCAAGGTTTGGAATCCCCATGTACAATCCCAGGTTTAGAATCCCCATGAACAGTCACAGAGTTAGAATCCCCATGTAAATTCCCAGGATTGGAATACACATGTACAGTCCCAGGGTTGGAATCCCCATGTACAGTCCCAGGTTTGGTATCACCATGTACAGTCCCAGTGTCTGAATCCCCATGTAAATTCCCAGGGTTGGAATCCGCATGTACAGTCCCAGGGCTGGAATCCCCATGTACAGTCCCAGTGCTGGAATCCCTATGCACTTTATCAAGGTTGGAATCTGCATGTTCAGGCCCGGGGTTGGAACCCCCATGTACAGTCCCAGGGTTGGAATCCCCATGTACAGTCCCAGGGTTAGAATTCCCATGTACAGTCCCAAGGCTGGAATCCCCATGTTCAGTCCCAGGCTTTGAATCCCCATGTACACTCTTAGGGTAGGAATCCCCATGTACAGTCCCAAGGGTGGAATAGCCATGTTCAGTCCCAGGGTTGGAATCCCCATGTACAGTCCCAGGGTTAGAATCCCCATGTACAGTCCCAGGGTTAGAATCCCCATGTACATTCCCGGGTTGGAATCGCCATGTACAGGTCTAGGGTTGGAAGACCCATGACCAGTCCCAGGGTTGGAATCCACATGTTCAGTCCCAGGGTTAGTATACTCATCTACAGTCCCAGTGTTAGAATCCCCATGTACCGTCCCAGGTTTGGAAACCCCATGTACATTCCCAATGTTGCAACCTCCATGTGCAGTCCCAGGGTTGCTATCCACATGTTCAGTGCCAGGGTCAGAATCCCCATGTACATTCCGTGGGTTAGAATCCCCATGTAGAGTCCCAGGGTTTGAATCCCCAAGTACAGTCCCAGGGTTGGAATCCCCATGTAGAGTCCCAGGTTTGGATTCCCCATGTACAGTCCCAGGTTTGGATTCCCCATGTACAGTCCCAGGGTTAGAATCCCCATGTACAGTCCCAGGGATAGAATCCCCATGTACAGTCCAAGGGTTGGAATCCCCATGTACAGTCCCAGGTTTGGAATCCCCATCTACAGTCCCAGGGTTGGAAACCCCATATACAGGCCCAGGGTTAGAATCCCCATGTACAGTCCCAGGGTTAGAATCTGCATGTACAGTCCTGGGTTGGAATCCCCATGTAGAGTCCCAGGGTTGTAATCCCCATATACAGTCCCAGGGTTGGAAACCCCATGTACATTCCCAGGGCTGGAATCCCCATGTACAGTCCCAGTGTTGGCATCCCCATTTACAGTCCTAGGGGTAGAATCCCCATGTACAGTCCAAGGGTTAGAATCCACATGTACAGACCCAGGGCTGAAATCCCAATGTACAGTCCCATGTTAGAACCCACATGTACAGTCCCAGGGTTAGCATCCCCGTGTTCAGTCCCAGGGTTGGAATCCCAATGTAGATTCCCAGGGTTAGAATTCCCATGTACAGTCCCAAGGCTGGAATCCCCATGGTCAGTCCCAGGGTTGGAATCCCCATGTACAGTCCCAGGGTTAGAATTCTCATGTAGAGTCCCAGGTTTGGTATCCCCATATACAATCCCAGGGTTGCAATACCCATGTGCAGTTTAAGGGTTGGAATCCCCATGTACAGACCCAGGGCTGGAATCCCAATGTAGAGTCCCAGGCTTAGAATCCCCATGTACAGTCCCAGGTTTAGAATCGCTATGTACAGTCCCAGGGTTCGAAATCCCATGTAGAATCCCAGGGTTAGAATCGCTATGTACAGTCCCAGGGTTGGAATCCCCGTGTTCTGCCCGAGATTTGGAATCTCCATGTACATTCCCAGGTTTAGAATCCCCATATACAGTCCCAGGTTTGGAATCCCCATGTACATTCCCAGGGCTGGGAACCCCTTGTACAGTCCCAGGTTTGGAATCCTCATGTACAGTCCCAGGTTTAGAGTTCCCATGTACAGTCCCTTGGTTGGAATTCCCATGTCCAGTCCCAGTGTTGGAATCCCCATCTACAAGTCTAGGTTTGGAAGACCGATGACCAGTCCCAGGGTTGGAATCCTTATGTTCAGTCCAAGGGTTGGAATCCTTATGTGCAGTCCCAGGGTTAGAATCCCCATGTACCGTCCCAGGTTTGGAAAAGCCATGTACAGTCCCAGGGTTGCAACCTCCATGTACAGTCCCATGATTGCTATCCCCATGTTCAGTGCCAGGGTCAGAATCCCCATGTACATTCCCTGGGTTAGAATCCCCATGTACAGTCCCAGGGTTGGAATCCCCATGTACAGTCCCAGGGTTGGATTCCCCATGTACAGTCCCAGGTTTGGAATCCCCATGTACAGTCCCAGGGGTAGAATCCCCATGTACAGCCCCAGAGTTAGAATCCCCATGTACAGCCCAAGGGTTGGAATCACCATGTACGGACCCAGGGTTGGAATCCGCATGTACAGTCCCAGGGTTGGAATCCCCATATACAGTCCGAGGTTTGGAATCCCCATGTACAGTCCCAGGGTTGGTATCCCCATGTACAATCCCAGTGTCTGAATCCCCATGTAACGTCCTAGGTTTGGAATCCGCATGTACAGTCCCAGGGCTGGAATCCCCATGTACAATCCCAGTGTTGGATTCCCCATGCACTGTATCAAGGATGGAATCTGCATGTTCAGGGCCGGGGTTGGAATCCCCACGTACAGTCCCAGGGTTGGAATCCCCATGTACAGTCCCAGGGTTGGAAACCCCATGTTCAGTCCCAGGGTTGGAATCCCCATGTAAAGTCCCAGGGTTAGAATTCTCATGTAGAGTCCCAGGTTTGGTATCCCCATGTACAATCCCAGGGTTGGAATCCCCATGTGTAGTTCAAGGGTTGGAATGCCCATGTACAGACCCAGGGCTGGAATCCCAATGTACAGTCCCAGGCTTAGAATCCCCATGTACAGTCCCAGGTTTAGAATCGCTATGTACAGTCCCAGGGTTCGAAATCCCATGTAGAGTCCCAGGGTTAGAATCGCTATATACAGTCCCAGGGTTGGAATCCCCGTGTTCTGTCCGAGAGTTGGAATCTCCGTGTACATTCCCAGGTTTAGAATCCCCATATACAGTCCCAGGTTTGGAATCCCCATGTACATTCCCAGGGCTGGGAACCCCTTGTACAGTCCCAGGTTTGGAATCCTCATGTACAGGCCCAGGTTTAGAATTCCCATGTACAGTCCCTTAGTTGGAATTCCCATGTGCAGTCCCAGTGTTGGAATCCCCATCTACAAGTCTAGGTTTGGAAGACCGATGACCAGTCCCAGGGTTGGAATCCTTATGTTCAGTCCAAGGATTGGAATCCTTATGTTCAGTCCCAGGGTTAGAATCCCCATGTACCGTCCCAGGTTTGGAAAAGCCATGTACAGTCCCAGGGTTGCAACCTCCATGTACAGTCCCATGATTGCTATCCCCATGTTCAGTGCCAGGGTCAGAATCCCCATGTACATTCCCTGGGTTAGAATCCCCATGTACAGTCCCAGGGTTGGAATCCCCATGTACAGTCCCAGGGTTGGATTCCCCATGTACAGTCCCAGGTTTGGAATCCCCATGTACAGTCCCAGGGTTAGAATCCCCATGTACAGCCCCAGAGTTAGAATCCCCATATACAGCCCAAGGGTTGGAATCACCATGTACGGACGCAGGGTTGGAATCCGCATGTACAGTCCCAGGGTTGGAATCCCCATATACAGTCCCAGGATTGGAATCCCCATGTACAGTCCCAGGGTTGGTATCCCCATGTACAGTCCCAGTGTCTGAATCCCCATGTAAAGTCCAAGGGTTGGAATCCGCATGTACAGTTCCAGGGCTGGAATCCCCATGTACAATCCCAGTGTTGGATTCCCCATGCACTGTATCAAGGTTGGAATCTGCATGTTCAGGGCCGGGGTTGGAATCCCCATGTACAGTCCCAGGGTTGGAATCCCCACGCACAGTCCCAGGGTTGGAATCCCCATGTACAGTCCCAGGGTTGGAAACCCCATGTTCAGTCCCAGGGTTGGAATCCCCATGTACAGTCCCAGGGTTAGAATTCTCATGTAGAGTCCCAGGTTTGGTATCCCCATGTACAATCCTAGGGTTGGAATCCCCATGTGCAGTTCAAGGGTTGGAATCCCCATGTACAGACCCAGGGCTGGAATACCAATGTACAGTCCCAGGCTTCGAATCCCCATGTACAGTCCCAGGTTTAGAATCGCTATGTACAGTCCCAGGGTTCGAAATCCCATGTAGAGTCCCAGGGTTAGAATCGTTATGTACAGTCCCAGGGTTGGAATCCCCGTGTTCTGTCCGAGAGTTGGAATCTCCATGTACATTCCCAGGTTTAGAATCCCCATATACAGTCCCAGGTTTGGAAACCCATGTACATTCCCAGGGCTGGGAACCCCTTGTACAGTCCCAGGTTTGGAATTCTCATGTACAGTCCCAGGTTTAGAATTCCCATGTACAGTCCCTTAGTTGGAATTCCCATGTGCAGTCCCAGTGTTGGAATCCCCATCTACAAGTCTAGGTTTGGAAGACCGATGACCAGTCCCAGGGTTGGAATCCTTATGTTCAGTCCCAGGGTTGGAATCCTTATGTTCAGTCCCAGGGTTAGAATCCCCATGTACCGTCCCAGGTTTGGAAAAGCCATGTACAGTCCCACGGTTGCAACCTCTATGTACAGTCCCATGATTGCTATCCCCATGTTCAGTGCCAGGGTCAGAATCCCCATGTACATTCCCTGGGTTAGAATCCCCATGTACAGTCCCAGGGTTGGAATCCCCAAGTACAGCCCCAGGGTTGGATTCCCCATGTACAGTCCCAGGTTTGGAATCCCCATGTACAGTCCCAGGGTTAGAATACCCATGTACAGCCCCAGAGTTAGAATCCCCATGTACAGCCTAAGGGTTGGAATCACAATGTACAGACCCAGGGTTGGAATCCGCATGTACAGTCCCAGCGTTGGAATCCCCATATACAGTCCCAGGTTTGGAATCCCCATGTACAGTCCCAGGGTTGGTATCCCCATGTACAGTCCCAGTGTCTGAATCCCCATGTAAAGTCCTAGGGTTTGAATCCGCATGTACAGTCCCAGGGCTGGAATCCCCATGTACAATCCCAGTGTTGGAATCCCCATGCACTGTATCAAGGTTGGAATCTGCATGTTCAGGCCCGGGGTTAGAATCCCCATGTACAGTCCCAGGGTTACAATCCCCATGTACAGTCCCAGGATTAGAATCCCCATGTACAGTCCCAGGGTTAGAATCCCCATGTAGTGTCCCAGGGTTGGAATCCCCATGTACAGTCCCAGTGTTGGTATCCCCATGTACAGTCCCGGGTTGGAATCCCCATGTACAGTCCCAGGGCTGGAATCCCCATGTACAGTTCCAGGGTTGGAATCCCCATTTACAGTCCCAGGGTTAGAATCCCCATGTACAGTCCCGGGTTGGAATCTCCATGTAGTGTCCCAGGGTTGGAATCCCCATGTACAGTCCCAGGGTCGGAATTCCCATGTGCAGTTCCAGGGTTGGAATTCCCAAGTACATTTCCAGTGTTGGACACCCCATGTACATTCCCAGGGCTGGAATCCCCATGTACAGTCCCAGGGTTGGAATCCCCATTTACAGCCCCAGGGGTAGAATCCTCATGTACAGTCCCAGGGTTGGAATCCCCATGTGCAGTTCCAGGGTTGGAACTCCCAAGTACAGTTCCAGTGTTGGACACCCCATGTACATTCCCAGGGCTGGAATCATCATGTACAGTCCTAGGTTTGGAATCCCCATGTGCAGTCCCAGGGTTGAAATTCCCAAGTACAGTTCCAGTGTTGGACATCCCATGTACATTGCCAGGGCTGGAATCATCATGTACAGTCCTAGGCTTGGAATCCCCATGTACAGTCCCAGGTTTCGAATTCCCATGTAAAGTCCCAGGTTTGGAATCCCCATGTACAATCCCAGGGTTAGAATCCCCATGTACAATCCCAGGTTTGGAATCCCCATGTACTGTCCCTGGGTTAGAATCCACATGTACAGTCCCAGGTTTGTAATCACCGTGTTCTGTCCGAGGGTTGGAATCCCCATGTACAGTCCCAGTATTTGAAACCCCATGTACAGTCCCAGGGTTGGAATCCCCATGTACATTCCCAGGGATGGAAACCCCTTGCACAGTCCGAGGGTTGTAATCCCCATATAAGGTCCCTGGGTTGGAATCCCCATAAACATTCTAAGGGTTGGAATCCCCATGTACAATCCCAAGGTTAAAATCCCCATGTACAGTCTCAGGGTTGGAATCCCCATGTAAAGCCCCTGGGTTGGAATCCCCATAAACATTCACAGGGTTGGAATTCCCATGTACTGTCCCAGGGGTGGAATCCCCATGTACAGGTCTAGGTTTGGAAGACCCATGACCTGTCCCAGGGTTGGAATCCTTATATTCAGTCCCAGGGTTAGAATGCCCATGTGCAGTCCCAGGGTTAGAATCCCCATGTATCGTCCCAGGTTTGGAAACGCCATGTACAGTCCCAGGGTTGCAACCTCCATGTAGAGTCCCATGCTTGCTATCCCCATGTTCAGTTCCAGGGTCAGAATCCCCATGTACATTCATTGTGTTAGAATCCCCATGTAGAGTCCCAGGGTTATAATACCCATGTACAGTCCCAGGTTTGGAAACCCCATGTACAGTCCCAGGGTTAGAATCCCCATATGCAGACTCAGAGTTAGAATGCCCATGTACAGCCCAAGGGTTGGAATCCCCATGTACAGTCCCAGGGTTATAATCCGCATGTACAGTCCCAGGGTTGGAATCCCCATATACAGTCCCAGGTTTGGATTCCCCATGTACAGTCCCAGCGTTGGAATCCCCATGTACAGTCCCAGGTTTGGAATCCCCATGTACAGTCCCAGGTTTGGAATCCCCACGTACAGTCCCAGGGTTGGAATCCCCATGTACAGTCCAGTGTGTGAATCCCCATGTAAAGTCCCAGGGTTGGAATCCACATGTACAGTCCCAGGGCTTCAATCCCCATGTACAATCCCAGTGTTGGAATCCCCATGCACTGTATCAAGGTTGGAATCTGCATGTTCAGGGCCGGGGTTGGAATCCCCACGGACAGTCCCAGGGTTGGAATCCCCATGTACAGTTCCAGGGTTGGAAACCCCATGTACAGTCCCAGTGTTTGAATTCCCATGTACAGTCCCAGGGTTAGAATTCCCATGTATAGTCCCAAGGCTGGAATCCCCATGTTCAGTCCCAGGGTTGGAATCCCCATGTACACTCCTGGGTTAGAATCCCCATGTACAGTCCCAAGGGTGGAATACCCATATTCAGTCCCAGGGTTGGAACCCCCATGTACACTCCGAGGGTTAGAATCCCCATGTAAAGTCCCAGGGTTGAAATCCTCATGTACAGTCCCAGTTTTCGAATTCCCATGTACAGTCCCAGGGTTGGAATCCCCATGTACAGTCCCAGGGTTGGAATCCCCTTGTACAATCCCAGGTTTGGGATCCCCATGTAATGTCCCTTGGTTAGAATCCACATGTACAGTCCCAGCTTTGTAATCACCGTGTTCTGTCTGAAGGTTTGAATCGCCATGTTCACTCCCAGGTTTTGAATCCCCATTTACCGTCCCAGGGTTGGAATCCCCATGCACTTCCCAGGGCTGGAAAACCCTTGCACAGTCCCAGGGTTGTAATCCCCATGTAAAGTCCCTGGGTTCGAATCCCCATAAACATTCCAAGGGTTGGAATCCCCATGTACAATCCCAAGGTTAAAATCCCCATGTACAGTTTCAGGGTTGGAATCCCCATGTAAAGTCCCTAGGTTTGAATCCCCATAAACATTCCCAGGGTTGGAATCCCCATGTACACTCCCGAGGTTACAATCCCCATGTACAGTCTCAGGTTTGGAATTCCCATGTACAGTCCCAGGGTTGGAATCCCCATGTACCGTCCCAGGTTTGGAAAAGCCATGTACAGTCCCAGGGTTGCAACCTCCATGTACAGTCCCATGATTGCTATCCCCATGTTCAGTGCCAGGGTCAGAATCCCCATGTACATTCCCTGTGTTAGAATCCCCATGTACAGTCCCAGGGTTGGAATCCCCATGTACAGTCCCAGGGTTGGATTCCCCATGTACAGTCCCAGGTTTGGAATCCCCATGTACAGTCCCAGGGTTAGAATCCCCATGTACAGCCCCAGAGTTAGAATCCCCATGTACAGCCCAAGGGTTGGAATCACCATGTACGGACGCAGGGTTGGAATCCGCATGTACAGTCCCAGGGTTGGAATCCCCATATACAGTCCCAGGATTGGAATCCCCATGTACAGTCCCAGGGTTGGTATCCCCATGTACAGTCCCAGTGTCTGAATCCCCATGTAAAGTCCAAGGGTTGGAATCCGCATGTACAGTTCCAGGGCTGGAATCCCCATGTACAATCCCAGTGTTGGATTCCCCATGCACTGTATCAAGGTTGGAATCTGCATGTTCAGGGCCGGGGTTGGAATCCCCATGTACAGTCCCAGGGTTGGAATCCCCACGCACAGTCCCAGGGTTGGAATCCCCATGTACAGTCCCAGGGTTGGAAACCCCATGTTCAGTCCCAGGGTTGGAATCCCCATGTACAGTCCCAGGGTTAGAATTCTCATGTAGAGTCCCAGGTTTGGTATCCCCATGTACAATCCCAGGGTTGGAATCCCCATGTGCAGTTCAAGGGTTGGAATCCCCATGTACAGACCCAGGGCTGGAATACCAATGTACAGTCCCAGGCTTCGAATCCCCATGTACAGTCCCAGGTTTAGAATCGCTATGTACAGTCCCAGGGTTCGAAATCCCATGTAGAGTCCCAGGGTTAGAATCGTTATGTACAGTCCCAGGGTTGGAATCCCCGTGTTCTGTCCGAGAGTTGGAATCTCCATGTACATTCCCAGGTTTAGAATCCCCATATACAGTCCCAGGTTTGGAAACCCATGTACATTCCCAGGGCTGGGAACCCCTTGTACAGTCCCAGGTTTGGAATTCTCATGTACAGTCCCAGGTTTAGAATTCCCATGTACAGTCCCTTGGTTGGAATTCCCATGTACAGTAACAGTGTTGGAATCCCCATCTACAAGTCTAGGTTTGGAAGACCGATGACCAGTCCCAGGGTTGGAATCCTTATGTTCAGTCCCAGGGTTGGAATCCTTATGTTCAGTCCCAGGGTTAGAATCCCCATGTACCGTCCCAGGTTTGGAAAAGCCATGTACAGTCCCAGGGTTGCAACCTCTATGTACAGTCCCATGATTGCTATCCCCATGTTCAGTGCCAGGGTCAGAATCCCCATGTACATTCCCTGGGTTAGAATCCCCATGTACAGTCCCAGGGTTGGAATCCCCAAGTATAGCCCCAGGGTTGGATTCCCCATGTACAGTCCCAGGTTTGGAATCCCCATGTACAGTCCCAGGGTTAGAATACCCATGTACAGCCCCAGAGTTAGAATCCCCATGTACAGCCTAAGGGTTGGAATCACCATGTACAGACCCAGGGTTGGAATCCGCATGTACAGTCCCAGCGTTGGAATCCCCATATACAGTCCCAGGTTTGGAATCCCCATGTACAGTCCCAGGGTTGGTATCCCCATGTACAGTCCCAGTGTCTGAATCCCCATGTAAAGTCCTAGGGTTGGAATCCGCATGTACAGTCCCAGGGCTGGAATCCCCATGTACAATCCCAGTGTTGGAATCCCCATGCACTGTATCAAGGTTGGAATCTGCATGTTCAGGCCCGGGGTTAGAATCCCCATGTACAGTCCCAGGGTTACAATCCCCATGTACAGTCCCAGGATTAGAATCCCCATGTACAGTCCCAGGGTTAGAATCCCCATGTAGTGTCCCAGGGTTGGAATCCCCATGTACAGTCCCAGTGTTGGTATCCCCATGTACAGTCCCGGGTTGGAATCCCCATGTACAGTCCCAGGGCTGGAATCCCCATGTACAGTTCCAGGGTTGGAATCCCCATTTACAGTCCCAGGGTTAGAATCCCCATGTACAGTCCCGGGTTGGAATCTCCATGTAGTGTCCCAGGGTTGGAATCCCCATGTACAGTCCCAGGGTCGGAATTCCCATGTGCAGTTCCAGGGTTGGAATTCCCAAGTACATTTCCAGTGTTGGACACCCCATGTACATTCCCAGGGCTGGAATCCCCATGTACAGTCCCAGGGTTGGAATCCCCATTTACAGTCCCAGGGGTAGAATCCTCATGTACAGTCCCAGGGTTGGAATCCCCATGTGCAGTTCCAGGGTTGGAACTCCCAAGTACAGTTCCAGTGTTGGACACCCCATGTACATTCCCAGGGCTGGAATCATCATGTACAGTCCTAGGTTTGGAATCCCCATGTGCAGTCCCAGGGTTGAAATTCCCAAGTACAGTTCCAGTGTTGGACATCCCATGTACATTGCCAGGGCTGGAATCATCATGTACAGTCCTAGGCTTGGAATCCCCATGAACAGTCCCAGGTTTCGAATTCCCATGTAAAGTCCCAGGTTTGGAATCCCCATGTACAATCCCAGGGTTAGAATCCCCATGTACAATCCCAGGTTTGGAATCCCCATGTACTGTCCCTGGGTTAGAATCCACATGTACAGTCCCAGGTTTGTAATCACCGTGTTCTGTCCGAGGGTTGGAATCCCCATGTACAGTCCCAGTATTTGAAACCCCATGTACAGTCCCAGGGTTGGAATCCCCATGTACATTCCCAGGGATGGAAACCCCTTGCACAGTCCGAGGGTTGTAATCCCCATATAAAGTCCCTGGGTTGGAATCCCCATAAACATTCCAAGTGTTGGAATCCCCATGTACAATCCCAAGGTTAAAATCCCCATGTACAGTCTCAGGGTTGGAATCCCCATGTAAAGCCCCTGGGTTGGAATCCCCATAAACATTCACAGGGTTGGAATTCCCATGTACTGTCCCAGGGGTGGAATCCCCATGTACAGGTCTAGGTTTGGAAGACCCATGACCTGTCCCAGGGTTGGAATCCTTATATTCAGTCCCAGGGTTAGAATGCCCATGTGCAGTCCCAGGGTTAGAATCCCCATGTATCGTCCCAGGTTTGGAAACGCCATGTACAGTCCCAGGGTTGCAACCTCCATGTAGAGTCCCATGCTTGCTATCCCCATGTTCAGTTCCAGGGTCAGAATCCCCATGTACATTCATTGTGTTAGAATCCCCATGTAGAGTCCCAGGGTTATAATACCCATGTACAGTCCCAGGTTTGGAAACCCCATGTACAGTCCCAGGGTTAGAATCCCCATATGCAGACTCAGAGTTAGAATGCCCATGTACAGCCCAAGGGTTGGAATCCCCATGTACAGTCCCAGGGTTATAATCCGCATGTACAGTCCCAGGGTTGGAATCCCCATATACAGTCCCAGGTTTGGATTCCCCATGTACAGTCCCAGCGTTGGAATCCCCATGTACAGTCCCAGGTTTGGAATCCCCATGTACAGTCCCAGGTTTGGAATCCCCACGTACAGTCCCAGGGTTGGAATCCCCATGTACAGTCCAGTGTGTGAATCCCCATGTAAAGTCCCAGGGTTGGAATCCACATGTACAGTCCCAGGGCTTCAATCCCCATGTACAATCCCAGTGTTGGAATCCCCATGCACTGTATCAAGGTTGGAATCTGCATGTTCAGGGCCGGGGTTGGAATCCCCACGGACAGTCCCAGGGTTGGAATCCCCATGTACAGTTCCAGGGTTGGAAACCCCATGTACAGTCCCAGTGTTTGAATTCCCATGTACAGTCCCAGGGTTAGAATTCCCATGTATAGTCCCAAGGCTGGAATCCCCATGTTCAGTCCCAGGGTTGGAATCCCCATGTACACTCCTGGGTTAGAATCCCCATGTACAGTCCCAAGGGTGGAATACCCATATTCAGTCCCAGGGTTGGAACCCCCATGTACACTCCGAGGGTTAGAATCCCCATGTAAAGTCCCAGGGTTGAAATCCTCATGTACAGTCCCAGTTTTCGAATTCCCATGTACAGTCCCAGGGTTGGAATCCCCATGTACAGTCCCAGGGTTAGAATCCCCTTGTACAATCCCAGGTTTGGGATCCCCATGTAATGTCCCTTGGTTAGAATCCACATGTACAGTCCCAGCTTTGTAATCACCGTGTTCTGTCTGAAGGTTTGAATCGCCATGTTCACTCCCAGGTTTTGAATCCCCATTTACCGTCCCAGGGTTGGAATCCCCATGCACTTCCCAGGGCTGGAAAACCCTTGCACAGTCCCAGGGTTGTAATCCCCATGTAAAGTCCCTGGGTTCGAATCCCCATAAACATTCCAAGGGTTGGAATCCCCATGTACAATCCCAAGGTTAAAATCCCCATGTACAGTTTCAGGGTTGGAATCCCCATGTAAAGTCCCTAGGTTTGAATCCCCATAAACATTCCCAGGGTTGGAATCCCCATGTACACTCCCGAGGTTACAATCCCCATGTACAGTCTCAGGTTTGGAATTCCCATGTACAGTCCCAGGGTTGGAATCCCCATGTACAGGTCTAGGTTTGGAAGACCCATGACCAGTCCCAGGGTTGGAATCCTTATGTTCAGTCCCAGGGTTAGAATCCCCATGTACCGTCCCAGGTTTGGAAACGCCATGTACAGTCCCAGGGTTGCAACCTCCATGTACAGATCCATGCTTGCTCTCCCCATGTTCAGTGCCAGGGTCAGAATCCCCATATACATTCACTGTGTTAGAATCCCCATGTAGAGTCCCAGGGTTAGAATCCCCATGTACAGTCTCAGAGTTAGAATCCCCATGTACAGCCCAAGGGTTGGAATCCCCATGTACAGTCCCAGAGTCATAATCTGCATGTACAGTCCCAGGGGTGGAATCCCCATATACAGTCCAAGGGTTGGAATCCCCATGTACAGTCCCAAGGTTGTTATCCCCATGTACAGTCCCAGGTTTGGAATCCCCATGTACAGTCCCAGGGTTGGAATCCCCATGTACAGTCCCAGTGTATGAATCCCCATGTAAAGTCCCAGGTTTGGAATCCGCATGTACAGTCCCAGTGTTGGAATCCACATGCACTGTATCAAGGTTGGAATCTGCATGTTCAGGCCCGGGGTTGGAATCCCCATGTACAGTCCCAGGGTTGGAATCCCCATGTACAGTCCCAGGATTAGAATCCCCAAGTACAGTCCCAGGGTTGGAATCCCAATGTACAGTCCCAGTGTTTGAATCCCCATGTACAGTCCCAGGGTTAGAATTCCAAAGTACAATCCCAAGGATGGAATCCCCATGTTCAGTCCCAGGGTTGGAATCCCCATGTACAGTCCCAGGGTTAGAATCCCCATGTACAGTCCCAGGGTTACAATCCCCATGTACAGTCCCAGGATTAGAATCCCCATGTACAGTCCCAGGGTTAGAATCCCCATGTAGTGTCCCAGGGTTGGAATCCCCATGTACAGTCCCAGGTTTCGCATTCCCATGTAAAGTCCCAGGGTTGGAATCCCCATGTACAATCCCAGGGTTAGAATCCCCATGTACAATCCCAGGTTTGGAATCCCCATGTACTGTCCCTGGGTTAGAATCCACATGTACAGTCCCAGGTTTGTAATCACCGTGTTCTGTCCGAGGGTTGGAATCCCCATGTACAGTCCCAGGTTTTGAAACCCCATGTACAGTCCCAGGGTTGGAATCCCCATGTACATTCCCAGGGATGGAAACCCCTTGCACAGTCCGAGTGTTGTAATCCCCATGTAAAGTCCCTGGGTTGGAATCCCCATAAACATTCCAAGGGTTGGAATCCCCATGTACAATCCCAAGGTTAAAATCCCCATGTACAGTCTCAGGGTTGGAATCCCCATGTAAAGCCCCTGGGTTGGAATCCCAATAAACATTCACAGGGTTGGAATTCCCATGTACTGTCCCAGGGGTGGAATCCCCAAGTACAGGTCTAGGTTTGGAAGACCCATGACCTGTCCCAGGGTTGGAATCATTATATTCAGTCCCAGGGTTAGAATGCCCATGTGCAGTCCCAGGGTTAGAATCCCCATGTACCGTCCCAGGTTTGGAAATGCCATGTACAGTCCCAGGGTTGCAACCTCCATGTAGAGTCCCATGCTTGCTATCCCCATGTTCAGTTCCAGGGTCAGAATCCCCATGTACATTCACTGTGTTAGAATCCCCATGTAGAGTCCCAGGGTTATCATACCCATGTACAGTCCCAGGTTTGGAAACCCCATGTACAGTCCCAGGGTTAGAATGCCCATATGCAGACTCAAAGTTAGAATGCCCATGTACAGCCCAAGGGTTGGAATCCCCATGTACAGTCCCAGGGTTATAATCCGCATGTACAGTCCCAGGTTTGGAATCCCCATATACAGTCCCAGATTTGGATTCCCCATGTACAGTCCCAGCGTTGGAATCCACATGTACAGTCCCAGGTTTGGAATCCCCATGTACAGTCCCAGGTTTGGAATCCCCATGTACAGTCCCAGGGTTGGAATCCCCATGTACAGTCCAGTGTCTGAATCCCCATGTAAAATCCCAGGGTTCGAATCCACATGTACAGTCCCAGGGCTTCAATCCCCATGTACAATCCCAGTGTTGGAATCCCCATGCACTGTATCAAGGTTGGAATCTGCATGTTCAGGCCCGGGGTTGGAATCCCCATGTACAGTCCCAGTGTTTGAATCCCCATGTACAGTCCCAGGGTTAGAATTCCCATGTACAGTCCCAAGGCTGGAATCCCCATGTTCAGTCCCAGGGTTGGAATCCCCATGTACAGTCCCAGGATTAGAATCCCCATGTACAGTCCCAGGATTAAAATCCCCATGTACAGTCCCAGGTTTGGAAACCCCATGTACAGTCCCAGGGTTGCAACCTCCATGTGCAGTCCCAGGGTTGCTATCCACATGTTCAGTGCCAGGGTCAGAATCCCCATGTACATTCCGTGGGTTAGAATCCCCATGTAGAGTCCCAGGGTTTGAATCCCCAAGTACAGTCCCAGGGTTGGAATCCCCATGTAGAGTCCCAGGTTTGGATTCCCCATGTACAGTCCCAGGTTTGGATTCCCCATGTACAGTCCCAGGGTTAGAATCCCCATGTACAGTCCCAGGGATAGAATCCCCATGTACAGTCCAAGGGTTGAAATCCCCATGTACAGTCCCAGGTTTGGAATCCCCATCTACAGTCCCAGGGTTGGAAACCCCATATACAGGCCCAGGGTTAGAATCCCCATGTACAGTCCCAGGGTTAGAATCCGCATGTACAGTCCTGGGTTGGAATCCCCATGTAGAGTCCCAGGATTGTAATCCCCATATACAGTCCCAGGGTTGGAAACCCCATGTACATTCCCAGGGCTGGAATCCCCATGTACAGTCCCAGTGTTGGCATCCCCATTTACAGTCCTGGGGGTAGAATCCCCATGTACAGTCCAAGGGTTAGAATCCACATGTACAGACCCAGGGCTGAAATCCCAATGTACAGTCCCATGTTAGAACCCACATGTACAGTCCCAGGGTTAGCATCCCCATGTACAGTACCAAGGCTGGAATCCCCGTGTTCAGTCCCAGGGTTGGAATCCCAATGTAGAGTCCCAGGGTTAGAATTCCCATGTACAGTCCCAAGGCTGGAATCCCCATGGTCAGTCCCAGGGTTGGAATCCCAATGTACAGTCCCAGGGTTAGAATTCTCATGTAGAGTCCCAGGTTTGGTATCCCCATATACAATCCCAGGGTTGCAATACCCATGTGCAGTTTAAGGGTTGGAATCCCCATGTACAGACCCAGGGCTGGAATCCCAATGTAGAGTCCCAGGCTCAGAATCCCCATGTACAGTCCCAGGTTTAGAATCGCTATGTACAGTCCCAGGGTTCGAAATCCCATGTAGAATCCCAGGGTTAGAATCGCTATGTACAGTCCTAGGGTTGGAATCCCCGTGTTCTGCCCGAGATTTGGAATCTCCATATACATTCCCAGGTTTAGAATCCCCATATACAGTCCCAGGTTTGGAATCCCCATGTACACTCCCAGGGCTGGGAACCCCTTGTACAGTCCCAGGTTTGGAATCCTCATGTACAGTCCCAGGTTTAGAGTTCCCATGTACAGTCCCTTGGTTGGAATTCCCATGTACAGTCCCAGTGTTGGAATCCCCATCTACAAGTCTAGGTTTGGAAGACCGATGACCAGTCCCAGGGTTGGAATCCTTATGTTCAGTCCAAGGGTTGGAATCCTTATGTGCAGTCCCAGGGTTAGAATCCCCATATACCGTCCCAGGTTTGGAAAAGCCATGTACAGTCCCAGGGTTGCAACCTCCATGTACAGTCCCATGATTGCTATCCCCATCATCAGTGCCAGGGTCAGAATCCCCATGTACATTCCCTGGGTTAGAATCCCCATGTACAGTCCCAGGGTTGGAAACCCCATGTACAGTCCCAGGGTTGGAATCCCCATGTACAGTCCCAGGGTTGGATTCCCCATGTACAGTCCCAGGTTTGGAATCCCCATGTATAGTCCCAGGGATAGAATACCATGTACAGTCCCAGATTTGGAATACCCATGTGCAGTCCAAGGGTTGGAATCCCCATGTACAGTCCCAGGATTTGAATCCCCATGTACAGTCCCAGGGTTGGAATCCCCATCTACAGTCCCAGATTTGGAATCCCCATGTACAGTCCCAGGGTTGGAATTCCCATGTACAGTCCCAGGTTTGGAATCCCCATGTACAGTCTCAGGTTTGGAATCCCCATGGACAGGTCCAGTGTTTGAATCCCCATATAAAGTCCCAGGGTTGGAATCCCCATATACAGTCCCACTGTTGGAATCCCCATGAACTGTATCAAGGTTGGAATCCCCATGTACAGTCCCAGGGTCAGAATCCCCATGTACATTCCCAGGGTTGGAATCCCTTTGTACAGTCCTGGGGTAGAATCCCCATGTACAGTCCCAGGGTTGGAATCCCCATGTACAGTCCCAAGGTTGGAATCCCAATATACAGTCCCACGGTTGGTATCTCCATGTACAGTCCCAGAGCTGGAACCCGCATGTACAATCACAGGGTTTGAATCCCCATGTACATTCCCAGGGTTGGAAAACAGATATATATTCCCAGGGTTGGAAACGCCATGCCTAGTCCCAGGGTTACAATCCCCATATACAGTCCAAGGGATGGAATCCCCATGTACAGTCCCAGTGTTAGAATCCCCATGTGCAGTCCCAGGGTTGGAATCCCCATGTACAATCCCAGGGTTAGAATCCCATTGTACAGTTCCAGGGTTGGAGTCCCCAAGTACAGGTCCAGCCATGGAAGACCAATGACCAGTCCCAGGGTTGGAATCCCCATGTTCAGTCCCAGGGTTAGAATCCCCATGTACAGTCCCAGGGTTAGAATCCCCATGTACAGTCCTAGGGTTGGAAACCCCGTGTACAGTCCCAGGGTTGCAAATTCCATGTAGATTCCCAGGGTTGCTGGGTCAGAATCCTCATGTACATTCCCTGGGTTAGAATCCCCATGTACAGTCCTATGGTTGGAATCCCCATGTACAGTCCTAGGGTTGGAATCCCCATGTACAGTCCCAGTTTTGAAATCAGCATATACAGTCCCAGGGTTGGAATCCCCATGCACAGTCCCAGGGCTGGAATCCCCATGTACAGTCCCAATGTTTGAATCCCCATGTACAGTCCCAGGGCTGTAAACCCCGTGTACAGATCCAGTGTTGCAAACTCGATGTACAGTCCCATGGTTGCTATCCCCATGTTCAGTGCAAGGGTCTGAACCCCATGTACATTCCCTGGGTTAGAATCCCCATGTACATTCCCAGGTTTGGAATCCCCATGTACAGTCCCAGGGTTTGAATCACCATGCACAGTCCCAGGGCTGGAATCCCCATGTACAGTCCCAGGGTTGGAATCCCCATGTACAATACCAGGGTTGGAATCCCCATGTACAGTCCCAGGGCTGGAAACCCCTTGTACAGTCCCAGGGTTGGAACCCCCATGTAGAGTCCCAGGTTTGGAATCCCCATGCACAGTCCCAGGGCTGGATTCCCCATGTAAAATCCCAGGTTTGGAATCCCCATGCAAAGTATTAAGGTTGGAATCTGCATGTTCAGACCCGGGTTTGGAATTTCCATGTGCAGTCCCAGGGTCAGAATCCCCATGTGCAGTCCCAGGGTCAGAATCCCCATTTAAAGTCCCAGAGTTTGAATTCCCTTGCACAGTCCCAGGGTTGAAATCCACATGTTCAGTCCCAAGGTTAGAAACCCCGTGTATATTCCCAGGGTTAGCATCCCCATGTACAATCGCAGGTTTAGAATCCCCATATACATACACAGTGCAGGAATCCCCATGTACAGTCCCATGGTTCGAATCCCCATGTACAGTCCCAGGATTAGAATTCCCATGTACAGTCCCAGGTTTGGAATCCCCATGTACAGTACCAGGTTTGGAATCCCCATGTACACTCCCAGGGTTGGAAACACCGTGACCAGTCGTGGGTTGGAATCCCAATGTATAGTCCCAGGTTTCGAATCCCCAAATACAGTCCCAGGGTTAGAATCGCCACGTACAGCCCCGGAGTTGGAATCCCCATGTACAGTCCCAGGGTTGGAATCCCCATGACCAGTCGCGGGTTGGAATCCCCATGTAGAGTCCGAGGTTCGGAATCCCCATGTTCAGTCCCAGTGTTGGAATCCCCATGTGCAGTCCCAGGGTTAGAATCCCCATATACGGTCCCAGGGTTAGAATCCCCATTTACAGTCCCAGGTTTAGAATCGCCACGTACAGTCCCAGGGTTGGAATCCCCATGTACAGTCCCAGGGTTCGAATTCCCATGTACAATCCCAGGTTTGGAATCCCCATGTAGAATCTCAGGGTTGGAATCCCCATGTACAGTCCCGGGTTCGGAATCCCCATGTACAGCCTCAGGCTTGGAATCCCCATGTACAGTCCCAGGGATCGAATTCCCAGGTACAATCCCAAGGTTGGAAACCCCATGTACAGTTCTTGGGTTAGAATCACCATGTACAATACCAGGGTTGGAATCCCCATGTACAGTCCCAGGGCTGGAATCCCCATGTACAGTCCCAGGTTTAGAATCGCCATGTACAGTCCCAGGGTTGGAATCCCCATGTACAGTCCCAGGGTTGGAGTCCCCATGTACAGTCCCAGGGTTGGAATCCCCAGGTACAGTCCCAGGTTTGGAATCCCCATGTACAGTCCCAGGGTTTGAATCCCCATGCACAGTCCCAGGGCTGGAATCCCCATGTACAGTCCCAGGGTTGGAATCCCCATGTACAATACCAGGGTAGGAATCCCCATGTAGAATCCCAGGGCTGGAAACCCCTTGTACAGTCTCAGCTTTGGAATCCCCATGTATAGTCTCAGGCTTGGAATGCCCATGTATAGTCCCAGGGATAGAATATCATGTACAGTCCCAGATTTAGAATACCCATGTACAGTCCAAGGGTTGGAATCCACATGTACAGTCCCAGGGTTAGAATCCGCATGTACAGTCCCAGGGTTGTAATCCCCATCTACAGTCCCAGGTTTGGAATCCCCATGTACAGTCCCAGGGTTGGAATTGCCATGTACAGTCCCAGGTTTGGAATCCCCATGTACAGTCTCAGGTTTGGAATCCCCATGGACAGGTCCAGTGTTTGAATTCCCATGTAAAGTCCCAGGGTTGGAATCCCCATGTACAGTCCCAGGGTTGGAATCCCAATATACAGTCCCACGGTTGGCATCTCCATGTACAGTCCCAGAGCTGGAACCCGCATGTACAATCACAGGGTTTGAATCCCCATGTACATTCCCAGGGTTGGAAAACAGATATACATTCCCAGGGTTGGAAACGCCATGCCTAGTCCCAGGTTTACAATCCCCATATACAGTCCAAGGGATGGAATCCCCATGTACAGTCCCAGTGTTAGAATCCCCATGTACAGTCCCTGGGTTGGAATCCCCATGTACAATCCCAGGGTTAGAATCCCATTGTACAGTTCCAGGGTTGGAATCCCCAAGTACAGGTCCAGCTATGGAAGACCAATGACCAGTCCCAGGGTTGGATTCCCCATGTTCAGTCCCAGGGTTAGAATCCCCATGTACAGTCCCAGGGTTAGAATCCCCATGTACAGTCCCAGGGTTGGAAACCCCGTGTACAGTCCCAGGGTTGCAAATTCCATGTAGATTCCCAGGGTTGCTGGGTCAGAATCCTCATGTACATTCCCTGGGTTAGAATCCCCATGTGCAGTCCTATGGTTGGAATCCCCATGTACAGTCCTAGGGTTGGAATCCCCATGTACAGTCCCAGTTTTGAATTCAGCATATACAGTCCCAGGGTTGGAATCCCCATGCACAGTCCCAGGGCTGGAATCCCCATGTACAGTCCCAGTGTTTGAATCCCCATGTACAGTCCCAGGGCTGTAAACCCCGTGTACAGATCCAGTGTTGCAAACTCCATGTACAGTCCCATGGTTGCTATCCCCATGTTCAGTGCAAGGGTCTGAACCCCATGTACATTCCCTGGGTTAGAATCCCCATGTACAGTCCCAGGTTTGGAATCCCCATGTACAGTTCCAGGGTTGGAACCCTCATGTAGAGTCCCAGGTTTGGAATCCCCATGCACAGTCCCAGGGCTGGATTCCCCATGTAAAATCCCAGGTTTGGAGTCCCCATGCAAAGTATTAAGGTTGGAATCTGCATGTTCAGACCCGGGTTTGGAATTTCCATGTGCAGTCCCAGGGTCAGAATCCCCATGTGCAGTCCCAGGGTCAGAATCCCCATTTAAAGTCCCAGGGTTTGAATTCCCTTGCACAGTCCCAGGGTTGAAATCCACATGTTCAGTCCCAAGGTTAGAAACCCCGTGTATATTCCCAGGGTTAGCACCCCCATGTACAATCGCAGGTTTAGAATCCCCATATACAGACACAGTGCTGGAATCCCCATGTACAGTCCCATGGTTCGAAGCCCCATGTACAGTCCCAGGATTGGAATTGCCATGTACAGTCCCAGGTTTGGAATCCCCATGTACAGTACCAGGTTTGGAATCCCCATGTACACTCCCAGGGTTGGAAACACCGTGACCAGTCGTGGGTTGGAATCCCAATGTATAGTCCCAGGTTTCGAATCCCCAAATACAGTCCCAGGGTTAGAATCGCCACGTACAGCCCCGGGGTTGGAATCCCCATGTACAGTCCCAGGGTTGGAATCCGCATGACCAGTCGCGGGTTGGAATCCCCATGTAGAGTCCGAGGTTTGGAATCCCCATGTTCAGTCCCAGTGTTGGAATCCCCATGTGCAGTCCCAGGGTTAGAATCCCCATATACGGTCCCAGGGTTAGAATCCCCATTTACAGTCCCAGGTTTAGAATCGCCACGTACAGTCCCAGGGTTGGAATCCCCATGTACAGTCCCAGGGTTCGAATTCCCATGTACAATCCCAGGTTTGGAATCCCCATGTAGAATCTCAGGGTTGGAATCCCCATGTACATTCCCGGGTTCGGAATCCCCATGTACAGCCTCAGGCTTCGAATCCCCATGTACAGTCCCAGGGATCGAATTCCCAGGTACAATCCCAAGGTTGGAAACCCCATGTACAGTTCTTGGGTTAGAATCACCATGTACAATACCAGGGTTGGAATCCCCATGTACAGTCCCAGGGCTGGAAAACCCTTGTAAAGTCTCAGGTTTGGAATCCCCATGTATAGTCCCAGGATTGGAATCCCCATGTACAGTCCCAGGTTTAGAATCGCCATGTACAGTCCCAGGGTTGGAATCCCCATGTACAGTCCCAGGGTTGGAATCCCCAGGTACAGTCCCAGGTTTGGAATCCCCATGTACAGTCCTAGGGTTTGAATCCCCATGCACAGTCCCAGGGCTGGAATCCCCATGTACAGTCCCAGGGTTGGAATCCCCATGTACAATACCAGGGTTGGAATCCCCATGTAGAATCCCAGGGCTGGAAACCCCTTGTACAGTCTCAGCTTTGGAATCCCCATGTATAGTCTCAGGCTTGGAATGCCCATGTATAGTCCCAGGGATAGAATATAATGTACAGTCCCAGATTTAGAATACCCATGTACAGTCCAAGGGTTGGAATCCACATGCACAGTCCCAGGGTTAGAATCCCCATGTACAGTCCCAGGGTTGTAATCCCCATCTACAGTCCCAGGTTTGAAATCCCCATGTACAGTCCCAGGGTTGGAATTCCCAAGTACAGTCCCAGGTTTGGAATCCCCATGTACAGTCTCAGGTTTGGAATCCCCATGGACAGGTCCAGTGTTTGAATTCCCATGTAAAGTCCCAGGGTTGGAATCCCCATATACAGACCCAGTGTTGGAATCCCCATGAACTGTATCAAGGTTGGAATCCCCATGTACAGTCCCAGGGTCAGAATCCCCATGTACAGTCCCAGGGTTGGAATCCCCATGTACAGTCCCAGGGTTGGAATCCCAATATACAGTCCCACGGTTGGCATCTCCATGTACAGTCCCAGAGCTGGAACCCGCATGTACAATCACAGGGTTTGAATCCCCATGGACATTCCCAGGGTTGGAAAACTCATATACATTCCCAGGGTTGGAAACGCCATGCCTAGTCCCAGGGTTACAATCCACATATACAGTCCAAGGGATGGAATCCCCATGTACAGTCCCAGTGTTAGAATCCCCATGTACAGTCCCAGGGTTGGAGTCCCCATGTACAATCCCAGGGTTAGAATCCCATTGTACAGTTCCAGGGTTGGAATCCCCAAGTAGAGGTCCAGTTATGGAAGACCAATGACCAGTCCCAGGGTTGGAATCCCCATGTTCAGTCCCAGGGTTAGAATCCCCATGTACAGTCCCAGGGTTAGAAACCCCATGTACAGTCCCAGGGTTGGAAACCCCGTGTACAGTCCCAGGGTTGCAAATTCCATGTAGATTCCCAGGGTTGCTGGGTCAGAATCCTCATGTACATTCCCTGGGTTAGAATCCCCATGTACAGTCCTAGGGTTGGAATCCCCATGTACAGTCCTAGGGTTGGAATCCCCATGTACAGTCCCAGTTTCGAAATCAGCATATACAGTCCCAGGGTTGGAATCCCCATGCACAGTCCCAGGGCTGGAATCCCCATGTACAGTCCCAGTGTTTGAATCCCCATGTACAGTCCCAGGGCTGTAAACCCCGTGTACAGATCCAGTGTTGCAAACTCCATGTACAGTCCCATGCTTGCTATCCCCATGTTCAGTGCAAGGGTCTGAATCCCCATGTACATTCCCTGGGTAAGAATCCCCATGTACAGTCCCAGGTTTGGAATCCCCATGTACAGTCCCAGGGTTGGAATCCCCATGTAGAGTCCCAGGTTTGGAATTCCCATGCACAGTCCCAGGGCTGGATTCCCCATGTAAAATCCCAGGGTTGGAATCCCCATGCAAAGTATTAAGGTTGGAATCTGCATGTTCAGACCCGGGTTTGGAATCTCCATGTGCAGCCCCAGGGTCAGAATCCCCATGTGCAGTCCCAGGGTCAGAATCCCCATGTAAAGTCCCAGGGTTTGAATCCCCTTGTACAGTCCCAGGGTTCAAATCCACATGTTGAGTCCCAAGGTTAGAAAACCCGTGTATATTCCCAGGGTTAGCAACCCCATGTACAATCGCAGGTTTAGAATCCCCATATACAGACCCAGTGCTGGAATCCCCATGTACAGTCCCATGGTTCGAATCCCCATGTACAGTCCCAGGATTGGAATTCCCATGTGCAGTTCCAGGGTTGGAATCCCCATGTACAATCCCAGGTTTGGAATCCCCATGTAGAATCCCAGGGTTGGAATCCCCATGTACAGTCCCAGGTTTGGAATCCCCATGTACAGACTCAGGGTTGGAATCTCCATGTACAGTCAAAAGGATCGAATTCCCAGGTACAGTCCCAAGGTTGGAATTCCCATGTACAGTTCCAGGGTTGGAATCCCCATGTACAGTGCCAGGTTTGGAATCCCCATGTACAGTCCCAGGGTTGGAATCCCCATGTTCAGTCCCAGGGTTGGATTCGGCATGTGCTATTCCAGGGTCGGAATCCCCATGTAGAGACACAGGGCTGGAATCCCAATGTACAGTCCCAGGGTTAGAATCCCCAAATACAGTCCCCGGGTTAGAATCGCCACGTACAGTCCCGGGGTTGGAATCCCCATGTACAGTCCCAGGGTTGGAATCCCCATGACCAGTCGTGGGTTGGAATCCCCATGTAGAGTCCGAGGTTTGGAATCCCCATGTTCAGTCCCAGTATTGGAATCCCCATGTGCAGTCCCAGGGTTAGAATCCCCATATACGGTCCCAGGGTTAGAATCCCCATTTACAGTCCCAGGTTTCGAATCGCCACGTACAGTCCCAGGGTTGGAATCCCCATGTACAGTCCCAGGGTACGAATTCCCATGTACAATCCCAGGTTTGGAATCCCCATGTAGAATCCCAGGGTTGGAATCCCCATGTACAGTCCCAGCTTTGGAATCCCCATGTACAGACTCAGGGTTGGAATCCCCATGTACAGTCAAAAGGATCGAATTCCCAGGTACAGTCCCAAGGTTGGAATCCCCATGTACAGTTCCAGGGTTGGAATCCACATGTACAATACCAGGGTTGGAATCCCCATTTGCAGTCCCAGGGCTGGAAAAACCTTGTAAAGTCTCAGGTTTGGAATCCCCATGTATAGTCCCAGGATTGGAATCCCCATGTACAGTCCCAGGTTTAGAATCCCCATGTACAGTCCCAGGGTTGGAATCCCCAGGTACAGTCCCAGGTTTGGAATCCCCATGTACAGTCCCAGGGTTTGAATCCCCATGCACAGTCCCAGGGCTGGAATCCCCATGTACAGTCCCAGGTTTGGAATCCCCATGTACAATACCAGGGTTGGAATCCCCATGTACAGTCCCAGGGCTGGAAACCCCTTGTACAGTCTCAGCTTTGGAATCCCCATGTATAGTCTCAGGCTTGGAATCCCCATGTATAGTCCCAGGGATAGAATACCATGTACAGTCCCAGATTTGGAATACCCATGTGCAGTCCAAGGGTTGGAATCCCCATGTACAGTCCCAGGGTTAGAATCCCCATGTACAGTCCCAGGGCTGGAATCCCCATCTGCAGTCCCAGGTTTGGAATCCCCATGTACAGTCCCAGGGTTGGAATTCCCATGTACAGTCCCAGGTTTGGAATTCCCATGCACAGTCCCAGGGCTGGATTCCCCATGTAAAATCCCAGGGTTGGAATCCCCATGCAAAGTATTAAGGTTGGAATCTGCATGTTCAGACCCGGGTTTGGAATCTCCATGTGCAGCCCCAGGGTCAGAATCCCCATGTGCAGTCCCAGGGTCAGAATCCCCATGTAAAGTCCCAGGGTTTGAATCCCCTTGTACAGTCCCAGGGTTCAAATCCACATGTTGAGTCCCAAGGTTAGAAAACCCGTGTATATTCCCAGGGTTAGCAACCCCATGTACAATCGCAGGTTTAGAATCCCCATATACAGACCCAGTGCTGGAATCCCCATGTACAGTCCCATGGTTCGAATCCCCATGTACAGTCCCAGGATTGGAATTCCCATGTGCAGTTCCAGGGTTGGAATCCCCATGTACAATCCCAGGTTTGGAATCCCCATGTAGAATCCCAGGGTTGGAATCCCCATGTACAGTCCCAGGTTTGGAATCCCCATGTACAGACTCAGGGTTGGAATCTCCATGTACAGTCAAAAGGATCGAATTCCCAGGTACAGTCCCAAGGTTGGAATTCCCATGTACAGTTCCAGGGTTGGAATCCCCATGTACAGTGCCAGGTTTGGAATCCCCATGTACAGTCCCAGGGTTGGAATCCCCATGTTCAGTCCCAGGGTTGGATTCGGCATGTGCTATTCCAGGGTCGGAATCCCCATGTAGAGACACAGGGCTGGAATCCCAATGTACAGTCCCAGGGTTAGAATCCCCAAATACAGTCCCCAGGTTAGAATCGCCACGTACAGTCCCGGGGTTGGAATCCCCATGTACAGTCCCAGGGTTGGAATCCCCATGACCAGTCGTGGGTTGGAATCCCCATGTAGAGTCCGAGGTTTGGAATCCCCATGTTCAGTCCCAGTGTTGGAATCCCCATGTGCAGTCCCAGGGTTAGAATCCCCATATACGGTCCCAGGGTTAGAATCCCCATTTACAGTCCCAGGTTTAGAATCGCCACGTACAGTCCCAGGGTTGGAATCCCCATGTACAGTCCCAGGGTACGAATTCCCATGTACAATCCCAGGTTTGGAATCCCCATGTAGAATCCCAGGGTTGGAATCCCCATGTACAGTCCCAGCTTTGGAATCCCCATGTACAGACTCAGGGTTGGAATCCCCATGTACAGTCAAAAGGATCGAATTCCCAGGTACAGTCCCAAGGTTGGAATCCCCATGTGCAGTTCCAGGGTTGGAATCCACATGTACAATACCAGGGTTGGAATCCCCATTTACAGTCCCAGGGCTGGAAAAACCTTGTAAAGTCTCAGGTTTGGAATCCCCATGTATAGTCCCAGGATTGGAATCCCCATGTACAGTCCCAGGTTTAGAATCCCCATGTACAGTCCCAGGGTTGGAATCCCCAGGTACAGTCCCAGGTTTGGAATCCCCATGTACAGTCCCAGGGTTTGAATCCCCATGCACAGTCCCAGGGCTGGAATCCCCATGTACAGTCCCAGGTTTGGAATCCCCATGTACAATACCAGGGTTGGAATCCCCATGTACAGTCCCAGGGCTGGAAACCCCTTGTACAGTCTCAGCTTTGGAATCCCCATGTATAGTCTCAGGCTTGGAATCCCCATGTATAGTCCCAGGGATAGAATACCATGTACAGTCCCAGATTTGGAATACCCACGTGCAGTCCAAGGGTTGGAATCCCCATGTACAGTCCCAGGGTTAGAATCCCCATGTACAGTCCCAGGGCTGGAATCCCCATCTGCAGTCCCAGGTTTGGAATCCCCATGTACAGTCCCAGGGTTGGAATTCCCATGTACAGTCCCAGGGCTGGAATCCCCATCTGCAGTCCCAGGTTTGGAATTCCCATGTACAGTCCCAGGGTTGGAATCCCCATCTGCAGTCCCAGGTTTGGAATCCCCATGTACAGTCCCAGGGTTGGAATCCCCATATACAGTCCCAGTGTTGGAATCCCCATGAACTGTATCAAGGTTGGAATCCCCATGTACAGTCCCAGGGTCAGAATCCCCATGTACATTCCCAGGGTTGGAATCCCTTTGTACAGTCCTGGGGTAGAATCCCCATGTACAGTCCCAGGGTTGGAAGCCCCATGTACAGTCCCAGGGTTGGAATCCTCATGTACAGTTACAGGTTTGGAATCCCCATGTACAGGTCTAGGTTTGGAAGACCCATGACCAGTCCCAGGTTTGGAATCCCCATGTACAGTACCAGGGTTAGAATCCCCATGTACAATCACAGGGTTAGAATCCCCATTTACATTCCCATGGTTAGAATCCACATGTACAGTCCCAGGTTTGGAATCCGCATGTCCAGTCCCGGTTTTGGAATTCCCATGTACAATCCAATGTTTGGAATCCCCGTGCACAGTCCCAGGGTTGGAAGCCCCATGCACAGTTCCAGGGATGGAATCCCCATGTACAGTCCCATGGTTAGAATACCCATGTAAAGTCCCAGGGTTGGAATGTCCATGCACAGACCCTGTGTTTTATTTCCATGTAAAGTCCCAGTGTCAGAATCCCCATCTACATTCCCAGGGTTGGAATCCCTATGTGCAGTCCCAGGGGTAGAATCCCCATGTACAGACCCAGGGCTGAAATCCCAATATACAGTCCCAGGGTTAGATCCACATAGACAGACCCAGGGTTAGAATCCCCATGTACAGTCCCAGGGTTAGAATCCCCATTTACAGTCCCAGGGTTAGAATGCCCACATGCAGTCCCAGGGTTGGAATCCCCATGTACAGTCCCAGGGTTCGAATTCCCATTTACAGTCCCAGGGTTGGAATCCCCATGTACTGTCCCAGGGTTGGAAACCCCATGTACAGTCCCAGGATTGGAATCCCCATGTACAGTCCCAGGTTTGGAACCCCCATGTACAGTCCCAGGTTTGGAATCCTAATATACAGTCCCAGGGTTGGAATCTCCATTTACAGTCCCAGGGTTAGAATTCCCATGTTCAGTCCCAAGGCTGGAATCTCCATGCTCAGTCCCAGGTTTGGAATTCCCATTTACAGCCCCAGGGGTAGAATCCCCATGTACAGTCCAAGGGTTAGAAACCAATTAAAGAGACCCAGGGCTGAAATCCCAATTTACAGTCCCAGGGTGAGAACCCACATGTACAGTCCCAGGCTGAAATCCCAATGTACAGTCCCAGGGTGAGAACCCACATGTACAGTCCCAGGTTGGAATCCCCATGTACAGTCCCAAGTTTAGAATCCCCATGTACAGTCCCAGGGTTAGAATACCCATGTACAGCCCTATGCTGGAATCCCCATGTAGAATCCCATGTTTGGAATCCCCATGTACAGTCCCAGGATTAGAATACCCATGTGCAGGTCCAGGGTTCGAATCCACATGTACAGACCCAGGGCTGGAATCCCAATGTACAGTCCCAGGGTTAGAATCCCCTTGTACAGTCCCAGGGGTAGAAACCCCATGTACACTCCCAGGTTTAGAATCCCCATTTACAGTCCCAGGGTTGGAATGCCCATGTACACTCCCAGGGTTGGAATCCCCATGTACTATTTAAACTAGAACTAGGGGGCATAGTCTTAGAATAAGGGGCTGCTCTTTCAAAACTGCGATGAGGAGGAACTACTTCACTCAGAGGGTGGTAGGTCCATGGAATATGCTGCCGCAATAAGCTGCAGAAGCTACACCATTACATAAATTTAAAACAGAAATAGACAGTTTCCTTGAAGTAAAGGGAATTAAGGGTTACGGGGAGCAGGCAGGAATTTGGACATGAGTCTAGGTTCGGATCGGACATGGCCCTGTGGGTAGCGGAGAGGGCCCAGGGGCCGTGTAGCCTCATCCTGCTCCTATTTCGTGTGTCTAATTCTGTTAGATTCAGGAGATGGTTCTATGATAGTAGATTGGCGGTTAGGATCAGATCAGCCATGATCTTATTGAATGGCGGAGCAGGCTCGAGGGGCCGATTGGCCTACTGCTGCTCCTATTTCTTATGTTCTTATGCTCTTATGTTCTTAGTCCCAGGGTTCGAATTCCCATGTAGCGTCCCAGGGTTGGAATCCCCATGTAGAATCCCAGGGTTAGAATCCCCAAGTACTCTCCCTAGGGTAGAATCCCCATGTACATTCTCAGGGTTGGAATCCCCGTGTTCTGTCCGAGAGTTGGAATCCCCATGTACATTCCCAGGTTTAGAATCCCCATGTACAGTCCCAGGTTTGGAATCCCCATGTACATTCCCGGGGCTGGGAACCCCTAGTACAGTCCCAGGTTTGGAATTCCCATGTACAGTCCCAGGGTTGGAATCCCCATGTACAGGTCTAGGATGGAAGACCCATGACCAGTCCCAGGGTTGGAATCCTTCTGTTCAGTCCCAGGGTAAGAATACCCATGTACAGTCCCAGGGTTAGAATCCCCATGTCTCGTCCCAGGTTTGGAAACGCCATGTACAGTCCCAGGGTTGCAAACTCCATGTACAGTCCCATGCTTGCTATCCCCATGTTCAGTGCCAGGGTCAGAATCCCCTTGTACATTCACTGGTTTAGAATCGCCATGTAGAAACCCAGGGTTAGAATCCACATTTACAGTCCCAGG
Organism: Somniosus microcephalus; assembly: GCF_052327205.1. Lineage (NCBI taxonomy): Eukaryota > Metazoa > Chordata > Chondrichthyes > Squaliformes > Somniosidae > Somniosus > Somniosus microcephalus. Next base: position 131,766,947 of record NC_140990.1, read on the forward strand.
GCTGGAATCCCCATTTACAGTCCCAGGGTTGGATTCCCCATGTACAATCCAAGGTTTGGAATCCCCATGTACAGTCCCAGGGTTAGAATCCCCATGTACAGTCACAGAGTTAGAATCCCCATGTAAATTCCCAGGATTGGAATACCCATGTACAGTCCCAGGGTTGGAATCCCCATGTACAGTCCCAGGTTTGGTATCACCATGTACAGTTCCAGTGTCTGAATCCCCATGTAAATTCCCAGGGTTGGAATCCGCATGTACAGTCCCAGGGCTGGAATCCCCATGTACAGTCCCAGTGCTGGACTCCCTATGCACTTTATCAAGGTTGGAATCTGCATGTTCAGGCCCGGGGTTGGAATCCCCATGTACAGTCCCAAGGCTGGAATCCCCATGTTCAGTCCCAGGCTTTGAATCCCCATGTACACTCCTAGGGTAAGAATCCCCATGTACAGTCCCAAGGGTGGAATACCCATGTTCAGTCCCAGGGTTGGAATCCCCATGTACAGTCCCAGGGTTAGAATCCCCATGTAAAGTCCCAGGGTTAGAATCCCCATGTACATTCCCGGGTTGGAATCGCCATGTACAGGTCTAGGGTTGGAAGACCCATGACCAGTCCCAGTGTTGGAATCCACATGTTCAGTCCCAGGGTTAGTATACTCATCTACAGTCCCAGTGTTAGAATCCCCATGTACCGTCCCAGGTTTGGAAACCCCATGTACATTCCCAATGTTGCAACCTCCATGTGCAGTCCCAGGTTTGCTATCCACATGTTCAGTGCCAGGGTCAGAATCCCCATGTACATTCCCTGGGTTAGAATCCCCATGTAGAGTCCCAGGGTTTGAATCCCCAAGTACAGTCCCAGGGTTGGCATCCCCATGTAGAGTCCCAGGTTTGGATTCCCCATGTACAGTCCCAGGTTTGGATTCCCCATGTACAGTCCCAGGGTTAGAATCCCCATGTACAGTCCCAGGGATAGAATCCCCATGTACAGTCCAAGGGTTGGAATCCCCATGTACAGTCCCAGGGCTGGAAACCCCTTGCATAGTCCCAGGGTTGTAATCCCCATGTAAAGTTCCTGGGTTGGAATCCCCATAAACATTCCCAGGGTTGGAATCCCCATGTATAGTCCCAAGGTTACAATCCTCATGTACAGTCTCAGGGTTGGAATCCCCATGTACAGTCCCAGGGTTGGTATATCCATGTACAGTCCCAGGGCTGGAATCCCCATGTACAATCGTAGGGTTGGTATCTCCACGTACATTCCCAAGGTTGGAATACCCATGCACTGTATCAAGGTTGGATACTGCATGTTAAGGCCCGGGGTTGGAATCCCCGTTTGCAGTCCCAGGATCAGAATCCCCATGTGCATTCCCAGGGTTGGAATCCCCATGTACCGTCCCAGGGTTGAAATCCACATGTTCAGTCCAAGGGTCAGAAACCCCATGTATAGTCCGAGGGTTAGTATACCCATGTACAATCCCAGGTTTAGAATCCCCATGCACAGTCCCAGGGTTGGAATCCCCATGTACTGTCCCAGGTTTGGAACCCCCATGTACAGTCCCAGGTTTGGAATCCCCATATACAGTCCCAGGGTTGGAATCTCCATTTACAGTCCCAGGGTTAGAATTCCCATGTTCAGTCCCAAGGCTGGAATCTCCATGCTCAGTCCCAGGGCTGGAATCCCCATGTACAGTCCCAGGTTTGGAATTCCCATTTACAGCCCCAGGGGTAGAATCCCGATGTACAGTCCAAGGGTTAGAACCCACATAAAGAGACCCAGGGCTGAAATCCCAATGTACAGTCCCAGGGTGAGAACCCACATGTACAGTCCCAGGCTGAAATCCCAATGTACAGTCCCAGGGTGAGAACCCACATGTACAGTCCCAGGTTGGAATCCCCATGTACAGTCCCAGGTTTAGAATCCCCATGTACAGTCCCAGGGTTAGAATACCCATGTACAGCCCTAGGCTGGAATCCCCATGTAGAGTCCCATGTTTGGAATCCCCATGTACAGTCCCAGGGTTAGAATACCCATGTGCAGGTCCAGGGTTCGAATCCACATGTACAGACCCAGGGCTGGAATCCCAATGTACAGTCCCAGGGTTAGAATCCCCTTGTACAGTCCCAGGGGTAGAAACCCCATGTACACTCCCAGGTTTAGAATCCCCATTTACAGTCCCAGGGTTGGAATGCCCATGTACACTCCCAGGGTTGGAATCCCCATGTACTATTTAAACTAGAACTTGGGGGCATAGTCTTAGAATAAGGGGCTGCTCTTTCAAAACTGCGATGAGGAGGAACTACTTCACTCAGAGGGTGGTAGGTCCATGGAATATGCTGCCCCAATAAGCTGTAGAAGCTACACCATTACATAAATTTAAAACAGAAATAGACAGTTTCCCAGAAGTAAAGGGAATTAAGGGTTACGGGGAGCAGGCAGGAATTTGGACATGAGTCTAGGTTCGGATCGGACATGGCCCTGTGGGTAGCGGAGAGGGCCCAGGGGCCGTGTAGCCTCATCCTGCTCCTATTTCGTGTGTCTAATTCTGTTAGATTCAGGAGATGGTTCTATGATAGTAGATTGGCGGTTAGGATCAGATCAGCCATGATCTTATTGAATGGCGGAGCAGGCTCGAGGGGCCGATTGGCCTACTGCTGCTCCTATTTCTTATGTTCTTATGCTCTTATGTTCTTAGTCCCAGGGTTCGAATTCCCATGTAGAGTCCCAGGGTTGGAATCCCCATGTAGAATCCCAGGGTTAGAATCCCCAAGTACTCTCCCTAGGGTAGAATCCCCATGTACATTCTCAGGGTTGGAATCCCCGTGTTCTGTCCGAGAGTTGGAATCCCCATGTACATTCCCAGGTTTAGAATCCCCATGTACAGTCCCAGGTTTGGAATCCCCATGTACATTCCCAGGGCTGGGAACCCCTAGTACAGTCCCAGGTTTGGAATTCCCATGTACAGTCCCAGGGTTGGAATCCCCATGTACAGGTCTAGGATGGAAGACCCATGACCAGTCCCAGGGTTGGAATCCTTCTGTTCAGTCCCAGGGTAAGAATACCCATGTACAGTCCCAGGGTTAGAATCCCCATGTCTCGTCCCAGGTTTGGAAACGCCATGTACAGTCTCAGGGTTGCAAACTCCATGTACAGTCCCATGCTTGCTATCCCCATGTTCAGTGCCAGGGTCAGAATCCCCTTGTACATTCACTGGGTTAGAATCGCCATGTAGAAACCCAGGGTTAGATTCCCCATTTACAGTCCCAGGGTTGGAATCCCCATTTACAATCCCAGGGTTGGATTCCCCATGTACAATCCAAGATTTGGAATCCCCATGTACAGTCCCAGGGTTAGAATCCCCATGTACAGTCACAGAGTTAGAATCCCCATGTAAATTCCCAGGATTGGAATACCCATGTACAGTCCCAGGGTTGGAATCCCCATGTACAGTCCCAGGTTTGGTATCACCATGTACAGTCCCAGTGTCTGAATCCCCATGTAAATTCCCAGGGTTGGAATCCGCATGTACAGTCCCAGGGCTGGAATCCCCATGTACAGTCCCAGTGCTGGAGTCCCTATGCGCTTTATCAAGGTTGGAATCTGCATGTTCAGGCCCGGGGTTGGAATCCCCATGTACAGTCCCAGGCTTGGAATCCCCATGTACAATCCCAGGGTTAGAATTCCCATGTACAGTCCCAAGGCTGGAATCCCCATGTTCAGTCCCAGGCTTTGAATCCCCATGTACACTCCTCGGGTAAGAATCCCCATGTACAGTCCCAAGGGTGGAATACCCATGTTCAGTCCCAGGGTTGGAATCCCCATGTACAGTCCCAGGGTTAGAATCCCCATGTACAGTCCCAGGGTTAGAATCCCCATGTACATTCCCGGGTTGGAATCGCCACGTACAGGTCTAGGGTTGGAAGACCCATGACCAGTCCCAGTGTTGGAATCCACATGTTCAGTCCCAGGGTTAGTATACTCATCTACAGTCCCAGTGTTAGAATCCCCATGTACCGTCCCAGGTTTGGAAACCCCATGTACATTCCCAATGTTGCAACCTCCATGTGCAGTCCCAGGTTTGCTATCCACATGTTCAGTGCCAGGGTCAGAATCCCCATGTACATTCCCTGGGTTAGAATCCCCATGTAGAGTCCCAGGGTTTGAATCCCCAAGTACAGTCCCAGGGTTGGCATCCCCATGTAGAGTCCCAGGTTTGGATTCCCCATGTACAGTCCCAGGTTTGGATTCCCCATGTACAGTCCCACGGTTAGAATCCCCATGTACAGTCCCAGGGATAGAATCCCCATGTACAGTCCAAGGGTTGGAATCCCCATGTACAGTCCCAGGTTTGGAATCCCCATGTACAATCCTAGGGTTAGAATCCCCATGTACAATCCCAAGGGTGGAATACCCATGTTCAGTCCCAGGGTTGGAAACCCCATATACAGGCGCAGGTTTAGAATCCCCATGTACAGTCCCAGGGTTAGAATCCGCATGTACAGTCCCGCGTTGGAATCCCCATGTAGAGTCCCAGGGCTTTAATCCCCATGTACAGTCCCAAGGTTGGACTCCCCATGTGCAGTTCCAGGGTTGGAATCCCCTTGTACAGATCCAGGGCTGGATTCCCAATGTACAATCCCAGGCTTAGAATCCCCATGTAGAGTCCCAGGGTTAGAATCCCCATGTACAGTCCCAGGGTTAGAATCGCTATGTACAGTCCCAGGGTCCGAAATCCCATGTAGAGTCCCAGGGTTAGAATCGCTATGTACAGTCCCAGGTTTGGAATCCCCGTGTTCTGTCCGAAAGTTGGAATCCCCATGTACATTCGCAGGTTTATAATCCCCATATACAGTCCCAGGTTTGGAATCCCCATGTACATTCCCAGGGCTGGGAACCCCTTGTACATTCCCAGGTTTGGAATCCTCATGTACAGTCCCAGGTTTAGAATTCCCATGTACAGTCCCAGGGTTGGAATCCCCATGTACAGTCCCAGGTTTGGAATCCCCATATGCAGTCCCAGGGTTGGGATCTCCATTTACAGTCCCAGGGTTAGAATTCCCATGTTCAGTCCCAAGGCTGGAATCTCCATGCTCAGTCCCAGGGCTGGAATCCCCATGTACAATCCCAGGTTTGGAATTCCCATTTACAGCCCCAGGGGTAGAATCCCCATGTACAGTCCAAGGGTTAGAAACCACATAAAGAGACCAAGGGCTGAAATCCCAATGTACAGTGCCAGGGTGAGAACCCACATGTACAGTCCCAGGCTGAAATCCCAATGTACAGTCCCAGGGTGAGAACGCACATGTACAGTCCCAGGTTGGAATCCCCATGTACAGTCCCAGGTTTAGAATCCCCATGTACAGTCCCAGGGTTAGAATACCCATGTACAGTCCCAGGCTGGAATCCCCATGTAGAGTCCCATGTTTGGTATCCCCATGTACAGTCCCAGGGTTAGAATACCCATGTGCAGGTCCAGGGTTCGAATCCACATGTACAGACCCAGGGCTGGAATCCCAATGTACAGTCCCAGGGTTAGAATCCCCATGTACATACCCAGGGATAGAAACCCCATGTACACTCCCAGGGTTAGAATCCCCATTTACAGTCCCAGTGTTGGAATGCCCACGTACAGTCCCAGGGTTGGAATCCCCATGTACTATTAAAACTAGAACTAGGGGGCATAGACTTAGAATAAGGGGTTGCTCTTTCAAAACTGCGATGAGGAGGAACTACTTCCCTCAGAGGGTGGTAGGTCCATGGAATATGCTGCCCCAATAAGCTGTAGAAGCTACACCATTACATAAATTTAAAACAGAAATAGACAGTTTCCTAGAAGTAAAGGGAATTAAGGGTTATGGGGAGCAGGCAGGAATTTGGACATGAGTCTAGGTTCGGATCGGACATGGCCCTGTGGGTAGCGGAGAGGGCCCAGGTGCCATGTAGCCTCATCCTGCTCCTATTTCGTGTGTCTAATTCTGTTAGATTCAGGAGATGGTTCTATGATAGTAGATTGGCGGTTAGGATCAGATCAGCCATGATCTTATTGAATGGCAGAGCAGGCTCGAGGGGCCGATTGGCCTACTGCTGCTCCTATTTCTTATGTTCTTATGTTCTTATGTTCTTAGTCCCAGGGTTCGAATTCCCATGCAGAGCCCCAGGGTTGGAATCCCCATGTAGAGTCCCAGGGTTAGAATCCCCAAGTACTCTCCCTAGGGTAGAAGCCCCATGTACATTCCCAGGGTTGGAATCCCCGTGTTCTGTCCGAGAATTGGAATCCCCATGTACATTCCCAGGTCTAGAATCCCCATGTACAGTCCCAGGTTTGGAATCCCCATGTACATTCCCAGGGCTGGGAACCCCTTGTACAGTCCCAGGTTTGGAATTCCCATGTACAGTCCCAGGGTTGGAATCCCCATGTACAGGTCTAGGATGGAAGACCCATGACCAGTCCCAGGGTTGGAATCCTTCTGTTCAGTCCCAGGGTAAGAATACCCATGTACAGTCCCAGGGTTAGAATCCCCATTTCTCGTCCCAGGTTTGGAAACGCCATGTACAGTCCCAGGGTTGCAAACTCCATGTACAGTCCCATGCTTGCTATCCCCATGCTCAGTGCCAGGGTCAGAATCCCCTTGTACATTCACTGGGTTAGAATCGCCATGTAGAAACCCAGGGTTAGAATCCCCATTTACAGTCCCAGGGTTGGAATCCCCATTTACAGTCCCAGGGTTGGATTCCCCATATACAATCCAAGGTTTGGAATCCCCATGTACAGTCCCAGGGTTAGAATCCCCATGTACAGTCACAGAGTTAGAATCCCCATGTAAATTCCCAGGATTGGAATACCCATGTACAGTCCCAGTGCTGGAATCCCTATGCACTTTATCAAGGTTGGAATCTGCATGTTCAGGCCCTGGGTTGGAATCCCCATGTACAGTCCCAGGGTTGGAATCCCCATGTACAGTCCCAGGGTTAGAATTCCCATGTACAGTCCCAAGGCTGGAATCCCCATGTTCAGTCCCAGGCTTTGAATCCCCATGTACACTCCTAGGGTAAGAATCCCCATGTACAGTCCCAAGGGTGGAATACCCATTTACAGTCCCAGGGTTGGAATCCCCATTTACAGTCCCAGGGTTGGATTCCCCATGTACAATCCAAGGTTTGGAATCCCCATGTACAGTCCCAGGGTTAGAATCCCCATGTACAGTCACAGAGTTAGAATCCCCATGTAAATTCCCAGGATTGGAATACCCATGTACAGTCCCAGGGTTGGAATCCCCATGTACAGTCCCAGGATTGGTATCACCATGTACAGTCCCAGTGTCTGAATCCCCATGTAAATTCCCAGGGTTGGAATCCGCATGTACAGTCCCAGGGCTGGAATCCCCATGTACAGTCCCAGTGCTGGAATCCCTATGCACTTTATCAAGGTAGGAATCTGCATGTTCAGGCCCGGGGTTGAAATCCCCATGTACAGTCCCAGGGTTGGAATCCCCATGTACAGTCCCAGGGTTAGAATTCCCATGTACAGTCCCAAGGCTGGAATCCCCATGTTCAGTCCCAGGCTTTGAATCCCCATGTACACTCCTAGGGTAAGAATCCCCATGTACAGTCCCAAGGGTGGAATACCCATGTTCAGTCCCAGGGTTGGAATCCCCATGTACAGTCCCAGGGTTAGAATCCCCATGTACAGTCCCAGTGTTAGAATCCCCATGTACCGTCCCAGGTTTGGAAACCCCATGTACATTCCCAATGTTGCAACCTCCATGTGCAGTCCCAGGGTTGCTATCCACATGTTCAGTGCCAGGGTCAGAATCCCCATGTACATTCCCTGGGTTAGAATCCCCATGTAGAGTCCCAGGGTTTGAATCCCCAAGCACAGTCCCAGGGTTGGAATCCCCATGTAGAGTCCCAGGTTTGGATTCCCATGTACAGTCCCAGGTTTGGATTCCCCATGTACAGTCCCAGGGTTAGAATCCCCATGTACAGTCCCAGGGATAGAATCCCCATGTACAGTCCAAGGGTTGGAATCCCCATGTACAGTCCCAGGTTTGGAATCCCCATCTACAGTCCCAGGGTTGGAAACCCCATATACAGGCCCAGGGTTAGAATCCCCATGTACAGTCCCAGGGTTAGAATCCGCATGTACAGTCCTGGTTTGGAATCCCCATGTAGAGTCCAAGGGTTGTAATCCCCATATACAGTCCCAGGGTTGGAAACCCCATGTACATTTCCAGGGCTGGAATCCCCATGTACAGTCCCAGTGTTGGCATCCCCATTTACAGTCCTAGGGGTAGAATCCCCATGTACAGTCCAAGGGTTAGAATCCACATGTACAGACCCAGGGCTGAAATCCCAATGTACAGTCCCATGTTAGAACCCACATGTACAGTCCCAGGGTTAGCATCCCCATGTACAGTACCAAGGCTGGAATCCCCGTGTTCAGTCCCAGGGTTGGAATCCCAATGTAGAGTCCCAGGGTTAGAATTCCCATGTACAGTCCCAAGGCTGGAATCCCCATGTTCTGTCCCAGGCTTTGAATCCCCATGTACACTCCTAGGGCAAGAATCCCCATGTACAGTCCCAAGGGTGGAATACCCATTTACAGTCCCAGGGTTGGAATCCCCATTTACAGTCCCAGGGTTGGAATCCCCATTTACAGTCCCAGGGTTGGATTCCCCATGTACAATCCAAGGTTTGGAATCCCCATGTACAGTCCCAGGGTTAGAATCCCCATGTACAGTCACAGAGTTAGAATCCCCATGTAAATTCCCAGGATTGGAATACCCATGTACAGTCCCAGGGTTGGAATCCCCATGTACAGTCCCAGGTTTGGTATCACCATGTACAGTCCCAGTGTCTGAATCCCCATGTAAATTCCCAGGGTTGGAATCCGCATGTACAGTCCCAGGGCTGGAATCCCCATGTACAGTCCCAGTGCTGGAATCCCTATGCACTTTATCAAGGTTGGAATCTGCATGTTCAGGCCCGGGGTTGGAATCCCCATGTACAGTCCCAGGGTTGGAATCCCCATGTACAGTCCCAGGGTTAGAATTCCCATGTACAGTCCCAAAGCTGGAATCCCCATGTTCAGTCCCAGGCTTTGAATCCCCATGTACACTCCTAGGGTAGGAATCCCCATGTACAGTCCCAAGGGTGGAATACCCATGTTCTGTCCCAGGGTTGGAATCCCCATGTACAGTCCCAGGGTTAGAATCCCCATGTACAGTCCCAGGATTAGAATCCCCATGTACATTCCCGGGTTGGAATCGCCATGTACAGGTCTAGGGTTGGAAGACCCATGACCAGTCCCAGGGTTGGAATCCACATGTTCAGTCCCAGGGTTAGTATACTCATCTACAGTCCCAGTTTTAGAATCCCCATGTACCGTCCCAGGTTTGGAAACCCCATGTACACTCCCAATGTTGCAACCTCCATGTGCAGTCCCAGGTTTGCTATCCACATGTTCAGTGCCAGGGTCAGAATCCCCATGTACATTCCCTGGGTTAGAATCCCCATGTAGAGTCCCAGGGTTTGAATCCCCAAGTACAGTCCCAGGGTTGGCATCCCCATGTAGAGTCCCAGGTTTGGATTCCCCATGTACAGTCCCAGGTTTGGATTCCCGATGTACAGTCCCAGGGTTAGAATCCCCATGTACAGTCCCAGGGATAGAATCCCCATGTACAGTCCAAGGGTTGGAATCCCCATGTACAGTCCCAGGGCTGGAAACCCCTTGCATAGTCCCAGGGTTGTAATCCCCATGTAAAGTCCCTGTGTTGGAATCCCCATAAACATTCCCAGGGTTGGAATCCCCATGTATAGTCCCAAGGTTACAATCCCCATGTACAGTCTCAGGGTTGGAATCCCCATGTACAGTCCCAGGGTTGGAATATCCATGTACAGTCCCAGGGCTGGAATCCCCATGTACAATCGCAGGTTTGGTATCTCCACGTACATTCCCAAGGTTGGAATCCCCATGCACTGTATCAAGGTTGGATACTGCATGTTAAGGCCCGGGTTTGGAATCCCCGTGTGCAGTCCCAGGATCAGAATCCCCATGTACATTCCCAGGGTTGGAATCCCCATGTACCGTCCCAGGGTTGAAATCCACATGTTCAGTCCAAGGGTCAGAAACCCCATGTATAGTCCGAGGGTTAGAATACCCATGTACAATCCCAGGTTTAGAATCCCCATGCACAGTCCCAGGGTTGGAATCCCCATGTCCTGACCCAGGGTTGGAAACCCCATGTACAGTCCCAGGATTGGAATCCCCATGTACAGTCCCAGGTTTGGAACCCCCATGTACAGTCCCAGGTTTGGAATCCCCATATACAGTCCCAGGGTTGGAATCTCCATTTACAGTCCCAGGGTTAGAATTCCCATGTTCAGTCCCAAGGCTGGAATCTCCATGCTCAGTCCCAGGGTTGGAATCCCCATGTACAGTCCCAGGTTTGGAATTCCCATTCACAGCCCCAGGGGTAGAATCCCCATGTACAGTCCAAGGGTTAGAAACCACATAAAGAGACCCAGGGCTGAAATCCCAATTTACAGTCCCAGGGTGAGAACCCACATGTACAGTCCCAGGCTGAAATCCCAATGTACAGTCCCAGGGTGAGAACCCACATGTACAGTCCCAGGTTGGAATCCCCATGTACAGTCCCAGGTTTAGAATCCCCATGTACAGTCCCAGGGTTAGAATACCCATGTACAGCCCTAGGCTGGAATCCCCATGTAGAGTCCCATGTTTGGAATCCCCATGTACAGTCCCAGGGTTAGAATACCCATGTGCAGGTCCAGGGTTCGAATCCACATGTACAGACCCAGGGCTGGAATCCCAATGTACAGTCCCAGGGTTAGAATCCCCTTGTACAGTCCCAGGGGTAGAAACCCCATGTACACTCCCAGGTTTAGAATCCCCATTTACAGTCCCAGGGTTGGAATGCCCATGTACACTCCCAGGGTTGGAATCCCCATGTACTATTTAAACTAGAACTAGGGGGCATAGTCTTAGAATAAGGGGCTGCTCTTTCAAAACTGCGATGAGGAGGAACTACTTCACTCAGAGGGTGGTAGGTCCATGGAATATGCTGCCCCAATAAGCTGTAGAAGCTACACCATTACATAAATTTAAAACAGAAATAGACAGTTTCCTAGAAGTAAAGGGAATTAAGGGTTACGGGGAGCAGGCAGGAATTTGGACATGAGTCTAGGTTCGGATCGGACATGGCCCTGTGGGTAGCGGAGAGGGCCCAGGGGCCGTGTAGCCTCATCCTGCTCCTATTTCGTGTGTCTAATTCTGTTAGATTCAGGAGATGGTTCTATGATAGTAGATTGGCGGTTAGGATCAGATCAGCCATGATCTTATTGAATGGCGGAGCAGGCTCGAGGGGCCGATTGGCCTACTGCTGCTCCTATTTCTTATGTTCTTATGCTCTTATGTTCTTAGTCCCAGGGTTCGAATTCCCATGTAGAGTCCCAGGGTTGGAATCCCCATGTAGAATCCCAGGGTTAGAATCCCCAAGTACTCTCCCTAGGGTAGAATCCCCATGTACATTCTCAGGGTTGGAATCCCCGTGTTCTGTCCGAGAGTTGGAATCCCCATGTACATTCCCAGGTTTAGAATCCCCATGTACAGTCCCAGGTTTGGAATCCCCATGTACATTCCCAGGGCTGGGAACCCCTAGTACAGTCCCAGGTTTGGAATTCCCATGTACAGTCCCAGGGTTGGAATCCCCATGTACAGGTCTAGGATGGAAGACCCATGACCAGTCCCAGGGTTGGAATCCTTCTGTTCAGTCCCAGGGTAAGAATACCCATGTACAGTCCCAGGGTTAGAATCCCCATGTCTCGTCCCAGGTTTGGAAACGCCATGTACAGTCCCAGGGTTGCAAACTCCATGTACAGTCCCATGCTTGCTATCCCCATGTTCAGTGCCAGGGTCAGAATCCCCTTGTACATTCACTGGGTTAGAATCGCCATGTAGAAACCCAGGGTTAGATTCCCATTTACAGTCCCAGGGTTGGAATCCCCATTTACAGTCCCAAGGGTGGAATACCCATTTACAGTCCCAGGGTTGGAATCCCCATTTACAGTCCCAGGGTTGGATTCCTCATGTACAATCCAAGATTTGGAATCCCCATGTACAGTCCCAGGGTTAGAATCCCCATGTACAGTCACAGAGTTAGAATCCCCATGTAAATTCCCAGGATTGGAATACCCATGTACAGTCCCAGGGTTGGAATCCCCATGTACAGTCCCAGGTTTGGTATCACCATGTACAGTCCCAGTGTCTGAATCCCCATGTAAATTCCCAGGGTTGGAATCTGCATGTTCAGGCCCGGGGTTGAAATCCCCATGTACAGTCCCAGGGTTGGAATCCCCATGTACAGTCCCAGGGTTAGAATTCCCATGTACAGTCCCAAGGCTGGAATCCCCATGTTCAGTCCCAGGCTTTGAATCCCCATGTACACTCCTAGGGTAAGAATCCCCATGTACAGTCCCAAGGGTGGAATACCCATGTTCAGTCCCAGGGTTGGAATCCCCATGTACAGTCCCAGGGTTAGAATCCCCATGTACAGTCCCAGTGTTAGAATCCCCATGTACAGTCCAAGGGTTGGAATCCCCATGTACAGTACCAGGTTTGGAAACCCCATGTACATTCCCAATGTTGCAACCTCCATGTGCAGTCCCAGGGTTGCTATCCACATGTTCAGTGCCAGGGTCAGAATCCCCATGTACATTCCCTGGGTTAGAATCCCCATGTAGAGTCCCAGGGTTTGAATCCCCAAGCACAGTCCCAGGGTTGGAATCCCCATGTAGAGTCCCAGGTTTGGATTCCCATGTACAGTCCCAGGTTTGGATTCCCCATGTCCAGTCCCAGGGTTAGAATCCCCATGTACAGTCCCAGGGATAGAATCCCCATGTACAGTCCAAGGGTTGGAATCCCCATGTACAGTCCCAGGTTTGGAATCCCCATCTACAGTCCCAGGGTTGGAAACCCCATATACAGGCCCAGGGTTAGAATCCCCATGTACAGTCCCAGGGTTAGAATCCGCATGTACAGTCCTGGGTTGGAATCCCCATGTAGAGTCCAAGGGTTGTAATCCCCATATACAGTCCCAGGGTTGGAAACCCCATGTACATTCCCAGGGCTGGAATCCCCATGTACAGTCCCAGTGTTGGCATCCCCATTTACAGTCCTAGGGGTAGAATCCCCATGTACAGTCCAAGGGTTAGAATCCACATGTACAGACCCAGGGCTGAAATCCCAATGTACAGTCCCATGTTAGAACCCACATGTACAGTCCCAGGGTTAGCATCCCCATGTACAGTACCAAGGCTGGAATCCCCGTGTTCAGTCCCAGGGTTGGAATCCCAATGTAGAGTCCCAGGGTTAGAATTCCCATGTACAGTCCCAAGGCTGGAATCCCCATGTTCTGTCCCAGGCTTTGAATCCCCATGTACACTCCTAGGGCAAGAATCCCCATGTACAGTCCCAAGGGTGGAATACCCATTTACAGTCCCAGGGTTGGAATCCCCATTTACAGTCCCAGGGTTGGAATCCCCATTTACAGTCCCAGGGTTGGATTCCCCATGTACAATCCAAGGTTTGGAATCCCCATGTACAGTCCCAGGGTTAGAATCCCCATGTACAGTCACAGAGTTAGAATCCCCATGTAAATTCCCAGGATTGGAATACCCATGTACAGTCCCAGGGTTGGAATCCCCATGTACAGTCCCAGGTTTGGTATCACCATGTACAGTCCCAGTGTCTGAATCCCCATGTAAATTCCCAGGGTTGGAATCCGCATGTACAGTCCCAGGGCTGGAATCCCCATGTACAGTCCCAGTGCTGGAATCCCTATGCACTTTATCAAGGTTGGAATCTGCATGTTCAGGCCCGGGGTTGGAATCCCCATGTACAGTCCCAGGGTTGGAATCCCCATGTACAGTCCCAGGGTTAGAATTCCCATGTACAGTCCCAAAGCTGGAATCCCCATGTTCAGTCCCAGGCTTTGAATCCCCATGTACACTCCTAGGGTAGGAATCCCCATGTACAGTCCCAAGGGTGGAATACCCATGTTCTGTCCCAGGGTTGGAATCCCCATGTACAGTCCCAGGGTTAGAATCCCCATGTACAGTCCCAGGGTTAGAATCCCCATGTACATTCCCGGGTTGGAATCGCCATGTACAGGTCTAGGGTTGGAAGACCCATGACCAGTCCCAGGGTTGGAATCCACATGTTCAGTCCCAGGGTTAGTATACTCATCTACAGTCCCAGTTTTAGAATCCCCATGTACCGTCCCAGGTTTGGAAACCCCATGTACACTCCCAATGTTGCAACCTCCATGTGCAGTCCCAGGTTTGCTATCCACATGTTCAGTGCCAGGGTCAGAATCCCCATGTACATTCCCTGGGTTAGAATCCCCATGTAGAGTCCCAGGGTTTGAATCCCCAAGTACAGTCCCAGGGTTGGCATCCCCATGTAGAGTCCCAGGTTTGGATTCCCCATGTACAGTCCCAGGTTTGGATTCCCGATGTACAGTCCCAGGGTTAGAATCCCCATGTACAGTCCCAGGGATAGAATCCCCATGTACAGTCCAAGGGTTGGAATCCCCATGTACAGTCCCAGGGCTGGAAACCCCTTGCATAGTCCCAGGGTTGTAATCCCCATGTAAAGTCCCTGGGTTGGAATCCCCATAAACATTCCCAGGGTTGGAATCCCCATGTATAGTCCCAAGGTTACAATCCCCATGTACAGTCTCAGGGTTGGAATCCCCATGTACAGTCCCAGGGTTGGAATATCCATGTACAGTCCCAGGGCTGGAATCCCCATGTACAATCGCAGGTTTGGTATCTCCACGTACATTCCCAAGGTTGGAATCCCCATGCACTGTATCAAGGTTGGATACTGCATGTTAAGGCCCGGGTTTGGAATCCCCGTGTGCAGTCCCAGGATCAAAATCCCCATGTACATTCCCAGGGTTGGAATCCCCATGTACCGTCCCAGGGTTGAAATCCACATGTTCAGTCCAAGGGTCAGAAACCCCATGTATAGTCCGAGGGTTAGAATACCCATGTACAATCCCAGGTTTAGAATCCCCATGCACAGTCCCAGGGTTGGAATCCCCATGTCCTGACCCAGGGTTGGAAACCCCATGTACAGTCCCAGGATTGGAATCCCCATGTACAGTCCCAGGTTTGGAACCCCCATGTACAGTCCCAGGTTTGGAATCCCCATATACAGTCCCAGGGTTGGAATCTCCATTTACAGTCCCAGGGTTAGAATTCCCATGTTCAGTCCCAAGGCTGGAATCTCCATGCTCAG
Organism: Somniosus microcephalus; assembly: GCF_052327205.1. Classification (NCBI taxonomy): domain Eukaryota; kingdom Metazoa; phylum Chordata; class Chondrichthyes; order Squaliformes; family Somniosidae; genus Somniosus; species Somniosus microcephalus. The sequence goes on from NC_140990.1 coordinate 131,782,273, forward strand.
TCCCAGGGTTGGAATCCCCATGTACAGTCCCAGGTTTGGAATTCCCATTTACAGCCCCAGGGGTAGAATCCCCATGTACAGTCCAAGGGTTAGAAACCACATAAAGAGACCCAGGGCTGAAATCCCAATTTACAGTCCCAGGGTGAGAACCCACATGTACAGTCCCAGGCTGAAATCCCAATGTACAGTCCCAGGGTGAGAACCCACATGTACAGTCCCAGGTTGGAATCCCCATGTACAGTCCCAGGTTTAGAATCCCCATGTACAGTCCCAGGGTTAGAATACCCATGTACAGCCCTAGGCTGGAATCCCCATGTAGAGTCCCATGTTTGGAATCCCCATGTACAGTCCCAGGGTTAGAATACCCATGTGCAGGTCCAGGGTTCGAATCCACATGTACAGACCCAGGGCTGGAATCCCAATGTACAGTCCCAGGGTTAGAATCCCCTTGTACAGTCCCAGGGGTAGAAACCCCATGTACACTCCCAGGTTTAGAATCCCCATTTACAGTCCCAGGGTTGGAATGCCCATGTACACTCCCAGGGTTGGAATCCCCATGTACTATTTAAACTAGAACTAGGGGGCATAGTCTTAGAATAAGGGGCTGCTCTTTCAAAACTGCGATGAGGAGGAACTACTTCACTCAGAGGGTGGTAGGTCCATGGAATATGCTGCCCCAATAAGCTGTAGAAGCTACACCATTACATAAATTTAAAACAGAAATAGACAGTTTCCTAGAAGTAAAGGGAATTAAGGGTTACGGGGAGCAGGCAGGAATTTGGACATGAGTCTACGTTCGGATCGGACATGGCCCTGTGGGTAGCGGAGAGGGCCCAGGGGCCGTGTAGCCTCATCCTGCTCCTATTTCGTGTGTCTAATTCTGTTAGATTCAGGAGATGGTTCTATGATAGTAGATTGGCGGTTAGGATCAGATCAGCCATGATCTTATTGAATGGCGGAGCAGGCTCGAGGGGCCGATTGGCCTACTGCTGCTCCTATTTCTTATGTTCTTATGCTCTTATGTTCTTAGTCCCAGGGTTCGAATTCCCATGTAGAGTCCCAGGGTTGGAATCCCCATGTAGAATCCCAGGGTTAGAATCCCCAAGTACTCTCCCTAGGGTAGAATCCCCATGTACATTCTCAGGGTTGGAATCCCCGTGTTCTGTCCGAGAGTTGGAATCCCCATGTACATTCCCAGGTTTAGAATCCCCATGTACAGTCCCAGGTTTGGAATCCCCATGTACATTCCCAGGGCTGGGAACCCCTAGTACAGTCCCAGGTTTGGAATTCCCATGTACAGTCCCAGGGTTGGAATCCCCATGTACAGGTCTAGGATGGAAGACCCATGACCAGTCCCAGGGTTGGAATCCTTCTGTTCAGTCCCAGGGTAAGAATACCCATGTACAGTCCCAGGGTTAGAATCCCCATGTCTCGTCCCAGGTTTGGAAACGCCATGTACAGTCCCAGGGTTGCAAACTCCATGTACAGTCCCATGCTTGCTATCCCCATGTTCAGTGCCAGGGTCAGAATCCCCTTGTACATTCACTGGGTTAGAATCGCCATGTAGAAACCCAGGGTTAGATTCCCATTTACAGTCCCAGGGTTGGAATCCCCATTTACAGTCCCAAGGGTGGAATACCCATTTACAGTCCCAGGGTTGGAATCCCCATTTACAGTCCCAGGGTTGGATTCCCCATGTACAATCCAAGATTTGGAATCCCCATGTACAGTCCCAGGGTTAGAATCCCCATGTACAGTCACAGAGTTAGAATCCCCATGTAAATTCCCAGGATTGGAATACCCATGTACAGTCCCAGGGTTGGAATCCCCATGTACAGTCTCAGGTTTGGTATCACCATGTACAGTCCCAGTGTCTGAATCCCCATGTAAATTCCCAGGGTTGGAATCCGCATGTACAGTCCCAGGGCTGGAATCCCCATGTACAGTCCCAGTGCTGGAGTCCCTATGCACTTTATCAAGGTTGGAATCTGCATGTTCAGGCCCGGGGTTGGAATCCCCATGTACAGTCCCAGGCTTGGAATCCCCATGTACAGTCCCAGGGTTAGAATTCCCATGTACAGTCCCAAGGCTGGAATCCCCATGTTCAGTCCCAGGCTTTGAATCCCCATGTACACTCCTAGGGTAAGAATCCCCATGTACAGTCCCAAGGGTGGAATACCCATGTTCAGTCCCAGGGTTGGAATCCCCATGTACAGTCCCAGGGTTAGAATCCCCATGTGCAGTCCCAGGGTTAGAATCCCCATGTACATTCCCGGGTTGGAATCGCCACGTACAGGTCTAGGGTTGGAAGACCCATGACCAGTCCCAGTGTTGGAATCCACATGTTCAGTCCCAGGGTTAGTATACTCATCTACAGTCCCAGTGTTAGAATCCCCATGTACCGTCCCAGGTTTGGAAAGCCCATGTACATTCCCAATGTTGCAACCTCCATGTGCAGTCCCAGGTTTGCTATCCGCATGTTCAGTGCCAGGGTCAGAATCCCCATGTACATTCCCTGGGTTAGAATCCCCATGTAGAGTCCCAGGGTTTGAATCCCCAAGTACAGTCCCAGGGTTGGCATCCCCATGTAGAGTCCCAGGTTTGGATTCCCCATGTACAGTCCCAGGTTTGGATTCCACATGTACAGTCCCAGGGTTAGAATCCCCATGTACAGTCCCAGGGATAGAATCCCCATGTACAGTCCAAGGGTTGGAATCCCCATGTACAGTCCCAGGGTTGGAATCCTCATGTACAATCCTAGGGTTAGAATCCCCATGTGCAGTCCCAAGGGTGGAATACCCATGTTCAGTCCCAGGGTTGGAAACCCCATATACAGGCGCAGGTTTAGAATCCCCATGTACAGTCCCAGGGTTAGAATCCGCATGTACAGTCCCTCGTTGGAATCCCCATGTAGAGTCCCAGGGTTGTAATCCCCATGTACAGTCCCAAGGTTGGACTCCCCATGTGCAGTTCCAGGGTTGGAATCCCCTTGTACACATCCAGGGCTGGATTCCCAATGTACAATCCCAGGCTTAGAATCCCCATGTAGAGTCCCAGGGTTAGAATCCCCATGTACAGTCCCAGGGTTAGAATCGCTATGTACAGTCCCAGGGTCCGAAATCCCATGTAGAGTCCCAGGGTTAGAATCGCTATGTACAGTCCCAGGTTTGGAATCCCCGTGTTCTGTCCGAAAGTTGGAATCCCCATGTACATTCGCAGGTTTATAATCCCCATATACTGTCCCAGGTTTGGAATCCCCATGTACATTCCCAGGGCTGGGAACCCCTTGTACATTCCCAGGTTTGGAATCCTCATGTACAGTCCCAGGTTTAGAATTCCCATGTACAGTCCCAGGGTTGGAATCCCCATGTACAGTCCCAGGTTTGGAATCCCCATATGCAGTCCCAGGGTTGGAATCTCCATTTACAGTCCCAGGGTTAGAATTCCCATGTTCAGTCCCAAGGCTGGAATCTCCATGCTCAGTCCCAGGGCTGGAATCCCCATGTACAGTCCCAGGGCACAGCCCCAGGGGTAGAATCCCCATGTACAGTCCAAGGGTTAGAAACCACATAAAGAGACCAAGGGCTGAAATCCCAATGTACGGTGCCAGGGTGAGAACCCACATGTACAGTCCCAGGCTGAAATCCCAATGTACAGTCCCAGGGTGAGAACGCACATGTACAGTCCCAGGTTGGAATCCCCATGTACAGTCCCAGGTTTAGAATCCCCATGTACAGTCCCAGGGTTAGAATACCCATGTACAGTCCCAGGCTGGAATCCCCATGTAGAGTCCCATGTTTGGTATCCCCATGTACAGTCCCAGGGTTAGAATACCCATGTGCAGGTCCAGGGTTCGAATCCACATGTACAGACCCAGGGCTGGAATCCCAATGTACAGTCCCAGGGTTAGAATCCCCATGTACAGTCCCAGGGATAGAAACCCCATGTACACTCCCAGGGTTAGAATCCCCATTTACAGTCCCAGTGTTGGAATGCCCACGTACAGTCCCAGGGTTGGAATCCCCATGTACTATTTAAACTAGAACGAGGGGGCATAGACTTAGAATAAGGGGCTGCTCTTTCAAAACTGCGATGAGGAGGAACTACTTCCCTCAGAGGGTGGTAGGTCCATGGAATATGCTGCCCCAATAAGCTGTAGAAGCTACACCATTACATAAATTTAAAACAGAAATAGACAGTTTCCTAGAAGTAAAGGGAATTAAGGGTTACGGGGAGCAGGCAGGAATTTGGACATGAGTCTAGGTTCGGATCGGACATGGCCCTGTGCGTAGCGGAGAGGGCCCAGGGGCCATGTAGCCTCATCCTGCTCCTATTTCGTGTGTCTAATTCTGTTAGATTCAGGAGATGGTTCTATGATAGTAGATTGGCGGTTAGGATCAGATCAGCCATGATCTTATTGAATGGCAGAGCAGGCTCGAGGGGCCGATTGGCCTACTGCTGCTCCTATTTCTTATGTTCTTATGTTCTTATGTTCTTAGTCCCAGGGTTCGAATTCCCATGCAGAGCCCCAGGGTTGGAATCCACATGTAGAGTCCCAGGGTTAGAATCCCCAAGTACTCTCCCTAGGGTAGAATCCCCATGTACATTCCCAGGGTTGGAATCCCCGTGTTCTGTCTGAGAATTGGAATCCCCATGTACATTCCCAGGTCTAGAATCCCCATGTACAGTCCCAGGTTTGGAATCCCCATGTACATTCCCAGGGCTGGGAACCCCTTGCACAGTCCCAGGTTTGGAATTCCCATGTACAGTCCCAGGGTTGGAATCCCCATGTACAGGTCTAGGATGGAAGACCCATGACCAGTCCCAGGGTTGGAATCCTTCTGTTCAGTCCCAGGGTAAGAATACCCATGTACAGTCCCAGGGTTAGAATCCCCATGTCTTGTCCCAGGTTTGGAAACGCCATGTACAGTCCCAGGGTTGCAAACTCCATGTACAGTCCCATGCTTGCTATCCCCATGCTCAGTGCCAGGGTCAGAATCCCCTTGTACATTCACTGGGTTAGAATCGCCATGTAGAAACCCAGGGTTAGAATCCCCATTTACAGTCCCAGGGTTGGAATCCCCATTTACAGTCCCAGGGTTGGATTCCCCATGTACAATCCAAGGTTTGGAATCCCCATGTACAGTCCCAGGGTTAGAATCCCCATGTACAGTCACAGAGTTAGAATCCCCATGTAAATTCCCAGGATTGGAATACCCATGTACAGTCCCAGGGTTGGAATCCCCATGTACAGTCCCAGTGCTGGAATCCCTATGCACTTTATCAAGGTTGGAATCTGCATGTTCAGGCCCTGGGTTGGAATCCCCATGTACAGTCCCAGGGTTGGAATCCCCATGTACAGTCCCAGGGTTTTGAATTCCCATGTACAGTCCCAAGGCTGGAATCCCCATGTTCAGTCCCAGGCTTTGAATCCCCATGTACACTCCTAGGGTAAGAATCCCCATGTACAGTCCCAAGGGTGGAATACCCATTTACAGTCCCAGGGTTGGAATCCCCATTTACAGTCCCAGGGTTGGATTCCCCATGTACAATCCAAGGTTTGGAATCCCCATGTGCAGTCCCAGGGTTAGAATCCCCATGTACAGTCACAGAGTTAGAATCCCCATGTAAATTCCCAGGATTGGAACACCCATGTACAGTCCCAGGGTTGGAATCCCCATGTACAGTCCCAGGATTGGTATCACCATGTACAGTCCCAGTGTCTGAATCCCCATGTAAATTCCCAGGGTTGGAATCCGCATGTACAGTCCCAGGGCTGGAATCCCCATGTACAGTCCCAGTGCTGGAATCCCTATGCACTTTATCAAGGTAGGAATCTGCATGTTCAGGCCCGGGGTTGAAATCCCCATGTACAGTCCCAGGGTTGGAATCCCCATGTACAGTCCCAGGGTTAGAATTCCCATGTACAGTCCCAAGGCTGGAATCCCCATGTTCAGTCCCAGGCTTTGAATCCCCATGTACACTCCTAGGGTAAGAATCCCCATGTACAGTCCCAAGGGTGGAATACCCATGTTCAGTCCCAGGGTTTGAATCCCCAAGCACAGTCCCAGGGTTGGAATCCCCATGTAGAGTCCCAGGTTTGGATTCCCATGTACAGTCCCAGGTTTGGATTCCCCATGTACAGTCCCAGGGTTAGAATCCCCATGTACAGTCCCAGGGATAGAATCCCCATGTACAGTCCAATGGTTGGAATCCCCATGTACAGTCCCAGGTTTGGAATCCCCATCTACAGTCCCAGGGTTGGAAACCCCATATTCAGGCCCAGGGTTAGAATCCCCATGTGCAGTCCCAGGGTTAGAATCCGCATGTCCAGTCCTGGGTTGGAATCCCCATGTAGAGTCCCAGGGTTGTAAGCCCCATATACAGTCCCAGGGTTGGAAACCCCATGTACATTCCCAGGGCTGGAATCCCCATGTACAGTCCCAGTGTTGGCATCGCCATTTACAGTCCTAGGGGTAGAATCCCCATGTACAGTCCAAGGGTTAGAATCCACATGTACAGACCCAGGGCTGAAATCCCAATGTACAGTCCCATGTTAGAACCCACATGTACAGTCCCAGGGTTAGCATCCCCATGTACAGTACCAAGGCTGGAATCCCCGTGTTCAGTCCCAGGGTTGGAATCCCAATGTCGAGTCCCAGGGTTAGAATTCCCATGTACAGTCCCAAGGCTGGAATCACCATAGAAACATAGAGATAGGAACAGGAGTTGGCCATTCGGCCCTTCGAGCCTGCTCCGCCATTCAATGAGATCATGGCTGATCTTCGTCTGAGATCATAGCTGATCTTACCAGTTCAGTACACCGTCCCCGCCTTTTCTCCGTAACCCTTAATCCCCTTAGCCTTCAGAAATATATCCAATTCTCTCTTGAAAATATTTATTGAATTAGCCTTCACAGCCCTCTGTGGCAGGGAATTCCACAGGCTCACCACTCTTTGAGTGAAGAAATTCTTCCTCATCTCTGTTTTAAATGATTTGCCCGCTATTTTTAGACTGTGGCCCCTGGTTCTGTGCTCCCCGGCCATTGGAAACATTCTCTCTGAATTCAGCCTGTCCAGGCCTGCCATAATTTTATATGTTTCGATGAGATCCCCTCTCAATCTTCTAAACTCCAGTGAGTACAAGCCCAAACTATTTAATCTCTCTTCATAGGTCATTCCCGCCATTCCAGGTATCAGCCTGGTGAATCGCCGTTGCACTCCCTCCATGGCAAGAACATCCTTCCGCAGATGGGGCGACCAAAACTGTACACAATACTCCAGATGCGGTCTCACCAGCACCTTGTACAGCTGTAGTAAGGTATCCCTATTCCTATACTCGAACCCCCTTGATATGAAGGCCAACATACCATTTGCCTTCTTGATCGCCTGTTGCACCTGCATGCTCTCCTTCAGTGACTGGTGCACAAGAACACCCAGGTCCCTCTGCACTTCCCCATCTCCCAATCTATTGCCATTTAGATAATAATCTACCCTCCTGTTTTTACCCCCAAAGTGGATAACCTCGCATTTATCCACATTATAGTGCATCTGCCACGTATCTGCCCATTCCCCCAACCTGTCCAAATCGCACTGTAGCCTCCTGACATCCTCATCAGAGCCCACCCCTCCTCCTAGTTTAGTGTCGTCAGCGAATTTGGAAATATTGCATCCAATTCCCTGATCCAGATCATTTATATATATTGTGAACAGCTGGGGTCCCAGGACAGATCCTTGCGGCACCCCGCTGGTCACTGCCTGCCACTCCGAAAACGAGCCGTTTATTCCAACTCTCTGTTTTCTATCCGCCAGCCAGTTCTCTATCCACGTTAATACTTTGCCCCCAATCCCATGAGCCTTAATTTTGCATGATAATCTTTTGTGTGGAACCTTATCGAAGGCTTTCTGGAAGTCAAGGTACACCACATCCACTGGCTCTCCCCCATCTATTTTACCAGTTACTTCCTCAAAAAATTCCAGCAGATTAGTCAAACACGATTTACCCTTTGTAAATCCATGTTGACTCTGTCCGATCCTTTCCCCATTTGTCAAGTGCTCCGCTATTTTATCCTTAATAATGGACTCTAGCATTTTGCCCACAACCGATGTAAGGCTTACTGGTCTATAATTCCCTGCTTTCTCTCTACCCCCCTTTTTAAATATTGGGGTAACATTAGCTACCCTCCAATCCACGGGTACTGTTCCCGAGTCAATGGAGTTCCGGAAGATGATCCTTAGAGCATCTGCTATCTCCAGGGCCACCTCCTTAAGTACCCTAGGATGTAGTTTATCAGGCCCCGGGGATTTGTCGGCCTTCAGTCCCCTCAACTTACCCAACACCATATCCCTAGAGATACTAATTTCTGTCAGCTCCTCCCTCTCATTAGTCCCTATGTTTGCCGATATTCCTGGGAGGTTATTTGTGTCCTCCTTTGTGAATACAGAACCAAAGTATGAGTTTAATTGGTCTGCCATTTCCTTATTCTCCATTATATATTCTCCCGAATCGGACTGCAAGGGACCGACTTGGGATTTTACCAGTCTTTTCCTCCTGATATACCGATAAAAGCTTTTGCAGTCTGTCTTTATGTTTGCTGCAAGTTTACTTTCGTATTCTATTTTCCCCTTCCTGATTAATCCCTTTGTCCTCTTTTGCTGTATCCTGTACTGCCCCCAATCTTCCGGTCTGGTGCTTTTTTTTGCCAGTTGATATGCCCTTTTTTTTGATTTTATGCTGTCCCTAATTTCCCTCGTTATCCACGGTTGAGTCACCTTTTTAGGTTTATTTTTATGCCAAACCGGTATAAACATGTTCTGGAATTCTTCCATTCTATCTTTGAATGCTTGCCATTGTCTCTCCACTGTCAATCCCCCCAGAAACACCACCCAATCAATCTTACCCAATTCCCGTCTCATACCCTCGTAATTCCCTTTATTTAAGTTCTGGACCTTAGTCTCTGATTCAATTTCCTCACTCTCCATCTCGACTGAGAGCTCGATCATATTATGATCGCTCTGACCCAAGGGGCCTCGTACAAGAAGATTGCTGATAAGTCCCTTCTCATTGCACAATACCCAGTCTGAAATGGCCTGATCTCGAGTCGGCTCCTCGACATATTGGTCCAGATAACCGTCCCGAAAACATTCCAGGAATTCCTCCTCCTCAGAATTTTTACTAATTTGGGTAGTCCAATCAATATGTAAATTAAAGTCACCCATGATGACAGCTGTGCTCTTATCGCACGCTTCTCTAATTTCCCTTTTTATGCCTTCCCTCACCTCCATATTACTATTTGGAGGCCTATATATCACACCCACTAACGTTTTCCTCCCCTTGCTATTTCTCATTTCTACCCAAACAGATTCCGTTTCATCCGAGTTAATATCCTTCCTTTCCATTGCATTAATCCCCTCCTTTACCAGCAATGCTACCCCACCTCCCCTACCTTTTTGCCGATCCTTCCTAAATATTGTATATCCCTGGATGTTAAGTTCCCAGCCTTGCCCACCCTGCAGCCACGTTTCTGTAATCCCAATCAAATCATACTTGTTTACCTCTATTTCCACAACTAATTCATCCACCTTGTTCCTAATGCTTCTAGCATTAAGATACAAAGCCTTCAGGCTTGCTTTTTTCACACTCTCATTATGAATTAGTTTGGCCCTTTGTGTTTCTCTCCTTTGCTTATTGCTTCTCACCTTTCTACCATCTATTTCTGACTTCATATGACTTCCCTCTTTTCCACTACCTAGGTTCCCATCCCCCTGCCAAATTAGTTTAAATCCTCCCGAACCGCCCTAGAAAATATTACCCCGAGGACATCGGCTCCCTCACAGTTCAGGTGTAGACCGTCCCCTTGGTCCCCGCACCATGTTCTGTCCCAGGCTTTGAATCCCCATGTACACTCCTAGGGGAAGAATCCCCATGTACAGTCCCAAGGGTGGAATACCCATTTACAGTCCCAGGGTTGGAATCCCCATTTACAGTCCCAGGGTTGGATTCCCCATGTACAATCCAAGGTTTGGAATCCCCATGTACAATCCCAGGTTTAGAATCCCCATGAACAGTCACAGAGTTAGAATCCCCATGTAAATTCCCAGGATTGGAATACACATGTACAGTCCCAGGGTTGGAATCCCCATGTACAGTCCCAGGTTTGGTATCACCATGTACAGTCCCAGTGTCTGAATCCCCATGTAAATTCCCAGGGTTGGAATCCGCATGTACAGTCCCAGGGCTGGAATCCCCATGTACAGTCCCAGTGCTGGAATCCCTATGCACTTTATCAAGGTTGGAATCTGCATGTTCAGGCCCGGGGTTGGAACCCCCATGTACAGTCCCAGGGTTGGAATCCCCATGTACAGTCCCAGGGTTAGAATTCCCATGTACAGTCCCAAGGCTGGAATCCCCATGTTCAGTCCCAGGCTTTGAATCCCCATGTACACTCTTAGGGTAGGAATCCCCATGTACAGTCCCAAGGGTGGAATAGCCATGTTCAGTCCCAGGGTTGGAATCCCCATGTACAGTCCCAGGGTTAGAATCCCCATGTACAGTCCCAGGGTTAGAATCCCCATGTACATTCCCGGGTTGGAATCGCCATGTACAGGTCTAGGGTTGGAAGACCCATGACCAGTCCCAGGGTTGGAATCCACATGTTCAGTCCCAGGGTTAGTATACTCATCTACAGTCCCAGTGTTAGAATCCCCATGTACCGTCCCAGGTTTGGAAACCCCATGTACATTCCCAATGTTGCAACCTCCATGTGCAGTCCCAGGGTTGCTATCCACATGTTCAGTGCCAGGGTCAGAATCCCCATGTACATTCCGTGGGTTAGAATCCCCATGTAGAGTCCCAGGGTTTGAATCCCCAAGTACAGTCCCAGGGTTGGAATCCCCATGTAGAGTCCCAGGTTTGGATTCCCCATGTACAGTCCCAGGTTTGGATTCCCCATGTACAGTCCCAGGGTTAGAATCCCCATGTACAGTCCCAGGGATAGAATCCCCATGTACAGTCCAAGGGTTGGAATCCCCATGTACAGTCCCAGGTTTGGAATCCCCATCTACAGTCCCAGCGTTGGAAACCCCATATACAGGCCCAGGGTTAGAATCCCCATGTACAGTCCCAGGGTTAGAATCTGCATGTACAGTCCTGGGTTGGAATCCCCATGTAGAGTCCCAGGGTTGTAATCCCCATATACAGTCCCAGGGTTGGAAACCCCATGTACATTCCCAGGGCTGGAATCCCCATGTACAGTCCCAGTGTTGGCATCCCCATTTACAGTCCTAGGGGTAGAATCCCCATGTACAGTCCAAGGGTTAGAATCCACATGTACAGACCCAGGGCTGAAATCCCAATGTACAGTCCCATGTTAGAACCCACATGTACAGTCCCAGGGTTAGCATCCCCGTGTTCAGTCCCAGGGTTGGAATCCCAATGTAGATTCCCAGGGTTAGAATTCCCATGTACAGTCCCAAGGCTGGAATCCCCATGGTCAGTCCCAGGGTTGGAATCCCCATGTACAGTCCCAGGGTTAGAATTCTCATGTAGAGTCCCAGGTTTGGTATCCCCATATACAATCCCAGGGTTGCAATACCCATGTGCAGTTTAAGGGTTGGAATCCCCATGTACAGACCCAGGGCTGGAATCCCAATGTAGAGTCCCAGGCTTAGAATCCCCATGTACAGTCCCAGGTTTAGAATCGCTATGTACAGTCCCAGGGTTCGAAATCCCATGTAGAATCCCAGGGTTAGAATCGCTATGTACAGTCCCAGGGTTGGAATCCCCGTGTTCTGCCCGAGATTTGGAATCTCCATGTACATTCCCAGGTTTAGAATCCCCATATACAGTCCCAGGTTTGGAATCCCCATGTACATTCCCAGGGCTGGGAACCCCTTGTACAGTCCCAGGTTTGGAATCCTCATGTACAGTCCCAGGTTTAGAGTTCCCATGTACAGTCCCTTGGTTGGAATTCCCATGTCCAGTCCCAGTGTTGGAATCCCCATCTACAAGTCTAGGTTTGGAAGACCGATGACCAGTCCCAGGGTTGGAATCCTTATGTTCAGTCCAAGGGTTGGAATCCTTATGTGCAGTCCCAGGGTTAGAATCCCCATGTACCGTCCCAGGTTTGGAAAAGCCATGTACAGTCCCAGGGTTGCAACCTCCATGTACAGTCCCATGATTGCTATCCCCATGTTCAGTGCCAGGGTCAGAATCCCCATGTACATTCCCTGGGTTAGAATCCCCATGTACAGTCCCAGGGTTGGAATCCCCATGTACAGTCCCAGGGTTGGATTCCCCATGTACAGTCCCAGGTTTGGAATCCCCATGTACAGTCCCAGGGGTAGAATCCCCATGTACAGCCCCAGAGTTAGAATCCCCATGTACAGCCCAAGGGTTGGAATCACCATGTACGGACCCAGGGTTGGAATCCGCATGTACAGTCCCAGGGTTGGAATCCCCATATACAGTCCGAGGTTTGGAATCCCCATGTACAGTCCCAGGGTTGGTATCCCCATGTACAATCCCAGTGTCTGAATCCCCATGTAACGTCCTAGGTTTGGAATCCGCATGTACAGTCCCAGGGCTGGAATCCCCATGTACAATCCCAGTGTTGGATTCCCCATGCACTGTATCAAGGATGGAATCTGCATGTTCAGGGCCGGGGTTGGAATCCCCACGTACAGTCCCAGGGTTGGAATCCCCATGTACAGTCCCAGGGTTGGAAACCCCATGTTCAGTCCCAGGGTTGGAATCCCCATGTAAAGTCCCAGGGTTAGAATTCTCATGTAGAGTCCCAGGTTTGGTATCCCCATGTACAATCCCAGGGTTGGAATCCCCATGTGTAGTTCAAGGGTTGGAATGCCCATGTACAGACCCAGGGCTGGAATCCCAATGTACAGTCCCAGGCTTAGAATCCCCATGTACAGTCCCAGGTTTAGAATCGCTATGTACAGTCCCAGGGTTCGAAATCCCATGTAGAGTCCCAGGGTTAGAATCGCTATATACAGTCCCAGGGTTGGAATCCCCGTGTTCTGTCCGAGAGTTGGAATCTCCGTGTACATTCCCAGGTTTAGAATCCCCATATACAGTCCCAGGTTTGGAATCCCCATGTACATTCCCAGGGCTGGGAACCCCTTGTACAGTCCCAGGTTTGGAATCCTCATGTACAGGCCCAGGTTTAGAATTCCCATGTACAGTCCCTTAGTTGGAATTCCCATGTGCAGTCCCAGTGTTGGAATCCCCATCTACAAGTCTAGGTTTGGAAGACCGATGACCAGTCCCAGGGTTGGAATCCTTATGTTCAGTCCAAGGATTGGAATCCTTATGTTCAGTCCCAGGGTTAGAATCCCCATGTACCGTCCCAGGTTTGGAAAAGCCATGTACAGTCCCAGGGTTGCAACCTCCATGTACAGTCCCATGATTGCTATCCCCATGTTCAGTGCCAGGGTCAGAATCCCCATGTACATTCCCTGGGTTAGAATCCCCATGTACAGTCCCAGGGTTGGAATCCCCATGTACAGTCCCAGGGTTGGATTCCCCATGTACAGTCCCAGGTTTGGAATCCCCATGTACAGTCCCAGGGTTAGAATCCCCATGTACAGCCCCAGAGTTAGAATCCCCATATACAGCCCAAGGGTTGGAATCACCATGTACGGACGCAGGGTTGGAATCCGCATGTACAGTCCCAGGGTTGGAATCCCCATATACAGTCCCAGGATTGGAATCCCCATGTACAGTCCCAGGGTTGGTATCCCCATGTACAGTCCCAGTGTCTGAATCCCCATGTAAAGTCCAAGGGTTGGAATCCGCATGTACAGTTCCAGGGCTGGAATCCCCATGTACAATCCCAGTGTTGGATTCCCCATGCACTGTATCAAGGTTGGAATCTGCATGTTCAGGGCCGGGGTTGGAATCCCCATGTACAGTCCCAGGGTTGGAATCCCCACGCACAGTCCCAGGGTTGGAATCCCCATGTACAGTCCCAGGGTTGGAAACCCCATGTTCAGTCCCAGGGTTGGAATCCCCATGTACAGTCCCAGGGTTAGAATTCTCATGTAGAGTCCCAGGTTTGGTATCCCCATGTACAATCCTAGGGTTGGAATCCCCATGTGCAGTTCAAGGGTTGGAATCCCCATGTACAGACCCAGGGCTGGAATACCAATGTACAGTCCCAGGCTTCGAATCCCCATGTACAGTCCCAGGTTTAGAATCGCTATGTACAGTCCCAGGGTTCGAAATCCCATGTAGAGTCCCAGGGTTAGAATCGTTATGTACAGTCCCAGGGTTGGAATCCCCGTGTTCTGTCCGAGAGTTGGAATCTCCATGTACATTCCCAGGTTTAGAATCCCCATATACAGTCCCAGGTTTGGAAACCCATGTACATTCCCAGGGCTGGGAACCCCTTGTACAGTCCCAGGTTTGGAATTCTCATGTACAGTCCCAGGTTTAGAATTCCCATGTACAGTCCCTTAGTTGGAATTCCCATGTGCAGTCCCAGTGTTGGAATCCCCATCTACAAGTCTAGGTTTGGAAGACCGATGACCAGTCCCAGGGTTGGAATCCTTATGTTCAGTCCCAGGGTTGGAATCCTTATGTTCAGTCCCAGGGTTAGAATCCCCATGTACCGTCCCAGGTTTGGAAAAGCCATGTACAGTCCCACGGTTGCAACCTCTATGTACAGTCCCATGATTGCTATCCCCATGTTCAGTGCCAGGGTCAGAATCCCCATGTACATTCCCTGGGTTAGAATCCCCATGTACAGTCCCAGGGTTGGAATCCCCAAGTACAGCCCCAGGGTTGGATTCCCCATGTACAGTCCCAGGTTTGGAATCCCCATGTACAGTCCCAGGGTTAGAATACCCATGTACAGCCCCAGAGTTAGAATCCCCATGTACAGCCTAAGGGTTGGAATCACAATGTACAGACCCAGGGTTGGAATCCGCATGTACAGTCCCAGCGTTGGAATCCCCATATACAGTCCCAGGTTTGGAATCCCCATGTACAGTCCCAGGGTTGGTATCCCCATGTACAGTCCCAGTGTCTGAATCCCCATGTAAAGTCCTAGGGTTTGAATCCGCATGTACAGTCCCAGGGCTGGAATCCCCATGTACAATCCCAGTGTTGGAATCCCCATGCACTGTATCAAGGTTGGAATCTGCATGTTCAGGCCCGGGGTTAGAATCCCCATGTACAGTCCCAGGGTTACAATCCCCATGTACAGTCCCAGGATTAGAATCCCCATGTACAGTCCCAGGGTTAGAATCCCCATGTAGTGTCCCAGGGTTGGAATCCCCATGTACAGTCCCAGTGTTGGTATCCCCATGTACAGTCCCGGGTTGGAATCCCCATGTACAGTCCCAGGGCTGGAATCCCCATGTACAGTTCCAGGGTTGGAATCCCCATTTACAGTCCCAGGGTTAGAATCCCCATGTACAGTCCCGGGTTGGAATCTCCATGTAGTGTCCCAGGGTTGGAATCCCCATGTACAGTCCCAGGGTCGGAATTCCCATGTGCAGTTCCAGGGTTGGAATTCCCAAGTACATTTCCAGTGTTGGACACCCCATGTACATTCCCAGGGCTGGAATCCCCATGTACAGTCCCAGGGTTGGAATCCCCATTTACAGCCCCAGGGGTAGAATCCTCATGTACAGTCCCAGGGTTGGAATCCCCATGTGCAGTTCCAGGGTTGGAACTCCCAAGTACAGTTCCAGTGTTGGACACCCCATGTACATTCCCAGGGCTGGAATCATCATGTACAGTCCTAGGTTTGGAATCCCCATGTGCAGTCCCAGGGTTGAAATTCCCAAGTACAGTTCCAGTGTTGGACATCCCATGTACATTGCCAGGGCTGGAATCATCATGTACAGTCCTAGGCTTGGAATCCCCATGTACAGTCCCAGGTTTCGAATTCCCATGTAAAGTCCCAGGTTTGGAATCCCCATGTACAATCCCAGGGTTAGAATCCCCATGTACAATCCCAGGTTTGGAATCCCCATGTACTGTCCCTGGGTTAGAATCCACATGTACAGTCCCAGGTTTGTAATCACCGTGTTCTGTCCGAGGGTTGGAATCCCCATGTACAGTCCCAGTATTTGAAACCCCATGTACAGTCACAGGGTTGGAATCCCCATGTACATTCCCAGGGATGGAAACCCCTTGCACAGTCCGAGGGTTGTAATCCCCATATAAGGTCCCTGGGTTGGAATCCCCATAAACATTCTAAGGGTTGGAATCCCCATGTACAATCCCAAGGTTAAAATCCCCATGTACAGTCTCAGGGTTGGAATCCCCATGTAAAGCCCCTGGGTTGGAATCCCCATAAACATTCACAGGGTTGGAATTCCCATGTACTGTCCCAGGGGTGGAATCCCCATGTACAGGTCTAGGTTTGGAAGACCCATGACCTGTCCCAGGGTTGGAATCCTTATATTCAGTCCCAGGGTTAGAATGCCCATGTGCAGTCCCAGGGTTAGAATCCCCATGTATCGTCCCAGGTTTGGAAACGCCATGTACAGTCCCAGGGTTGCAACCTCCATGTAGAGTCCCATGCTTGCTATCCCCATGTTCAGTTCCAGGGTCAGAATCCCCATGTACATTCATTGTGTTAGAATCCCCATGTAGAGTCCCAGGGTTATAATACCCATGTACAGTCCCAGGTTTGGAAACCCCATGTACAGTCCCAGGGTTAGAATCCCCATATGCAGACTCAGAGTTAGAATGCCCATGTACAGCCCAAGGGTTGGAATCCCCATGTACAGTCCCAGGGTTATAATCCGCATGTACAGTCCCAGGGTTGGAATCCCCATATACAGTCCCAGGTTTGGATTCCCCATGTACAGTCCCAGCGTTGGAATCCCCATGTACAGTCCCAGGTTTGGAATCCCCATGTACAGTCCCAGGTTTGGAATCCCCACGTACAGTCCCAGGGTTGGAATCCCCATGTACAGTCCAGTGTGTGAATCCCCATGTAAAGTCCCAGGGTTGGAATCCACATGTACAGTCCCAGGGCTTCAATCCCCATGTACAATCCCAGTGTTGGAATCCCCATGCACTGTATCAAGGTTGGAATCTGCATGTTCAGGGCCGGGGTTGGAATCCCCACGGACAGTCCCAGGGTTGGAATCCCCATGTACAGTTCCAGGGTTGGAAACCCCATGTACAGTCCCAGTGTTTGAATTCCCATGTACAGTCCCAGGGTTAGAATTCCCATGTATAGTCCCAAGGCTGGAATCCCCATGTTCAGTCCCAGGGTTGGAATCCCCATGTACACTCCTGGGTTAGAATCCCCATGTACAGTCCCAAGGGTGGAATACCCATATTCAGTCCCAGGGTTGGAACCCCCATGTACACTCCGAGGGTTAGAATCCCCATGTAAAGTCCCAGGGTTGAAATCCTCATGTACAGTCCCAGTTTTCGAATTCCCATGTACAGTCCCAGGGTTGGAATCCCCATGTACAGTCCCAGGGTTAGAATCCCCTTGTACAATCCCAGGTTTGGGATCCCCATGTAATGTCCCTTGGTTAGAATCCACATGTACAGTCCCAGCTTTGTAATCACCGTGTTCTGTCTGAAGGTTTGAATCGCCATGTTCACTCCCAGGTTTTGAATCCCCATTTACCGTCCCAGGGTTGGAATCCCCATGCACTTCCCAGGGCTGGAAAACCCTTGCACAGTCCCAGGGTTGTAATCCCCATGTAAAGTCCCTGGGTTCGAATCCCCATAAACATTCCAAGGGTTGGAATCCCCATGTACAATCCCAAGGTTAAAATCCCCATGTACAGTTTCAGGGTTGGAATCCCCATGTAAAGTCCCTAGGTTTGAATCCCCATAAACATTCCCAGGGTTGGAATCCCCATGTACACTCCCGAGGTTACAATCCCCATGTACAGTCTCAGGTTTGGAATTCCCATGTACAGTCCCAGGGTTGGAATCCCCATGTACCGTCCCAGGTTTGGAAAAGCCATGTACAGTCCCAGGGTTGCAACCTCCATGTACAGTCCCATGATTGCTATCCCCATGTTCAGTGCCAGGGTCAGAATCCCCATGTACATTCCCTGTGTTAGAATCCCCATGTACAGTCCCAGGGTTGGAATCCCCATGTACAGTCCCAGGGTTGGATTCCCCATGTACAGTCCCAGGTTTGGAATCCCCATGTACAGTCCCAGGGTTAGAATCCCCATGTACAGCCCCAGAGTTAGAATCCCCATGTACAGCCCAAGGGTTGGAATCACCATGTACGGACGCAGGGTTGGAATCCGCATGTACAGTCCCAGGGTTGGAATCCCCATATACAGTCCCAGGATTGGAATCCCCATGTACAGTCCCAGGGTTGGTATCCCCATGTACAGTCCCAGTGTCTGAATCCCCATGTAAAGTCCAAGGGTTGGAATCCGCATGTACAGTTCCAGGGCTGGAATCCCCATGTACAATCCCAGTGTTGGATTCCCCATGCACTGTATCAAGGTTGGAATCTGCATGTTCAGGGCCGGGTTTGGAATCCCCATGTACAGTCCCAGGGTTGGAATCCCCACGCACAGTCCCAGGGTTGGAATCCCCATGTACAGTCCCAGGGTTGGAAACCCCATGTTCAGTCCCAGGGTTGGAATCCCCATGTACAGTCCCAGGGTTAGAATTCTCATGTAGAGTCCCAGGTTTGGTATCCCCATGTACAATCCCAGGGTTGGAATCCCCATGTGCAGTTCAAGGGTTGGAATCCCCATGTACAGACCCAGGGCTGGAATACCAATGTACAGTCCCAGGCTTCGAATCCCCATGTACAGTCCCAGGTTTAGAATCGCTATGTACAGTCCCAGGGTTCGAAATCCCATGTAGAGTCCCAGGGTTAGAATCGTTATGTACAGTCCCAGGGTTGGAATCCCCGTGTTCTGTCCGAGAGTTGGAATCTCCATGTACATTCCCAGGTTTAGAATCCCCATATACAGTCCCAGGTTTGGAAACCCATGTACATTCCCAGGGCTGGGAACCCCTTGTACAGTCCCAGGTTTGGAATTCTCATGTACAGTCCCAGGTTTAGAATTCCCATGTACAGTCCCTTGGTTGGAATTCCCATGTACAGTAACAGTGTTGGAATCCCCATCTACAAGTCTAGGTTTGGAAGACCGATGACCAGTCCCAGGGTTGGAATCCTTATGTTCAGTCCCAGGGTTGGAATCCTTATGTTCAGTCCCAGGGTTAGAATCCCCATGTACCGTCCCAGGTTTGGAAAAGCCATGTACAGTCCCAGGGTTGCAACCTCTATGTACAGTCCCATGATTGCTATCCCCATGTTCAGTGCCAGGGTCAGAATCCCCATGTACATTCCCTGGGTTAGAATCCCCATGTACAGTCCCAGGGTTGGAATCCCCAAGTATAGCCCCAGGGTTGGATTCCCCATGTACAGTCCCAGGTTTGGAATCCCCATGTACAGTCCCAGGGTTAGAATACCCATGTACAGCCCCAGAGTTAGAATCCCCATGTACAGCCTAAGGGTTGGAATCACCATGTACAGACCCAGGGTTGGAATCCGCATGTACAGTCCCAGCGTTGGAATCCCCATATACAGTCCCAGGTTTGGAATCCCCATGTACAGTCCCAGGGTTGGTATCCCCATGTACAGTCCCAGTGTCTGAATCCCCATGTAAAGTCCTAGGGTTGGAATCCGCATGTACAGTCCCAGGGCTGGAATCCCCATGTACAATCCCAGTGTTGGAATCCCCATGCACTGTATCAAGGTTGGAATCTGCATGTTCAGGCCCGGGGTTAGAATCCCCATGTACAGTCCCAGGGTTACAATCCCCATGTACAGTCCCAGGATTAGAATCCCCATGTACAGTCCCAGGGTTAGAATCCCCATGTAGTGTCCCAGGGTTGGAATCCCCATGTACAGTCCCAGTGTTGGTATCCCCATGTACAGTCCCGGGTTGGAATCCCCATGTACAGTCCCAGGGCTGGAATCCCCATGTACAGTTCCAGGGTTGGAATCCCCATTTACAGTCCCAGGGTTAGAATCCCCATGTACAGTCCCGGGTTGGAATCTCCATGTAGTGTCCCAGGGTTGGAATCCCCATGTACAGTCCCAGGGTCGGAATTCCCATGTGCAGTTCCAGGGTTGGAATTCCCAAGTACATTTCCAGTGTTGGACACCCCATGTACATTCCCAGGGCTGGAATCCCCATGTACAGTCCCAGGGTTGGAATCCCCATTTACAGTCCCAGGGGTAGAATCCTCATGTACAGTCCCAGGGTTGGAATCCCCATGTGCAGTTCCAGGGTTGGAACTCCCAAGTACAGTTCCAGTGTTGGACACCCCATGTACATTCCCAGGGCTGGAATCATCATGTACAGTCCTAGGTTTGGAATCCCCATGTGCAGTCCCAGGGTTGAAATTCCCAAGTACAGTTCCAGTGTTGGACATCCCATGTACATTGCCAGGGCTGGAATCATCATGTACAGTCCTAGGCTTGGAATCCCCATGTACAGTCCCAGGTTTCGAATTCCCATGTAAAGTCCCAGGTTTGGAATCCCCATGTACAATCCCAGGGTTAGAATCCCCATGTACAATCCCAGGTTTGGAATCCCCATGTACTGTCCCTGGGTTAGAATCCACATGTACAGTCCCAGGTTTGTAATCACCGTGTTCTGTCCGAGGGTTGGAATCCCCATGTACAGTCCCAGTATTTGAAACCCCATGTACAGTCCCAGGGTTGGAATCCCCATGTACATTCCCAGGGATGGAAACCCCTTGCACAGTCCGAGGGTTGTAATCCCCATATAAAGTCCCTGGGTTGGAATCCCCATAAACATTCCAAGTGTTGGAATCCCCATGTACAATCCCAAGGTTAAAATCCCCATGTACAGTCTCAGGGTTGGAATCCCCATGTAAAGCCCCTGGGTTGGAATCCCCATAAACATTCACAGGGTTGGAATTCCCATGTACTGTCCCAGGGGTGGAATCCCCATGTACAGGTCTAGGTTTGGAAGACCCATGACCTGTCCCAGGGTTGGAATCCTTATATTCAGTCCCAGGGTTAGAATGCCCATGTGCAGTCCCAGGGTTAGAATCCCCATGTATCGTCCCAGGTTTGGAAACGCCATGTACAGTCCCAGGGTTGCAACCTCCATGTAGAGTCCCATGCTTGCTATCCCCATGTTCAGTTCCAGGGTCAGAATCCCCATGTACATTCATTGTGTTAGAATCCCCATGTAGAGTCCCAGGGTTATAATACCCATGTACAGTCCCAGGTTTGGAAACCCCATGTACAGTCCCAGGGTTAGAATCCCCATATGCAGACTCAGAGTTAGAATGCCCATGTACAGCCCAAGGGTTGGAATCCCCATGTACAGTCCCAGGGTTATAATCCGCATGTACAGTCCCAGGGTTGGAATCCCCATATACAGTCCCAGGTTTGGATTCCCCATGTACAGTCCCAGCGTTGGAATCCCCATGTACAGTCCCAGGTTTGGAATCCCCATGTACAGTCCCAGGTTTGGAATCCCCACGTACAGTCCCAGGGTTGGAATCCCCATGTACAGTCCAGTGTGTGAATCCCCATGTAAAGTCCCAGGGTTGGAATCCACATGTACAGTCCCAGGGCTTCAATCCCCATGTACAATCCCAGTGTTGGAATCCCCATGCACTGTATCAAGGTTGGAATCTGCATGTTCAGGGCCGGGGTTGGAATCCCCACGGACAGTCCCAGGGTTGGAATCCCCATGTACAGTTCCAGGGTTGGAAACCCCATGTACAGTCCCAGTGTTTGAATTCCCATGTACAGTCCCAGGGTTAGAATTCCCATGTATAGTCCCAAGGCTGGAATCCCCATGTTCAGTCCCAGGGTTGGAATCCCCATGTACACTCCTGGGTTAGAATCCCCATGTACAGTCCCAAGGGTGGAATACCCATATTCAGTCCCAGGGTTGGAACCCCCATGTACACTCCGAGGGTTAGAATCCCCATGTAAAGTCCCAGGGTTGAAATCCTCATGTACAGTCCCAGTTTTCGAATTCCCATGTACAGTCCCAGGGTTGGAATCCCCATGTACAGTCCCAGGGTTAGAATCCCCTTGTACAATCCCAGGTTTGGGATCCCCATGTAATGTCCCTTGGTTAGAATCCACATGTACAGTCCCAGCTTTGTAATCACCGTGTTCTGTCTGAAGGTTTGAATCGCCATGTTCACTCCCAGGTTTTGAATCCCCATTTACCGTCCCAGGGTTGGAATCCCCATGCACTTCCCAGGGCTGGAAAACCCTTGCACAGTCCCAGGGTTGTAATCCCCATGTAAAGTCCCTGGGTTCGAATCCCCATAAACATTCCAAGGGTTGGAATCCCCATGTACAATCCCAAGGTTAAAATCCCCATGTACAGTTTCAGGGTTGGAATCCCCATGTAAAGTCCCTAGGTTTGAATCCCCATAAACATTCCCAGGGTTGGAATCCCCATGTACACTCCCGAGGTTACAATCCCCATGTACAGTCTCAGGTTTGGAATTCCCATGTACAGTCCCAGGGTTGGAATCCCCATGTACAGGTCTAGGTTTGGAAGACCCATGACCAGTCCCAGGGTTGGAATCCTTATGTTCAGTCCCAGGGTTAGAATCCCCATGTACCGTCCCAGGTTTGGAAACGCCATGTACAGTCCCAGGGTTGCAACCTCCATGTACAGATCCATGCTTGCTCTCCCCATGTTCAGTGCCAGGGTCAGAATCCCCATATACATTCACTGTGTTAGAATCCCCATGTAGAGTCCCAGGGTTAGAATCCCCATGTACAGTCTCAGAGTTAGAATCCCCATGTACAGCCCAAGGGTTGGAATCCCCATGTACAGTCCCAGAGTCATAATCTGCATGTACAGTCCCAGGGGTGGAATCCCCATATACAGTCCAAGGGTTGGAATCCCCATGTACAGTCCCAAGGTTGTTATCCCCATGTACAGTCCCAGGTTTGGAATCCCCATGTACAGTCCCAGGGTTGGAATCCCCATGTACAGTCCCAGTGTATGAATCCCCATGTAAAGTCCCAGGTTTGGAATCCGCATGTACAGTCCCAGTGTTGGAATCCACATGCACTGTATCAAGGTTGGAATCTGCATGTTCAGGCCCGGGGTTGGAATCCCCATGTACAGTCCCAGGGTTGGAATCCCCATGTACAGTCCCAGGATTAGAATCCCCAAGTACAGTCCCAGGGTTGGAATCCCAATGTACAGTCCCAGTGTTTGAATCCCCATGTACAGTCCCAGGGTTAGAATTCCAAAGTACAATCCCAAGGATGGAATCCCCATGTTCAGTCCCAGGGTTGGAATCCCCATGTACAGTCCCAGGGTTAGAATCCCCATGTACAGTCCCAGGGTTACAATCCCCATGTACAGTCCCAGGATTAGAATCCCCATGTACAGTCCCAGGGTTAGAATCCCCATGTAGTGTCCCAGGGTTGGAATCCCCATGTACAGTCCCAGGTTTCGCATTCCCATGTAAAGTCCCAGGGTTGGAATCCCCATGTACAATCCCAGGGTTAGAATCCCCATGTACAATCCCAGGTTTGGAATCCCCATGTACTGTCCCTGGGTTAGAATCCACATGTACAGTCCCAGGTTTGTAATCACCGTGTTCTGTCCGAGGGTTGGAATCCCCATGTACAGTCCCAGGTTTTGAAACCCCATGTACAGTCCCAGGGTTGGAATCCCCATGTACATTCCCAGGGATGGAAACCCCTTGCACAGTCCGAGTGTTGTAATCCCCATGTAAAGTCCCTGGGTTGGAATCCCCATAAACATTCCAAGGGTTGGAATCCCCATGTACAATCCCAAGGTTAAAATCCCCATGTACAGTCTCAGGGTTGGAATCCCCATGTAAAGCCCCTGGGTTGGAATCCCAATAAACATTCACAGGGTTGGAATTCCCATGTACTGTCCCAGGGGTGGAATCCCCAAGTACAGGTCTAGGTTTGGAAGACCCATGACCTGTCCCAGGGTTGGAATCATTATATTCAGTCCCAGGGTTAGAATGCCCATGTGCAGTCCCAGGGTTAGAATCCCCATGTACCGTCCCAGGTTTGGAAATGCCATGTACAGTCCCAGGGTTGCAACCTCCATGTAGAGTCCCATGCTTGCTATCCCCATGTTCAGTTCCAGGGTCAGAATCCCCATGTACATTCACTGTGTTAGAATCCCCATGTAGAGTCCCAGGGTTATCATACCCATGTACAGTCCCAGGTTTGGAAACCCCATGTACAGTCCCAGGGTTAGAATGCCCATATGCAGACTCAAAGTTAGAATGCCCATGTACAGCCCAAGGGTTGGAATCCCCATGTACAGTCCCAGGGTTATAATCCGCATGTACAGTCCCAGGTTTGGAATCCCCATATACAGTCCCAGATTTGGATTCCCCATGTACAGTCCCAGCGTTGGAATCCACATGTACAGTCCCAGGTTTGGAATCCCCATGTACAGTCCCAGGTTTGGAATCCCCATGTACAGTCCCAGGGTTGGAATCCCCATGTACAGTCCAGTGTCTGAATCCCCATGTAAAATCCCAGGGTTCGAATCCACATGTACAGTCCCAGGGCTTCAATCCCCATGTACAATCCCAGTGTTGGAATCCCCATGCACTGTATCAAGGTTGGAATCTGCATGTTCAGGCCCGGGGTTGGAATCCCCATGTACAGTCCCAGTGTTTGAATCCCCATGTACAGTCCCAGGGTTAGAATTCCCATGTACAGTCCCAAGGCTGGAATCCCCATGTTCAGTCCCAGGGTTGGAATCCCCATGTACAGTCCCAGGATTAGAATCCCCATGTACAGTCCCAGGATTAAAATCCCCATGTACAGTCCCAGGTTTGGAAACCCCATGTACAGTCCCAGGGTTGCAACCTCCA
The DNA here is from genome assembly GCF_052327205.1 of Somniosus microcephalus. NCBI lineage: Eukaryota > Metazoa > Chordata > Chondrichthyes > Squaliformes > Somniosidae > Somniosus > Somniosus microcephalus. The sequence goes on from NC_140990.1 coordinate 131,807,140, forward strand.
TGTGCAGTCCCAGGGTTGCTATCCACATGTTCAGTGCCAGGGTCAGAATCCCCATGTACATTCCGTGGGTTAGAATCCCCATGTAGAGTCCCAGGGTTTGAATCCCCAAGTACAGTCCCAGGGTTGGAATCCCCATGTAGAGTCCCAGGTTTGGATTCCCCATGTACAGTCCCAGGTTTGGATTCCCCATGTACAGTCCCAGGGTTAGAATCCCCATGTACAGTCCCAGGGATAGAATCCCCATGTACAGTCCAAGGGTTGAAATCCCCATGTACAGTCCCAGGTTTGGAATCCCCATCTACAGTCCCAGGGTTGGAAACCCCATATACAGGCCCAGGGTTAGAATCCCCATGTACAGTCCCAGGGTTAGAATCCGCATGTACAGTCCTGGGTTGGAATCCCCATGTAGAGTCCCAGGATTGTAATCCCCATATACAGTCCCAGGGTTGGAAACCCCATGTACATTCCCAGGGCTGGAATCCCCATGTACAGTCCCAGTGTTGGCATCCCCATTTACAGTCCTGGGGGTAGAATCCCCATGTACAGTCCAAGGGTTAGAATCCACATGTACAGACCCAGGGCTGAAATCCCAATGTACAGTCCCATGTTAGAACCCACATGTACAGTCCCAGGGTTAGCATCCCCATGTACAGTACCAAGGCTGGAATCCCCGTGTTCAGTCCCAGGGTTGGAATCCCAATGTAGAGTCCCAGGGTTAGAATTCCCATGTACAGTCCCAAGGCTGGAATCCCCATGGTCAGTCCCAGGGTTGGAATCCCAATGTACAGTCCCAGGGTTAGAATTCTCATGTAGAGTCCCAGGTTTGGTATCCCCATATACAATCCCAGGGTTGCAATACCCATGTGCAGTTTAAGGGTTGGAATCCCCATGTACAGACCCAGGGCTGGAATCCCAATGTAGAGTCCCAGGCTCAGAATCCCCATGTACAGTCCCAGGTTTAGAATCGCTATGTACAGTCCCAGGGTTCGAAATCCCATGTAGAATCCCAGGGTTAGAATCGCTATGTACAGTCCTAGGGTTGGAATCCCCGTGTTCTGCCCGAGATTTGGAATCTCCATATACATTCCCAGGTTTAGAATCCCCATATACAGTCCCAGGTTTGGAATCCCCATGTACACTCCCAGGGCTGGGAACCCCTTGTACAGTCCCAGGTTTGGAATCCTCATGTACAGTCCCAGGTTTAGAGTTCCCATGTACAGTCCCTTGGTTGGAATTCCCATGTACAGTCCCAGTGTTGGAATCCCCATCTACAAGTCTAGGTTTGGAAGACCGATGACCAGTCCCAGGGTTGGAATCCTTATGTTCAGTCCAAGGGTTGGAATCCTTATGTGCAGTCCCAGGGTTAGAATCCCCATATACCGTCCCAGGTTTGGAAAAGCCATGTACAGTCCCAGGGTTGCAACCTCCATGTACAGTCCCATGATTGCTATCCCCATCATCAGTGCCAGGGTCAGAATCCCCATGTACATTCCCTGGGTTAGAATCCCCATGTACAGTCCCAGGGTTGGAAACCCCATGTACAGTCCCAGGGTTGGAATCCCCATGTACAGTCCCAGGGTTGGATTCCCCATGTACAGTCCCAGGTTTGGAATCCCCATGTATAGTCCCAGGGATAGAATACCATGTACAGTCCCAGATTTGGAATACCCATGTGCAGTCCAAGGGTTGGAATCCCCATGTACAGTCCCAGGATTTGAATCCCCATGTACAGTCCCAGGGTTGGAATCCCCATCTACAGTCCCAGATTTGGAATCCCCATGTACAGTCCCAGGGTTGGAATTCCCATGTACAGTCCCAGGTTTGGAATCCCCATGTACAGTCTCAGGTTTGGAATCCCCATGGACAGGTCCAGTGTTTGAATCCCCATATAAAGTCCCAGGGTTGGAATCCCCATATACAGTCCCACTGTTGGAATCCCCATGAACTGTATCAAGGTTGGAATCCCCATGTACAGTCCCAGGGTCAGAATCCCCATGTACATTCCCAGGGTTGGAATCCCTTTGTACAGTCCTGGGGTAGAATCCCCATGTACAGTCCCAGGGTTGGAATCCCCATGTACAGTCCCAAGGTTGGAATCCCAATATACAGTCCCACGGTTGGTATCTCCATGTACAGTCCCAGAGCTGGAACCCGCATGTACAATCACAGGGTTTGAATCCCCATGTACATTCCCAGGGTTGGAAAACAGATATATATTCCCAGGGTTGGAAACGCCATGCCTAGTCCCAGGGTTACAATCCCCATATACAGTCCAAGGGATGGAATCCCCATGTACAGTCCCAGTGTTAGAATCCCCATGTGCAGTCCCAGGGTTGGAATCCCCATGTACAATCCCAGGGTTAGAATCCCATTGTACAGTTCCAGGGTTGGAGTCCCCAAGTACAGGTCCAGCCATGGAAGACCAATGACCAGTCCCAGGGTTGGAATCCCCATGTTCAGTCCCAGGGTTAGAATCCCCATGTACAGTCCCAGGGTTAGAATCCCCATGTACAGTCCTAGGGTTGGAAACCCCGTGTACAGTCCCAGGGTTGCAAATTCCATGTAGATTCCCAGGGTTGCTGGGTCAGAATCCTCATGTACATTCCCTGGGTTAGAATCCCCATGTACAGTCCTATGGTTGGAATCCCCATGTACAGTCCTAGGGTTGGAATCCCCATGTACAGTCCCAGTTTTGAAATCAGCATATACAGTCCCAGGGTTGGAATCCCCATGCACAGTCCCAGGGCTGGAATCCCCATGTACAGTCCCAATGTTTGAATCCCCATGTACAGTCCCAGGGCTGTAAACCCCGTGTACAGATCCAGTGTTGCAAACTCGATGTACAGTCCCATGGTTGCTATCCCCATGTTCAGTGCAAGGGTCTGAACCCCATGTACATTCCCTGGGTTAGAATCCCCATGTACATTCCCAGGTTTGGAATCCCCATGTACAGTCCCAGGGTTTGAATCACCATGCACAGTCCCAGGGCTGGAATCCCCATGTACAGTCCCAGGGTTGGAATCCCCATGTACAATACCAGGGTTGGAATCCCCATGTACAGTCCCAGGGCTGGAAACCCCTTGTACAGTCCGAGGGTTGGAACCCCCATGTAGAGTCCCAGGTTTGGAATCCCCATGCACAGTCCCAGGGCTGGATTCCCCATGTAAAATCCCAGGTTTGGAATCCCCATGCAAAGTATTAAGGTTGGAATCTGCATGTTCAGACCCGGGTTTGGAATTTCCATGTGCAGTCCCAGGGTCAGAATCCCCATGTGCAGTCCCAGGGTCAGAATCCCCATTTAAAGTCCCAGAGTTTGAATTCCCTTGCACAGTCCCAGGGTTGAAATCCACATGTTCAGTCCCAAGGTTAGAAACCCCGTGTATATTCCCAGGGTTAGCATCCCCATGTACAATCGCAGGTTTAGAATCCCCATATACATACACAGTGCAGGAATCCCCATGTACAGTCCCATGGTTCGAATCCCCATGTACAGTCCCAGGATTAGAATTCCCATGTACAGTCCCAGGTTTGGAATCCCCATGTACAGTACCAGGTTTGGAATCCCCATGTACACTCCCAGGGTTGGAAACACCGTGACCAGTCGTGGGTTGGAATCCCAATGTATAGTCCCAGGTTTCGAATCCCCAAATACAGTCCCAGGGTTAGAATCGCCACGTACAGCCCCGGAGTTGGAATCCCCATGTACAGTCCCAGGGTTGGAATCCCCATGACCAGTCGCGGGTTGGAATCCCCATGTAGAGTCCGAGGTTCGGAATCCCCATGTTCAGTCCCAGTGTTGGAATCCCCATGTGCAGTCCCAGGGTTAGAATCCCCATATACGGTCCCAGGGTTAGAATCCCCATTTACAGTCCCAGGTTTAGAATCGCCACGTACAGTCCCAGGGTTGGAATCCCCATGTACAGTCCCAGGGTTCGAATTCCCATGTACAATCCCAGGTTTGGAATCCCCATGTAGAATCTCAGGGTTGGAATCCCCATGTACAGTCCCGGGTTCGGAATCCCCATGTACAGCCTCAGGCTTGGAATCCCCATGTACAGTCCCAGGGATCGAATTCCCAGGTACAATCCCAAGGTTGGAAACCCCATGTACAGTTCTTGGGTTAGAATCACCATGTACAATACCAGGGTTGGAATCCCCATGTACAGTCCCAGGGCTGGAATCCCCATGTACAGTCCCAGGTTTAGAATCGCCATGTACAGTCCCAGGGTTGGAATCCCCATGTACAGTCCCAGGGTTGGAGTCCCCATGTACAGTCCCAGGGTTGGAATCCCCAGGTACAGTCCCAGGTTTGGAATCCCCATGTACAGTCCCAGGGTTTGAATCCCCATGCACAGTCCCAGGGCTGGAATCCCCATGTACAGTCCCAGGGTTGGAATCCCCATGTACAATACCAGGGTAGGAATCCCCATGTAGAATCCCAGGGCTGGAAACCCCTTGTACAGTCTCAGCTTTGGAATCCCCATGTATAGTCTCAGGCTTGGAATGCCCATGTATAGTCCCAGGGATAGAATATCATGTACAGTCCCAGATTTAGAATACCCATGTACAGTCCAAGGGTTGGAATCCACATGTACAGTCCCAGGGTTAGAATCCGCATGTACAGTCCCAGGGTTGTAATCCCCATCTACAGTCCCAGGTTTGGAATCCCCATGTACAGTCCCAGGGTTGGAATTGCCATGTACAGTCCCAGGTTTGGAATCCCCATGTACAGTCTCAGGTTTGGAATCCCCATGGACAGGTCCAGTGTTTGAATTCCCATGTAAAGTCCCAGGGTTGGAATCCCCATGTACAGTCCCAGGGTTGGAATCCCAATATACAGTCCCACGGTTGGCATCTCCATGTACAGTCCCAGAGCTGGAACCCGCATGTACAATCACAGGGTTTGAATCCCCATGTACATTCCCAGGGTTGGAAAACAGATATACATTCCCAGGGTTGGAAACGCCATGCCTAGTCCCAGGTTTACAATCCCCATATACAGTCCAAGGGATGGAATCCCCATGTACAGTCCCAGTGTTAGAATCCCCATGTACAGTCCCTGGGTTGGAATCCCCATGTACAATCCCAGGGTTAGAATCCCATTGTACAGTTCCAGGGTTGGAATCCCCAAGTACAGGTCCAGCTATGGAAGACCAATGACCAGTCCCAGGGTTGGATTCCCCATGTTCAGTCCCAGGGTTAGAATCCCCATGTACAGTCCCAGGGTTAGAATCCCCATGTACAGTCCCAGGGTTGGAAACCCCGTGTACAGTCCCAGGGTTGCAAATTCCATGTAGATTCCCAGGGTTGCTGGGTCAGAATCCTCATGTACATTCCCTGGGTTAGAATCCCCATGTGCAGTCCTATGGTTGGAATCCCCATGTACAGTCCTAGGGTTGGAATCCCCATGTACAGTCCCAGTTTTGAATTCAGCATATACAGTCCCAGGGTTGGAATCCCCATGCACAGTCCCAGGGCTGGAATCCCCATGTACAGTCCCAGTGTTTGAATCCCCATGTACAGTCCCAGGGCTGTAAACCCCGTGTACAGATCCAGTGTTGCAAACTCCATGTACAGTCCCATGGTTGCTATCCCCATGTTCAGTGCAAGGGTCTGAACCCCATGTACATTCCCTGGGTTAGAATCCCCATGTACAGTCCCAGGTTTGGAATCCCCATGTACAGTTCCAGGGTTGGAACCCTCATGTAGAGTCCCAGGTTTGGAATCCCCATGCACAGTCCCAGGGCTGGATTCCCCATGTAAAATCCCAGGTTTGGAGTCCCCATGCAAAGTATTAAGGTTGGAATCTGCATGTTCAGACCCGGGTTTGGAATCTCCATGTGCAGTCCCAGGGTCAGAATCCCCATGTGCAGTCCCAGGGTCAGAATCCCCATTTAAAGTCCCAGGGTTTGAATTCCCTTGCACAGTCCCAGGGTTGAAATCCACATGTTCAGTCCCAAGGTTAGAAACCCCGTGTATATTCCCAGGGTTAGCACCCCCATGTACAATCGCAGGTTTAGAATCCCCATATACAGACACAGTGCTGGAATCCCCATGTACAGTCCCATGGTTCGAAGCCCCATGTACAGTCCCAGGATTGGAATTGCCATGTACAGTCCCAGGTTTGGAATCCCCATGTACAGTACCAGGTTTGGAATCCCCATGTACACTCCCAGGGTTGGAAACACCGTGACCAGTCGTGGGTTGGAATCCCAATGTATAGTCCCAGGTTTCGAATCCCCAAATACAGTCCCAGGGTTAGAATCGCCACGTACAGCCCCGGGGTTGGAATCCCCATGTACAGTCCCAGGGTTGGAATCCGCATGACCAGTCGCGGGTTGGAATCCCCATGTAGAGTCCGAGGTTTGGAATCCCCATGTTCAGTCCCAGTGTTGGAATCCCCATGTGCAGTCCCAGGGTTAGAATCCCCATATACGGTCCCAGGGTTAGAATCCCCATTTACAGTCCCAGGTTTAGAATCGCCACGTACAGTCCCAGGGTTGGAATCCCCATGTACAGTCCCAGGGTTCGAATTCCCATGTACAATCCCAGGTTTGGAATCCCCATGTAGAATCTCAGGGTTGGAATCCCCATGTACATTCCCGGGTTCGGAATCCCCATGTACAGCCTCAGGCTTCGAATCCCCATGTACAGTCCCAGGGATCGAATTCCCAGGTACAATCCCAAGGTTGGAAACCCCATGTACAGTTCTTGGGTTAGAATCACCATGTACAATACCAGGGTTGGAATCCCCATGTACAGTCCCAGGGCTGGAAAACCCTTGTAAAGTCTCAGGTTTGGAATCCCCATGTATAGTCCCAGGATTGGAATCCCCATGTACAGTCCCAGGTTTAGAATCGCCATGTACAGTCCCAGGGTTGGAATCCCCATGTACAGTCCCAGGGTTGGAATCCCCAGGTACAGTCCCAGGTTTGGAATCCCCATGTACAGTCCTAGGGTTTGAATCCCCATGCACAGTCCCAGGGCTGGAATCCCCATGTACAGTCCCAGGGTTGGAATCCCCATGTACAATACCAGGGTTGGAATCCCCATGTAGAATCCCAGGGCTGGAAACCCCTTGTACAGTCTCAGCTTTGGAATCCCCATGTATAGTCTCAGGCTTGGAATGCCCATGTATAGTCCCAGGGATAGAATATAATGTACAGTCCCAGATTTAGAATACCCATGTACAGTCCAAGGGTTGGAATCCACATGCACAGTCCCAGGGTTAGAATCCCCATGTACAGTCCCAGGGTTGTAATCCCCATCTACAGTCCCAGGTTTGAAATCCCCATGTACAGTCCCAGGGTTGGAATTCCCAAGTACAGTCCCAGGTTTGGAATCCCCATGTACAGTCTCAGGTTTGGAATCCCCATGGACAGGTCCAGTGTTTGAATTCCCATGTAAAGTCCCAGGGTTGGAATCCCCATATACAGACCCAGTGTTGGAATCCCCATGAACTGTATCAAGGTTGGAATCCCCATGTACAGTCCCAGGGTCAGAATCCCCATGTACAGTCCCAGGGTTGGAATCCCCATGTACAGTCCCAGGGTTGGAATCCCAATATACAGTCCCACGGTTGGCATCTCCATGTACAGTCCCAGAGCTGGAACCCGCATGTACAATCACAGGGTTTGAATCCCCATGGACATTCCCAGGGTTGGAAAACTCATATACATTCCCAGGGTTGGAAACGCCATGCCTAGTCCCAGGGTTACAATCCACATATACAGTCCAAGGGATGGAATCCCCATGTACAGTCCCAGTGTTAGAATCCCCATGTACAGTCCCAGGGTTGGAGTCCCCATGTACAATCCCAGGGTTAGAATCCCATTGTACAGTTCCAGGGTTGGAATCCCCAAGTAGAGGTCCAGTTATGGAAGACCAATGACCAGTCCCAGGGTTGGAATCCCCATGTTCAGTCCCAGGGTTAGAATCCCCATGTACAGTCCCAGGGTTAGAAACCCCATGTACAGTCCCAGGGTTGGAAACCCCGTGTACAGTCCCAGGGTTGCAAATTCCATGTAGATTCCCAGGGTTGCTGGGTCAGAATCCTCATGTACATTCCCTGGGTTAGAATCCCCATGTACAGTCCTAGGGTTGGAATCCCCATGTACAGTCCTAGGGTTGGAATCCCCATGTACAGTCCCAGTTTCGAAATCAGCATATACAGTCCCAGGGTTGGAATCCCCATGCACAGTCCCAGGGCTGGAATCCCCATGTACAGTCCCAGTGTTTGAATCCCCATGTACAGTCCCAGGGCTGTAAACCCCGTGTACAGATCCAGTGTTGCAAACTCCATGTACAGTCCCATGCTTGCTATCCCCATGTTCAGTGCAAGGGTCTGAATCCCCATGTACATTCCCTGGGTAAGAATCCCCATGTACAGTCCCAGGTTTGGAATCCCCATGTACAGTCCCAGGGTTGGAATCCCCATGTAGAGTCCCAGGTTTGGAATTCCCATGCACAGTCCCAGGGCTGGATTCCCCATGTAAAATCCCAGGGTTGGAATCCCCATGCAAAGTATTAAGGTTGGAATCTGCATGTTCAGACCCGGGTTTGGAATCTCCATGTGCAGCCCCAGGGTCAGAATCCCCATGTGCAGTCCCAGGGTCAGAATCCCCATGTAAAGTCCCAGGGTTTGAATCCCCTTGTACAGTCCCAGGGTTCAAATCCACATGTTGAGTCCCAAGGTTAGAAAACCCGTGTATATTCCCAGGGTTAGCAACCCCATGTACAATCGCAGGTTTAGAATCCCCATATACAGACCCAGTGCTGGAATCCCCATGTACAGTCCCATGGTTCGAATCCCCATGTACAGTCCCAGGATTGGAATTCCCATGTGCAGTTCCAGGGTTGGAATCCCCATGTACAATCCCAGGTTTGGAATCCCCATGTAGAATCCCAGGGTTGGAATCCCCATGTACAGTCCCAGGTTTGGAATCCCCATGTACAGACTCAGGGTTGGAATCTCCATGTACAGTCAAAAGGATCGAATTCCCAGGTACAGTCCCAAGGTTGGAATTCCCATGTACAGTTCCAGGGTTGGAATCCCCATGTACAGTGCCAGGTTTGGAATCCCCATGTACAGTCCCAGGGTTGGAATCCCCATGTTCAGTCCCAGGGTTGGATTCGGCATGTGCTATTCCAGGGTCGGAATCCCCATGTAGAGACACAGGGCTGGAATCCCAATGTACAGTCCCAGGGTTAGAATCCCCAAATACAGTCCCCGGGTTAGAATCGCCACGTACAGTCCCGGGGTTGGAATCCCCATGTACAGTCCCAGGGTTGGAATCCCCATGACCAGTCGTGGGTTGGAATCCCCATGTAGAGTCCGAGGTTTGGAATCCCCATGTTCAGTCCCAGTATTGGAATCCCCATGTGCAGTCCCAGGGTTAGAATCCCCATATACGGTCCCAGGGTTAGAATCCCCATTTACAGTCCCAGGTTTCGAATCGCCACGTACAGTCCCAGGGTTGGAATCCCCATGTACAGTCCCAGGGTACGAATTCCCATGTACAATCCCAGGTTTGGAATCCCCATGTAGAATCCCAGGGTTGGAATCCCCATGTACAGTCCCAGCTTTGGAATCCCCATGTACAGACTCAGGGTTGGAATCCCCATGTACAGTCAAAAGGATCGAATTCCCAGGTACAGTCCCAAGGTTGGAATCCCCATGTACAGTTCCAGGGTTGGAATCCACATGTACAATACCAGGGTTGGAATCCCCATTTGCAGTCCCAGGGCTGGAAAAACCTTGTAAAGTCTCAGGTTTGGAATCCCCATGTATAGTCCCAGGATTGGAATCCCCATGTACAGTCCCAGGTTTAGAATCCCCATGTACAGTCCCAGGGTTGGAATCCCCAGGTACAGTCCCAGGTTTGGAATCCCCATGTACAGTCCCAGGGTTTGAATCCCCATGCACAGTCCCAGGGCTGGAATCCCCATGTACAGTCCCAGGTTTGGAATCCCCATGTACAATACCAGGGTTGGAATCCCCATGTACAGTCCCAGGGCTGGAAACCCCTTGTACAGTCTCAGCTTTGGAATCCCCATGTATAGTCTCAGGCTTGGAATCCCCATGTATAGTCCCAGGGATAGAATACCATGTACAGTCCCAGATTTGGAATACCCATGTGCAGTCCAAGGGTTGGAATCCCCATGTACAGTCCCAGGGTTAGAATCCCCATGTACAGTCCCAGGGCTGGAATCCCCATCTGCAGTCCCAGGTTTGGAATCCCCATGTACAGTCCCAGGGTTGGAATTCCCATGTACAGTCCCAGGTTTGGAATTCCCATGCACAGTCCCAGGGCTGGATTCCCCATGTAAAATCCCAGGGTTGGAATCCCCATGCAAAGTATTAAGGTTGGAATCTGCATGTTCAGACCCGGGTTTGGAATCTCCATGTGCAGCCCCAGGGTCAGAATCCCCATGTGCAGTCCCAGGGTCAGAATCCCCATGTAAAGTCCCAGGGTTTGAATCCCCTTGTACAGTCCCAGGGTTCAAATCCACATGTTGAGTCCCAAGGTTAGAAAACCCGTGTATATTCCCAGGGTTAGCAACCCCATGTACAATCGCAGGTTTAGAATCCCCATATACAGACCCAGTGCTGGAATCCCCATGTACAGTCCCATGGTTCGAATCCCCATGTACAGTCCCAGGATTGGAATTCCCATGTGCAGTTCCAGGGTTGGAATCCCCATGTACAATCCCAGGTTTGGAATCCCCATGTAGAATCCCAGGGTTGGAATCCCCATGTACAGTCCCAGGTTTGGAATCCCCATGTACAGACTCAGGGTTGGAATCTCCATGTACAGTCAAAAGGATCGAATTCCCAGGTACAGTCCCAAGGTTGGAATTCCCATGTACAGTTCCAGGGTTGGAATCCCCATGTACAGTGCCAGGTTTGGAATCCCCATGTACAGTCCCAGGGTTGGAATCCCCATGTTCAGTCCCAGGGTTGGATTCGGCATGTGCTATTCCAGGGTCGGAATCCCCATGTAGAGACACAGGGCTGGAATCCCAATGTACAGTCCCAGGGTTAGAATCCCCAAATACAGTCCCCGGGTTAGAATCGCCACGTACAGTCCCGGGGTTGGAATCCCCATGTACAGTCCCAGGGTTGGAATCCCCATGACCAGTCGTGGGTTGGAATCCCCATGTAGAGTCCGAGGTTTGGAATCCCCATGTTCAGTCCCAGTGTTGGAATCCCCATGTGCAGTCCCAGGGTTAGAATCCCCATATACGGTCCCAGGGTTAGAATCCCCATTTACAGTCCCAGGTTTAGAATCGCCACGTACAGTCCCAGGGTTGGAATCCCCATGTACAGTCCCAGGGTACGAATTCCCATGTACAATCCCAGGTTTGGAATCCCCATGTAGAATCCCAGGGTTGGAATCCCCATGTACAGTCCCAGCTTTGGAATCCCCATGTACAGACTCAGGGTTGGAATCCCCATGTACAGTCAAAAGGATCGAATTCCCAGGTACAGTCCCAAGGTTGGAATCCCCATGTGCATTTCCAGGGTTGGAATCCACATGTACAATACCAGGGTTGGAATCCCCATTTACAGTCCCAGGGCTGGAAAAACCTTGTAAAGTCTCAGGTTTGGAATCCCCATGTATAGTCCCAGGATTGGAATCCCCATGTACAGTCCCAGGTTTAGAATCCCCATGTACAGTCCCAGGGTTGGAATCCCCAGGTACAGTCCCAGGTTTGGAATCCCCATGTACAGTCCCAGGGTTTGAATCCCCATGCACAGTCCCAGGGCTGGAATCCCCATGTACAGTCCCAGGTTTGGAATCCCCATGTACAATACCAGGGTTGGAATCCCCATGTACAGTCCCAGGGCTGGAAACCCCTTGTACAGTCTCAGCTTTGGAATCCCCATGTATAGTCTCAGGCTTGGAATCCCCATGTATAGTCCCAGGGATAGAATACCATGTACAGTCCCAGATTTGGAATACCCACGTGCAGTCCAAGGGTTGGAATCCCCATGTACAGTCCCAGGGTTAGAATCCCCATGTACAGTCCCAGGGCTGGAATCCCCATCTGCAGTCCCAGGTTTGGAATCCCCATGTACAGTCCCAGGGTTGGAATTCCGATGTACAGTCCCAGGGCTGGAATCCCCATCTGCAGTCCCAGGTTTGGAATTCCCATGTACAGTCCCAGGGTTGGAATCCCCATCTGCAGTCCCAGGTTTGGAATCCCCATGTACAGTCCCAGGGTTGGAATCCCCATATACAGTCCCAGTGTTGGAATCCCCATGAACTGTATCAAGGTTGGAATCCCCATGTACAGTCCCAGGGTCAGAATCCCCATGTACATTCCCAGGGTTGGAATCCCTTTGTACAGTCCTGGGGTAGAATCCCCATGTACAGTCCCAGGGTTGGAAGCCCCATGTACAGTCCCAGGGTTGGAATCCTCATGTACAGTTACAGGTTTGGAATCCCCATGTACAGGTCTAGGTTTGGAAGACCCATGACCAGTCCCAGGTTTGGAATCCCCATGTACAGTACCAGGGTTAGAATCCCCATGTACAATCACAGGGTTAGAATCCCCATTTACATTCCCATGGTTAGAATCCACATGTACAGTCCCAGGTTTGGAATCCGCATGTCCAGTCCCGGTTTTGGAATTCCCATGTACAATCCAATGTTTGGAATCCCCGTGCACAGTCCCAGGGTTGGAAGCCCCATGCACAGTTCCAGGGATGGAATCCCCATGTACAGTCCCATGGTTAGAATACCCATGTAAAGTCCCAGGGTTGGAATGTCCATGCACAGACCCTGTGTTTTATTTCCATGTAAAGTCCCAGTGTCAGAATCCCCATCTACATTCCCAGGGTTGGAATCCCTATGTGCAGTCCCAGGGGTAGAATCCCCATGTACAGACCCAGGGCTGAAATCCCAATATACAGTCCCAGGGTTAGATCCACATAGACAGACCCAGGGTTAGAATCCCCATGTACAGTCCCAGGGTTAGAATCCCCATTTACAGTCCCAGGGTTAGAATGCCCACATGCAGTCCCAGGGTTGGAATCCCCATGTACAGTCCCAGGGTTCGAATTCCCATTTACAGTCCCAGGGTTGGAATCCCGATGTATTGTCCCAGTGTTGGAATCCCCAAGTACAGTCCCAGGTTTGGCATCCCCATGTACAGTCGCAGGGTTGGAATCCCCATGCACATTCCCAGGGCTGGAATACCCATTTACAGTCCCAGGGTTGGAATCCCCATGTACAGTCCCTGTATTTGAATCCCCATGTGAAGACCCAGGGTTGGAATCCGCATGTACAGTCCCAGGGCTGGAATCCACATGTACAGTCCCAGTGTTGGAATCCCCATGTGATGTATTAAGGTTGTAATCTGCGTGTTCAAGCCCGGAGTTGGAATCCCCATGTGCAGTCCCAGGGTTAGAATCCCCGTGTACATTCCCAGGTTTGGAATCCCTATGTACAGTCCCAGGGGTAGAATCCCCATGTACATACCCAGGGTTAGAATCCCCATGTGCAGACCCAGGGCTGTAATCCCAATGTACAGTCCCAGGGTTAGAATCCACATGTACAGTTCCAGGGTTAGAATCCCCATGTACAGTCCCAGCGTTAGAATCCCCATTTACAGTCCCAGGGTTAGAATCCCCATGTACAGTCCAAAGGTGGGAATCCTCATGTACAGTCCAAGGGTTTGAATCCCCATGTACAGTCCCAGGGTTGGAATCCCCATGTACAGTCCCAGGTTTGGAATCCCCATGTACAGTCCCAGGTTTGGAATCCCCATGTACAGTCCCAGGGTTGGAATCCTCATGCACAGTCCAAGGGGTAGAATCCCCATGTACAGTCCCAGTGTTGGAATCCCCATGTCCAGTCCAAGTGTTTGAATCCCCATGTAAATTCCCAGGGTTGGAATCTCCATGTACATCCCTGGGTTGGAATCCCCATGCACAGACCCAGGGCTGGAATCCCCAATTACAGTCCAAGGGTTGGAATGCTCCTGTACTGTCCTAGGGTTAGAATCCCCAGGTAGACTCCCAGGGGGAGATTCCCCATGTACAGTCCCAGGGTTAAAAGCCCATGTTCAGTCCCAGGCTTGGAATCCCCATATACAATCCCAGGATTAGTATCCCCATGTACAGTTCCGGGTTGGAATCCCCATGTACAGTCCCAGTGTTCGAATCCCCATGCACAGTCCCAGGGCTGGAATTCCCATGTGCAGTCCCAGGGTTGGAATCACCATGTACATTCCCAGGGTTGGAATCTCCATGTACAGTCCCTGGGTTGGAGTACCCATGCACAGACCCAGGGCTGGATTTCCCATTTACAGTCCCAGGGTTGGAATCCCCAGGTAGAGTCCTAGGGTTAGAATCCCCATGTACAGTCACAGGGTTGGAATCTCCATTTACAGTCCCAGGTTTGTAATCCCAAGGTACAGTCCCAGGGTTAGAATCCCCATGTACAGTCCCTGGGTTGGAATCCCCATGTACATTCCCAGGGCTGGAAACCCCTTGTACAGTCTCAGGGTTGGAATCCCCAAGTCTCGTCCCACGGCTGGAATCCCCATGTACAATCCCAGGGTTAGAAACCACGTGTACAGTCCCAGGGTTGGAATCCCCATGTAATGTCCCTGTGTTGGAATCCTGATATACAGTCCGAGTGTTGGAATCCCCATGTACAGTCCCAGGGTTACAATCCCCATGTACAGCCTCAGGGTTGGAATCCCCATTTACAGTCCCAGGGTTGGAATCTCCATGTACAGTCCCAGGGCTGGATTCCCCATGTACAATCCCAGGGTTGGAAACCCCATGCACTGTATCAAGGTTGGAATCAACATGTTCAGACCCGGGTTTGGAATCCCCAAGTGCTGTCCCAGGTTCAGAATCCCCATGTAAAATCCCAGGGTTTGAATCCCCGTGTACAGTCCCAGGGTTGAAATCCACATGTTCAGTCCCAGGGTCAGAAACCCCGTGTATAGTCCCAGGGTTAGAATCCCCATATACAATCCCTGGTTTAGAATCCCCATGTACAGACCCAGGGTTGGAATCCTCGTGTACAGTCCCAGGGTTCGGATACACATGTACAGTCCCAGGATTGGAATCCCCATGTACAGTCCCAGGGTTGGAATCCCCATGTACAGTACCAGGTTTGGAATCCGCATGTACAGTCCCAGGGTTGGAATCCCCATGACCAGTCGTGGGTTGGAATCCCCATTTGGAGTCTGAGGTTTCGAATCCCCATGTTCATTCCCAGGGTTGGAATCCCCATGTGCAGTTCCAGGTTTGGAATCCCCATGTACAGACACAGGGCTGGAATCCCAATGTACAGTCCCAGGGTTAGAATCCCCATATACAGGCCCAGGGTTAGATTTCCCATATACGGTACCAGGGTTAGAATCCCCAATTACAGTCCCAGGTTTAGAATCGCCACGTACAATCCCAGGTTTGCAATCCCCATGTACAGTCCCAGGATTGGAATCCCCATTTACAGTCCCAGGGTTGGAAAGACCTTGTACAGTTCCAGGGTTAGAATCCTCAGGTACAGTCCCATGGATGGAATTCCCGTGTACAGCCCCAGGGTAGGAATCCCCATGTACAGGTCCAGCTATGGAAGACCCATGACCAGTCCCAGGGATGGAATCCCCATGTTCCGTCCCAGGGTTAGAATCTCAATGTACAGTCCCAGGGTTAGAATCCCCATGTACAGTCCCAGGGTTGGAAACCACGTGTACAGTCCCAGGGTTGAAAACTCCATGTACATTCCCAGGGCTGCTGGGTCAGAATCCTCATGTACATTCCCTGGGTTAGAATCCCCATGTACTGTCCTAGGGTTGGAATCCTCATGTACAGTCCTAGGGTTGGAATCCCCATGTACAGTCCCAGGTTTGGAATCCCCATGTACAGTCCCAGGGTTGGAATCCCCATGCACAGTCCAAGTGTTTGAATCCCCATGTAAACTCCCAGGGCTCGAATCCCCATGTACAGTCCCAGGGTTGGAATCCACATGCACAGTCCCAGGGCGGGCATTCCCATGTACAGTCCCAGGGTTGGAATCCCCATGTACATTCCACGGTTGGAATCTCCATGTACATCCCTGGGTTGGAATCCCCATGCACAGACCCAGGGCTGGAATCCCCATGTACAGTCCAAGGGTTGGAATGCTCCTGTACTGTCCTCGTGTTAGAATCCCCATGTAGACTCCCAGAGTTAGATATCCCATGTACAGTCCCAGGGTTAATAGCCCATGTACAGTCCCAGGCTTGGAATCCCCATGTACAATCCCAGGGTTAGAATCCCCATGTACAGTTCCGGGTTGGAATCCCCATGTACAGTCCCAGTGTTGGAATCCCCATGCACAGTCCCAGGGCTGGAATCCCCATGCACAGACCCAGGGCTGGAATCCCCATGTACAGTCCCAGGGTTGGAATCCCCAGGTACAGTCCCAGGGTTAGAATCCCCATGTACAGTCCCATGGTTGGAATCTCCATTTACAGTCCCAGCTTTGGAATCCCCAGGTACAGTCCCAGGGTTAGAATCCCCATGCTCAGTCCCAGGGTTGGAATCTCCATTTACATTCCCAGGTTTGGAATCCCCAGGTACAGTCCCAGGGTTGGAGTCACCATGTACAGTCCCTGGGTTGGAAACCCCATGTACATTCCCAGGGCTGGAAACCCCATGTACAGTCTCAGGGTTGGAATCCCCAAGTCTTGTCCCAGGGTTGGAATCCACGTGTACAGTCCCCATGTAATTTCCCTGTGTTGGAATCCCGATATACAGTCCTAGTGTTGGAATCCCCATGTACAGTCCCAGGGTTACAATCCTCATGTACAGCCTCAGGGTTGGAATCCCCATTTACAGTCCCTGGGTTGGAATCTCCATGTACAGTCCCAGGGCTGGATTCCCCATGTACAATCCGAGGGTTGGAATCCCCATGCACTGTATCAAGGTTGGAATCTGCATGTTTTGACCCGGGTTTGGAATCCCCATGTGCAATCCCAGGTGCAGAATCCCCATGTAAAATCCCAGGGTTTGAATCCCCATATACAGTCCCAGGGTTGAAATCCACATGTTAAGTTCCAGGGTCAGAAACCCCGTGTATAGTCCCAGGGTTAGAATCCCCATGTACAATCCCTGGTTTAGAATCCCCATATACAGACCCAGGGTTGGAATCCTCATGTACAGTCCCAGGGTTCGAATCCCCATGTACAGTCCCAGGATTGGAATCCGCATGTACAGTCCCAGGGTTGGAATCGCCATGACCAGTCGAGGGTTGGAAACCCCATGTAGAGTCAGAGGTTTGCGATCCCCATATTCATTCCCAGGGTTGGAATCCCCATGTGCAGTTCCAGGGTTGGAATCCCCATGTACAGACACAGGGCTGGAATCCCAATGTACAGTCCCAGGGATAGAATCCCCATATACAGTCCCAGGGTTAGAATTCCCATATACGGTCCCAGGGTTAGAATCCCCAATTACAGACCCAGGTTTAGAATCGCCACGTACAATCCCAGGTTTGCAATCCCCATGTACAGTCCCAGGATTAGAATCCCCATTTACAGTCCCAGGGTTGGAAACCCCTTGTACAGTCCCAGGGTTAGAATGCCCGTGTACAGTCCCAGTGTTGGAATTCCCATGTAAAGTCCCTGGGTTGGAATCCCCATATACAGTCTCAGGGTTGGAATCCCCATGTAGAGTCCCAGGGTTCGAATTCCCATGTACAATCCCAGGTTTGCAATCCCCATGTACAGTCCCAGTATTAGAATCCCCATGTACAGTCCCAGGGTTGGAAACCCCTTGTACAGTCCCAGGGTTAGAATGCCCGTGTACAGTCCCAGTGTTGGAATACCGATGCAAAGTCCCTGGGTTGGAATCCCCATATACAGTCTCAGGGTTGGAATCCCATGTAGAGTCCGAGGGTTACAATCCCCATGTACAGTCCCAGTGTTGGAATCCCAATATACAGTCCCAGGGTTGGAATCTCCATGTACAGTCCCAGAGCTGGAATCCACATGTACAATCACAGGGTTTGAATCCACATGTACATTCCCTGGGTTGGAAAACTCAAACATTCCCAGGGTTGGAAATGCCATGCGTAGTCCCAGGGTTACAAACCCCATGTACAGTCCCAGGGTTGGAATCCCCATGTACAGTCCCTGTGTTAGAATTCACATGTACAGTCCCAGGGTTGGAAACCCCATGTACAATCCCAGGGTTAGAATCCCATTGTACAGTTCCTGGGTTGGAATCCACGTATACAGTCCCTGGGTTAGAATCCCCATGTACAGTCCCATGGTTGGAATTCAAACATACAGTCCGAGGGTTGGAATCCCCATGTAGAGTCAGAGGTTTGTGAACCCCATATTCATTCCCAGGGTTGGAATCCCCATGTGCAGTTCCAGGGTTGGAATCCCCATGTACAGACACAGGGCTGGAATCCCAATGTACAGTCCCAGGGTTAGAATCCCCATATACAGTCCCAGGTTTAGAATTCCCATATACGGTTCCAGGGTTAGAATCCCCAATTACAGTCCCAGGTTTAGAAGCGCCACATACAGTCCCAGGGTTGGAATCCC
Organism: Somniosus microcephalus; assembly: GCF_052327205.1. Classification (NCBI taxonomy): domain Eukaryota; kingdom Metazoa; phylum Chordata; class Chondrichthyes; order Squaliformes; family Somniosidae; genus Somniosus; species Somniosus microcephalus. The sequence continues at coordinate 131,825,701 of NC_140990.1, forward strand.
CATGTACAGTCCCAGGGTTCGAATTCCCATGTACAATCCCAGGTTTGCAATCCCCATGTACAGTCCCAGTATTAGAATCCCCATGTACAGTCCCAGGGTTGGAAACCCCTTGTACAGTCCCAGGGTTAGAATGCCCGTGTACAGTCCCAGTGTTGGAATACCCATGCAAAGTCCCTGGGTTGGAATCCCCATATACAGTCTCAGGGTTGGAATCCCATGTAGAGTCCGAGGGTTACAATCCCCATGTACAGTCCAAGTGTTGGAATCCCAATATACAGTCCCAGGGTTGGAATCTCCATGTACAGTCCCAGAGCTGGAATCCACATGTACAATCACAGGGTTTGAATCCACATGTACATTCCCTGGGTTGGAAAACTCAAACATTCCCAGGGTTGGAAATGCCATGCGTAGTCCCAGGGCTACAATCCCCATGTACAGTCCCTGTGTTAGAATCCCCATGTACAGTCCCAGGGTTGGAAACCCCATGTACAATCCCAGGGTTAGAATCCCATTGTACAGTTCCAGGGTTGGAATCCACATATACAGTCCCTGGGTTAGAATCCCCATGTACAGTCCCATGGTTGGAATTCAAACATACAGTCCGAGGGTTGGAATCCCATGTACAGTTCCAGCTATGGAAGACCCATGGCCAGTCCCAGGGTTGGAATCCCCATGTTCAGTCCCAGGGTTCGAATCCCCATGTACAGTCCCAGGGTTTGAATCCCCATGTACAGTCCCAGGTTTGGAAACCCCGTGTACAGTCCCAGGGTTGCAAACCCCATGTACATTCCCAGGGTTGCTGTGTCAGAATCCTCATGTACATTCCTTGGGTTAGAATCCCCATGTACAGTCCTAGGGCTGGAATCCCCATGTACAGTCCTAGGGTTGGAATCCCCATGTACAGTCCCAGTTTTGAAATCTGCACATACAGTCCCAGGGTTGGAATACTCATGTACAGTCACAGGTTTGAAACCCTCATGTACAGTCCCAGGTTTAGAATCCCCACATACATTCCCAGGATTAGAATCCCCATGTACAGTCCCAGGGTTGGAATCCCCATGTACAGTCCCAGGTTTGGAATCCCCATATTCATTCCCAGAGTTGTAATCCCCATGTACAGTCCCAGGCTTGGAATCCCCATGTACAGTCCCAGGGTTGGAATCCCCATGCACAGTCCCAGGGCTGGAACCCAAATGTACATTCCCAGGGTTGGAATCCCCATGTACCGTCCCAGTGTTTGAATCCCCATGTACAGTCCGAGGGTTGTAAACCCCGTGTACAGATCCAGTGTTGCACACTCCATGTACTGTCTCAGGGTTGCTATCCCCATGTTCAGTGCAAGGGTCTGAATCCCCATGTACATTCCCTGGGTTAGAATCCCCATGTACAGTCCCAGGGTTGGAATCCCCATGTACAGTCCCAGGTTTGGAATCCCCATGCACAGTCCCAGGGCTGGATTCCCCATGTAAAATCCCAGGGTTGGAATCCCCATGCAAATTATTAAGGTTGGAATCTGCATGTTCAGACCCGGGTTTGGAATCCCCATGTGCAGTCCCAGGGTCAGAATCCCCATGTAAATTCCCAGGGTTTGAATCCCCTTGTACAGTCCCAGGGTTGAAATCCACATGTTCAGTCCCAAGGTCAGAAACCCCGTGTATTGTCCCAGGGTTAGAATCCCCATGTACAGTCCCAGGATTAGAATTCCCATGTACAGTCCCAGGTTTGGAATCCCCATGTATAGTCCCAGGGTTAGAATCCCCATGTACAGTCCCAGGGTTGGATATCATTTGTGCAGTCACAGGGTTGGAATTCCCATGTACAGTCCCAGGGTTGGAATCCCCATGTACAGGTCCAGCTATGGAAGACCCATGACCAGTCCCAGGGTTGGAATCCCCATGTTCAGTCCCAGGGCTAGAATCCCCATGTTCATTCCCAGGGTTAGAATCCCCATGTACAGTCCCAGGGTTGGAAACCCCGTGTACATTCCCAGCGTTGCAAACTCCATGTACATTCCCAGGGTTGCTGTGTCAGAATCCCCATGTACATTCCCAGGTTTGCTGTGTCAGAATCCCCATGTACATTCCCAGGGTTCGAATCCCCATGTACAGTCCCAGGGTTGGAATCCCCATGTACAGTCCCAGGGTTGGAATCCCCATGTACAGTCCGAGTTTTGAAATCTGCATATACAGTCACAGGGTTGGAACACCCATGTACAGTCACAGGTTTGGAATCACCATGTACAGTCCCAGGTTTAGAATCCCCACGTACAGTCCCATGTATAGAATCCCCATGTGCTGTTCCAGGGTTGGAATCCCCATGTACAGACACAGGGCTGGAATCCCAATGTACAGTCCCAGGGTTAGAATCCCCACATACATTCCCAGGGTTAGAATTACCATATATGGTCCCAGGTTTAGAATCCCCATTTACAGTCCCATGTTTAGAATCGCCACGTACAGTCCCGGCGTTGGAATCCCCATGTACACTCCCAGGGTTCGAATTCCCATGTACAATCCCAGGTTTGCAATCCCCATGTACAGTCCCAGGGTTATTATCCCCATGTACAGTCCCAGGGTTAGAATGCCCGTGTACAGTCCCAGGGTTGGAATCCCCATGCAAAGTCCCTGGGTTGGCATCACATAGAAACATAGAAACATAGAAACATAGAGATAGGAACAGGAGTAGGCCATTCGGCCCTTCGAGCCTGCTCCGCCATTCAATGAGATCATGGCTGATCTTCATCTGAGATCTTAGCTGATCTTACCAGTTCAGTACCCCGTCCCCGCCTTTTCTCCATAACCCTTAATCCCCTTAGCCTTCAGAAATATATCCAATTCTCTCTTGAAAATATTTATTGAATTAGCCTTCACAGCCCTCTGTGGCAGGGAATTCCACAGGCTCACCACTCTTTGAGTGAAGAAATTCTTCCTCATCTCTGTTTTAAATGATTTGCCCGCTATTTTTAGACTGTGGCCCCTGGTTCTGTGCTCCCCTGCCATTGGAAACATTCTCTCTGAATTCAGCCTGTCCAGGCCTGCCATAATTTTATATGTTTCGATGAGATCCCCTCTCAATCTTCTAAACTCCAGTGAGTACAAGCCCAAACTATTCAATCTCTCCTCGTAGGTCATTCCCGCCATTCCAGGTATCAGCCTGGTGAATCGCCGCTGCACTCTTTCCATGGCAAGAACATCCTTCCGCAGATGGGGCGACCAAAACTGTACACAATACTCCAGATGCGGTCTCACCAGCACCTTGTACAGCTGTAGTAAGGTATCCCTATTCCTATACTCGAACCCCCTTGATATGAAGGCCAACATACCATTTGCCTTCTTAATCGCCTGTTGCACCTGCATGCTCTCCTTCAGTGACTGGTGCACAAGAACACCCAGGTCCCTCTGCACTTCCCCATCTCCCAATCTATTGCCATTTAGATAATAATCTACCCTCCTGTTTTTACCCCCAAAGTGGATAACCTCGCATTTATCCACATTATAGTGCATCTGCCACGTATCCGCCCATTCCCCCAACCTGTCCAAATCGCACTGTAGCCTCCTGACATCCTCATCAGAGCCCACCCCTCCTCCTAGTTTAGTGTCGTCAGCGAATTTGGAAATATTGCATCCAATTCCCTGATCCAGATCATTTATATATATTGTGAACAGCTGGGGTCCCAGGACAGATCCTTGCGGCACCCCGCTGGTCACTGCCTGCCACTCCGAAAACGAGCCGTTTATTCCAACTCTCTGTTTTCTATCCGCCAGCCAGTTCTCTATCCACGTTAATACTTTGCCCCCAATCCCATGAGCCTTAATTTTGCATGATAATCTTTTGTGTGGAACCTTATCGAAGGCTTTCTGGAAGTCAAGGTACACCACATCCACTGGCTCTCCCCCATCTATTTTACCAGTTACTTCCTCAAAAAATTCCAGCAGATTAGTCAAACACGATTTACCCTTTGTAAATCCATGTTGACTCTGTCCGATCCTTTCCCCATTTGTCAAGTGCTCCGCTATTTTATCCTTAATAATGGACTCTAGCATTTTGCCCACAACCGATGTAAGGCTTACTGGTCTATAATTCCCTGCTTTCTCTCTACCCCCCTTTTTAAATATTGGGGTAACATTAGCTACCCTCCAATCCACGGGTACTGTTCCCGAGTCAATGGAGTTCCGGAAGATGATCCTTAGAGCATCTGCTATCTCCAGGGCCACCTCCTTAAGTACCCTAGGATGTAGTTTATCAGGCCCCGGGGATTTGTCGGCCTTCAGTCCCCTCAACTTACCCAACACCATATCCCTAGAGATACTAATTTCTGTCAGCTCCTCCCTCTCATTAGTCCCTATGTTTGCCGATATTCCTGGGAGGTTATTTGTGTCCTCCTTTGTGAATACAGAACCAAAGTATGAGTTTAATTGGTCTGCCATTTCCTTATTCTCCATTATATATTCTCCCGAATCGGACTGCAAGGGACCGACTTGGGATTTTACCAGTCTTTTCCTCCTGATATACCGATAAAAGCTTTTGCAGTCTGTCTTTATGTTTGCTGCAAGTTTACTTTCGTATTCTATTTTCCCCTTCCTGATTAATCCCTTTGTCCTCTTTTGCTGTATCCTGTACTGCCCCCAATCTTCCGGTCTGGTGCTTTTTTTTGCCAGTTGATATGCCCTTTTTTTTGATTTTATGCTGTCCCTAATTTCCCTCGTTATCCACGGTTGAGCCACCTTTTTAGGTTTATTTTTATGCCAAACCGGTATAAACATGTTCTGGAATTCTTCCATTCTATCTTTGAATGCTTGCCATTGTCTATCCACTGTCAATCCCCCCAGAAACACCACCCAATCAATCTTACCCAATTCCCGTCTCATACCCTCGTAATTCCCTTTATTTAAGTTCTGGACCTTAGTCTCTGATTCAATTTCCTCACTCTCCATCTCGACTGAGAGCTCGATCATATTATGATCGCTCTGACCCAAGGGGCCTCGTACAAGAAGATTGTTGATAAGTCCCTTCTCATTGCACAATACCCAGTCTAAAATGGCCTGATCTCGAGTCGGCTCCTCGACATATTGGTCCAGATAACCGTCCCGAAAACATTCCAGGAATTCCTCCTCCTCAGAATTTTTACTAATTTGGGTAGTCCAATCAATATGTAAATTAAAGTCACCCATGATGACAGCTGTGCTCTTATCGCACGCTTCTCTAATTTCCCTTTTTATGCCTTCCCTCACCTCCATATTACTATTTGGAGGCCTATATATCACACCCACTAACGTTTTCCTCCCCTTGCTATTTCTCATTTCTACCCATACAGATTCCGTTTCATCCGAGTTAATATCCTTCCTTTCCATTGCATTAATCCCCTCCTTTACCAGCAATGCTACCCCACCTCCCCTACCTTTTTGCCGATCCTTCCTAAATATTGTATATCCCTGGATGTTAAGTTCCCAGCCTTGCCCACCCTGCAGCCACGTTTCTGTAATCCCAATCAAATCATACTTGTTTACCTCTATTTCCACAACTAATTCATCCACCTTGTTCCTAATGCTTCTAGCATTAAGATACAAAGCCTTCAGGCTTGCTTTTTTCACACTCTCATTATGAATTAGTTTGGCCCTTTGTGTTTCTCTCCTTTGCTTATTGCTTCTCACCTTTCTACCATCTATTTCTGACTTCATATGACTTCCCTCTTTTCCACTACCTAGGTTCCCATCCCCCTGCCAAATTAGTTTAAATCCTCCCGAACCGCCCTAGAAAATATTACCCCGAGGACATCGGCTCCCTCACAGCTCAGGTGTAGACCGTCCCCTTGGTACAGGTCACTCCTCCCCAAGAACTGGTTCCAATGCCTCAAGAATTTAAATCCCTCTCCCTTGCACCACTGCTCAAGCCACGTATTTAGCTTATCTATCTTACTCTCTCTAAACTTATTAGCTCGTGGCACTGGTAGCAATCCAGAGATTACTACCATATACAGTCTCAGGGTTGGAATCCCCATGTAGAGTCCCAGGGTTACAATCCCCATGTACAGTCCCAGGGTTGGAATCTCCATGTACAGTCCCAGAGCTGGAATCCGCATGTACATTCCCTGGGTTGGAAACCTCATATACAGTCCAAGGGCTGGAAACCCCATGCACAGTCCCAGGGTTACAATCCCCATGTGCAGTCCCAGGGTTGGAATCCCCATGTACAGTCCCAGGGTTGGAATCGCCATGTACAATCCCAGTGTTAGAATTCCCATGTACAGTCCCAGGGTTGGAATCCACAAGTACAGTCCCAGGGTTAGAATCCCCATGTACAGTCCCATGGTTGGAATTCCCATGTACAGTCCCAGGGTTGGAATCCCCATGTACAGGTCCAGCTATGGAAGACCCATGACCCGTCCCAGGGTTGGAATCCCCATGTTCAGTCCCAGGGTTAGAATCCCCATGTCCATTCCCAGGGTTAGAATCCCGATGTACAGTCCCAGGGTTGGAAACCCCGTGTACATTCCCAGCATTGCAAACTCCATCTACATTCCCAGGGTTGCTGTGTCAGAATGCCCATGTACATTCCCAGGGTTCGAATCCCCATGTACAGTCCCAGGGTTGGAATCCCCATGTACAGTCCCAGGGTTGGAATCCCCATGTACAGTCTGAGTTTTGAAATCCGCATATACAGTCACAGTGTTGGAAACCCCATGTACAATCACAGGGTTGGAATCACGATGTACAATCCCAGGTTTAGAATCCCCACGTACAGTCCCAGGTTTGGAATCCCCATGTACAGTCCCAGGGTTGGAATCCCCATGTACAGTCCCAGGTTTGGAATCCCCATGTACAGTCCCAGGGTTGGAATCCCCATGTACAGTCCCAGGGTTGGAATCCCCATGTACAGTCCCAGTTTTGAAATCCGCATATACAGTCCTAGGGTTCGAATTCCCATGTACAGTCACAGGGTTGGAATCCCCATGTACAGTCCCAGGGTTAGAATCCCCACGTTCAATCCCAGGTTTAGAATCACCATGTAAAGTCCGAGGGTTAGAATCCCCATGTACAGTCCCAGGTTTGGAATCACAATATACAGTCCCAGGGTTGGAATCCCCATGTACAGTCCCAGGGTTGGAATCCCCATATACAGTCCCAGGGTTGGAATCCCCATGCACAGTCCCAGGCCTGGAACCCCCATGTACATTCCCAGGGTTGGAATCCCCATGTACAGTCCCAGTGCTTGAATCCCCATGTACAGTCCCAGGGTTGGAATCTGCATGTACAGTCCCAGGGTTGGAATCCCCATGTTCAGTTCCAGGGTCAGAAACCCCGTGTATAGTCCCAGGGTTAGAATCCCCATGTACAATCCCTGGTTTAGAATCCCCATATACAGACCCAGGGTTGGAATCCTCATGTACAGTCCCAGGGTTCGAATCCCCATGTACAGTCCCAGGATTGGAATCCGCATGTACAGTCCCAGGGTTGGAATCGCCATGACCAGTCGAGGGTTGGAAACCCCATGTAGAGTCAGAGGTTTGCGATCCCCATATTCATTCCCAGGGTTGGAATCCCCATGTGCAGTTCCAGGGTTGGAATCCCCATGTACAGACACAGGGCTGGAATCCCAATGTACAGTCCCAGGGATAGAATCCCCATATACAGTCCCAGGGTTAGAATTCACATATACGGTCCCAGGGTTAGAATCCCCAATTACAGTCCCAGGTTTAGAATCGCCACGTACAATCCCAGGTTTGCAATCCCCATGTACAGTCCCAGGATTAGAATCCCCATTTACAGTCCCAGGGTTGGAAACCCCTTGTACAGTCCCAGGGTTAGAATGCCCGTGTACAGTCCCAGTGTTGGAATTCCCATGTAAAGTCCCTGGGTTGGAATCCCCATATACAGTCTCAGGGTTGGAATCCCCATGTAGAGTCCCAGGGTTCGAATTCCCATGTACAATCCCAGGTTTGCAATCCCCATGTACAGTCCCAGTATTAGAATCCCCATGTACAGTCCCAGGGTTGGAAACCCCTTGTACAGTCCCAGGGTTAGAATGCCCGTGTACAGTCCCAGTGTTGGAATACCGATGCAAAGTCCCTGGGTTGGAATCCCCATATACAGTCTCAGGGTTGGAATCCCATGTAGAGTCCGAGGGTAACAATCCCCATGTACAGTCCCAGTGTTGGAATCCCAATATACAGTCCCAGGGTTGGAATCTCCATGTACAGTCCCAGAGCTGGAATCCACATGTACAATCACAGGGTTTGAATCCACATGTACATTCCCTGGGTTGGAAAACTCAAACATTCCCAGGGTTGGAAATGCCATGCGTAGTCCCAGGGTTACAAACCCCATGGACAGTCCCAGGGTTGGAATCCCCATGTACAGTCCCTGTGTTAGAATTCACATGTACAGTCCCAGGGTTGGAAACCCCATGTACAATCCCAGGGTTAGAATCCCATTGTACAGATCCAAGGTTGGAATCCACATATACAGTCCCTGGGTTAGAATCCCCATGTACAGTCCCATGGTTGGAATTCAAATATACAGTCCGAGGGTTGGAATCCCCATGTAGAGTCAGAGGTTTGTGAACCCCATATTCATTCCCAGGGTTGGAATCCCCATGTGCAGTTCCAGGGTTGGAATCCCCATGTACAGACACAGGGCTGGAATCCCAATGTACAGTCCCAGGGTTAGAATCCCCATATACAGTCCCAGGGTTGGAATTTCCATATACGGTTCCAGGGTTAGAATCCCCAATTACAGTCCCAGGTTTAGAATCGCCACATACAGTCCCAGGGTTGGAATCCCCATGTACAGTCCCAGGGTTCGAATTCCCATGTACAATCCCAGGTTTGCAATCCCCATGTACAGTCCCAGTATTAGATTCCCCATGTACAGTCCCAGGGTTGGAAACCCCTTGTACAGTCCCAGGGTTAGAATGCCCGTGTACAGTCCCAGTGTTGGAATACCCATGCAAAGTCCCTGGGTTGGAATCCCCATATACAGTCTCAGGGTTGGAATCCCATGTAGAGTCCGAGGGTTACAATCCCCATGTACAGTCCCAGTGTTGGAATCCCAATATACAGTCCCAGGGTTGGAATCTCCATGTACAGTCCCAGAGCTGGAATCCACATGTACAATCACAGGGTTTGAATCCACATGTACATTCCCTGGGTTGGAAAACTCAAACATTCCCAGGGTTGGAAATGCCATGCGTAGTCCCAGGGTTACAAACCCCATGTACAGTCCCAGGGTTGGAATCCCCATGTACAGTCCCTGTGTTAGAATCCCCATGTACAGTCCCAGGGTTGGAAACCCCATGTACAATCCCAGGGTTAGAATCCCATTGTACAGTTCCAGGGTTGGAATCCACATATACAGTCCCTGGGTTAGAATCCCCATGTACAGTCCCATGGTTGGAATTCAAACATACAGTCCGAGGGTTGGAATCCCCATGTACAGGTCCAGCTATGGAAGACCCATGGCCAGTCCCAGGGTTGGAATCCCCATGTTCAGTCCCAGGGTTCGAATCCCCATGTACAGTCCCAGGGTTTGAATCCCCATGTACAGTCCCAGGTTTGGAAACCCCGTGTACAGTCCCAGGGTTGCAAACCCCATGTACATTCCCAGGGTTGCTGTGTCAGAATCCTCATGTACATTCCTTGGGTTAGAATCCCCATGTACAGTCCTAGGGCTGGAATCCCCATGTACAGTCCTAGGGTTGGAATCCCCATGTACAGTCCCAGTTTTGAAATCTGCACATACAGTCCCAGGGTTGGAATACTCATGTACAGTCACAGGTTTGGAACCCTCATGTACAGTCCCAGGTTTAGAATCCCCACATACATTCCCAGGATTAGAATCCCCATGTACAGTCCCAGGGTTGGAATCCCCATGTACAGTCCCAGGTTTGGAATCCCCATACTCATTCCCAGGGTTGTAATCCCCATGTACAGTCCCAGGCTTGGAATCCCCATGTACAGTCCCAGGGTTGGAATCCCCATGCACAGTCCCAGGGCTGGAACCCAAATGTACATTCCCAGGATTGGAATCCCCATGTACCGTCCCAGTGTTTGAATCCCCATGTACAGTCCGAGGGTTGTAAACCCCGTGTACAGATCCAGTGTTGCAAACTCCATGTACTGTCTCAGGGTTGCTATCCCCATGTTCAGTGCAAGGGTCTGAATCCCCATGTACATTCCCTGGGTTAGAATCCCCATGTACAGTCCCAGGGTTGGAAACCCCATGTACAGTCCCAGGTTTGGAATCCCCATGCACAGTCCCAGGGCTGGATTCCCCATGTAAAATCCCAGGGTTGGAATCCCCATGCCAATTATTAAGGTTGGAATCTGCATGTTCAGACCCGGGTTTGGAATCCCCATGTGCAGTCCCAGGGTCAGAATCCCCATGTAAATTCCCAGGGTTTGAATCCCCTTGTACAGTCCCAGGTTTGAAATCCACATGTTCAGTCCCAAGGTCAGAAACCCCGTGTATTGTCCCAGGGTTAGAATCCCCATGTACAGTCCCAGGATTAGAATTCCCATGTACAGTCCCAGGGTTGGAACCCCCATGTATAGTCCCAGGGTTAGAATCCCCATGTACAGTCCCAGGGTTGGATATCATTTGTGCAGTCACAGGGTTGGAATTCCCATGTGCAGTCCCAGGGTTGGAATCCCCATGTACAGGTCCAGCTATGAAAGACCCATGACCAGTCCCAGGGTTGGAATCCCCATGTTCAGTCCCAGGGCTAGAATCCCCATGTTCATTCCCAGGGTTAGAATCCCCATGTACAGTCCCAGGGTTGGAAACCCCGTGTACATTCCCAGCGTTGCAAACTCCATGTACATTCCCAGGGTTGCTGTGTCAGAATCCCCATGTACATTCCCAGGTTTGCTGTGTCAGAATCCCCATGTACATTCCCAGGGTTCGAATCCCCATGCACAGTCCCAGGGTTGGAATCCCCATGTACAGTCCCAGGGTTGGAATCCCCATGTACAGTCCGAGTTTTGAAATCTGCATATACAGTCACAGGGTTGGAACACCCATGTACAGTCACAGGTTTGGAATCACCATGTACAGTCCCAGGTTTAGAATCCCCACGTACAGTCCCATGTATAGAATCCCCATGTGCTGTTCCAGGGTTGGAATCCCCATGGACAGACACAGGGCTGGAATCCCAATGTACAGTCCCAGGGTTAGAATCCCCACATACATTCCCAGGGTTAGAATTAACATATATGGTCCCAGGTTTAGAATCCCCATTTACAGTCCCATGTTTAGAATCGCCACGTACAGTCCCGGGGTTGGAATCCCCATGTTCACTCCCAGGGTTCGAATTCCCATGTACAATCCCAGGTTTGCAATCCCCATGTACAGTCCCAGGGTTATTATCCCCATGTACAGTCCCAGGGGTAGAATGCCCGTGTACAGTCCCAGGGTTGGAATCCCCATGCAAAGTCCCTGGGTTGGCATCACCATATACAGTCTCAGGGTTGGAATCCCCATGTAGAGTCCCAGGGTTACAATCCCCATGTACAGTCCCAGGGTTGGAATCTCCATGTACAGTCCCAGAGCTGGAATCCGCATGTACATTCCCTGGGTTGGAAACCTCATATACAGTCCAAGGGCTGGAAACCCCATGCACAGTCCCAGGGTTACAATCCCCATGTGCGGTCCCAGGGTTGGAATCCCCATGTACAGTCCCAGGGTTGGAATCGCCATGTACAATCCCAGTGTTAGAATTCCCATGTACAGTCCCAGGGTTGGAATCCACAAGTACAGTCCCAGGGTTAGAATCCCCATGTACAGTCCCATGGTTGGAATTCCCATGTACAGTCCCAGGGTTGGAATCCCCATGTTCAGTCCCAGGGTTAGAATCCCCATGTCCATTCCCAGGGTTAGAATCCCGATGTACAGTCCCAGGGTTGGAAACCCCGTGTACATTCCCAGCATTGCAAACTCCATCTACATTCCCAGGGTTGCTGTGTCAGAATGCCCATGTACATTCCCAGGGTTAGAATCCCCATGGACAGTCCCAGGGTTGGAATCCCCATGTACAGTCCCAGGGTTGGAATCCCCATGTACAGTCTGAGTTTTGAAATCCGCATATACAGTCACAGTGTTGGAAACCCCATGTACAATCACAGGGTTGGAATCACGATGTACAATCCCAGGTTTAGAATCCCCACGTACAGCCCCAGGTTTGGAATCCCCATGTACAGTCCCAGGGTTGGAATCCCCATGTACAGTCCCAGGTTTGGAATCCCCATGTACAGTCCCAGGGTTGGAATCCCCATGTACAGTCCCAGGGTTGGAATCCCCATGTACAGTCCCAGTTTTGAAATCCGCATATACAGTCCTAGGGTTCGAATTCCCATGTACAGTCACAGGGTTGGAATCCCCATGTACAGTCCCAGGGTTAGAATCCCCACGTTCAATCCCAGGTTTAGAATCACCATGTAAAGTCCGAGGGTTAGAATCCCCATGTACAGTCCCAGGTTTGGAATCACAATATACAGTCCCAGGGTTGGAATCCCCATGTACAGTCCCAGGGTTGGAATCCCCATATACAGTCCCAGGGTTGGAATCCCCATGCACAGTCCCAGGCCTGGAACCCCCATGTACATTCCCAGGGTTGGAATCCCCATGTACAGTCCCAGTGCTTGAATCCCCATGTACAGTCCCAGGGTTGGAATCTGCATGTACAGTCCCAGGGTTGGAATCCCCATGCACTGTCCCAGGGCTGGAATCCCCATGTACAGTCCCAGGTTTGGAATCCCCATGTACAGTCCCAGGGTTGGAATCTCCATGTACAGTCCCAGGGCTGGAATCCCCATGTACAGTCCCACGGTTGGAATGCCCATGCACAGTCCCAGGGCTGGAATCCCCATGTACAGTCCCAGGGTTGGAATCCCCATGTACAGTCCCAGGGTTCGAATCCCCATGTACAGTCCCAGGGTTGGAATCTCCCTGTACAGTCCCAGGGTTGGAATCCCCATATACAGTCCCAGGGCTGGAATCCCCATGTACAGTCCCAGGGCTGGAATCCCCATGTATAATCCCAGGGTTAGTATCCCCATGTACAGTCCCAGGTTTGGAATCTCCATGTACAGTCCCAGGGCTGGAACCCTCAGCAACACCGTGTGCGGTTCTCAGGCCGTGAGTTGAGCCGCCGGGCCTGGGGCAACACCGAGTAAGAACGACGATATATGCCCAAGTAAGGATAGTGTGTGACTTGGAGCAGAACTGGGAGGTGATGGTGTTCCCATGCACCTGCTGCCCTTGTCCTTCTAGCTAGTGAAGGTTGCGTGTTTGGGAGGTGCTATCAAAGTTCTAGTCGAGTTGCAGATGTATAAAGTCACTCCTTCATCCCTCCCCCACCCACCTCGCTCGCTCTCCTCCCATTGAGGTAAGAGTCTTGTGTAGGCCCAGACCGGGTGGCGGGTTCCCTTCCCTGAACTAGATGGGTTTTTACGGCAATCCGGCAGCTTTCCTTATTACTTTTTTCTAGTGTCGGCCCCACAAATTCCCAGATTCATCAGTTCCATTTCACAACTTGCCTCTGTGTTTTTGTGGATTCTCTCTCACCCTCCCTTTTTCCTGTTTTAAATTAATTTTATAGAGTAATTGAAGGGGAGGATTTGCAGACGGGAAACTCAAACCAAACATCACTTCAAGATCTGACTGAGTCACTCGATTCATCAGGACCTTCGAACATGGATGCAGAAAGCACCGTTCAGAGTGGGGAGAAACCGTACACGTGTTGTGTGTGTGGACGAGGCTTCAGCCGATCCTCTGGCCTGTCGAGACACAAGTGCAGTCACACCGGGCGAGACCGTTCACCTGCACTGTGTGTGGGAAGGGATTCACTAATTCATCCAACCTGCTGCAGCACTGGCGAGTTCATAGTGACGAGAGACCTTTTAAATACCCGGACTGTGGGAAGTGCTTTAAAAGTTACAGGGAACTGACGTGCCATCAACATTTTCACACTGAAGAGAGACCATTGAGGTGCTTCCACTGCGGGACTGGGTTCAGGTGATCATCACACCTCACTGTACACCAGCGACTTCACACTGGGGAGAGGACATTCACCTGCACTGAGTGTGGGAATTGATTCAGGTGTTCATACAACCTGCTGACTCACCAGCGAGTTCACACTGGGCAGAGACCATTCACCTGCTCTGAGTGTGGGAAGGGATTCACTCAGTCATCCAACCTGCTGACACACCAGCGAGTTAACACCGGGGAGAGGCCATTCACCTGCTCCGATTGTGGGAAGGGATTCATTCAATCATCCGACCTGCTGAGGCACCAAGTGTCAAACTGCAATCTTGACCTGACTGAAAGTGAAACGGCAGGGTTATGTTTCCAGTCTAAAATGACTGGTAATTATTCTATGAAGGTTTAATATGTTCATAGAATCATAGAATGGTTACAGCACAGAATGTGGCCATTCGGCCCAATGAGCCCGTGTTGGCTCTCTGCAAGAACACTTCAACTGGTCCCACTCCCCCACCCTTACCTCGTAGCCCTGCACATTTTTTCCTTCAGGTACTCATCCAATTCCCTTATGAAAGCCACGATTGAATCTGCCTCCTCCACCCTTTCAGGCAGTGCATTCCCGATCCTAACCACTCACTGCGTAAACATTTTTTCCCCATGTCACCTTTGGTTCTTCTGCCAATCACCTTAAATCTGTGTCCACTGGTTCTCAACCCTTTCACCAATGGGAACAGTTTCTCTTTATCTACTCTGTCTAAACCCCTCAAGATTTTGAACACCTCTATTAAATCTACTCTCAACCTTCTCAGCTCTAAGGAGAACAACCCCAGCTTCTGTAGTCTATCCACATAACTGAAGTCCCTCATTCCTGGAACCATTCCTGTAAATCTTTTCTGCACCCTCTCTAAACCTTCACATCCTTCCTAAAGTGCGGTTCCCAGAATTGGACACAATATTGTTGTGGCCGAACCAGTGTTTTATAAAGGTTCATTGTAACTTCCTTGCTTTTGTACTCTATGCCTCTACTTATGAAGCCCAGGATCCCGTAAGCTTTTTTAACTGCTTTCTCAAGCTGCCCTGCCACCGTCAACGATTTGTGCACATAAACCCCCAGGTCTCTTTGTTCATGCACCCCCTTTTAGGATTCTACCCTTTAGTTTATATTGCCTCTCCTCGTTCTTCCTACCAAAATGTATCACTTCGCATTTTTCTGCGTTAAATTTCATCTGCCACGTGTCCGTCCATTACACCAGCCTGTCTCTGTCCTCCTGAATTCTGTCTATCCTCCTTACTGTTCACTATACTTCCAAGTTTTGTGTCATCTGAAAATTTTGAAACAGTGCTCTCTAAACCCATGTCCAAGTCATTAATATATATCAAGGAAAGCAGTGGTCCTAGAACCGACCCCTGGAAAACACCACTGTATACCTTCCTCCAATCTGAAAAACAACCGTTCACCACTACTCTCTGTTTCCTGTCACGTAGCCAATTTTGTACCCATGGTGCCACTGTTCCTTTTATTCCATGGGCTTCAACTTTGCTGGCTAGCCTATTATGTGGTACTTTATCAAATGCCTTTTGGAAGTCCATGTACACCACATCAACCACATTGACCTCATCAACTGTTTCTGTTACCTCATCAAACAACTGAATCAAGTTAGTTAAACACGAATTGCCTTTGACAAATCCGTGCTGGCTTTGCTTAATTAATCCACACGTCCAAGTGACTGTTAATTATGTCCCGGATTATCATTTCAAAAAGATTCCCCACCATCGAGGTTAAACTGACTGGCTTGTAGTTGCTGGGTTTATCCTTACACACTTTTTTGAACAAGGATGTAACATTTGCAATTCTCCAGTCCTCTGGCACCACCCCAGTATCCAAGGAGGATGGGAAGATTATGGCCAGTACCTCTGCAATTTTCACCCTTACCTTCTTCAGCATCCTGGGATGCATCCCATCTGGTCTTGGTGACTTAGCTACTTTAAGTACAGCCTTTCTAGTACCTGCTCTTTATCAATTTTAATCCCATCCAGTGTCTCAACTACCTCCTCTTTAACTGTGACTTTGGTAAAGACAGATGCAAAGTATTCATTTAGTACCTCAGCCATGCCCTCTGCCTCCATGCACAGGTCTCCTTTTGATCCCTAATCGGCCCCACCCCTCCTCTTACTACCATTTATTATTTATACGCTATAGAAGACTTTTGGATTGCCTTTTATGTTAGCTGCCAGTCCATTCTCACACTCTCTCTGCCCCTCTTATTTCATTTTTCACTTCCCCTCTTAGCATTCTGTATTCAGCCTGGTCCTTGCTTGTATTCTCAATCTTACATCTGTCATACTCCCCCTTTTTCTGCTTCGTCTTACTCCCTATCTCTTTCGTCATCCAGAGAGCTCTGGCTTTGATTGCCCTACCTTTCCCCCTCGTGGGAATGTACATCGACTGTACACGAACCATCTCTTTAAAGGCAGCCCATTGTTCCAGTACAGTTTTGCCTGTGAGAGGAGAGGTGGGAGAGGCTGATTTAAACCGAGCTCCGAGCGTGGGAGACGTGGACCTGCGAGAGGAGAGGCTGATTTAAACCGAGCTCCGAGAGCGGGAGAGGCGGACCTGTGAGAGGAGAGGCGGGAGAGGCTGATTGAAACCGAGCTCTGAGAGCAGGAGAGGTGGATCGGCTAGAGGGGAGGCGGGAGAGGCTGATTTAAACCGAGCTCCGAGAGCGGGTGAGGTGGACCTGTGAGAGGCAGGTGAGGCTGATTTAAACCGAGATCCGAGAGCGGGAGAGGCGGACCTCTGAGAGGAGACGTGGGAGAGGCTGATTTAAACCGAGCTCTGAGAGCGGGAGAGGTGGACCTGCGCGAGGAGAGGCGGGAGAGGCTGATTTAAACCGAGCTCTGAGAGCGGGAGAGGTGGACCTGCGAGTGGAGAGGTGGGAGAGGCTTATTTAAACTGAGCAAGCTCCGAGAGCAGGAGAGGTGGACCTGCTAGAGGAGAGGTGGGAGAGGCTGATTTAAACTGAACTCCGAGAGCGGGAGAGTTGGACATGCGACAGGCGGGAGAGGCTGATTTAAACCAAGCTCCGAGAGTGGGAGAGATGGACCTGCGAGAGGAGAGGTGGGAGAGGCTGATTTAAACCGAGCTCCAAGAGCAGGAGAGGTGGAACTGCGAGAGGAGAGATGGGAGAGGCTGATTTAAACTGAGCTCCGAGAGCGGGAGAGGTGGACCTGCGAGAGGAGAGGTGGGAGAGGCTGATTTAAACTGAGCTCCGAGAGCGGGAGAGGTGGACGTGCGAGAGGAGAGGTGGGAGAGGCTGATTTAAACTGAGCTCCGAGAGCGGGAGAGGCAGACCTGCGAGAGGAGAGGCAGGAGAGTCTGATTTCAACTGAGCTCCTGAGAGCGGGAGAGGTGGACCTGCGAGAGGAGAGGTGGGAGAGGCTGATTTAAACCGAGCTCCGAGAGCGGGAGAGGCGGACCTGCGAGAGGAGATGCGGGAGAATCTGATTTAAACAGAGCTCTGAGAGCGGGAGAGGCGGACCTGCGAGAGGAGAGGTGGGAGAGGCTGATTTAAACCGAGCTCCGAGAGCGGGAGAGGCGGACCTGCGAGAGGAGATGCGGGAGAATCTGATTTAAACAGAGCTCTGAGAGCGGGAGAGGCGGACCTGCGAGAGGAGAGGCGGGAGAGGCTGATTTAAACCAAGCTCCGAGAGCGGGAGAGGCGGACCTGCGAGAGGAGAGGCGGGAGAGGCTGATTTAAACCGAGCTCCGAGAGCAGGAGAGGCGCACCTGCGAGAGGAGAGGTGGGAGAGGCAGATTTAAACTGAGCTCCGGGAGCGGGAGAGGCGGACCTGCGAGAGGAGAGGTGGGAGAGGCAGATTTAAACCGAGCTCCGAGAGCGGGAGAGGCTGACCTGCAAGAGGAGAGGTGGGAGAGGCTGATTTAAATCGAGCTCCGAGAGCGGGAGAGGCGGACCTGTGAGAGGAGAGAGAGAAGTAAAATGTAATCGAAGTGTGACGTCACCAGAAAGCAGGTAAGTGATTGGTTGGTGAGTATTTCTCTCTGTCTCGCTTTTATCTAAACTTTAATTTTGTGGTTTATAGTTTTTAAGGTCTCTGTTGTGTAGCAGATACGGTTGGTAAACAAGGGCCCTTGAGCATATCATTTAATTATAGTGTAGTTGGTGGGATTGATTTGACTTAATTTAATTTGAATTAATTAAAGAGTAAGTCATGGCAGTACAGCTTGGCACCGTGGTACGCTGCACCTGCACTATGTGGGAAATCATGGACACTTCCTGTGTCCTTGATGACCATGTGTGTGGGCAGTGTATCCAGCTGCAGCTACGGGCAGACTGCGGCGCTGTAAGCCCCCGACCTGCACTTACCTTCCGCGCCGGCCGTTGTGCTGTGGGCCCCCGTGGAATTCCGATCCTGGGCCTGCTCCAGCTGCCGGCGCACTGTGCTTGCATATCCCAGGGGCGCAGTTAGTTCGATGCATCCCCTGAGATCACGTGGGCCATGGGGAGCCAATCGGAGCAGGGAAATGCCCATTCTCAAGTTTGACAGGAAGAGCTGTCAAAACTTAGAAATACTACGAGCCTCAAAACATCACTAAATCTTCAAATACATTTTTAAAAAACATCACACTTTTTAAGTAAACTATAAATTACATGAAATAACTATTTTAAACAATGATTTAAATTTTTGAAAAAATAATTTTATTTTCTAACAGGGCTAAAAATAAACTTACCTTTCTTTAATGTATTTAAAAATAATAAACCTGTGGAAAAAATGTTTTAATTTTAATTAATTCACCACTTACCTTATAAAAAGCAGGCCTTACGCCTGCTTTTTAAATGTGTAAATTCTGGAGACTTACCCTCCCGGGAAAATCTGTAAAAAAAACGTAAGTTCGATGTGCACGCGCAGCCTATCCCATGCACGTGTTCGAACGCAGAACCCCTTCATTCAGGGGAATGGAAGTGCCGGTTTCCCGCGCATGCGCAGTGCATGCAGGAAACTGGCACTTCCATTGGGCCTACGGGTGAGTTCCCCATGCGTACTCACCCGTGGAGACCTGAAGTTCTGGGCCAATTTGAATTAATTAAAGGGTAGATCAACACAGGATGGTAGGAGTGTGTAACTCTCTCACAATAAGCAGTGGATGCTTGCACAGCGAATAACTTTGGGCCGGTTGTGGTTTCTCCCCATTGTCCCGGAGCTTGTTCTCCTGGATTGGATCTTCATTTGTTCCCTTTGGTTTGAGTTTCACTGCTGGAGCCAGCACTCAAAGCACTTTGTCTGATCTTCCCCCGGGAATGAGCAGATTCCTCCCTCACCTCCTACACTGCACCATCTCTCCCCGGGGTGTGTCCACACTCTGGGCCTTGGGCCTTGCCATGGGATTCTCAGTATGAACAGGTGGGGTGTGTTTGGAGACAGGGTGTCCCCGCTCTTCTCCTCTTTCCCCCTTGGTTGTGTTCCACACTCTGGGCCTTGGGCCGTGCCCGGGGATTCTCAGTTTGAACAGGTGGGGTGTGTTTGGAGACAGGGTGTCCCCGCTCTCCTCCTTTAAAGGGACAAGGAGACGACCAGCTGGGCTGAATGGCCCGGCTTTATGACATCACTGGAGTGCCTAGCAACCAACCTCCCTGAGCCCTGCTCATTATGGGCTGGCAGTGTTTGATGGGACAGTGTAGAGGGAGCTTTACTCTGTATCTAACCAGTGCTGTACCCGCCCTGGGAGTGTTTGATGGGACATTGTAGAGGGAACTTTACTCTGTATCTAACCCGTGCTGTACCTGCCCTGGGAATGTGGAGAGGAATGTCAGGTATCGGTACAGTTTCATTTTTACCATCACTTGCACCAATTCCCTGTTTTATTGATGTGTGCGTGTTAGTCACCAGGATAACTAAAAATACACGACCCGGAACATCCACGGGGTTACTCCAGGATCACTCCCACTGCGGAACTCCACCACTGACCCTGCACCAATCATCACCCACTGGAGGTTTATATCAGGAGTTTCTGTGTGATGGTGAGGTGATCACTGGACAATAAAATGCAGAGACTGGTGGGTGGCTGCTCATTATCCTCGGTGTGATTTAATCCCCTTTCCCACTGAATACTGCGGACAGACAGGCTCACCTTGGGAACGGAATGGTCAGTGTGACATCACTTTCTAAACAAGAGCCCACAAGACAATGGGTTGTCAATAAATGTTAAAGGGACTCAACGCTCGGAAGTTACACTGTGAATAAAGGAAATAAAATGCTGATCAATAATGTCTGAAGATAATGATTTCTCTCTGTGGAATGTGCTTGCACACATTAAGAATAATGAGCTTTGTACACACACAGCAAACACTTTGTGAGGCTCTTTTCAGTTGTTGCTCCGAACCCGCTGAGAGCTGGTGCACCCGGTGGGCATTAGGACCCTGCAGCCGCCCATCCGGCGGTGCTGTGAGGTCACGGTTCCAGGCTCTGTCTCACCCAATCAGTGGGTCCCGCCAAAGCTCAATAGAAAATACTGCAGCAAAAACAATCCTGACCATTCACAAACTGGGAGCAATCGGCACAGCAGAACACAAGTGTGAATTAATAAACTTTAACACACAGAGTTTGTCACTAATTAGTGCAAAGTACAGGGCACTATTGCTCACCTTCAGTCATGTCCCTCAATCCCAGCTCATCTCTGGGGGATTGTTACAAGGTTCAACCCGTCCTTTCAACACAGATATTACCCACAGAATCCCACATCAATTAGACATTGCACACAGCTTCTGACAGTTATTAATAAGACTAGACCGATGGGATGCTTCAAACCAAAAAATTATTGCATCCTCCCACCCACTCAAATATATATATTTATTTATATTAATGTCTGTATATCTATCTATCAATCTATCTATCTATCTCACAGATACGGTCTAGTGCAGTAATAACTCAGACAGGGTTTAGTGTAATATAAACAGAGACAGGGTCTAGAGTAATATAAACAGAGACAGGGTCTAGTGTAATATAAACAGAGGCCGGTTCTAGTGTAATATAAACAGAGACAGTGTAGGGGGGCATCCTTTACCTGGTTTACGGTAATTTACCTTCCTTTACCTGGTTTACGATAATTTACCTGGTCAGGCAGCCTTTTGTTTCACAGACTGAGACCAATACCAACCAGCGGTTTCGAATCGCTAAACCCACCCTTCCAGTTCTGACTGGAGGAACTCATAATTAATGATATATTAAAAACGGACAAATGATATGGATGTAAGAAAGTCAAATTTTATTAACTGAATAAACTACACCACACGATCAATGTAATCATGGTAAAATTGCTTAGATGGGGAGGAAAAAGGGGCATAACGAGGGAAAATGACTAAAATCACAATTTTAACGAAATCCCACTTTACTCCCCACCCCTATGCCTATCCTAAGTTGCCTTGTGGAAGGTCAGAAAAATATATGCTCACCACTATAATGCCAGCTCCGTGCCCCACGAGATCTTCACTGTCCTGAAGTAAAGAAACACCCCAGTGTTTTAAAAGTAAACTGCTGGTGTTTTAACTTCTACAGACAGACTCCCACGCTGTAGAGAAAGGCACACGGAGGCAGGCCAGAGAGAGAGAGATGCTTCTCAGAAGCTATCTTTATAAACCCCAATTCTGGGGCCGAAATGTTCGCGCCCACATCCAGAGTTTTCTGGGCTAACAAAAGGGATACAACTGCCCCATTGTTGAGTAATGGGTGATTCAAACCCATTCATTCTTAAACTGTTCCTTTTCTTAGTCTATAAAGTCTCTTCCGCAGTTTAGGTGTGTTTCATTGCGTGTGATGGGGTTTGAATGGAGTTGGATTATTATGTAAACAGAAACCGATTCTCTTGTGGTCACTCGAAACCGCAGCCTAAGTGGATAATCCTTTGTGTCAACATCCTTGTAAATAAACATCGATTGTCTCTGGAGGGAGGGAAAATTTCCCCTTTTGATTGACAGAATTTGACTGCCACTGCTTCACAGACACAAAAGCTGCTTCCTTTGTCCTTGGCCACTCATTCCAACGGCCATTTTATCCCTGGGCAATTTACCAACCACAAGAGTGCAATTTTTAATAAAATGTACTGTCTTAAAGTGTGCGAAATTTCTTTTACAAAGTTCTTTGATTCCGGTGTTGCCCAAGTGCTGCCTAGCTCAGTGCAGCCTTTTGCGGTCTGGGCACGTTTTAAAACATTGTCCAAACCAGAGGCAATTTAAATCACGCAAAGTCTTCATGCACGATGTGGATTAATATTTCCCGATCTTCGGTGACTGAGGGGATTTTGCGAACCCCTACAACAGGGTCTAGTGTAAAATACACAGAGACAGGGTCCAGTGTAATATAAACAGAGACAGGGTCCAGTGTAATATAAACAGAGACAGGGTGTAGTGTAATATAGACAGGGTCAAGTGTAATATAAACAGAGACTGGGTCCAGTGTAATATAAAGAGAGACAGGGTCTAGTGTAATATAGAGAGAGACTGGGTCCAGTGTAATATAAACAGAGACCGGGTCTAGTGTAATATAAACAGAGACTGGGTCCAGTGTAATAGAAACAGAGACAGGGCCTAGTGTAATATAAACAGAGACAGGGCCTAGTGTAATATAAAGAGAGACAGGGTCTAGTGTAATATAAACAGAGACAGGGTCTAGTGTAATATAAACAGAGACAGGGCCCAGTGTAATATAAACAGAGACAGGGTCTAGTGTAATATAAACAGAGACATTGGGCTGGATTTTCATTCAGAATTCGGGAAGGAGGTGGGATGACAACTTTCAGGTTGTAGTCCCGCCTCCATCGAGATGCGGCCAATCCACGCAATTTTCACTTGATTGACCTTGTTGAGGCCAATTAAGGACCACCCCGCAACAGGTGATGTCACAGACTGAAATTTCATCTGTCAAGACGTGTTGACAGATGAAATATCAGTGTTTTACAGCTGTTTGAAGCTGTCAAACACTGACAGTCTGAGTTCTAACATGAGTCCTTCTGCACAGACTCAGTTAGAAATCTTAGCAGCACTAAAAGCTGAAGGCTGTCACTTTTCACAGATCGCAGCCGTTCAGCTTTAAGTGCCGGGTGAGTGATGGGCTCCCGACGCCCACAGGAAGAAAGGCTGTTAAGGTAAGTACAGGTAAGTAAAAGTTATTTACACACTTTAGACACACCAAACACACTTACCATTGCACTCATGCACCCATCACTCACCTGAATACAGACATCACGATCCCTCCAACTCCTGCTCTAACCTGGCATGGTTTGGAGCCGTCGAGAATCCCACACGACACCCCTCAATATCGGGAATAGGCTAAAAACTGCCAGTTAACTAACTGTTAACAGGCAGTTAATGGGCACTAATCCCTTCCCGCCAGGTTTCGGCGGGTCCCAGTGCGGGGCGGGTAACCGCCGCCTCTGAAAGTTGCGTGGGTCGGGGTTTTGGGCGGGATGGTGTCGGGATTTTCCCCCCCCCACACGCCCGAAACCCCGCCTGACGGCTCCAGGAAAATCTGGACCACAGTCTAGTACAGCACTAACTGAGACAGAGGCTAATGCAATACAAAGAGAGACACAGTCCATTACAGCACTAACTGAGACAGGGTCTAATGGAATAGAAACTGAGACAGGGTCTAGAACAGCACTAACTGAGACAGGGTCTAATGGAATAGAAACAGAGACAGGGTCTAGTATAGCACCAACTGAGACAGAGACTAATGGAATAGAAACAGAGACAGGGTCTAGTACAGCACTAACTGAGACAGGGTCTAATGAAATAGAAACAGAGACACAGTCTAGTACAGCACTAACTGAGACCGGGTGTAATGGAATAGAAACAGAGACAGTGTCTAGTAGAGCATGAACTGAGACAGGGTCTAATTTAATAGAAACAGAGACAGGGTCTAGCACAGCACTAACTGAGACAGGGTCTAATGGAATTGAAACAGAGACACAGTCTAGTACAGCACTAAATGAGACACAGACTAATGGAATGGAATCAGAGACAGGGTCTAGTACAGCACTAACTGAGACAGAATCTAATGGAATAGAAACAGAGACAGGGTCTAGTACAGCACTAACTGAGACAGAGTCTAATGGAATAGAAACAGAGACAGGGTCTAGTACAGCACTAACTGAGACAGAGTCTAATGGAATAGAAACAGAGACATGGTCTAGGACAGCACTAACTGAGACAGAGTCTAATGGAATAGAAACAGAGACATGGTCTAGGACAGCACTAACTGAGACAGGGTCGAATGGAATTGAAACAGAGACACAGTCTAGTACAGCACTAAATGAGACACAGACTAATGGAATGGAATCAGAGACAGGGTCCAGTACAGCACTAACTGAGACAGAATCTAATGGAATAGAAACAGAGACAGGGTCTAGTACAGCACTAACTGAGACAGAGGCTAATGGAATAGAAACAGAGACATGGTCTAGGACAGCACTAACTGAGACAGGGTCTAATGGATTGAAAAAGAGACAGGGTCTACTGCAGCGCTAAATGAGACAGGTCCTAATGGAATAGAAACAGAGACAGGAGCTAGTACAGCACTAACTGAGACAGGGTCTAATGGAATAGAAACAGAGACACAGTCTAGTACAGCACTTACTGAGACAGAGACTGATGGAATCGAAACAGAGACAGTGTCTAGTACAGCACTAACTGAGCCCGGGTCTAATGAAATAGAAAAAGAGAGAGGGTCTAGTACAGCACTAACTGAGACAGGGTCTAATGGAATAGAAACAGAGACAGGCTCTAGTACAGCACGAACTGAGACAGGGTCTAATGGAATAGAAACAGAGACAGTGTCTATTACAGCACTAACTGAGAGAGGGTCTAATGAAATAGAAGCGGAGACATGGTCTAGTACAGTACTAACTGAGACAGGGTCTAATGGAATAGAAACAGAGACAGTGTCTATTACAGCACTGAGACAGGGTCTATCACAGCACTAACTGAGAGAGGGTCTAATTAAATAGAAGCAGAGACAGGGTCTAGTACAGCATTAACTGAGACAGGGTCTAATGGAATATGAACAGAGACAGGGTCTAGTACAGCACTAATTGCGACAGAGTCTAATGGAATAGAAACAGAGACCGGGTCTCGTACAGCACTAACTGAGACAGGGTCTAATGGAATAGAAACAGAGTCAGGGTCTAGAACAGCACTAACTGAGACAGGGTCGAATGGAATAGAAACAGAGACAGGGTCTAGTACAGCACTAACTGAGACAGGGTCGAATGGAACAGAAACAGAGACAGGGTCTTGTACAGCACTAACTGAGGCAGGGTCGAATGGAATAGAAACAGAGACAGGGTCTAGTACAGCACTAACTGAGACAGGGTCGAATGGAATAGAAACAGAGACAGGGTCTAGTACAGCACTGAGACAGGGTCTATCACAGCACTAACTGAGAGAGGGTCTAATGAAATAGTAGCAGAGACAGGCAGTAGTACAGCACCAACTGAGAGAGGGTCTAATGGAATAGAAACAGAGACAGGTTCTAGAACAGCACTAACTGACAGGGTCTAATGGAATATGAACAGAGACACAGTGTAGTACATCACTAATTGCGACAGAGTCTAATGGAATAGAAACAGAGACAGGGTCTAGTACAGCACTAACTGAGACAGGGTCTAATGGAATAGAAACTGCGTCAGCGTCTAGAACAGCAATAACTGACAGGGTCTAATGGAATATGAACAGAGACACAGTCTAGTACAGCACTTATTCCGACAGAGTCTAATGGAATAGAAACAGAGACAGGGTCTAGTACAGCAATTTCTGAGACAGGGTCTAATGGAATAGAAACAGAGGCACAGTCTAGTACAGCACTAACTGAGACAGGGTCTAATGGAATAGAAACAGAGACACAGTCTAGTACAGCACTAACAGAGACAGGGTCTAATTTAATAGAAACAGAGACAGGGTCTTGTACATCACCAACTGAGACAGGGTCTAATGGAATAGAAACAGAGACACAGTCTAGTACAGCACTAACTGAGACAGGGTCTAATGGAATAGAAACAGTGACAAGGTCTAGTACAGCACTAACTGAGACAGGGTGTAATGGAATAGAAACACAGACAGGGTCTAGTACAGCACTAATTGAGAAAGTGTCCAATGGAATAGAAATAGAGAAAGGGTCTAGTACATCACTAACTGAGACAGTGCCTAATGGAATAGAAACAGAGACACAGTCTAGTACAGCACTAACTGAGACAGTGTCTCGTGGAATGGAAACAGAGACACAGTCTAGTGCAGCACTAACTGAGACAGGGTCTAATGGAATAGAAACAGAGACACAGTCTAGTACAGTACTAACTGAGACACGGTCTAATGGAATAGAAACAGAGACAGCGTCTAATTTAATAGAAACAAGGACAGGGTCTAGTACATCACTAACTTAGACAGGGTCTAATGGAATAGAAACAGAGACAGGGTCTAATGGAATATGAACAGAGACACAGTCTAGTACAGCACTAATTGCGACAGAGTCTAATGGAATAGAAACAGAGACAGGGTCTAGTACAGCACTGACTGAGACAGGGTCTAATTTAATAGAAACAGAGACACAGTCTAGTACAGCACTAACTGAGACAGGGAGTAATGGAATAGAAACAGAGACAGGGTCCAGTACAGTACTAACTGAGACAGGGACTAATGGAATAGAACCAGAGACAGGGTCTAGCACAGCACTAATTGAGAGAGGGTCTAATGAAATAGAAGCAGAGACAGGCACTAGTACAGCACCAACTGAGAGAGGGTCTAATGGAATAGAAACAGAGACAGGGTCTAGTACAGCACTAATTGCGACAGAGTCTAATGGAATAGAAACAGAGACAGGGTCTAGTACAGCACTAACTGAGACAGGGTCAAATGGAATATGAACACAGACAGGGTCTAGTACAGCACTAACTGAGACAGGGTCTAATGGAATAGAAACAGAGTCAGGGTCTAGAGCAGCACTAACTGACAGGGTCTAATGGAATATGAACAGAGACACAGTCTAGTACAGCACTAACAGATACAGGGCCTAATTTAATAGAAACAGAGACAGGGTCTAGTACATCACTAACTGAGACAGGGTCTAATGGAATAGAAACAGAGACACAGTCTAGTACAGCACTAACTGAGACAGGGTCTAATGGAATAGAAACAGTGACAAGGTCTACGACAGCACTAACTGAGACAAGGCCTAATGGAATAGAAACAGAGACACAGTCTAGTGCAGCACTAACTGAGACAGGGTCTAATGGAATAGAAGCAGAGACACAGTCTAGTACAGCACTAACTGAGACAGGGTCTAATGGAATAGAAACAGAGACACGGACTAGTACAGTACTAACTGAGACAGGGTCTAATGGAATAGAAGCAGAGACACAGTCTAATACAGCACTAACTGAGACAGTGTCTCGTGGAATAGAAAGAGAGACAGGGTCTAATGGAATAGAAACAGAGACAGGGTCTAATGGAATAGAAAAAGAGACAGGGTCTAGTACAGCACCATCTGAGACAGAGTCTAATGGAATAGAAAGAGAGACAGGGTCTAATGGAATAGAAAGTCCCAGTGTCAGAATCCCCATCTACATTCCCAGGGTTGGAATCCCTATGTGCAGTCCCAGGGGTAGAATCCCCATGTACAGACCCAGGGCTGAAATCCCGATATACAGTCCCAGGGTTAGATCGACATAGACAGACCCAGGGTTAGAATCCCCATGTACAGTCCCAGGGTTAGAATCCCCACTTACAGTCCCAGGGTTAGAATGCCCACATGCAGTCCCAGGGTTGGAATCGCCATGTACAGTCCCAGGGTTCGAATTCCCATTTAAAGTCCCAGGGTTGGAATCCCGATGTACTGTCCCAGTGTTGAAATCCCCAAGTACAGTCCCAGTTTTGGCATCCCCATGTACAGTCGCAGGGTTGGAATCCCCATGCACATTCCCAGGGCTGGAATACCCATTTACAGTCCCAGGGTTGGAATCCCCATGTACAGTCCCTGTATTTGAATCCCCATGTGAAGACCCAGGGTTGGAATCCGCATGTACAGTCCCAGGGCTGGAATCCACATGTACAGTCCCAGTGTTGGAATCCCCATGTGATGTATTAAGGTTGTAATCTGCGTGTTCAAGCCCGGAGTTGGAATCCCCATGTGCAGTCCCAGGGTTAGAATCCCCGTGTACATTCCCAGGTTTGGAATCCCTATGTACAGTCCCAGGGGTAGAATCCCCATGTACATTCCCAGGGTTAGAATCCCCATGTGCAGACCCAGGGCTGTAATCCCAATGTACAGTCCCAGGGTTAGAATCCACATGCACAGTTCCAGGGTTAGAATCCCCATGTACAGTCCCAGCGTTAGAATCCCCATTTACAGTCCCAGGGTTAGAATCCCCATGTACAGTCCAAAGGTGGGAATCCTCATGTACATTCCAAGGGTTTGAATCCCCATGTACAGTCCCAGGGTTGGAATCCCCATGTACAGTCCCAGGTTTGGAATCCCCATGTACAGTCCCAGGTTTCGAATCCCCATGTACAGTCCCAGGGTTGGAATCCCCATGTCCAGTCCCAGTGTTGGAATCCCCATGTCCAGTCCAAGTGTTTGAATCCCCATGTGAACTCCCAGTGTGGGAATCCGCAAGTACATTCCCAGGGCTCGAATCCCCATGTACAGTCCCAGGGTTGGAATCCCCATGTACGTTCCCAGGGTTGGAATCTCCATGTACATCCCTGGGTTGGAATCCCCATGCACAGACCCAGGGCTGGAATCCCCAATTACAGTCCAAGGGTTGGAATGCTCCTGTACTGTCCTAGGGTTAGAATCCCCAGGTAGACTCCCAGGGGTAGATTCCCCATGTACAGTCCCAGGGTTAAAAGCCCATGTTCAGTCCCAGGCTTGGAATCCCCATATACAATCCCAGGATTAGTATCCCCATGTACAGTTCCGGGTTGGAATCCCCATGTACAGTCCCAGTGTTGGAATCCCCATGCACAGTCCCAGGGCTGGAATTCCCATGTGCAGTCCCAGGGTTGGAATCACCATGTACATTCCCAGGGTTGGAATCTCCATGTACAGTCCTGGGTTGGAGTACCCATGCACAGACCCAGGGCTGGATTTCCCATTTACAGTCCCAGGGTTGGAATCCCCAGTTAGAGTCCCAGGGTTAGAATCCCCATGTACAGTCACAGGGTAGGAATCTCCATTTACAGTCCCAGGTTTGGAATCCCCATGTACATTCCCAGGGCTGGAAACCGCTTGTACATTCTCAGGGTTGGAATCCCCAAGTCTCGTCCCACGGCTGGAATCCCCATGTACAATCCCAGGGTTAGAATCCACGTGTACAGTCCCAGGGTTGGAATCCCCATGTAATGTCCCTGTGTTGGAATCCCGATATACAGTCCGAGTGTTGGAATCCCCATGTACAGTCCCAGGGTTACAATCCCCATGTACAGCCTCAGGGTTGGAATCCCCATTTACAGTCCCAGGGTTGGAATCTCCATGTACAGTCCCAGGGCTGGATTCCCCATGTACAATCCCAGGGTTGGAAACCCCATGCACTGTATCAAGGTTGGAATCAACATGTTCAGACCCGGGTTTGGAATCCCCAAGTGCTGTCCCAGGTTCAGAATCCCCATGTAAAATCCCAGGGTTTGAATCCCCGTGTACAGTCCCAGGGTTGAAATCCACATGTTCAGTCCCAGGGTCAGAAACCCCGTTTATAGTCCCAGGGTTAGAATCCCCATATACAATCCCTGGTTTAGAATCCCCATATACAGACCCAGGGTTGGAATCCTCGTGTACAGTCCCAGGGTTCGGATACACATGTACAGTCCCAGGATTGGAATCCCCATGTACAGTCCCAGGGTTGGAATCCCCATGTACAGTACCAGGTTTGGAATCCGCATGTACAGTCCCAGGGTTGGAATCCCCATGACCA
Organism: Somniosus microcephalus; assembly: GCF_052327205.1. Taxonomy (NCBI): domain Eukaryota; kingdom Metazoa; phylum Chordata; class Chondrichthyes; order Squaliformes; family Somniosidae; genus Somniosus; species Somniosus microcephalus. Next base: position 131,855,650 of record NC_140990.1, read on the forward strand.
GTCGTGGGTTGGAATCCCCATTTGGAGTCTGAGGTTTGGAATCCCCATGTACAGACACAGGGCTGGAATCCCAATGTACAGTCCCAGGGTTAGAATCCCCATATACAGGCCCAGGGTTAGAATTCCCATATACGGTACCAGGGTTAGAATCCCCAATTACAGTCCCAGGTTTAGAATCGCCACGTACAATCCCAGGTTTGCAATCCCCATGTACAGTCCCAGGATTAGAATCCCCATTTACAGTCCCAGGGTTGGAAAGCCCTTGTACAGTCCCAGGGTTAGAATGCCCGTGTACATTCCCAGTGTTGGAATTCCCATGTAAAGTCCCTGGGTTGGAATTCCCATATAGAGTCTCAGGGTTGGAACCCCCATGTAGAGTCCCAGGGTAACAATCCCCATGTACAATCCCAGTGTTGGAATCCCAATATGCAGTCCCAGGGTTGGAATCTCCGTGGACAGTCCCAGAGCTGGAATCCGCATGTACAATCACAGGGTTTGAATCCCCATGCACATTCCCTGGGTTGGAAAACTCATATACATTCTCAGGGTTGGAAACGCCATGCGTAGTCCCTGGGTTACAATCCCCATGTACAGTCCCATGTTTGGAATCCCCATGTACAATCCCAGTGTTAGAATCCCCATGTACAGTCCCAGGGTTGGAATCCCCATGTACAATCCCTGGGTTAGAATCCCATTGTACAGTTCCAGGGTTAGAATCCTCAGGTACAGTCCCATGGATGGAATTCCCGTGTACAGCCCCAGGGTTGGAATCCCCATGTACAGGTCCAGCTATGGAAGACCCATGACCAGTCCCAGGGATGGAATCCCCATGTTCCGTCCCAGGGTTAGAATCTCCATGTACAGTCCCAGGGTTAGAATCCCCATGTACAGTCCCAGGGTTGGAAACCACGTGGACAGTCCCAGGGTTGAAAACTCCATGTACATTCCCAGGGCTGCTGGGTCAGAATCCTCATGTACATTCCCTGGGTTAGAATCCCCATGTACTGTCCTAGGGTTGGAATCCTCATGTACAGTCCTAGGGTTGGAATCCCCATGTACAGTCCCAGGTTTGGAATCCCCATGTACAGTCCCAGGGCTCGAATCCCCATGTACAGTCCCAGGGTTGGAATCCACATGCACAGTCCCAGGGCGGGCATTCCCATGTACAGTCCCAGGGTTGGAATCCCCATGTACATTCCACGGTTGGAATCTCCATGTACATCCCTGGGTTGGAATCCCCATGCACAGACCCAGGGCTGGAATCCCCATGTACAGTCCAAGGGTTGGAATGCTCCTGTACTGTCCTAGTGTTAGAATCCCCATGTAGACTCCCAGGGTTAGATATCCCATGTACAGTCCCAGGGTTAATAGTCCATGTACAGTCCCAGGCTTGGAATCCCCATGTACAATCCCAGGGTTAGAATCCCCATGTACAGTTCCGGGTTGGAATCCCCATGTACAGTCCCAGTGTTGGAATCCCCATGCACAGTCCCAGGGCTGGAATCCCCATGCACAGACCCAGGGCTGGAATCCCCATGTACAGTCCCAGGGTTGGAATCCCCAGGTACAGTCCCAGGGTTAGAATCCCCATGTACAGTCCCATGGTTGGAATCTCCATTTACAGTCCCAGCTTTGGAATCCCCAGGTACAGTCCCAGGGTTAGAATCCCCATGCACAGTCCCAGGGTTGGAATCTCCATTTACATTCCCAGGTTTGGAATCCCCAGGTACAGTCCCAGGGTTGGAGTCACCATGTACAGTCCCTGGGTTGGAAACCCCATGTACATTCCCAGGGCTGGAAACCCCTTGTACAGTCTCAGGGTTGGAATCCCCAAGTCTCGTCCCAGGGTTGGAATCCACGTGTACAGTCCCCATGTAATTTCCCTGTGTTGGAATCCCGATATACAGTCCTAGTGTTGGAATCCCCATGTACAGTCCCAGGGTTACAATCCTCATGTACAGCCTCAGGGTTGGAATCCCCATTTACAGTCCCTGGGTTGGAATCTCCATGTACAGTCCCAGGGCTGGATTCCCCATGTACAATCCGAGGGTTGGAATCCCCATGCACTGTATCAAGGTTGGAATCTGCATGTTCTGACCCGGGTTTGGAATCCCCATGTGCAGTCCCAGGTTCAGAATCCCCATGTAAAATCCCAGGGTTTGAATCCCCATGTACAGTCCCAGGGTTGAAATCCACATGTTCAGTTCCAGGGTCAGAAACCCCGTGTATAGTCCCAGGGTTAGAATACCCATGTACAATCCCTGGTTTAGAATCCCCATATACAGACCCAGGGTTGGAATCCTCATGTACAGTCCCAGGGTTCGAATCCCCATGTACAGTACCAGGATTGGAATCCGCATGTACAGTCCTAGGGTTGGAATCGCCATGACCAGTCGAGGGTTGGAAACCCCATGTAGAGTCAGAGGTTTGCGATCCCCATATTCATTCCCAGGGTTGGAATCCCCATGTGCAGTTCCAGGGTTGGAATCCCCATGTACAGTCCCAGGGATAGAATCCCCATATACAGTCCCAGGGTTAGAATTCCCATATACGGTCCCAGGGTTAGAATCCCCAATTACAGTCCCAGGTTTAGAATCGCCACGTACAATCCCAGGTTTGCAATCCCCATGTACAGTCCCAGGATTAGAATCCCCATTTACAGTCCCAGGGTTGGAAACCCCTTGTACAGTCCCAGGGTTAGAATGCCCGTGTACAGTCCCAGTGTTGGAATTCCCATGTAAAGTCCCTGGGTTGGAATCCCCATATACAGTCTCAGGTTTGGAATCCCCATGTAGAGTCCCAGGGTTCGAATTCCCATGTACAATCCCAGGTTTGCAATCCCCATGTACAGTCCCAGTATTAGAATCCCCATGTACAGTCCCAGGGTTGGAAACCCCTTGTACAGTCCCAGGGTTAGAATGCCCGTGTACAGTCCCAGTGTTGGAATACCGATGCAAAGTCCCTGGGTTGGAATCCCCATATACAGTCTCAGTGTTGGAATCCCATGTAGAGTCCGAGGGTTACAATCCCCATGTACAGTCCCAGTGTTGGAATCCCAATATACAGTCCCAGGGTTGGAATCTCCATGTACAGTCCCAGAGCTGGAATCCACATGTACAATCACAGGGTTTGAATCCACATGTACATTCCCTGGGTTGGAAAACTCAAACATTCCCAGGGTTGGAAATGCCATGCGTAGTCCCAGGGTTACAAACCCCATGTACAGTCCCAGGGTTGGAATCCCCATGTACAGTCCCTGTGTTAGAATTCCCATGTACAGTCCCAGGGATGGAAACCCCATGTACAATCCCAGGGTTAGAATCCCATTGTACAGTTCCAGGGTTGGAATCCACATATACAGTCCCTGGGTTAGAATCCCCATGTACAGTCCCATGGTTGGAATTCAAACATACAGTCCGAGGGTTGGAATCCCCATGTAGAGTCAGAGGTTTGTGAACCCCATATTAATTCCCAGGGTTGGAATCCCCATGTGCAGTTCCAGGGTTGGAATCCCCATGTACAGACACAGGGCTGGAATCCCAATGTACAGTCCCAGGGTTAGAATCCCCATATACAGTCCCAGGGTTAGAATTCCCATATACGGTCCCAGGGTTAGAATCCCCAATTACAGTCCCAGGTTTAGAATCGCCACGTACAGTCCCAGGGTTGGAATCCCCATGTACAGTCCCAGGGTTCGAATTCCCATGTACAATCCCAGGTTTGCAATCCCCATGTACAGTCCCAGTATTAGAATCCCCATGTACAGTCCCAGGGTTGGAAACCCCTTGTACAGTCCCAGGGTTAGAATGCCCGTGTACAGTCCCAGTGTTGGAATACCCATGCAAAGTCCCTGGGTTGGAATCCCCATATACAGTCTCAGGGTTGGAATCCCATGTAGAGTCCGAGGGTTACAATCCCCATGTACAGTCCCAGTGTTGGAATCCCAATATACAGTCCCAGGGTTGGAATCTCCATGTACAGTCCCAGAGCTGGAATCCACATGTACAATCACAGGGTTTGAATCCACATGTACATTCCCTGGGTTGGAAAACTCAAACATTCCCAGGGTTGGAAATGCCATGCGTAGTCCCAGGGTTACAAACCCCATGTACAGTCCCAGGGTTGGAATCCCCATGTACAGTCCCTGTGTTAGAATCCCCATGTACAGTCCCAGGTTTGGAAACCCCATGTACAATCCCAGGGTTTGAATCCCATTGTACAGTTCCAGGGTTGGAATCCACATATACAGTCCCTGGGTTAGAATCCCCATGTACAGTCCCATGGTTGGAATTCAAACATACAGTCCGAGGGTTGGAATCCCCATGTACAGGTCCAGCTATGGAAGACCCATGGCCAGTCCCAGGGTTGGAATCCCCATGTTCAGTCCCAGGGTTCGAATCCCCATGTACAGTCCCAGGGTTTGAATCCCCATGTACAGTCCCAGGTTTGGAAACCCCGTGTACAGTCCCAGGGTTGCAAACCCCATGTACATTCCCAGGGTTGCTGTGTCAGAATCCTCATGTACATTCCTTGGGTTAGAATCCCCATGTACAGTCCTAGGGCTGGAATCCCCATGTACAGTCCTAGGGTTGGAATCCCCATGTACAGTCCCAGTTTTGAAATCTGCACATACAGTCCCAGGGTTGGAATACTCATGTACAGTCACAGGTTTGGAACCCTCATGTACAGTCCCAGGTTTAGAATCCCCACATACATTCCCAGGGTTTTAATCCCCATGTACAGTCCCAGGCTTGGAATCCCCATGTACAGTCCCAGGGTTGGAATCCCCATGCACAGTCCGAGGGCTGGAACCCAAATGTACATTCCCAGGGTTGGAATCCCCATGTAACGTCCCAGTGTTTGAATCCCCATGTACAGACCGAGGGTTGTAAACCCCGTGTACAGATCCAGTGTTGCAAACTCCATGTACTGTCTCAGGGTTGCTAACCCCATGTTCAGTGCAAGGGTCTGAATCCCCATGTACATTCCCTGGGTTAGAATCCCCATGTCCAGTCCCAGGGTTGGAATCCCCATGTACAGTCCCAGGTTTGGAATCCCCATGCACAGTCCCAGGGCTGGATTCCCCATGTAAAATCCCAGGGTTGGAATCCCCATGCAAATTATTAAGGTTGGAATCTGCATGTTCAGACCCGGGTTTGGAATCCCCATGTGCAGTCCCAGGGTCAGAATCCCCATGTAAATTCCCAGGGTTTGAATCCTCTTGTACAGTCCCAGGGTTGAAATCCACATGTTCAGTCCCAAGGTCAGAAACCCCGTGTATTGTCCCAGGGTTAGAATCCCCATGTACAATCCCAGGATTAGAATTCCCATATACAGACCCAGTGTCGGAACGCCCATGTACAGTCCCAGTGTTCGAATCCCCATGTACAGTCCCAGGATTAGAATTCCCATGTACAGTCCCAGGGTTGGAATCCCCATGTATAGTCCCAGGGCTAGAATCCCCATGTACAGTCCCAGGGTTGGATATCATTTGTGCAGTCACAGGGTTGGAATTCCCATGTACAGTCCCAGGGTTGGAATCCCCATGTACAGGTCCAGCTATGGAAGACCCATGACCAGTCCCAGGGTTGGAATCCCCATGTTCAGTCCCAGGGCTAGAATCCCCATGTTCATTCCCAGGGTTAGAATCCCCATGTACAGTCCCAGGGTTGGAAACCCCGTGTACATTCCCAGCGTTGCAAACTCCATGTACATTCCCAGGGTTGCTGTGTCAGAATCCCCATGTACATTCCCAGGTTTGCTGTGTCAGAATCCCCATGTACATTCCCAGGGTTCGAATCCCCATGTACAGTCCCAGGGTTGGAATCCCCATGTACAGTCCCAGGGTTGGAATCCCCATGTACAGTCCGAGTTTTGAAATCTGCATATACAGTCACAGGGTTGGAACACCCATGTACAGTCACAGGTTTGGAATCACCATGTACAGTCCCAGGTTTAGAATCCCCACGTACAGTCCCATGTATAGAATCCCCATGTGCTGTTCCAGGGTTGGAATCCCCATGGACAGACACAGGGCTGGAATCCCAATGTACAGTCCCAGGGTTAGAATCCCCACATACATTCCCAGGGTTAGAATTACCATATATGGTCCCAGGTTTAGAATCCCCATTTACAGTCCCATGTTTAGAATCGCCACGTACAGTCCCGGGGTTGGAATCCCCATGTACACTCCCAGGGTTCGAATTCCCATGTACAATCCCAGGTTTGCAATCCCCATCTACAGTCCCAGGGTTATTATCCCCATGTACAGTCCCAGTGTTAGAATGCCCGTGTACAGTCCCAGGGTTGGAATCCCCATGCAAAGTCCCTGGGTTGGCATCACCACATACAGTCTCAGGGTTGGAATCCCCATGTAGAGTCCCAGGGTTACAATCCCCATGTACAGTCCCAGGGTAGGAATCTCCATGTACAGTCCCAGAGCTGGAATCCGCATGTACATTCCCTGGGTTGGAAACCTCATATACAGTCCAAGGGCTGGAAACCCCATGCACAGTCCCAGGGTTACAATCCCCATGTGCAGTCCCAGGGTTGGAATCCCCATGTACAGTCCCAGGGTTGGAATCGCCATGTACAATCCCAGTGTTAGAATTCCCATGTACAGTCCCAGGGTTGGAATCCACAAGTACAGTCCCAGGGTTAGAATCCCCATGTACAGTCCCATGGTTGGAATTCCCATGTACAGTCCCAGGGTTGGAATCCCCATGTACAGGTCCAGCTATGGAAGACCCATGACCAGTCCCAGGGTTGGAATCCCCATGTCCATTCCCAGGGTTAGAATCCCGATGTACAGTCCCAGGGTTGGAAACCCCGTGTACATTCCCAGCATTGCAAACTCCATCTACATTCCCAGGGTTGCTGTGTCAGAATGCCCATGTACATTCCCAGGGTTAGAATCCCCATGTACAGTCCCAGGGTTGGAATCCCCATGTACAGTCCCAGGTTTGGAATCCCCATGTACAGTCTGAGTTTTGAAATCCGCATATACAGTCACAGTGTTGGAAACCCCATGTACAATCACAGGGTTGGAATCACGATGTACAATCCCAGGTTTAGAATCCCCACGTACAGTCCCAGGTTTGGAATCCCCATGTTCAGTCCCAGGGTTGGAATCCCCATGTACAGTCCCAGGTTTGGAATCCCCATGTACAGTCCCAGGGTTGGAATCCCCATGTACAGTCCCAGGGTTGGAATCCCCATGTAGAGTCCCAGGGTTGGAATCCCCATGCACAGTCCCAGGGCTGGAATCCCCATGTACTTTCCCAGGGTTGGAATCCCCATGTCCAGTCCCAGTGTTTGAATCCCCATGTACAGTCCCAGGGTTGTAAACCACGTGTACAGTCCCAGGGTTGCAATCTCCATGTACAGTCCCAGGGTTGCTATCCCCATGTTTAGTGCAAGGGTCTGAATCCCCATGTACATTCCCTGGGTTAGAATCCCCATATACAGTCTCAGGTTTGGAATCCCCATGTACAGTCCCAGGGTTGGAATCCCCATGTACAGTCCCAGTTTTGAAATCCGCATATACAGTCCTAGGGTTCGAATCCCCATGTACAGTCACAGGGTTGGAATCCCCATGTACAGTCCCAGGGTTAGAATCCCCACGTTCAATCCCAGGTTTAGAATCACCATGTAAAGTCCGAGGGTTAGAATCCCCATGTACAGTCCCAGGTTTGGAATCACAATATACAGTCCCAGGGTTGGAATCCCCATGTACAGTCCCAGGGTTGGAATCCCCATATACAGTCCCAGGGTTGGAATCCCCATGCACAGTCCCAGGCCTGGAACCCCCATGTACATTCCCAGGGTTGGAATCCCCATGTACAGTCCCAGTGTTTGAATCCCCATGTACAGTCCCAGGGTTGGAATCTGCATGTACAGTCCCAGGGTTGGAATCCCCATGCACTGTCCCAGGGCTGGAAACCCCATGTACAGTCCCAGGTTTGGAATCCCCATGTACAGTCCCAGGGTTGGAATCTCCATGTACAGTCCCAGGGTTGGAATCCCCATGCACAGTCCCAGGGCTGGAATCCCCATGTACAGTCCCACGGTTGGAATGCCCATGCACAGTCCCAGGGCTGGAATCCCCATGTACAGTCCCAGGGTTTGAATCCCCATGTACAGTCCCAGGGTTGGAATCCCCATGTACAGTCCCAGGGTTGGAATCTCCCTGTACAGTCCCAGGGTTGGAATCCCCATATACAGTCCCAGGGCTGGAATCCCCATGTACAGTCCCAGGGCTGGAATCCCCATGTATAATCCCAGGGTTAGTATCCCCATGTACAGTCCCAGGTTTGGAATCTCCATGTACAGTCCCAGGGCTGGAACCCTCAGCAACACCGTGTGCGGTTCTCAGGCCGTGAGTTGAGCCGCCGGGCCTGGGGCAACACCGAGTAAGAACGACGATATATGCCCAAGTAAGGATAGTGTGTGACTTGGAGCAGAACTGGGAGGTGATGGTGTTCCCATGCACCTGCTGCCCTTGTCCTTCTAGCTAGTGAAGGTTGCGTGTTTGGGAGGTGCTATCAAAGTTCTAGTCGAGTTGCAGATGTATAAAGTCACTCCTTCATCCCTCCCCCACCCACCTCGCTCGCTCTCCTCCCATTGAGGTAAGAGTCTTGTGTAGGCCCAGACCGGGTGGCGGGTTCCCTTCCCTGAACTAGATGGGTTTTTACGGCAATCCGGCAGCTTTCATTATTACTTTTTTCTAGTGTCGGCCCCACAAATTCCCAGATTCATCAGTTCCATTTCACAACTTGCCTCTGTGTTTTTGTGGATTCTCTCTCACCCTCCCTTTTTCCTGTTTTAAATTAATTTTATAGAGTAATTGAAGGGGAGGATTTGCAGACGGGAAACTCAAACCAAACATCACTTCAAGATCTGACTGAGTCACTCGATTCATCAGGACCTTCGAACATGGATGCAGAAAGCACCGTTCAGAGTGGGGAGAAACCGTACACGTGTTGTGTGTGTGGACGAGGCTTCAGCCGATCCTCTGGCCTGTCGAGACACAAGTGCAGTCACACCGGGCGAGACCGTTCACCTGCACTGTGTGTGGGAAGGGATTCACTAATTCATCCAACCTGCTGCAGCACTGGCGAGTTCATAGTGACGAGAGACCTTTGAAATACCCGGACTGTGGGAAGTGCTTTAAAAGTTACAGGGAACTGACGTGCCATCAACATTTTCACACTGAAGAGAGACCATTGAGGTGCTCCCACTGCGGGACTGGGTTCAGGTGATCATCACACCTCACTGTACACCAGCGACTTCACACTGGGGAGAGGACATTCACCTGCACTGAGTGTGGGAATTGATTCAGGTGTTCATACAACCTGCTGACTCACCAGCGAGTTCACACTGGGCAGAGACCATTCACCTGCTCTGAGTGTGGGAAGGGATTCACTCAGTCATCCAACCTGCTGACACACCAGCGAGTTAACACCGGGGAGAGGCCATTCACCTGCTTCGATTGTGGGAAGGGATTCATTCAATCATCCGACCTGCTGAGGCACCAAGTGTCAAACTGCAATCTTGACCTGACTGAAAGTGAAACGGCAGGGTTATGTTTCCAGTCTAAAATGACTGGTAATTATTCTATGAAGGTTTAATATGTTCATAGAATCATAGAATGGTTACAGCACAGAATGTGGCCATTCGGCCCAATGAGCCCGTGTTGGCTCTCTGCAAGAACACTTCAACTGGTCCCACTCCCCCACCCTTACCTCGTAGCCCTGCACATTTTTTCCTTCAGGTACTCATCCAATTCCCTTATGAAAGCCACGATTGAATCTGCCTCCTCCACCCTTTCAGGCAGTGCATTCCCGATCCTAACCACTCACTGCGTAAACATTTTTTCCCCATGTCACCTTTGGTTCTTCTGCCAATCACCTTAAATCTGTGTCCACTGGTTCTCAACCCTTTCACCAATGGGAACAGTTTCTCTTTATCTACTCTGTCTAAACCCCTCAAGATTTTGAACACCTCTATTAAATCTACTCTCAACCTTCTCAGCTCTAAGGAGAACAACCCCAGCTTCTGTAGTCTATCCACATAACTGAAGTCCCTCATTCCTGGAACCATTCCTGTAAATCTTTTCTGCACCCTCTCTAAACCTTCACATCCTTCCTAAAGTGCGGTTCCCAGAATTGGACACAATATTGCAGTTGTGGCCGAACCAGTGTTTTATAAAGGTTCATTGTAACTTCCTTGCTTTTGTACTCTATGCCTCTACTTATGAAGCCCAGGATCCCGTAAGCTTTTTTAACTGCTTTCTCAAGCTGCCCTGCCACCGTCAACGATTTGTGCACATAAACCCCCAGGTCTCTTTGTTCATGCACCCCCTTTTAGGATTCTACCCTTTAGTTTATATTGCCTCTCCTCGTTCTTCCTACCAAAATGTATCACTTCGCATTTTTCTGCGTTAAATTTCATCTGCCACGTGTCCGTCCATTACACCAGCCTGTCTCTGTCCTCCTGAATTCTGTCTATCCTCCTTACTGTTCACTATACTTCCAAGTTTTGTGTCATCTGAAAATTTTGAAACAGTGCTCTCTAAACCCATGTCCAAGTCATTAATATATATCAAGGAAAGCAGTGGTCCTAGAACCGACCCCTGGAAAACACCACTGTATACCTTCCTCCAATCTGAAAAACAACCGTTCACCACTACTCTCTGTTTCCTGTCACGTAGCCAATTTTGTACCCATGGTGCCACTGTTCCTTTTATTCCATGGGCTTCAACTTTGCTGGCTAGCCTATTATGTGGCACTTTATCAAATGCCTTTTGGAAGTCCATGTACACCACATCAACCACATTGACCTCATCAACTGTTTCTGTTACCTCATCAAACAACTGAATCAAGTTAGTTAAACACGAATTGCCTTTGACAAATCCGTGCTGGCTTTGCTTAATTAATCCACACGTCCAAGTGACTGTTAATTATGTCCCGGATTATCATTTCAAAAAGATTCCCCACCATCGAGGTTAAACTGACTGGCTTGTAGTTGCTGGGTTTATCCTTACACACTTTTTTGAACAAGGATGTAACATTTGCAATTCTCCAGTCCTCTGGCACCACCCCAGTATCCAAGGAGGATGGGAAGATTATGGCCAGTACCTCTGCAATTTTCACCCTTACCTTCTTCAGCATCCTGGGATGCATCCCATCTGGTCTTGGTGACTTAGCTACTTTAAGTACAGCCTTTCTAGTACCTGCTCTTTATCAATTTTAATCCCATCCAGTGTCTCAACTACCTCCTCTTTAACTGTGACTTTGGTAAAGACAGATGCAAAGTATTCATTTAGTACCTCAGCCATGCCCTCTGCCTCCATGCACAGGTCTCCTTTTGATCCCTAATCGGCCCCACCCCTCCTCTTACTACCATTTATTACTTATACGCTATAGAAGACTTTTGGATTGCCTTTTATGTTAGCTGCCAGTCCATTCTCACACTCTCTCTGCCCCTCTTATTTCATTTTTCACTTCCCCTCTTAGCATTCTGTATTCAGCCTGGTCCTTGCTTGTATTCTCAATCTTACATCTGTCATACTCCCCCTTTTTCTGCTTCATCTTACTCCCTATCTCTTTCGTCATCCAGAGAGCTCTGGCTTTGATTGCCCTACCTTTCCCCCTCGTGGGAATGTACATCGACTGTACACGAACCATCTCTTTAAAGGCAGCCCATTGTTCCAGTACAGTTTTGCCTGTGAGAGGAGAGGTGGGAGAGGCTGATTTAAACCGAGCTCCGAGCGTGGGAGACGTGGACCTGCGAGAGGAGAGGCTGATTTAAACCGAGCTCCGAGAGCGGGAGAGGCGGACCTGTGAGAGGAGAGGCGGGAGAGGCTGATTGAAACCGAGCTCTGAGAGCAGGAGAGGTGGATCGGCTAGAGGGGAGGCGGGAGAGGCTGATTTAAACCGAGCTCCGAGAGCGGGTGAGGTGGACCTGTGAGAGGCAGGTGAGGCTGATTTAAACCGAGATCCGAGAGCGGGAGAGGCGGACCTCTGAGAGGAGACGTGGGAGAGGCTGATTTAAACCGAGCTCTGAGAGCGGGAGAGGTGGACCTGCGCGAGGAGAGGCGGGAGAGGCTGATTTAAACCGAGCTCTGAGAGCGGGAGAGGTGGACCTGCGAGTGGAGAGGTGGGAGAGGCTTATTTAAACTGAGCTCCGAGAGCAGGAGAGGTGGACCTGCTAGAGGAGAGGTGGGAGAGGCTGATTTAAACTGAACTCCGAGAGCGGGAGAGTTGGACATGCGACAGGCGGGAGAGGCTGATTTAAACCAAGCTCCGAGAGTGGGAGAGATGGACCTGCGAGAGGAGAGGTGGGAGAGGCTGATTTAAACCGAGCTCCAAGAGCAGGAGAGGTGGAACTGCGAGAGGAGAGATGGGAGAGGCTGATTTAAACTGAGCTCCGAGAGCGGGAGAGGTGGACCTGCGAGAGGAGAGGTGGGAGAGGCTGATTTAAACTGAGCTCCGAGAGCGGGAGAGGTGGACGTGCGAGAGGAGAGGTGGGAGAGGCTGATTTAAACTGAGCTCCGAGAGCGGGAGAGGCAGACCTGCGAGAGGAGAGGCAGGAGAGTCTGATTTCAACTGAGCTCCTGAGAGCGGGAGAGGTGGACCTGCGAGAGGAGAGGTGGGAGAGGCTGATTTAAACCGAGCTCCGAGAGCGGGAGAGGCGGACCTGCGAGAGGAGATGCGGGAGAATCTGATTTAAACAGAGCTCTGAGAGCGGGAGAGGCGGACCTGCGAGAGGAGATGCGGGAGAATCTGATTTAAACAGAGCTCTGAGAGCGGGAGAGGCGGACCTGCGAGAGGAGAGGCGGGAGAGGCTGATTTAAACCAAGCTCCGAGAGCGGGAGAGGCGGACCTGCGAGAGGAGAGGCGGGAGAGGCTGATTTAAACCGAGCTCCGAGAGCAGGAGAGGCGCACCTGCGAGAGGAGAGGTGGGAGAGGCAGATTTAAACTGAGCTCCGGGAGCGGGAGAGGCGGACCTGCGAGAGGAGAGGTGGGAGAGGCAGATTTAAACCGAGCTCCGAGAGCGGGAGAGGCTGACCTGCAAGAGGAGAGGTGGGAGAGGCTGATTTAAATCGAGCTCCGAGAGCGGGAGAGGCGGACCTGTGAGAGGAGAGAGAGAAGTAAAATGTAATCGAAGTGTGACGTCACCAGAAAGCAGGTAAGTGATTGGTTGGTGAGTATTTCTCTCTGTCTCGCTTTTATCTAAACTTTAATTTTGTGGTTTATAGTTTTTAAGGTCTCTGTTGTGTAGCAGATACGGTTGGTAAACAAGGGCCCTTGAGCATATCATTTAATTATAGTGTAGTTGGTGGGATTGATTTGACTTAATTTAATTTGAATTAATTAAAGAGTAAGTCATGGCAGTACAGCTTGGCACCGTGGTACGCTGCACCTGCACTATGTGGGAAATCATGGACACTTCCTGTGTCCTTGATGACCATGTGTGTGGGCAGTGTATCCAGCTGCAGCTACGGGCAGACTGCGGCGCTGTAAGCCCCCGACCTGCACTTACCTTCCGCGCCGGCCGTTGTGCTGTGGGCCCCCGTGGAATTCCGATCCTGGGCCTGCTCCAGCTGCCGGCGCACTGTGCTTGCATATCCCAGGGGCGCAGTTAGTTCGATGCATCCCCTGAGATCACGTGGGCCATGGGGAGCCAATCGGAGCAGGGAAATGCCCATTCTCAAGTTTGACAGGAAGAGCTGTCAAAACTTAGAAATACTACGAGCCTCAAAACATCACTAAATCTTCAAATACATTTTTAAAAAACATCACACTTTTTAAGTAAACTATAAATTACATGAAATAACTATTTTAAACAATGATTTAAATTTTTGAAAAAATAATTTTATTTTCTAACAGGGCTAAAAATAAACTTACCTTTCTTTAATGTATTTAAAAATAATAAACCTGTGGAAAAAATGTTTTAATTTTAATTAATTCACCACTTACCTTATAAAAAGCAGGCCTTACGCCTGCTTTTTAAATGTGTAAATTCTGGAGACTTACCCTCCCGGGAAAATCTGTAAAAAAAACGTAAGTTCGATGTGCACGCGCAGCCTATCCCATGCACGTGTTCGAACGCAGAACCCCTTCATTCAGGGGAATGGAAGTGCCGGTTTCCCGCGCATGCGCAGTGCATGCAGGAAACTGGCACTTCCATTGGGCCTACGGGTGAGTTCCCCATGCGTACTCACCCGTGGAGACCTGAAGTTCTGGGCCAATTTGAATTAATTAAAGGGTAGATCAACACAGGATGGTAGGAGTGTGTAACTCTCTCACAATAAGCAGTGGATGCTTGCACAGCGAATAACTTTGGGCCGGTTGTGGTTTCTCCCCATTGTCCCGGAGCTTGTTCTCCTGGATTGGATCTTCATTTGTTCCCTTTGGTTTGAGTTTCACTGCTGGAGCCAGCACTCAAAGCACTTTGTCTGATCTTCCCCCGGGAATGAGCAGATTCCTCCCTCACCTCCTACACTGCACCATCTCTCCCCGGGGTGTGTCCACACTCTGGGCCTTGGGCCTTGCCATGGGATTCTCAGTATGAACAGGTGGGGTGTGTTTGGAGACAGGGTGTCCCCGCTCTTCTCCTCTTTCCCCCTTGGTTGTGTTCCACACTCTGGGCCTTGGGCCGTGCCCGGGGATTCTCAGTTTGAACAGGTGGGGTGTGTTTGGAGACAGGGTGTCCCCGCTCTCCTCCTTTAAAGGGACAAGGAGACGACCAGCTGGGCTGAATGGCCCGGCTTTATGACATCACTGGAGTGCCTAGCAACCAACCTCCCTGAGCCCTGCTCATTATGGGCTGGCAGTGTTTGATGGGACAGTGTAGAGGGAGCTTTACTCTGTATCTAACCAGTGCTGTACCCGCCCTGGGAGTGTTTGATGGGACATTGTAGAGGGAACTTTACTCTGTATCTAACCCGTGCTGTACCTGCCCTGGGAATGTGGAGAGGAATGTCAGGTATCGGTACAGTTTCATTTTTACCATCACTTGCACCAATTCCCTGTTTTATTGATGTGTGCGTGTTAGTCACCAGGATAACTAAAAATACACGACCCGGAACATCCACGGGGTTACTCCAGGATCACTCCCACTGCGGAACTCCACCACTGACCCTGCACCAATCATCACCCACTGGAGGTTTATATCAGGAGTTTCTGTGTGATGGTGAGGTGATCACTGGACAATAAAATGCAGAGACTGGTGGGTGGCTGCTCATTATCCTCGGTGTGATTTAATCCCCTTTCCCACTGAATACTGCGGACAGACAGGCTCACCTTGGGAACGGAATGGTCAGTGTGACATCACTTTCTAAACAAGAGCCCACAAGACAATGGGTTGTCAATAAATGTTAAAGGGACTCAACGCTCGGAAGTTACACTGTGAATAAAGGAAATAAAATGCTGATCAATAATGTCTGAAGATAATGATTTCTCTCTGTGGAATGTGCTTGCACACATTAAGAATAATGAGCTTTGTACACACACAGCAAACACTTTGTGAGGCTCTTTTCAGTTGTTGCTCCGAACCCGCTGAGAGCTGGTGCACCCGGTGGGCATTAGGACCCTGCAGCCGCCCATCCGGCGGTGCTGTGAGGTCACGGTTCCAGGCTCTGTCTCACCCAATCAGTGGGTCCCGCCAAAGCTCAATAGAAAATACTGCAGCAAAAACAATCCTGACCATTCACAAACTGGGAGCAATCGGCACAGCAGAACACAAGTGTGAATTAATAAACTTTAACACACAGAGTTTGTCACTAATTAGTGCAAAGTACAGGGCACTATTGCTCACCTTCAGTCATGTCCCTCAATCCCAGCTCATCTCTGGGGGATTGTTACAAGGTTCAACCCGTCCTTTCAACACAGATATTACCCACAGAATCCCACATCAATTAGACATTGCACACAGCTTCTGACAGTTATTAATAAGACTAGACCGATGGGATGCTTCAAACCAAAAAATTATTGCATCCTCCCACCCACTCAAATATATATATTTATTTATATTAATGTCTGTATATCTATCTATCAATCTATCTATCTATCTCACAGATACGGTCTAGTGCAGTAATAACTCAGACAGGGTTTAGTGTAATATAAACAGAGACAGGGTCTAGAGTAATATAAACAGAGACAGGGTCTAGTGTAATATAAACAGAGGCCGGTTCTAGTGTAATATAAACAGAGACAGTGTAGGGGGGCATCCTTTACCTGGTTTACGGTAATTTACCTTCCTTTACCTGGTTTACGATAATTTACCTGGTCAGGCAGCCTTTTGTTTCACAGACTGAGACCAATACCAACCAGCGGTTTCGAATCGCTAAACCCACCCTTCCAGTTCTGACTGGAGGAACTCATAATTAATGATATATTAAAAACGGAAAATGATATGGATGTAAGAAAGTCAAATTTTATTAACTGAATAAACTACACCACACGATCAATGTAATCATGGTAAAATTGCTTAGATGGGGAGGAAAAAGGGGCATAACGAGGGAAAATGACTAAAATCACAATTTTAACGAAATCCCACTTTACTCCCCACCCCTATGCCTATCCTAAGTTGCCTTGTGGAAGGTCAGAAAAATATATGCTCACCACTATAATGCCAGCTCCGTGCCCCACGAGATCTTCACTGTCCTGAAGTAAAGAAACACCCCAGTGTTTTAAAAGTAAACTGCTGGTGTTTTAACTTCTACAGACAGACTCCCACGCTGTAGAGAAAGGCACACGGAGGCAGGCCAGAGAGAGAGAGATGCTTCTCAGAAGCTATCTTTATAAACCCCAATTCTGGGGCCGAAATGTTCGCGCCCACATCCAGAGTTTTCTGGGCTAACAAAAGGGATACAACTGCCCCATTGTTGAGTAATGGGTGATTCAAACCCATTCATTCTTAAACTGTTCCTTTTCTTAGTCTATAAAGTCTCTTCCGCAGTTTAGGTGTGTTTCATTGCGTGTGATGGGGTTTGAATGGAGTTGGATTATTATGTAAACAGAAACCGATTCTCTTGTGGTCACTCGAAACCGCAGCCTAAGTGGATAATCCTTTGTGTCAACATCCTTGTAAATAAACATCGATTGTCTCTGGAGGGAGGGAAAATTTCCCCTTTTGATTGACAGAATTTGACTGCCACTGCTTCACAGACACAAAAGCTGCTTCCTTTGTCCTTGGCCACTCATTCCAACGGCCATTTTATCCCTGGGCAATTTACCAACCACAAGAGTGCAATTTTTAATAAAATGTACTGTCTTAAAGTGTGCGAAATTTCTTTTACAAAGTTCTTTGATTCCGGTGTTGCCCAAGTGCTGCCTAGCTCAGTGCAGCCTTTTGCGGTCTGGGCACGTTTTAAAACATTGTCCAAACCAGAGGCAATTTAAATCACGCAAAGTCTTCATGCACGATGTGGATTAATATTTCCCGATCTTCGGTGACTGAGGGGATTTTGCGAACCCCTACAACAGGGTCTAGTGTAAAATACACAGAGACAGGGTCCAGTGTAATATAAACAGAGACAGGGTCCAGTGTAATATAAACAGAGACAGGGTGTAGTGTAATATAGACAGGGTCAAGTGTAATATAAACAGAGACTGGGTCCAGTGTAATATAAAGAGAGACAGGGTCTAGTGTAATATAGAGAGAGACTGGGTCCAGTGTAATATAAACAGAGACCGGGTCTAGTGTAATATAAACAGAGACTGGGTCCAGTGTAATAGAAACAGAGACAGGGCCTAGTGTAATATAAACAGAGACAGGGCCTAGTGTAATATAAAGAGAGACAGGGTCTAGTGTAATATAAACAGAGACAGGGTCTAGTGTAATATAAACAGAGACAGGGCCCAGTGTAATATAAACAGAGACAGGGTCTAGTGTAATATAAACAGAGACATTGGGCTGGATTTTCATTCAGAATTCGGGAAGGAGGTGGGATGACAACTTTCAGGTTGTAGTCCCGCCTCCATCGAGATGCGGCCAATCCACGCAATTTTCACTTGATTGACCTTGTTGAGGCCAATTAAGGACCACCCCGCAACAGGTGATGTCACAGACTGAAATTTCATCTGTCAAGACGTGTTGACAGATGAAATATCAGTGTTTTACAGCTGTTTGAAGCTGTCAAACACTGACAGTCTGAGTTCTAACATGAGTCCTTCTGCACAGACTCAGTTAGAAATCTTAGCAGCACTAAAAGCTGAAGGCTGTCACTTTTCACAGATCGCAGCCGTTCAGCTTTAAGTGCCGGGTGAGTGATGGGCTCCCGACGCCCACAGGAAGAAAGGCTGTTAAGGTAAGTACAGGTAAGTAAAAGTTATTTACACACTTTAGACACACCAAACACACTTACCATTGCACTCATGCACCCATCACTCACCTGAATACAGACATCACGATCCCTCCAACTCCTGCTCTAACCTGGCATGGTTTGGAGCCGTCGAGAATCCCACACGACACCCCTCAATATCGGGAATAGGCTAAAAACTGCCAGTTAACTAACTGTTAACAGGCAGTTAATGGGCACTAATCCCTTCCCGCCAGGTTTCGGCGGGTCCCAGTGCGGGGCGGGTAACCGCCGCCTCTGAAAGTTGCGTGGGGCGGGGTTTTGGGCGGGATGGTGTCGGGATTTCCCCCCCCCACACGCCCGAAACCCCGCCTGACGGCTCCAGGAAAATCTGGACCACAGTCTAGTACAGCACTAACTGAGACAGAGGCTAATGCAATACAAAGAGAGACACAGTCCATTACAGCACTAACTGAGACAGGGTCTAATGGAATAGAAACTGAGACAGGGTCTAGAACAGCACTAACTGAGACAGGGTCTAATGGAATAGAAACAGAGACAGGGTCTAGTATAGCACCAACTGAGACAGAGACTAATGGAATAGAAACAGAGACAGGGTCTAGTACAGCACTAACTGAGACAGGGTCTAATGAAATAGAAACAGAGACACAGTCTAGTACAGCACTAACTGAGACCGGGTGTAATGGAATAGAAACAGAGACAGTGTCTAGTACAGCATTAACTGAGACAGGGTCTAATTTAATAGAAACAGAGACAGGGTCTAGCACAGCACTAACTGAGACAGGGTCTAATGGAATTGAAACAGAGACACAGTCTAGTACAGCACTAAATGAGACACAGACTAATGGAATGGAATCAGAGACAGGGTCCAGTACAGCACTAACTGAGACAGAATCTAATGGAATAGAAACAGAGACAGGGTCTAGTACAGCACTAACTGAGACAGAGTCTAATGGAATAGAAACAGAGACATGGTCTAGGACAGCACTAACTGAGACAGGGTCTAATGGATTGAAAAAGAGACAGGGTCTACTGCAGCACTAAATGAGACAGGTCCTAATGGAATAGAAACAGAGACAGGAGCTAGTACAGCACTAACTGAGACAGGGTCTAATGGAATAGAAACAGAGACACAGTCTAGTACAGCACTTACTGAGACAGAGACTGATGGAACCGAAACAGAGACAGTGTCTAGTACAGCACTAACGGAGCCCGGGTCTAATGAAATAGAAAAAGAGAGAGGGTCTAGTACAGCACTAACTGAGACAGGGTCTAATGGAATAGAAACAGAGACAGGCTCTAGTACAGCACGAACTGAGACAGGGTCTAATGGAATAGAAACAGAGACAGTGTCTATTACAGCACTAACTGAGAGAGGGTCTAATGAAATAGAAGCGGAGACATGGTCTAGTACAGTACTAACTGAGACAGGGTCTAATGGAATAGAAACAGAGACAGTGTCTATTACAGCACTGAGACAGGGTCTATCACAGCACTAACTGAGAGAGGGTCTAATTAAATAGAAGCAGAGACAGGGTCTAGTACAGCATTAACTGAGACAGGGTCTAATGGAATATGAACAGAGACAGGGTCTAGTACAGCACTAATTGCGACAGAGTCTAATGGAATAGAAACAGAGACCGGGTCTCGTACAGCACTAACTGAGACAGGGTCTAATGGAATAGAAACAGAGTCAGGGTCTAGAACAACACTAACTGAGACAGGGTCGAATGGAATAGAAACAGAGACAGGGTCTAGTACAGCACTAACTGAGACAGGGTCGAATGGAATAGAAACAGAGACAGGGTCTTGTACAGCACTAACTGAGGCAGGGTCGAATGGAATAGAAACAGAGACAGGGTCTAGTACAGCACTAACTGAGACAGGGTCGAATGGAATAGAAACAGAGACAGGGTCTAGTACAGCACTGAGACAGGGTCTATCACAGCACTAACTGAGAGAGGGTCTAATGAAATAGTAGCAGAGACAGGCAGTAGTACAGCACCAACTGAGAGAGGGTCTAATGGAATAGAAACAGAGACAGGTTCTAGAACAGCACTAACTGACAGGGTCTAATGGAATATGAACAGAGACACAGTGTAGTACATCACTAATTGCGACAGAGTCTAATGGAATAGAAACAGAGACAGGGTCTAGTACAGCACTAACTGAGACAGGGTCTAATGGAATAGAAACTGCGTCAGCGTCTAGAACAGCAATAACTGACAGGGTCTAATGGAATATGAACAGAGACACAGTCTAGTACAGCACTTATTCCGACAGAGTCGAATGGAATAGAAACAGAGACAGGGTCTAGTACAGCAATTTCTGAGACAGGGTCTAATGGAATAGAAACAGAGACACAGTCTAGTACAGCACTAACAGAGACAGGGTCTAATTTAATAGAAACAGAGACAGGGTCTTGTACATCACCAACTGAGACAGGGTCTAATGGAATAGAAACAGAGACACAGTCTAGTACAGCACTAACTGAGACAGGGTCTAATGGAATAGAAACAGTGACAAGGTCTAGTACAGCACTAACTGAGACAGGGTGTAATGGAATAGAAACACAGACACAGTCTAATACAGCACTAACTGAGACAGTGTCTCGTGGAATGGAAACAGAGACACAGTCTAGTGCAGCACTAACTGAGACAGGGTCTAATGGAATAGAAACAGAGACACAGTCTAGTACAGCACTAACTGTGGCAGGGTCTAATGGAATAGAAACAAAGACACGGACTAGTACAGTACTAACTGAGACACGGTCTAATGGAATAGAAACAGAGACAGCGTCTAATATAATAGAAACAAGGACAGGGTCCAGTACATCACTAACTGAGACAGGGTCTAATGGAATAGAAACAGGGACAGGGTCTAATGGAATATGAACAGAGACACAGTCTAGTACAGCACTAATTGCGACAGAGTCTAATGGAATAGAAACAGAGACAGGGTCTAGTACAGCACTGACTGAGACAGGGTCTAATTTAATAGAAACAGAGACACAGTCTAGTACAGCACTAACTGAGACAGGGAGTAATGGAATAGAAACAGTGACAGGGTCCAGTACAGTACTAACTGAGACAGGGACTAATGGAATAGAAACAGAGACAGGGTCTAGCACAGCACTAATTGAGAGAGGGTCTAATGAAATAGAAGCAGAGACAGGCACTAGTACAGCACCAACTGAGAGAGGGTCTAATGGAGTAGAAACAGAGACAGGGTCTAGTACAGCACTAATTGCGACAGAGTCTAATGGAATAGAAACAGAGACAGGGTCTAGTACAGCACTAACTGAGACAGGGTCAAATGGAATATGAGCACAGACAGGGTCTAGTACAGCACTAACTGAGACAGGGTCTAATGGAATAGAAACAGAGTCAGGGTCTAGAACAGCACTAACTGACAGGGTCTAATGGAATATGAACAGAGACACAGTCTAGTACAGCACTAACAGATACAGGGCCTAATTTAATAGAAACAGAGACAGGGTCCAGTACATCACTAACTGAGACAGGGTCTAATGGAATAGAAACAGAGACACAGTCTAGTACAGCACTAACTGAGACAGGGTCTAATGGAATAGAAACAGTGACAAGGTCTACGACAGCACTAACTGAGACAGGGCCTAATGGAATAGAAACAGAGACACAGTCTAGTGCAGCACTAACTGAGACAGGGTCTAATGGAATAGAAGCAGAGACACAGTCTAGTACAGCACTAACTGAGACAGGGTCTAATGGAATAGAAACAGAGACACGGACTAGTACAGTACTAACTGAGACAGGGTCTAATAGAATAGAAGCAGAGACACAGTCTAATACAGCACTAACTGAGACAGTGTCTCGTGGAATAGAAAGAGAGACAGGGTCTAATGGAATAGAAACAGAGACAGGGTCTAATGGAATAGAAAAAGAGACAGGGTCTAGTACAGCACCATATGAGACAGAGTATAATGTAATAGAAAGAGAGACAGGGTCTAATGGAATAGAAACAGAGACAGGGTCTAGTACAGCACTAACTGAGACAGGGCCTAATGGAATAGAAACAGGGACACAGTCTAGTCCAGCACTAACTGAGACAGAGTCTAATGGAATAGAAAGAGAGACAGGGTCTAATGGAATAGAAACAGAGACAGGGTCTAATGGAATAGAAACAGAGACAGGGTCTAGTACAGCAATAACTGAGACAGGGCTTAATGGAATAGAAACAGGGACACAGTCTAGTCCAGCACTAACTGAGACAGAGTCTAATGGAATAGAAAGAGAGACAGGGTCTAATGGAATAGAAACAGAGATAGAGTCTAATGGAATAGAAACAGAGACAGGGTCTGGCACAGCAGTAACTGAATCAGAGTCTGATGGAATAGAAACAGAGACACAGTCTAGTACAGCACTAACTGAGACAGGCTCTAATAGTATAGAAAGAGAGACACAGTCTAGTACCGCACTACCTGAGACAGGGTCTAATGGAATAGAAACAGAGACACAGTCTAGTGCAGCACTAACTGAGGCAGGGTCTAATGTAATAGAAACAAAGACAGGGTCTAGTACAGCACTAACTCAGACAGGGTCTAATGTAATAGAAACAGAGACACAGTCTAGTACAGCACTAACAGAGACAGGGTCTAATGGAATAGAAACAGAGACAGGGTCTAGTACAAAACTAACTATGACTGGGTCTCATTGAATAGAAACAGAAACAGGGTCTGGAACAGCACTAACTGAGACAGGGTCTAATGGAATAGAAACAGAGACAGGGTCTAGTACAGCACTAACTGAGACAGGGTCTAATGGAATAGTAACAGAGACACAGTCTAGTAAAGCACCGAGACAGGGTCGAATGGAATAGAAACAGAGACACAGTCCAGTGCAGCACTAACTGAGACAGAGTCCAATGGAATAGAAGCAGAGACAGGGTCTAGTACAGCACTAAATGAGACAGGGTCGAATGGAATAGAAACAGAGACACGGCTAGTACATTACTAACTGAGACAGGGTCTAATGGAATAGAAACAGAGACGGGGTCAAATGGAATAGAAACAGAGACAGGGTCTAATGGAGTAGAAACAGAGACAGGGTCTAGTACAGCACTAACTGAGACAGAGTCTAATGGAATAGAAACAGAGACAGGGTCCAGTACAAAACTAACTATGACCGGGTCTCATTGAATAGAAACAGAAACAGGGTCTAGAACAGCACTAACTGAGACAGGGTCTAATGGAATAGAAACAGAGACAGGGTCTAGTACTGCACTAACTGAGAGAGGGTCTAATGGAATAGTAACATAGACACAGTCTAGAACAGCACTAACTGAGAAAGAGTCTAATGGAATACAAACAGAGACACAGTCTAGTACAGCAATAACTGAGACAGAATCCAATGGAATAGAAACAGAGACACAGTCCAGTACAGCACTTATTGTGGCAGGGTCTAATGGAATAAGAACAGAGACACAATCTAGTAAAGCACCGAGACAGGGTCTAATGGAATAGAAACAGAGACACAGTCTAGTACAGCACTAACTGAGACAGGCTCTAATGGTATAGAAAGAGAGACACAGTCTAGTACAGCACTAACTGAGACAGGGTCTAATGGAATTGAAAAAGAGACACAGTGTAGTACAGCACTAACTGAGACAGAGTCTAATGTAATAGAAACAAAGACAGGGTCTAGTACAGCACTAACTCAGACAGGGTCTAATGTAATTGTAACAGAGACACATTCTAGTACAGCACTAACAGAGACAGGGTCTAATGGAATAGAAACAGAGACAGGGTCTAGTACAGCACTAACTTAGACAGAGACTGATGGAATAGAAACAGAGACACAGTCTAGTACAGCACTAACTGAGACAGTGACTGATGGAATAGAAACAGAGACACAGTCCAGTAAAGTACTGAGACAGGGTCTAATGGATTAGAAACAGAGACAGGGTCTAGTACAGCAATAATTCATAGAGAGTCTAATGGAATAGAAACAGGGACAGGGTCTAGTACAGCACTAACTGAGACAGGGTCTAATGGAATAGTAACAGAGACACAGTCTAGAACAGCACTAACTGAGACAGAGTCTAATGGAATAGAAGCAGAGACACAGTCCAGTACAGCACTTATTGTGGCAGGGTCTAATGGAATAAGAACAGAGACACAGTCTAGTAAAGCACCGAGACAGGGTCGAATGGAATAGAAACAGAGACACAGTCCAGTGCAGCACTAACTGAGACAGAGTCCAATGGAATAGAAGCAGAGACAGGGTCTAGTACAGCACTAAATGAGACAGGGTCGAATGGAATAGAAACAGAGACACTGTCTAGTAAAGCACCGAGACAGCGTCTAATGGAATAGAAACAGAGACACGGCTAGTACAGTACTAACTGAGACAGGGTCTAATGGAATAGAAACCGAGACGGGGTCAAATGGAATAGAAACAGAGACAGGGTCTAATGGAGTAGAAACAGAGACAGGGTCTAGTACAGCACTAACTGAGACAGGGTCTAATGGAATTGAAAAAGAGACACAGTGTAGTACAGCACTAACTGAGACAGGGTCTAATGTAATAGAAACAAAGACAGGGTCTAGTACAGCACTAACTCAGACAGGGTCTAATGTAATAGAAACAGAGACACAGTCTAGTACAGCACTAACAGAGACAGGGTCTAATGGAATAGAAACAGAGACAGGGTCTAGTACAGCACTAACTGAGATAGAGACTGATGGAATAGAAACAGAGACACAGTCTAGTACAGCACTAACTGAGACAGAGACTGATGGAATAGAAACAGAGACACAGTCTAGTACAGCACTAACTGAGACAGAGTCTAATTGAATAGAAACAGAGACAGGTCTAGTACAGCACTAATTGAGAGAGGGCCGAATGGAATAGAAACAGGGACACAGTCTAGTCCAGTACTAACTGAGACAGGGTCTAATGGAATAGAAACAGAGACAGGGTCTAGTACAGCACTAACTGAGAGAGAGTCTAATGGAATAGAAACAGAGGCACAGTCGAGTACAGCACTAACTGAGACAGAGTCTAATGGGATAAAAGCAGAGACACATTCTAGTACAGCATTAACTGAGACAGGGTCTAAGGGAATAGAAACAGAGACAGGGTCTAGTACAGCACTAACTGAGACAGGGTCTAATGGAATAGAAACAGAGACAGGGTGTAGTCCAGCACTAACTGAGACAGGGTCTAATGGAATAGAAACAGAGACACAGTCTAGTACAGCACTAACTGAGACAGAGTCCATTGGAATAGAAGCAGAGACAAGGTCTAGTACAGCACTGAATGAGACAGGGTCTAATGGAATAGAAAGAGAAACACGGTCTAGTACAACATTAACTGAGACAGAGTCTAATGGAATAGAAACAGAGACAGGGTCTCGTACAGCATTAACTGAGACAGGATCTAATGGAATAGAAAGAGAGACATAGTCTAAGTCCGCATTAACTGAGACAGGGTCTAATGGAATAGAAACAGAGACATAGTCTAAGTCAGCAATAATTCAGACAGAATCTAATGGAATACAAACAGAGAGAGGGTCTAGTACAGCAATAACAGAGACAGAGTATAATGGAATAGAAACAGAGACAGGTTCCAGTACAGTACTAACTGAGACAGGGACTAATGGATTAGAAACAGAGACAGGGTCTAGTACAGCACTGAGACAGGGTCCAGTACAGCACTAACTGAGACAGGGTCTAATGGAATAGAAACAGAGACAGGGTCTAGTACAGCACTAACTGAGACAGGGTCGAATGGAATAGAAACAGAGACAGGGTCTTGTACAGCACTAACTGAGGCAGGGTCGAATGGAATAGAAACAGAGACAGGGTCTAGTACAGCACTAACTGAGACAGGGTCGAATGGAATAGAAACAGAGACAGGGTCTAGTACAGCACTGAGACAGGGTCTATCACAGCACTAACTGAGAGAGGGTCTAATGAAATAGTAGCAGAGACAGGCAGTAGTACAGCACCAACTGAGAGAGGGTCTAATGGAATAGAAACAGAGACAGGTTCTAGAACAGCACTAACTGACAGGGTCTAATGGAATATGAACAGAGACACAGTGTAGTACATCACTAATTGCGACAGAGTCTAATGGAATAGAAACAGAGACAGGGTCTAGTACAGCACTAACTGAGACAGGGTCTAATGGAATAGAAACTGCGTCAGCGTCTAGAACAGCAATAACTGACAGGGTCTAATGGAATATGAACAGAGACACAGTCTAGTACAGCACTTATTGCGACAGAGTCTAATGGAATAGAAACAGAGACAGGGTCTAGTACAGCAATTTCTGAGACAGGGTCTAATGGAATAGAAACAGAGGCACAGTCTAGTACAGCACTAACAGAGACAGGGTCTAATTTAATAGAAACAGAGACAGGGTCTTGTACATCACCAACTGAGACAGGGTCTAATGGAATAGAAACAGAGACACAGTCTAGTACAGCACTAAGTGAGACAGGGTCTAATGGAATGGAAACAGTGACAAGGTCTAGTACAGCACTAACTGAGACAGGGTGTAATGGAATAGAAACACAGACAGGGTCTAGTACAGCACTAATTGAGAAAGTGTCCAATGGAATAGAAATAGAGAAAGGGTCTAGTACATCACTAACTGAGACAGTGCCTAATGGAATAGAAACAGAGACACAGTCTAATACAGCACTAACTGAGACAGGGTCTAATGGAATAGAAACAGAGACACAGTCTAGTACAGCACTAACTGTGGCAGGGTCTAATGGAATAGAAACAGAGACACGGACTAGTACAGTACTAACTGAGACACGGTCTAATGGAATAGAAACAGAGACAGCGTCTAATTTAATAGAAACAAGGACAGGGTCAATACATCACTAACTGAGACAGGGTCTAATGGAATAGAAACAGAGACAGGGTCTAATGGAATATGAACAGAGACACAGTCTAGTACAGCACTAATTGCGACAGAGTCTAATGGAATAGAAACAGAGACAGGGTCTAGTACAGCACTGACTGAGACAGGGTCTAATTTAATCGAAACAGAGACACAGTCTAGTACAGCACTAACTGAGACAGGGAGTAATGGAATAGAAACAGAGACAGGGTCCAGTACAGTACTAACTGAGACAGGGACTAATGGAAGAGAAACAGAGACAGGGTCTAGCACAGCACTAATTGAGAGAGGGTCTAATGAAATAGAAGCAGAGACAGGCACTAGTACAGCACCAACTGAGAGAGGGTCTAATGGAATAGAAACAGAGACAGGGTCTAGTACAGCACTAATTGCGACAGAGTCTAATGGAATAGAAACAGAGACAGGGTCTAGTGCAGCACTAACTGAGACAGGGTCAAATGGAATATGAACACAGACAGGGTCTAGTACAGCACTAACTGAGACAGGGTCTAATGGAATAGAAACAGAGTCAGGGTCTAGAACAGCACTAACTGACAGGGTCTAATGGAATATGAACAGAGACACAGTCTAGTACAGCACTAACAGATACAGGGCCTAATTTAATAGAAACAGAGACAGGGTCCAGTACATCACTAGCTGAGACAGGGTCTAATGGAATAGAAACAGAGACCCAGTCTAGTACAGCACTAACTGAGACAGGGTCTAATGGAATAGAAACAGTGACAAGGTCTACGACAGCACTAACTGAGACAGGGCCTAATGGAATAGAAACAGAGACACAGTCTAGTGCAGCACTAACTGAGACAGGGTCTAATGGAATAGAAGCAGAGACACAGTCTAGTACAGCACTAACTGAGACAGGGTCTAATGGAATAGAAACAGAGACACGGACTAGTACAGTACTAACTGAGACAGGGTCTAATGGAATAGAAACAGAGACACAGTCTAGTACAGCACTAACTGAGACAGGGTCTAATGGAATAGAAACAGAGACACAGTCTAGTACAGCACTAACTGAGACAGGGTCTAATGGAATACAAACAGTGACAAGGTCTACGACAGCACGAACTGAGACAGGGCCTAATGGAATAGAAACAGAGACATAGTCTAGTGCAGCACTAACGGAGACACGGTCTAATGGAATAGAAGCAGAGACACAGTCTAATACAGCACTAACTGAGACAGTGTCTCGTGGAATAGAAAGAGAGACAGGGTCTAATGGAATAGAAACAGAGACAGAGTCTAATGGAATAGAAAAAGAGACAGGGTCTAGTACAGCACCATCTGAGACAGAGTCTAATGGAATAGAAAGAGAGACAGGGTCTAATGGAATAGAAACAGAGACAGGGTCTAGTACAGCACTAACTGAGACAGGGCCTAATGGAATAGAAACAGGGACACAGTCTAGTCCAGCACTAACTGAGACAGAGTCTAATGGAATAGAAAGAGAGACAGGGTCTAATGGAATAGAAACAGAGACAGGGTCTAATGGAATAGAAACAGAGACAGGGTCTAGTACAGCACTAACTGAGACAGGGCTTAATGGAATAGAAACAGGGACACAGTCTAGTCCAGCACTAACTGAGACAGAGTCTAATGGAATAGAAAGAGAGACAGGGTCTAATGGAATAGAAACAGAGACAGAGTCTAATGGAATAGAAACAGAGACAGGGTCTGGCACAGCAGTAACTGAATCAGAGTCTGATGGAATAGAAACAGAGACACAGTCTAGTACAGCACTAACTGAGACAGGCTCTAATAGTATAGAAAGAGAGACACAGTCTAGTACAGCACTACCTGAGACAGGGTCTAATGGAATAGAAACAGAGACACAGTCTAGTACAGCACCAACTGAGACAGGGTCTAATGTAATAGAAACAGAGACACAGTCTAGTACAGCACTAACAGAGACAGGGTCTAATGGAATAGAAACAGAGACAGGGTCTAGTACAGCACTAACTATGACCGGGTCTCATTGAATAGAAACAGAAACAGGGTCTACAACAGCACTAACTGAGACAGGGTCTAATGGAATAGAAACAGAGACAGGGTGTAGTACAGCACTAACTGAGACAGGGTCTAATGGAATAGTAACAGAGACACAGTCTAGAACAGCACTAACAGAGACAGGGTCTAATGGAATAGAAACAGAGACAGGGTCTACTACAGCACTAATTGAGACAGAGACTGATGGAATAGAAACAGAGACACAGTCTAGTACAGCACTAACTGAGACAGAGACTGATGGAATAGAAACAGAGACACAGTCTAGTAAAGTACTGAGACAGGGTCTAATGGAGTAGAAACAGAGACAGGGTCTAGTACAGCAATAACTCATAGAGAGTCTAATGGAATAGAAACAGGGACAGGGTCTAGTACAGCACTAACTGAGACAGGGTCTAATGGAATAGTAACAGAGACAGAGTCTAGAACAGCACTAACTGAGACAGAGTCTAATGGAATAGAAACAGAGACACAGTCCAGTACAGCACTTATTGTGGCAGGGTCTAATGGAATAAGAACAGAGACACAATCTAGTAAAGCACCGAGACGGGGTCTAATGGAATAGAAACAGAGACACAGTCCAGTGCAGCACTAACTGAGACAGAGTCCAATGGAATAGAAGCAGAGACAGGGTCTAGTACAGCACTAAATGAGACAGGGTCGAATGGAATAGAAACAGAGACACTGTCTAGTAAAGCACCGAGACAGCGTCTAATGGAATAGAAACAGAGACACGGCTAGTACAGTACTAACAGAGACAGGGTCTAATGGAATAGAAACAGAGACGGGGTCAAATGGAATAGAAACAGAGACAGGGTCTAATGGAGTAGAAACAGAGACAGGGTCTAGTACAGCACTAACTGAGACAGAGTCTAATGGAATAGAAACAGAGACAGGTCTAGTACAGCACTAATTGAGAGAGGGCCGAATGGAATAGAAACAGGGACACAGTCTAGTCCAGTACTAACTGAGACAGGGTCTAATGGAATAGAAACAGAGACAGGGTCTAGTGCAGCACCAACTGAGACAGGGTCTAATGGAATAGAAACAGAGACAGGGTCTAGTACAGCACTAACTGAGAGAGAGTCTAATGGAATAGAAACAGAGGCACAGTCGAGTACAGCACTAACTGAGACAGAGTCTAATGGGATAAAAGCAGAGACACATTCTAGTACAGCATTAACTGAGACAGGGTCTAAGGGAATAGAAACAGAGACAGGGTCTAGTACAGCACTAACTGAGACAGGGTCTAATGGAATAGAAACAGAGACAGGGTGTAGTCCAGCACTAACTGAGACAGGGTCTAATGGAATAGAAACAGAGACACAGTCTAGTACAGCACTAACTGAGACAGGGTCTAATGGAATAGAAACAGAGACACGGTCTCGTACAGCACAAACTGAGACAGGGTCTAATGGAATAGAAACAGAGACAGGGTCTAGTACAGCACTAACTGAGTCAGGGTCTAATGGAATAGAAACAGACACAGGGTCTAGTGCAGCAGTAACTGTGACAGGGTCTAATGGAATAGAAACAGAGACAGTTTCTAGTACAGCACTAACTGAGACAAGGTTTAATGGAATAGAAACAGAGACAGTGTCTGGTACAGCACTAACTGAGACAGGGTCCAATGGAATAGAAACAGAGACAGTGTCTAGTACAGCACTAATTGAGACAGGGTCTAATGGAATAGAAAAAGAGACACAGTCTAGTACAGCACTAACTGAGACAGGGTCTAATGGAATAGAAACAGAGACACAGTCTAGTACAGCATTAACTGAGACAGGGTCTAATGTAATAGAAACAAAGACAGGGTCTAGTACAGCACTAAATCAGACAGGGTCTAATGTAATAGAAGCAGAGACACAGTCTAGTACAGCACTAACTGAGACAGGGTCTAATGGAATAGAAACAGAGACAGTGTCTAGTACAGCACTAACTGAGACAGGGTCTAATGGAATAGAAACAGAGACAGGGTCTTGTACAAAACTAATTCAGACAGGGTTTCATTGAATAGAAACAGAAACAAGGTCTAGTGCAGCACTAACTGAGACAGAGTCTAATGGAATAGAAACAGAGACAGGGTCTAATGGAATAGAAGCAGAGACACAGTCTGGTAAAGCACTAACTGAGAAAGGCTCTAATGGAATAGAAACACAGACAGGGTCTAGTACAGCACTAACCGAGACAGGGTCTAATGGAGTAGAAAAAGAGACACAGTCTAATACAGCACTAACTGAGACAGAGTCTCATGAAATAGAAACAGAGACAGTGTCTAGTACAGCACTAACTGAGACAGGGCCTAATGGAATAGAAACAGAGACAGGATCGAGCACAGCACTAACTGAGACAGGGTCTAAGTGCATAGAAACAGAGACAGGGTCTAGTACAGCACTAACCGAGACAGAGTCTAATGGAATAGAAACAGAGACACAGTCTCGTACAGCACTAACTGAGACCAAGACTAATGGAATAGAAACAGAGGCAGGGTCTAGTACAGCACTAACTGAGATGGGGTCTAATGAAATAGAAATAGAGACAGTGTCTAGTACAGCACTAACTGAGACAGGGTCTAATGGAATAGAAACAGAGACAGGGTCTAGCACAAAACTAATTCAGCCAGGGTTTCATTGAATAGAAACAGAAACAGGGACTAGTACAGCACTAACTGAGACAGAGTCAAATGGAATAGAAACAGAGACAGGGTCTAGTACAGCACTAACTGAGACAGGGTCTAATGGAGTAGAAACAGAGACATTGTCTAATACAGCACTAACTGAGACAGTGTCTCGTGGAATAGAAACAGAGACAGTGACTAGTACAGCACTAACTGAGACAGGGTCTAATGGAATTGAAACAGAGACACAGTCTAGTACAGCACTAACTGAGACACGGTCCAATGGAATAGAAACAGAGACAGGGTCTAATGGAATAGAAACAGAGACAGGGTCTAATGGAATAGAAACAGGGACACAGTCTAGTCCAGCACTAACTGAGACAGTGTCTAATGGAATAGAAACAGAGACAGGGTCTAATGGAATAGAAACAGGGACACAGTCTAGTCCAGCACTAACTGAGACAGGGTCTAATGGAATAGAAACAGAGACAGGGTCTAGTACAGCACCAACTGAGACAGCGTCTAATGGAATAGAAACAGAGACAGGGTCTGGCACAGCTGTAACTGAGTCAGAGTCTAATGCAAAATAGAAACAGAGACACAGTCTCGAACAGCACTAACTGAGACAGAGTCTAATGGAATAAAAAGAGAGACACAGTCTAGTACAGCACTAACTGAGACAGGGTCTAATGAAATAGAAACAGAGACACAGTCTAATACAGCACTAACTGAGACAGGATCTAATGGAATAGAAACTGAGACAGGGTCTAGAACAGCACTAACTGAGACAGAGTCTAATGGAATAGAAACAGAGACAGGTCTAGTACAGCACTAATTGAGACAGGGCCTAATGGAATAAAAACAGGGACACAGTCTAGTACAGCACTAATTGAGACAGGGCCTAATGGAATAGAAACAGGGATACAGTCTAGTCCAGCACTAACTGAGACAAGGTCTAATGGAATAGAAACAGAGACAGGGTCTAGTGCAGCACTAACTGACACAGAGTCTAATGGAATAAAAACAGAGACACAGTCGAGTACAGCACTAACTGAGACAGAGTCTAATGGAATAGAAACAGAGACACAGTCTAGTACAGCATTAACTGAGACAGGGTCTAAGGGAATAGAAGCAGAGACAGGGTCTAGTACAGCACTAACTGAGACAGGGTCTAATGGAATAGAAACGGAGACAGGGTCTGGCACAGCAGCAACTGAGTCAGGGTCTAATGGAATATGAACAGAGACAGGGTGTAGTCCAGCACTAACTGAGACAGTGTCTAATGGAATAGAAACAAAGACACGGTCTGGTACAAAACTAATTCAGACAGGGTTTCATTGAATAGAAACAGAGACAATGTCTAGTACAGCACTAACTGAGACATGGTCTAATGGAATGGAAACAGAGACATGGTCTGGTACAAAACTAATTCAGACAGGGTTTCATTGAATAGAAACAGAAACAGGGTCTAGTACAGCACTAACTGAGACAGAGTCTAATGGAATAGAAACAGAGACAATGTCTAGTACAGCACTAACTGAGACAGGGTCTAATGGAATAGAAACAGAGAAAGGGTCTAGAACAGCACTAACTGAGACAGGGTCTAATGGAATAGAAACAGAGACATTGTCTAGTACAGCACTAACTGAGACAGGGTCTAATGGAATAGAAACAGAGACAGTGACTAGTACAGCACTACCCCAGACAGGGTGTAATGGAATAGAAACAGAGACAGGATCTCGTACAGCACTAACTGAGAGAGGGTGTAATGGAATAGAAAAAGAGACACAGTCTAGCACAGTATAATCTGAGACAGGGCCCAATGGAATAGAAGCAGAAACAGGGTCTCGTACAGCACTAATTGAGACAGGGTCCAATGGAATAGAAACAGAGACACAGTCTAGCGCAGCACTAACTCAGACAGGGTCTAATGGAATAGAATCAGAGACAGGGTCTAGTACAGCACTAACTGAGACAGGGTCTAATGGAACAGAAACAGAGACAGGGTCTAGTACAGCATTAACTGAGACAGGGTCGAATGGAATAGAAAGAGAGACATAGTCTAAGTCCGCATTAACTGAGACAGGGTCTAATGGAATAGAAACAGAGACATAGTCTAAGTCAGCAATAATTCAGACAGAATCTAATGGAATACAAACAGAGAGAGGGTCTAGTACAGCAATAACAGAGACAGAGTATAATGGAATAGAAACAGAGACAGGTTCCAGTACAGTACTAACTGAGACAGGGACTAATGGATTAGAAACAGAGACAGGGTCTAGTACAGCACTGAGACAGGGTCCAGTACAGCACTAACTGAGACAGGGTCTAATGGAATAGAAACAGAGACAGGGTCTAGTACAGCACTAACTGAGACAGGGTCGAATGGAATAGAAACAGAGACAGGGTCTTGTACAGCACTAACTGAGGCAGGGTCGAATGGAATAGAAACAGAGACAGGGTCTAGTACAGCACTAACTGAGACAGGGTCGAATGGAATAGAAACAGAGACAGGGTCTAGTACAGCACTGAGACAGGGTCTATCACAGCACTAACTGAGAGAGGGTCTAATGAAATAGTAGCAGAGACAGGCAGTAGTACAGCACCAACTGAGAGAGGGTCTAATGGAATAGAAACAGAGACAGGTTCTAGAACAGCACTAACTGACAGGGTCTAATGGAATATGAACAGAGACACAGTGTAGTACATCACTAATTGCGACAGAGTCTAATGGAATAGAAACAGAGACAGGGTCTAGTACAGCACTAACTGAGACAGGGTCTAATGGAATAGAAACTGCGTCAGCGTCTAGAACAGCAATAACTGACAGGGTCTAATGGAATATGAACAGAGACACAGTCTAGTACAGCACTTATTGCGACAGAGTCTAATGGAATAGAAACAGAGACAGGGTCTAGTACAGCAATTTCTGAGACAGGGTCTAATGGAATAGAAACAGAGGCACAGTCTAGTACAGCACTAACAGAGACAGGGTCTAATTTAATAGAAACAGAGACAGGGTCTTGTACATCACCAACTGAGACAGGGTCTAATGGAATAGAAACAGAGACACAGTCTAGTACAGCACTAAGTGAGACAGGGTCTAATGGAATGGAAACAGTGACAAGGTCTAGTACAGCACTAACTGAGACAGGGTGTAATGGAATAGAAACACAGACAGGGTCTAGTACAGCACTAATTGAGAAAGTGTCCAATGGAATAGAAATAGAGAAAGGGTCTAGTACATCACTAACTGAGACAGTGCCTAATGGAATAGAAACAGAGACACAGTCTAATACAGCACTAACTGAGACAGGGTCTAATGGAATAGAAACAGAGACACAGTCTAGTACAGCACTAACTGTGGCAGGGTCTAATGGAATAGAAACAGAGACACGGACTAGTACAGTACTAACTGAGACACGGTCTAATGGAATAGAAACAGAGACAGCGTCTAATTTAATAGAAACAAGGACAGGGTCAATACATCACTAACTGAGACAGGGTCTAATGGAATAGAAACAGAGACAGGGTCTAATGGAATATGAACAGAGACACAGTCTAGTACAGCACTAATTGCGACAGAGTCTAATGGAATAGAAACAGAGACAGGGTCTAGTACAGCACTGACTGAGACAGGGTCTAATTTAATCGAAACAGAGACACAGTCTAGTACAGCACTAACTGAGACAGGGAGTAATGGAATAGAAACAGAGACAGGGTCCAGTACAGTACTAACTGAGACAGGGACTAATGGAAGAGAAACAGAGACAGGGTCTAGCACAGCACTAATTGAGAGAGGGTCTAATGAAATAGAAGCAGAGACAGGCACTAGTACAGCACCAACTGAGAGAGGGTCTAATGGAATAGAAACAGAGACAGGGTCTAGTACAGCACTAATTGCGACAGAGTCTAATGGAATAGAAACAGAGACAGGGTCTAGTGCAGCACTAACTGAGACAGGGTCAAATGGAATATGAACACAGACAGGGTCTAGTACAGCACTAACTGAGACAGGGTCTAATGGAATAGAAACAGAGTCAGGGTCTAGAACAGCACTAACTGACAGGGTCTAATGGAATATGAACAGAGACACAGTCTAGTACAGCACTAACAGATACAGGGCCTAATTTAATAGAAACAGAGACAGGGTCCAGTACATCACTAGCTGAGACAGGGTCTAATGGAATAGAAACAGAGACCCAGTCTAGTACAGCACTAACTGAGACAGGGTCTAATGGAATAGAAACAGTGACAAGGTCTACGACAGCACTAACTGAGACAGGGCCTAATGGAATAGAAACAGAGACACAGTCTAGTGCAGCACTAACTGAGACAGGGTCTAATGGAATAGAAGCAGAGACACAGTCTAGTACAGCACTAACTGAGACAGGGTCTAATGGAATAGAAACAGAGACACGGACTAGTACAGTACTAACTGAGACAGGGTCTAATGGAATAGAAACAGAGACACAGTCTAGTACAGCACTAACTGAGACAGGGTCTAATGGAATAGAAACAGAGACACAGTCTAGTACAGCACTAACTGAGACAGGGTCTAATGGAATACAAACAGTGACAAGGTCTACGACAGCACGAACTGAGACAGGGCCTAATGGAATAGAAACAGAGACATAGTCTAGTGCAGCACTAACGGAGACACGGTCTAATGGAATAGAAGCAGAGACACAGTCTAATACAGCACTAACTGAGACAGTGTCTCGTGGAATAGAAAGAGAGACAGGGTCTAATGGAATAGAAACAGAGACAGAGTCTAATGGAATAGAAAAAGAGACAGGGTCTAGTACAGCACCATCTGAGACAGAGTCTAATGGAATAGAAAGAGAGACAGGGTCTAATGGAATAGAAACAGAGACAGGGTCTAGTACAGCACTAACTGAGACAGGGCCTAATGGAATAGAAACAGGGACACAGTCTAGTCCAGCACTAACTGAGACAGAGTCTAATGGAATAGAAAGAGAGACAGGGTCTAATGGAATAGAAACAGAGACAGGGTCTAATGGAATAGAAACAGAGACAGGGTCTAGTACAGCACTAACTGAGACAGGGCTTAATGGAATAGAAACAGGGACACAGTCTAGTCCAGCACTAACTGAGACAGAGTCTAATGGAATAGAAAGAGAGACAGGGTCTAATGGAATAGAAACAGAGACAGAGTCTAATGGAATAGAAACAGAGACAGGGTCTGGCACAGCAGTAACTGAATCAGAGTCTGATGGAATAGAAACAGAGACACAGTCTAGTACAGCACTAACTGAGACAGGCTCTAATAGTATAGAAAGAGAGACACAGTCTAGTACAGCACTACCTGAGACAGGGTCTAATGGAATAGAAACAGAGACACAGTCTAGTACAGCACCAACTGAGACAGGGTCTAATGTAATAGAAACAGAGACACAGTCTAGTACAGCACTAACAGAGACAGGGTCTAATGGAATAGAAACAGAGACAGGGTCTAGTACAGCACTAACTATGACCGGGTCTCATTGAATAGAAACAGAAACAGGGTCTACAACAGCACTAACTGAGACAGGGTCTAATGGAATAGAAACAGAGACAGGGTGTAGTACAGCACTAACTGAGACAGGGTCTAATGGAATAGTAACAGAGACACAGTCTAGAACAGCACTAACAGAGACAGGGTCTAATGGAATAGAAACAGAGACAGGGTCTACTACAGCACTAATTGAGACAGAGACTGATGGAATAGAAACAGAGACACAGTCTAGTACAGCACTAACTGAGACAGAGACTGATGGAATAGAAACAGAGACACAGTCTAGTAAAGTACTGAGACAGGGTCTAATGGAGTAGAAACAGAGACAGGGTCTAGTACAGCAATAACTCATAGAGAGTCTAATGGAATAGAAACAGGGACAGGGTCTAGTACAGCACTAACTGAGACAGGGTCTAATGGAATAGTAACAGAGACAGAGTCTAGAACAGCACTAACTGAGACAGAGTCTAATGGAATAGAAACAGAGACACAGTCCAGTACAGCACTTATTGTGGCAGGGTCTAATGGAATAAGAACAGAGACACAATCTAGTAAAGCACCGAGACGGGGTCTAATGGAATAGAAACAGAGACACAGTCCAGTGCAGCACTAACTGAGACAGAGTCCAATGGAATAGAAGCAGAGACAGGGTCTAGTACAGCACTAAATGAGACAGGGTCGAATGGAATAGAAACAGAGACACTGTCTAGTAAAGCACCGAGACAGCGTCTAATGGAATAGAAACAGAGACACGGCTAGTACAGTACTAACAGAGACAGGGTCTAATGGAATAGAAACAGAGACGGGGTCAAATGGAATAGAAACAGAGACAGGGTCTAATGGAGTAGAAACAGAGACAGGGTCTAGTACAGCACTAACTGAGACAGAGTCTAATGGAATAGAAACAGAGACAGGTCTAGTACAGCACTAATTGAGAGAGGGCCGAATGGAATAGAAACAGGGACACAGTCTAGTCCAGTACTAACTGAGACAGGGTCTAATGGAATAGAAACAGAGACAGGGTCTAGTGCAGCACCAACTGAGACAGGGTCTAATGGAATAGAAACAGAGACAGGGTCTAGTACAGCACTAACTGAGAGAGAGTCTAATGGAATAGAAACAGAGGCACAGTCGAGTACAGCACTAACTGAGACAGAGTCTAATGGGATAAAAGCAGAGACACATTCTAGTACAGCATTAACTGAGACAGGGTCTAAGGGAATAGAAACAGAGACAGGGTCTAGTACAGCACTAACTGAGACAGGGTCTAATGGAATAGAAACAGAGACAGGGTGTAGTCCAGCACTAACTGAGACAGGGTCTAATGGAATAGAAACAGAGACACAGTCTAGTACAGCACTAACTGAGACAGGGTCTAATGGAATAGAAACAGAGACACGGTCTCGTACAGCACAAACTGAGACAGGGTCTAATGGAATAGAAACAGAGACAGGGTCTAGTACAGCACTAACTGAGTCAGGGTCTAATGGAATAGAAACAGACACAGGGTCTAGTGCAGCAGTAACTGTGACAGGGTCTAATGGAATAGAAACAGAGACAGTTTCTAGTACAGCACTAACTGAGACAAGGTTTAATGGAATAGAAACAGAGACAGTGTCTGGTACAGCACTAACTGAGACAGGGTCCAATGGAATAGAAACAGAGACAGTGTCTAGTACAGCACTAATTGAGACAGGGTCTAATGGAATAGAAAAAGAGACACAGTCTAGTACAGCACTAACTGAGACAGGGTCTAATGGAATAGAAACAGAGACACAGTCTAGTACAGCATTAACTGAGACAGGGTCTAATGTAATAGAAACAAAGACAGGGTCTAGTACAGCACTAAATCAGACAGGGTCTAATGTAATAGAAGCAGAGACACAGTCTAGTACAGCACTAACTGAGACAGGGTCTAATGGAATAGAAACAGAGACAGTGTCTAGTACAGCACTAACTGAGACAGGGTCTAATGGAATAGAAACAGAGACAGGGTCTTGTACAAAACTAATTCAGACAGGGTTTCATTGAATAGAAACAGAAACAAGGTCTAGTGCAGCACTAACTGAGACAGAGTCTAATGGAATAGAAACAGAGACAGGGTCTAATGGAATAGAAGCAGAGACACAGTCTGGTAAAGCACTAACTGAGAAAGGCTCTAATGGAATAGAAACACAGACAGGGTCTAGTACAGCACTAACCGAGACAGGGTCTAATGGAGTAGAAAAAGAGACACAGTCTAATACAGCACTAACTGAGACAGAGTCTCATGAAATAGAAACAGAGACAGTGTCTAGTACAGCACTAACTGAGACAGGGCCTAATGGAATAGAAACAGAGACAGGATCGAGCACAGCACTAACTGAGACAGGGTCTAAGTGCATAGAAACAGAGACAGGGTCTAGTACAGCACTAACCGAGACAGAGTCTAATGGAATAGAAACAGAGACACAGTCTCGTACAGCACTAACTGAGACCAAGACTAATGGAATAGAAACAGAGGCAGGGTCTAGTACAGCACTAACTGAGATGGGGTCTAATGAAATAGAAATAGAGACAGTGTCTAGTACAGCACTAACTGAGACAGGGTCTAATGGAATAGAAACAGAGACAGGGTCTAGCACAAAACTAATTCAGCCAGGGTTTCATTGAATAGAAACAGAAACAGGGACTAGTACAGCACTAACTGAGACAGAGTCTAATGGAATAGAAACAGAGACAGGGTCTAGTACAGCACTAACTGAGACAGGGTCTAATGGAGTAGAAACAGAGACATTGTCTAATACAGCACTAACTGAGACAGTGTCTCGTGGAATAGAAACAGAGACAGTGACTAGTACAGCACTAACTGAGACAGGGTCTAATGGAATTGAAACAGAGACACAGTCTAGTACAGCACTAACTGAGACACGGTCCAATGGAATAGAAACAGAGACAGGGTCTAATGGAATAGAAACAGAGACAGGGTCTAATGGAATAGAAACAGGGACACAGTCTAGTCCAGCACTAACTGAGACAGTGTCTAATGGAATAGAAACAGAGACAGGGTCTAATGGAATAGAAACAGGGACACAGTCTAGTCCAGCACTAACTGAGACAGGGTCTAATGGAATAGAAACAGAGACAGGGTCTAGTACAGCACCAACTGAGACAGCGTCTAATGGAATAGAAACAGAGACAGGGTCTGGCACAGCTGTAACTGAGTCAGAGTCTAATGCAAAATAGAAACAGAGACACAGTCTCGAACAGCACTAACTGAGACAGAGTCTAATGGAATAAAAAGAGAGACACAGTCTAGTACAGCACTAACTGAGACAGGGTCTAATGAAATAGAAACAGAGACACAGTCTAATACAGCACTAACTGAGACAGGATCTAATGGAATAGAAACTGAGACAGGGTCTAGAACAGCACTAACTGAGACAGAGTCTAATGGAATAGAAACAGAGACAGGTCTAGTACAGCACTAATTGAGACAGGGCCTAATGGAATAAAAACAGGGACACAGTCTAGTACAGCACTAATTGAGACAGGGCCTAATGGAATAGAAACAGGGATACAGTCTAGTCCAGCACTAACTGAGACAAGGTCTAATGGAATAGAAACAGAGACAGGGTCTAGTGCAGCACTAACTGACACAGAGTCTAATGGAATAAAAACAGAGACACAGTCGAGTACAGCACTAACTGAGACAGAGTCTAATGGAATAGAAACAGAGACACAGTCTAGTACAGCATTAACTGAGACAGGGTCTAAGGGAATAGAAGCAGAGACAGGGTCTAGTACAGCACTAACTGAGACAGGGTCTAATGGAATAGAAACGGAGACAGGGTCTGGCACAGCAGCAACTGAGTCAGGGTCTAATGGAATATGAACAGAGACAGGGTGTAGTCCAGCACTAACTGAGACAGTGTCTAATGGAATAGAAACAAAGACACGGTCTGGTACAAAACTAATTCAGACAGGGTTTCATTGAATAGAAACAGAGACAATGTCTAGTACAGCACTAACTGAGACATGGTCTAATGGAATGGAAACAGAGACATGGTCTGGTACAAAACTAATTCAGACAGGGTTTCATTGAATAGAAACAGAAACAGGGTCTAGTACAGCACTAACTGAGACAGAGTCTAATGGAATAGAAACAGAGACAATGTCTAGTACAGCACTAACTGAGACAGGGTCTAATGGAATAGAAACAGAGAAAGGGTCTAGAACAGCACTAACTGAGACAGGGTCTAATGGAATAGAAACAGAGACATTGTCTAGTACAGCACTAACTGAGACAGGGTCTAATGGAATAGAAACAGAGACAGTGACTAGTACAGCACTACCCCAGACAGGGTGTAATGGAATAGAAACAGAGACAGGATCTCGTACAGCACTAACTGAGAGAGGGTGTAATGGAATAGAAAAAGAGACACAGTCTAGCACAGTATAATCTGAGACAGGGCCCAATGGAATAGAAGCAGAAACAGGGTCTCGTACAGCACTAATTGAGACAGGGTCCAATGGAATAGAAACAGAGACACAGTCTAGCGCAGCACTAACTCAGACAGGGTCTAATGGAATAGAATCAGAGACAGGGTCTAGTACAGCACTAACTGAGACAGGGTCTAATGGAACAGAAACAGAGACAGGGTCTAGTACAGCATTAACTGAGACAGGGTCGAATGGACTAGAAAGAGAGACATAGTCTAGGTCAGCATTAACTGAGACAGGGTCTAATGGAATAGAGACAGAGACATAGTCTAGGTCAGCACTAATTGTGACAGAGTCTATTGGAATAGAAACAGGGACACAGTCTAGTCCAGCACTAACGGAGCCCGGGTCTAATGAAATAGAAACAGAGAGACGGTCTAGTACAGCACTAACTGAGACAGAGTATAATGGAATAGAAACAGAGACAGGGTCCAGTACAGTACTAACTGCGACAGGGACTAATGGAATAGAAACAGAGACAGGGTCCAGTACAGTACCAACTGAGGCAGGGACTAATGGATTACGAACAGAGACAGGGTCTAGTACAGCACTGAGACAGAGTCTAGCACAGCACTAACTGAGACAGGGTCTAATGGAATAGAAACAGAGACAGGGTCTAGTACAGCACCAACTGAGAGAGGGTCTAATGGAATAGAAACAGAGACAGGGTCTAGAACAGCACTAACTGACAGGGTCTAATGGAATATGAACAGAGACACAGTCTACTACAGCACCAATTGCGACAGAGTCTAATGGAATAGAAACAGAGTCAGGGTCTAGTACAGCACTAACTGAGACAGGGTCTAATGGAATATGAACAGTGACAGGGTCTAGTACAGCACTAACTGAGACAGGGTCTAATGGAATATGATCAGAGACAGGGTCTAGTACAGCACTAACTGAGACAGGGTCTAATGGAATAGAAACAGAGTCAGTGTCTAGAACAGCACTAACAGACAGGGTCTCATGGAATATGAACAGAGACACAGTCTAGTACAGCACTAATTGCGACAGAGTCTAATGGAATAGAAACAGAGACAGGGTCTAGTACAGCACTATCTGAGACAGGGTCTAATGGAATAGAAAGAGACACAGACTAGTACAGCACTAACTGAGGCAGGGTCTAATGGAATAGAAACAGAGACACAGTCTAGTACAGCACTAACAGAGACAGGGTCTAATTTAATAGAAACAGAGACAGGGTCTAGTACATCACCAACTGAGACAGGGTGTAATGGAATAGAAACACAGACAGGGTCTAGTACAGCACTAATTGAGAAAGTGTCTAATGGAATAGAAACAGAGAAAGGGTCTAGTACAGCACTAACTGAGACAGGGCCTAATGGAATAGAAGCAGAGACACAGTCTAATACAGCACTAACTGAGACAGTGTCTCGTGGAATAGAAACAGAGACACAGTCTAGTGCAGCACGAACTGAGACAGGGTCTAATGGAATAGAAGCAGAGACACAGTCTAGTACAGCACTAACTGAGACAGGGTCTAACGGAATATAAACAGAGACAGTGTA
Source organism: Somniosus microcephalus (assembly GCF_052327205.1). Classification (NCBI taxonomy): domain Eukaryota; kingdom Metazoa; phylum Chordata; class Chondrichthyes; order Squaliformes; family Somniosidae; genus Somniosus; species Somniosus microcephalus. Next base: position 131,899,043 of record NC_140990.1, read on the forward strand.
GGGGGGCATCCTTTACCTGGTTTACGATAATTTACCTGGTCAGGCAGCCTTTTGTTTCACAGACTGAGACCAATACCAATCAGCGGTTTCGAATCACTAAACCCACCCTTCCAGTTCTGACTGGAGGAAATCATAATTAATGATATATTAAAAACGGACAAATGATATGGATGTAAGAAAGTCAAACTTTATTAACTAAATAAACTACACCACACGATCAATGTAATCATGGTAAAATTGCTTAGATGGGGAGGAAAAAGGGGCATAACGAGGGAAAATGACTAAAATCACAATTTTAACGAAATCCCACTTTACTCCCCACCCCTATGCCTATCCTAAGTTGCCTTGTGGAAGGTCAGAAAAATATATGCTCACCACTATAATGCCAGCTCCGTGCCCCACGAGATCTTCACTGTCCTGAAGTAAAGAGACACCCCAGTGTTTTAAAAGTAAACTGCTGGTGTTTTAACTTCTACAGACAGACTCCCACGCTGTAGAGAAAGGCACACGGAGGCAGGCCAGAGAGAGAGAGATGCTTCTCAGAAGCTATCTTTATAAACCCCAATTCTGGGGCCGAAATGTTCGCGCCCACATCCAGAGTTTTCTGGGCTAACAAAAGGGATACAACTGCCCCATTGTTGAGTAATGGGTGATTCAAACCCATTCATTCTTAAACTGTTCCTTTTCTTAGTCTATAAAGTCTCTTCCGCAGTTTAGGTGTGTTTCATTGCGTGTGATGGGGTTTGAATGGAGTTGGATTATTATATAAACAGAAACCGATTCTCTTGTGGTCACTCGAAACCGCAGCCTAAGTGGATAATCCTTTGTGTCAACATCCTTGTAAATAAACATCGATTGTCTCTGGAGGGAGGGAAAATTTCCCCTTTTGATTGACAGAATTTGACTGCCACTGCTTCACAGACACAAAAGCTGCTTCCTTTGTCCTTGGCCACTCATTCCAACGGCCATTTTATCCCTGGGCAATTTACCAACCACAAGAGTGCAATTTTTAATAAAATGTACTGTCTTAAAGTGTGCGAAATTTCTTTTACAAAGTTCTTTGATTCCGGTGTTGCCCAAGTGCTGCCTAGCTCAGTGCAGCCTTTTGCGGTCTGGGCACGTTTTAAAACATTGTCCAAACCAGAGGCAATTTAAATCACGCAAAGTCTTCATGCACGATGTGGATTAATATTTCCCGATCTTCGGTGACTGAGGGGATTTTGCGAACCCCTACAACAGGGTCTAGTGTAAAATACACAGAGACAGGGTCCAGTGTAATATAAACAGAGACAGGGTCCAGTGTAATATAAACAGAGACAGGGTGTAGTGTAATATAGACAGGGTCAAGTGTAATATAAACAGAGACTGGGTGCAGTGTAATATAAAGAGAGACAGGGTCTAGTGTAATATAGACAGAGACTGGGTCCAGTGTAACATAAACAGAGACAGGGTCTAGTGTAATATAAACAGAGACTGGGTCCAGTGTAAAAGAAACAGAGACAGGGCCTAGTGTAATATAAAGAGAGACAGGGCCTAGTGTAATATAAACAGAGACAGGGTCTAGTGTAATATAAACAGAGACAGGGCCCAGTTTAATATAAACAGAGACAGGGTCTAGTGTAATATAAACAGAGACAGGGCCCAGTGTAATGTAAACAGAGACAGGGTCTAGTGTAATATAAACAGAGACAGGGTCTAGTGTAATATAAACAGAGACTGGGTCCAGTGTAAAAGAAACAGAGACAGGGCCTAGTGTAATATAAACAGAGACAGGGCCTAGTGTAATATAAAGAGAGACAGGGTCTAGTGTAATATAAACAGAGACAGGGTCTAGTGTAATATAAACAGAGACAGGGCCCAGTGTAATATAAACAGAGACAGGGTCTAGTGTGATATAAATAGAGACAGGGCCCAGTGTAATATAAACAGAGACAGGGTCTAGTGTAATATAAACAGAGACAGGGTCTAGTGTAATATAAACAGAGACAGGGCCCAGTGTAATATAAACAGAGACAGGGTCTAGTGTAATATAAACAGAGACATTGGGCTGGATTTTCATTCAGAATTCGGGAAGGAGGTGGGATGACAACTTTCAGGTTGTAGTCCCGCCTCCATCGAGATGCGGCCAATCCACGCAATTTTCACTTGATTGACCTTGTTGAGCCCACCCAGCAGGCTCAGCAGGCCAATTAAGGACCACCCCGCAACAGGTGATGTCACAGACTGAAATTTCATCTGTCAAGATGTGTTGACAGATGAAATATCAGTGTTTTACAGCTGTTTGAAGCTGTCAAACACTGACAGTCTGAGTTCTAACATGAGTCCTTCTGCACAGACTCAGTTAGAAATCTTAGCAGCACTAAAAGCTGAAGGCTGTCACTTTTCACAGATCGCAGCCGTTCAGCTTTAAGTGCCGGGTGAGTGATGGGCTCCCGACGCCCACAGGAAGAAAGGCTGTTAAGGTAAGTACAGGTAAGTAAAAGTTATTTACACACTTTAGACACACCAAACACACTTACCATTGCACTCATGCACCCATCACTCACCTGAATACAGACATCACGATCCCTCCAACTCCTGCTCTAACCTGGCATGGTTTGGAGCCGTCGAGAATCCCACACGACACCCCTCAATATCGGGAATAGGCTAAAAACTGCCAGTTAACTAACTGTTAACAGGCAGTTAATGGGCACTAATCCCTTCCCGCCAGGTTTCGGCGGGTCCCAGTGCGGGGCGGGTAACCGCCGCCTCTGAAAGTTGCGTGGGGCGGGGTTTTGGGCGGGATGGTGTCGGGATTTTCCCCCCCCCACACGCCCGAAACCCCGCCTGACGGCTCCAGGAAAATCTGGACCACAGTCTAGTACAGCACTAACTGAGACAGAGGCTAATGCAATACAAAGAGAGACACAGTCCATTACAGCACTAACTGAGACAGGGTCTAATGGAATAGAAACTGAGACAGGGTCTAGAACAGCACTAACTGAGACAGGGTCTAATGGAATAGAAACAGAGACAGGGTCTAGTATAGCACCAACTGAGACAGAGACTAATGGAATAGAAACAGAGACAGGGTCTAGTACAGCACTAACTGAGACAGGGTCTAATGAAATAGAAACAGAGACACAGTCTAGTACAGCACTAACTGAGACCGGGTGTAATGGAATAGAAACAGAGACAGTGTCTAGTAGAGCATGAACTGAGACAGGGCCTAATGGAATAGAAACAGAGACAGGGTCTAGCACAGCACTAACTGAGACAGAGACTGATGGAAAAGGAACAGAGATAGGGTCTAGTACAGCATTAACTGAGACAGGGTCTAATTTAATAGAAACAGAGACAGGGTCTAGCACAGCACTAACTGAGACAGGGTCAAATGGAATTGAAACAGAGACACAGTCTAGTACAGCACTAAATGAGACACAGACTAATGGAATGGAATCAGAGACAGGGTCTAGTACAGCACTAACAGACAGAATCTAATGGAATAGAAACAGAGACAGGGTCTAGTACAGCACTAACTGAGACAGAGTCTAATGGAATAGAAACAGAGACATGGTCTAGGACAGCACTAACTGAGACAGGGTCGAATGGAATTGAAACAGAGACACAGTCTAGTACAGCACTAAATGAGACACAGACTAATGGAATGGAATCAGAGACAGGGTTCAGTACAGCACTAACTGAGACAGAATCTAATGGAATAGAAACAGAGACAGGGTCTAGTACAGCACTAACTGAGACAGAGTCTAATGGAATAGAAACAGAGACATGGTCTAGGACAGAACTAACTGAGACAGGGTCTAATGGATTGAAAAAGAGACAGGGTCTACTGCAGCACTAAATGAGACAGGTCCTAATGGAATAGAAACAGAGACAGGAGCTAGTACAGCACTAACTGAGACAGGGTCTAATGGAATAGAAACAGAGACAGGGTCTAGCACAGCACTAACTGAGACAGGGTCTAATGGAATAGAAACAGAGACACAGTCTAGTACAGCATTAACTGAGACAGGGTCTAATGGAATATGAACAGAGACAGGGTCTAGCACAGCACTAACTGAGACAGGGTCTAATGGAATAGAAACAGAGACACAGTCTAGTACAGCACTAACTGAGACAGGGTCTAATGGAATAGAAACAGAGACAGGCCCAATATAGCACGAACTGAGACAGGGTCTAATGGAATAGAAACAGAGACAGTGTCTATTACAGCACTAACTGAGAGAGGGTCTAATGAAATAGAAGCGGAGACAATGTCTAGTACAGCATTAACTGAGACAGGGTCTAATGGAATATGAACAGAGACAGGGTCTAGCACAGCACTAACTGAGACAGGGTCTAATGGAATAGAAACAGAGACAGAGTCTAGTACAGCACTAACTGAGACAGGGTCTAATGGAATAGAAACAGAGACATGGTCTAGTACAGTACTAACTGAGACAGGGTCTAGTGGAATAGAAACAGAGACAGTGTCTATTACAGCACTGAGACAGGGTCTATCACAGCACTAACTGAGAGAGGGTGTAATTAAATAGAAGCAGAGACAGGTTCTAGTACAGCATTAACTGAGACAGGTTCTAATGGAATATGAACAGAGACAGGGTCTAGTACAGCACTAATTGCGACAGAGTCTAATGGAATAGAAACAGAGACCGGGTCTCGTACAGCACTAACTGAGACAGGGTCTAATGGAATAGAAACAGAGTCAGGGTCTAGTGCAGCTCTAAATGAGACAGGTTCTAATGGAATAGAAAGAGAAACACGGTCTAGTACAACATTAACTGAGACAGAGTCTAATGGAATAGAAACAGAGACAGGGTCTCGTACAGCATTAACTGAGACAGGATCTAATGGAATAGAAACAGAGACATAGTCTAAGTCAGCATTAACTGAGACAGGGTCTAATGGAATAGAAACAGAGACATAGTCTAGGTCAGCAATAATTCAGACAGAATCTAATGGAATACCAACAGAGAGAGGGTCTAGTACAGCAATAACTGAGACAGAGTATAATGGAATAGAAACAGAGACAGGTTCCAGTACAGTACTAACTGAGACAGGGACTAATGGATTAGAAACAGAGACAGGGTCTAGTACAGCACTGAGACAGGGTCCAGTACAGCACTAACTGAGACAGGGTCTAATGGAATAGAAACAGAGACAGGGTCTAGTACAGCACTAACTGAGACAGGGTCGAATGGAATAGAAACAGAGACAGGGTCTTGTACAGCACTAACTGAGGCAGGGTCGAATGGAATAGAAACAGAGACAGGGTCTAGTACAGCACTAACTGAGACAGGGTCGAATGGAATAGAAACAGTGACAGGGTCCAATACAGCACTGAGACAGGGTCTATCACAGCACTAACTGAGAGAGGGTCTAATGAAATAGTAGCAGAGACAGGCAGTAGTACAGCACCAACTGAGAGAGGGTCTAATGGAATAGAAACAGAGACAGGTTCTAGAACAGCACTAACTGACAGGGTCTAATGGAATATGAACAGAGACACAGTGTAGTACATCACTAATTGCGACAGAGTCTAATGGAATAGAAACAGAGACAGGGTCTAGTACAGCACTAACTGAGACAGGGCCTAATGGAATAGAAACTGCGTCAGCGTCTAGAACAGCAATAACTGACAGGGTCTAATGGAATATGAACAGAGACACAGTCTAGTACAGCACTTATTGCGACAGAGTCTAATGGAATAGAAAAAGAGACAGGGTCTAGTACAGCAATCTCTGAGACAGGGTCTAATGGAATAGAAACAGAGGCACAGTCTAGTACAGCACTAACTGAGACAGGGTCTAATGGAATAGAAACAGAGACACAGTCTAGTACAGCACTAACAGAGACAGGGTCTAATTTAATAGAAACAGAGACAGGGTCTTGTACATCACCAACTGAGACAGGGTCTAATGGAATAGAAACATAGACACAGTCTAGTACAGCACTAACTGAGACAGGGTCTAATGGAATAGAAACAGTGACAAGGTCTAGTACAGCACTAACTGAGACAGGGTGTAATGGAATAGAAACACAGACAGGGTCTAGTACAGCACTAATTGAGAAAGTGTCCAATGGAATAGAAATAGAGAAAGGGTCTAGTACATCACTAACTGAGACAGTGCCTAATGGAATAGAAACAGAGACACAGTCTAATACAGCACTAACTGAGACAGTGTCTCGTGGAATGGAAACAGAGACACAGTCTAGTGCAGCACTAACTGAGACAGGGTCTAATGGAATAGAAGCAGAGACACAGTCTAGTACAGTACTAACTGAGACACGGTCTAATGGAATAGAAACAGAGACAGCGTCTAATTTAATAGAAACAAGGACAGGGTCTAGTACATCACTAACTTAGACAGGGTCTAATGGAATAGAAACAGAGACAGGGTCTAATGGAATATGAACAGAGACACAGTCTAGTACAGCACTAATTGCGACAGAGTCTAATGGAATAGAAACAGAGACAGGGTCTAGTACAGCACTGACTGAGACAGGGTCTAATTTAATAGAAACAGAGACACAGTCTAGTACAGCACTAACTGAGACAGGGAGTAATGTAATAGAAACAGAGACAGGGTCCCGTACAGTACTAACTGAGACAGGGACTAATGGAATAGAACCAGAGACAGGGTCTAGCACAGCACTAATTGAGAGAGGGTCTAATGAAATAGAAGCAGAGACAGGCACTAGTACAGCACCAACTGAGAGAGGGTCTAATGGAATAGAAACAGAGACAGGGTCTAGTACAGCACTAATTGCGACAGAGTCTAATGGAATAGAAACAGAGACAGGGTCTAGTACAGCACTAACTGAGACAGGGTCAAATGGAATATGAACACAGACAGGGTCTAGTACAGCACTAACAGATACAGGGCCTAATTTAATAGAAACAGTGACAAGGTCTACGACAGCACTAACTGAGACAAGGCCTAATGGAATAGAAACAGAGACACAGTCTAGTGCAGCACTAACTGAGACAGGGTCTAATGGAATAGAAGCAGAGACACAGTCTAGTACAGCACTAACTGAGACAGGGTCTAATGGAATAGAAACAGAGACACGGACTAGTACAGTACTAACTGAGACAGGGTCTAATGGAATAGAAGCAGAGACATAGTCTAATACAGCACTAACTGAGACAGTGTCTCGTGGAATAGAAAGAGAGACAGGGTCTAATGGAATAGAAACAGAGACAGGGTCTAATGGAATAGAAAAAGAGACAGGGTCTAGTACAGCACCATCTGAGACAGAGTCTAATGGAATAGAAAGAGAGACAGGGTCTAATGGAATAGAAAGTCCCAGTGTCAGAATCCCCATCTACATTCCCAGGGTTGGAATCCCTATGTGCAGTCCCAGGGGTAGAATCCCCATGTACAGACCCAGGGCTGAAATCCCGATATACAGTCCCAGGGTTAGATCGACATAGACAGACCCAGGGTTAGAATCCCCATGTACAGTCCCAGGGTTAGAATCCCCACTTACAGTCCCAGGGTTAGAATGCCCACATGCAGTCCCAGGGTTGGAATCGCCATGTACAGTCCCAGGGTTCGAATTCCCATTTAAAGTCCCAGGGTTGGAATCCCGATGTACTGTCCCAGTGTTGAAATCCCCAAGTACAGTCCCAGGTTTGGCATCCCCATGTACAGTCGCAGGGTTGGAATCCCCATGCACATTCCCAGGGCTGGAATACCCATTTACATTCCAGGGTTGGAATCCCCATGTACAGTCCCTGTATTTGAATCCCCATGTGAAGACCCAGGGTTGGAATCCGCATGTACAGTCCCAGGGCTGGAATCCACATGTACAGTCCCAGTGTTGGAATCCCCATGTGATGTATTAAGGTTGTAATCTGCGTGTTCAAGCCCGGAGTTGGAATCCCCATGTGCAGTCCCAGGGTTAGAATCCCCGTGTACATTCCCAGGTTTGGAATCCCTATGTACAGTCCCAGGGGTAGAATCCCCATGTACATTCCCAGGGTTAGAATCCCCATGTGCAGACCCAGGGCTGTAATCCCAATGTACAATCCCAGGGTTAGAATCCACATGCACAGTTCCAGGGTTAGAATCCCCATGTACAGTCCCAGCGTTAGAATCCCCATTTACAGTCCCAGGGTTAGAATCCCCATGTACAGTCCAAAGGTGGGAATCCTCATGTACATTCCAAGGGTTTGAATCCCCATGTACAGTCCCAGGGTTGGAATCCCCATGTACAGTCCCAGGTTTGGAATCCCCATGTACAGTCCCAGGTTTCGAATCCCCATGTACAGTCCCAGGGTTGGAATCCCCATGTCCAGTCCCAGTGTTGGAATCCCCATGTCCAGTCCAAGTGTTTGAATCCCCATGTGAACTCCCAGTGTTGGAATCCGCAAGTACATTCCCAGGGCTCGAATCCCCATGTACAGTCCCAGGGTTGGAATCCCCATGTACGTTCCCAGGGTTGGAATCTCCATGTACATCCCTGGGTTGGAATCCCCATGCACAGACCCAGGGCTGGAATCCCCAATTACAGTCCAAGGGTTGGAATGCTCCTGTACTGTCCTAGGGTTAGAATCCCCAGGTAGACTCCCAGGGGTAGATTCCCCATGTACAGTCCCAGGGTTAAAAGCCCATGTTCAGTCCCAGGCTTGGAATCCCCATATACAATCCCAGGATTAGTATCCCCATGTACAGTTCCGGGTTGGAATCCCCATGTACAGTCCCAGTGTTGGAATCCCCATGCACAGTCCCAGGGCTGGAATTCCCATGTGCAGTCCCAGGGTTGGAATCTCCATGTACAGTCCCTGGGTTGGAGTACCCATGCACAGACCCAGGGCTGGATTTCCCATTTACAGTCCCAGGGTTGGAATCCCCAGTTAGAGTCCCAGGGTTAGAATCCCCATGTACAGTCACAGGGTAGGAATCTCCATTTACAGTCCCAGGTTTGGAATCCCAAGGTACAGTCCCAGGGTTAGAATCCCCATGTACAGTCCCTGGGTTGGAATCCCCATGTACATTCCCAGGGCTGGAAACCGCTTGTACATTCTCAGGGTTGGAATCCCCAAGTCTCGTCCCACGGCTGGAATCCCCATGTACAATCCCAGGATTAGAATCCACGTGTACAGTCCCAGGGTTGGAATCCCCATGTAATGTCCCTGTGTTGGAATCCCGATATACAGTCCGAGTGTTGGAATCCCCATGTACAGTCCCAGGGTTACAATCCCCATGTACAGCCTCAGGGTTGGAATCCCCATTTACAGTCCCAGGGTTGGAATCTCCATGTACAGTCCCAGGGCTGGATTCCCCATGTACAATCCCAGGGTTGGAAACCCCATGCACTGTATCAAGGTTGGAATCAACATGTTCAGACCCGGGTTTGGAATCCCCAAGTGCTGTCCCAGGTTCAGAATCCCCATGTAAAATCCCAGGGTTTGAATCCCCGTGTACAGTCCCAGGGTTGAAATCCACATGTTCAGTCCCAGGGTCAGAAACCCCGTTTATAGTCCCAGGGTTAGAAGCCCCATATACAATCCCTGGTTTAGAATCCCCATATACAGACCCAGGGTTGGAATCCTCGTGTACAGTCCCAGGGTTCGGATACACATGTACAGTCCCAGGATTGGAATCCCCATGTACAGTCCCAGGGTTGGAATCCCCATGTACAGTACCAGGTTTGGAATCCGCATGTACAGTCCCAGGGTTGGAATCCCCATGACCAGTCGTGGGTTGGAATCCCCATTTGGAGTCTGAGGTTTGGAATCCCCATGTACAGACACAGGGCTGGAATCCCAATGTACAGTCCCAGGGTTAGAATCCCCATATACAGGCCCAGGGTTAGAATTCCCATATACGGTAACAGGGTTAGAATCCCCAATTACAGTCCCAGGTTTAGAATCGCCACGTACAATCCCAGGTTTGCAATCCCCATGTACAGTCCCAGGATTAGAATCCCCATTTACAGTCCCAGGGTTGGAAAGCCCTTGTACAGTCCCAGGGTTAGAATGCCCGTGTACATTCCCAGTGTTGGAATTCCCATGTAAAGTCCCTGGGTTGGAATTCCCATATAGAGTCTCAGGGTTGGAACCCCCATGTAGAGTCCCAGGGTAACAATCCCCATGTACAATCCCAGTGTTGGAATCCCAATATACAGTCCCAGGGTTGGAATCTCCGTGGACAGTCCCAGAGCTGGAATCCGCATGTACAATCACAGGGTTTGAATCCCCATGCACATTCCCTGGGTTGGAAAACTCATATACATTCCCAGGGTTGGAAACACCATGCGTAGTCCCTGGGTTACAATCCCCATGTACAGTCCCATGTTTGGAATCCCCATGTACAATCCCAGTGTTAGAATCCCCATGTACAGTCCCAGGGTTGGAATCCCCATGTACAATCCCTGGGTTAGAATCCCATTGTACAGTTCCAGGGTTAGAATCCTCAGGTACAGTCCCATGGATGGAATTCCCGTGTACAGCCCCAGGGTTGGAATCCCCATGTACAGGTCCAGCTATGGAAGACCCATGACCAGTCCCAGGGATGGAATCCCCATGTTCCGTCCCAGGGTTAGAATCTCCATGTACAGTCCCAGGGTTAGAATCCCCATGTACAGTCCCAGGGTTGGAAACCACGTGGACAGTCCCAGGGTTGAAAACTCCATGTACATTCCCAGGGCTGCTGGGTCAGAATCCTCATGTACATTCCCTGGGTTAGAATCCCCATGTACTGTCCTAGGGTTGGAATCCTCATGTACAGTCCTAGGGTTGGAATCCCCATGTACAGTCCCAGGTTTGGAATCCCCATGTACAGTCCCAGGGCTCGAATCCCCATGTACAGTCCCAGGGTTGGAATCCACATGCACAGTCCCAGGGCGGGCATTCCCATGTACAGTCCCAGGGTTGGAATCCCCATGTACATTCCACGGTTGGAATCTCCATGTACATCCCTGGGTTGGAATCCCCATGCACAGACCCAGGGCTGGAATCCCCATGTACAGTCCAAGGTTGGAATGCTCCTGTACTGTCCTAGTGTTAGAATCCCCATGTAGACTCCCAGGGTTAGATATCCCATGTACAGTCCCAGGGTTAATAGTCCATGTACAGTCCCAGGCTTGGAATCCCCATGTACAATCCCAGGGTTAGAATCCCCATGTACAGTTCCGGGTTGGAATCCCCATGTACAGTCCCAGTGTTGGAATCCCCATGCACAGTCCCAGGGCTGGAATCCCCATGCACAGACCCAGGGCTGGAATCCCCATGTACAGTCCCAGGGTTGGAATCCCCAGGTACAGTCCCAGGGTTAGAATCCCCATGTACAGTCCCATGGTTGGAATCTCCATTTACAGTCCCAGCTTTGGAATCCCCAGGTACAGTCCCAGGGTTAGAATCCCCATGCACAGTCCCAGGGTTGGAATCTCCATTTACATTCCCAGGTTTGGAATCCCCAGGTACAGTCCCAGGGTTGGAGTCACCATGTACAGTCCCTGGGTTGGAAACCCCATGTACATTCCCAGGGCTGGAAACCCCTTGTACAGTCTCAGGGTTGGAATCCCCAAGTCTCGTCCCAGGGTTGGAATCCACGTGTACAGTCCCCATGTAATTTCCCTGTGTTGGAATCCCGATATACAGTCCTAGTGTTGGAATCCCCATGTACAGTCCCAGGGTTACAATCCTCATGTACAGCCTCAGGGTTGGAATCCCCATTTACAGTCCCTGGGTTGGAATCTCCATGTACAGTCCCAGGGCTGGATTCCCCATGTACAATCCGAGGGTTGGAATCCCCATGCACTGTATCAAGGTTGGAATCTGCATGTTCTGACCCGGGTTTGGAATCCCCATGTGCAGTCCCAGGTTCAGAATCCCCATGTAAAATCCCAGGGTTTGAATCCCCATGTACAGTCCCAGGGTTGAAATCCACATGTTCAGTTCCAGGGTCAGAAACCCCGTGTATAGTCCCAGGGTTAGAATACCCATGTACAATCCCTGGTTTAGAATCCCCATATACAGATCCAGGGTTGGAATCCTCATGTACAGTCCCAGGGTTCGAATCCGCATGTACAGTCCCAGGATTGGAATCCGCATGTACAGTCCTAGGGTTGGAATCGCCATGACCAGTCGAGGGTTGGAAACCCCATGTAGAGTCAGAGGTTTGCGATCCCCATATTCATTCCCAGGGTTGGAATCCCCATGTGCAGTTCCAGGGTTGGAATCACCATGTACAGACACAGGGCTGGAATCCCAATGTACAGTCCCAGGGATAGAATCCCCATATACAGTCCCAGGGTTAGAATTCCAATATACGGTCCCAGGGTTAGAATCCCCAATTACAGTCCCAGGTTTAGAATCGCCACGTACAATCCCAGGTTTGCAATCCCCATGTACAGTCCCAGGATTAGAATCCCCATTTACAGTCCCAGGGTTGGAAACCCCTTGTACAGTCCCAGGGTTAGAATGCCCGTGTACAGTCCCAGTGTTGGAATTCCCATGTAAAGTCCCTGGGTTGGAATCCCCATATACAGTCTCAGGGTTGGAATCCCCATGTAGAGTCCCAGGGTTCGAATTCCCATGTACAATCCCAGGTTTGCAATCCCCATGTACAGTCCCAGTATTAGAATCCCCATGTACAGTCCCAGGGTTGGAAACCCCTTGTACAGTCCCAGGGTTAGAATGCCCGTGTACAGTCCCAGTGTTGGAATACCCATGCAAAGTCCCTGGGTTGGAATCCCCATATACAGTCTCAGGGTTGGAATCCCATGTAGAGTCCGAGGGTTACAATCCCCATGTACAGTCCCAGTGTTGGAATCCCAATATACAGTCCCAGGGTTGGAATCTCCATGTACAGTCCCAGAGCTGGAATCCACATGTACAATCACAGGGTTTGAATCCACATGTACATTCCCTGGGTTGGAAAACTCAAACATTCCCAGGGTTGGAAATGCCATGCATAGTCCCAGGGTTACAAACCCCATGTACAGTCCCAGGGTTGGAATCCCCATGTACAGTCCCTGTGTTAGAATCCCCATGTACAGTCCCAGGGTTGGAAACCCCATGTACAATCCCAGGGTTTGAATCCCATTGTACAGTTCCAGGGTTGGAATCCACATATACAGTCCCTGGGTTAGAATCCCCATGTACAGTCCCATGGTTGGAATTCAAACATACAGTCCGAGGGTTGGAATCCCCATGTACAGGTCCAGCTATGGAAGACCCATGGCCAGTCCCAGGGTTGGAATCCCCATGTTCAGTCCCAGGGTTCGAATCCCCATGTACAGTCCCAGGGTTTGAATCCCCATGTACAGTCCCAGGTTTGGAAACCCCGTGTACAGTCCCAGGGTTGCAAACCCCATGTACATTCCCAGGGTTGCTGTGTCAGAATCCTCATGTACATTCCTTGGGTTAGAATCCCCATGTACAGTCCTACGGCTGGAATCCCCATGTACAGTCCTAGGGTTGGAATCCCCATGTACAGTCCCAGTTTTGAAATCTGCACATACAGTCCCAGGGTTGGAATACTCATGTACAGTCACAGGTTTGGAACCCTCATGTACATTCCCAGGTTTAGAATCCCCACATACATTCCCAGGGTTTTAATCCCCATGTACAGTCCCAGGCTTGGAATCCCCATGTACAGTCCCAGGGTTGGAATCCCCATGCACAGTCCGAGGGCTGGAACCCAAATGTACATTCCCAGGGTTGGAATCCCCATGTACCGTCCCAGTGTTTGAATCCCCATGTACAGACCGAGGGTTGTAAACCCCGTGTACAGATCCAGTGTTGCAAACTCCATGTACTGTCTCAGGGTTGCTAACCCCATGTTCAGTGCAAGGGTCTGAATCCCCATGTACATTCCCTGGGTTAGAATCCCCATGTACAGTCCCAGGGTTGGAATCCCCATGTACAGTCCCAGGTTTGGAATCCCCATGCACAGTCCCAGGGCTGGATTCCCCATGTAAAATCCCAGGGTTGGAATCCCCATGCAAATTATTAAGGTTGGAATCTGCATGTTCAGACCCGGGTTTGGAATCCCCATGTGCAGTCCCAGGGTCAGAATCCCCATGTAAATTCCCAGGGTTTGAATCCTCTTGTACAGTCCCAGGGTTGAAATCCACATGTTCAGTCCCAAGGTCAGAAACCCCGTGTATTGTCCCAGGGTTAGAATCCCCATGTACAATCCCAGGATTAGAATTCCCATATACAGACCCAGTGTCGGAACGCCCATGTACAGTCCCAGTGTTCGAATCCCCATGTACAGTCCCAGGATTAGAATTCCCATGTACAGTCCCAGGGTTGGAATCCCCATGTATAGTCCCAGGGTTAGAATCCCCATGTACAGTCCCAGGGTTGGATATCATTTGTGCAGTCACAGGGTTGGAATTCCCATGTACAGTCCCAGGGTTGGAAGCCCCATGTACAGGTCCAGCTATGGAAGACCCATGACCAGTCCCAGGGTTGGAATCCCCATGTTCAGTCCCAGGGCTAGAATCCCCATGTTCATTCCCAGGGTTAGAATCCCCATGTACAGTCCCAGGGTTGGAAACCCCGTGTACATTCCCAGCGTTGCAAACTCCATGTACATTCCCAGGGTTGCTGTGTCAGAATCCCCATGTACATTCCCAGGTGTGCTGTGTCAGAATCCCCATGTACATTCCCAGGGTTCGAATCCCCATGTACAGTCCCAGGGTTGGAATCCCCATGTACAGTCCCAGGGTTGGAATCCCCATGTACAGTCCGAGTTTTGAAATCTGCATATACAGTCACAGGGTTGGAACACCCATGTACAGTCACAGGTTTGGAATCACCATGTACAGTCCCAGGTTTAGAATCCCCATGTACAATCCCATGTATAGAATCCCCATGTGCTGTTCCAGGGTTGGAATCCCCATGGACAGACACAGGGCTGGAATCCCAATGTACAGTCCCAGGGTTAGAATCCCCACATACATTCCCAGGGTTAGAATTACCATATATGGTCCCAGGTTTAGAATCCCCATTTACAGTCCCATGTTTAGAATCGCCACGTACAGTCCCGGGGTTGGAATCCCCATGTACACTCCCAGGGTTCGAATTCCCATGTACAATCCCAGGTTTGCAATCCCCATGTACAGTCCCAGGGTTATTATCCCCATGTACAGTCCCAGTGTTAGAATGCCCGTGTACAGTCCCAGGGTTGGAATCCCCATGCAAAGTCCCTGGGTTGGCATCACTACATACAGTCTCAGGGTTGGAATCCCCATGTAGAGTCCCAGGGTTACAATCCCCATGTACAGTCCCAGGGTAGGAAACTCCATGTACAGTCCCAGAGCTGGAATCCGCATGTACATTCCCTGGGTTGGAAACCTCATATACAGTCCAAGGGCTGGAAACCCCATGCACAGTCCCAGGGTTACAATCCCCATGTGCAGTCCCAGGGTTGGAATCCCCATGTACAGTCCCAGGGTTGGAATCGCCATGTACAATCCCAGTGTTAGAATTCCCATGTACAGTCCCAGGGTTGGAATCCACAAGTACAGTCCCAGGGTTAGAATCCCCATGTACAGTCCCATGGTTGGAATTCCCATGTACAGTCCCAGGGTTGGAATCCCCATGTACAGGTCCAGCTATGGAAGACCCATGACCAGTCCCAGGGTTGGAATCCCCATGTCCATTCCCAGGGTTAGAATCCCGATGTACAGTCCCAGGGTTGGAAACCCCGTGTACATTCCCAGCATTGCAAACTCCATCTACATTCCCAGGGTTGCTGTGTCAGAATGCCCATGTACATTCCCAGGGTTAGAATCCCCATGTACAGTCCCAGGGTTGGAATCCCCATGTACAGTCCCAGGTTTGGAATCCCCATGTACAGTCTGAGTTTTGAAATCCGCATATACAGTCACAGTGTTGGAAACCCCATGTACAATCACAGGGTTGGAATCACGATGTACAATCCCAGGTTTAGAATCCCCACGTACAGTCCCAGGTTTGGAATCCCCATGTACAGTCCCAGGGTTGGAATCCCCATGTACAGTCCCAGGTTTGGAATCCCCATGTACAGTCCCAGGGTTGGAATCCCCATGTACAGTCCCAGGGTTGGAATCCCCATGTAGAGTCCCAGGGTTGGAATCCCCATGCACAGTCCCAGGGCTGGAATCCCCATGTACTTTCCCAGGGTTGGAATCCCCATGTCCAGTCCCTGTGTTTGAATCCCCATGTACAGTCCCAGGGTTGTAAACCCCGTGTACAGTCCCAGGGTTGCAATCTCCATGTACAGTCCCAGTGTTGCTATCCCCATGTTTAGTGCAAGGGTCTGAATCCCCATGTACATTCCCTGGGTTAGAATCCCCATATACAGTCTCAGGTTTGGAATCCCCATGTACAGTCCCAGGGTTGGAATCCCCATGTACAGTCCCAGTTTTGAAATCCGCATATACAGTCCTAGGGTTCGAATCCCCATGTACAGTCACAGGGTTGGAATCCCCATGTACAGTCCCAGGGTTAGAATCCCCACGTTCAATCCCAGGTTTAGAATCACCATGTAAAGTCCGAGGGTTAGAATCCCCATGTACAGTCCCAGGTTTGGAATCACAATATACAGTCCCAGGGTTGGAATCCCCATGTACAGTCCCAGGGTTGGAATCCCCATATACAGTCCCAGGGTTGGAATCCCCATGCACAGTCCCAGGCCTGGAACCCCCATGTACATTCCCAGGGTTGGAATCCCCATGTACAGTCCCAGTGTTTGAATCCCCATGTACAGTCCCAGGGTTGGAATCTGCATGTACAGTCCCAGGGTTGGAATCCCCATGCACTGTCCCAGGGCTGGAAACCCCATGTACAGTCCCAGGTTTGGAATCCCCATGTACAGTCCCAGGGTTGGAATCTCCATGTACAGTCCCACGGTTGGAATCCCCATGCACAGTCCCAGGGCTGGAATCCCCATGTACAGTCCCACGGTTGGAATGCCCATGCACAGTCCCAGGGCTGGAATCCCCATGTACAGTCCCAGGGTTGGAATCCCCATGTACAGTCCCAGGGTTGGAATCCCCATGTACAGTCCCAGGGTTGGAATCTCCCTGTACAGTCCCAGGGTTGGAATCCCCATATACAGTCCCAGGGCTGGAATCCCCATGTACAGTCCCAGGGCTGGAATCCCCATGTATAATCCCAGGGTTAGTATCCCCATGTACAGTCCCAGGTTTGGAATCTCCATGTACAGTCCCAGGGCTGGAACCCTCAGCAACACCGTGTGCGGTTCTCAGGCCGTGAGTTGAGCCGCCGGGCCTGGGGCAACACCGAGTAAGAACGACGATATATGCCCAAGTAAGGATAGTGTGTGACTTGGAGCAGAACTGGGAGGTGATGGTGTTCCCATGCACCTGCTGCCCTTGTCCTTCTAGCTAGTGAAGGTTGCGTGTTTGGGAGGTGCTATCAAAGTTCTAGTCGAGTTGCAGATGTATAAAGTCACTCCTTCATCCCTCCCCCACCCACCTCGCTCGCTCTCCTCCCATTGAGGTAAGAGTCTTGTGTAGGCCCAGACCGGGTGGTGGGTTCCCTTCCCTGAACTAGATGGGTTTTTACGGCAATCCGGCAGCTTTCATTATTACTTTTTTCTAGTGTCGGCCCCACAAATTCCCAGATTCATCAGTTCCATTTCACAACTTGCCTCTGTGTTTTTGTGGATTCACTCTCACCCTCCCTTTTTCCTGTTTTAAATTAATTTTATAGAGTAATTGAAGGGGAGGATTTGCAGACGGGAAACTCAAACCAAACATCACTTCAAGATCTGACTGAGTCACTCGATTCATCAGGACCTTCGAACATGGATGCAGAAAGCACCGTTCAGAGTGGGGAGAAACCGTACACGTGTTGTGTGTGTGGACGAGGCTTCAGCCGATCCTCTGGCCTGTCGAGACACAAGTGCAGTCACACCGGGCGAGACCGTTCACCTGCACTGTGTGTGGGAAGGGATTCACTAATTCATCCAACCTGCTGCAGCACTGGCGAGTTCATAGTGACGAGAGACCTTTGAAATACCCGGACTGTGGGAAGTGCTTTAAAAGTTACAGGGAACTGACGTGCCATCAACATTTTCACACTGAAGAGAGACCATTGAGGTGCTCCCACTGCGGGACTGGGTTCAGGTGATCATCACACCTCACTGTACACCAGCGACTTCACACTGGGGAGAGGACATTCACCTGCACTGAGTGTGGGAATTGATTCAGGTGTTCATACAACCTGCTGACTCACCAGCGAGTTCACACTGGGCAGAGACCATTCACCTGCTCTGAGTGTGGGAAGGGATTCACTCAGTCATCCAACCTGCTGACACACCAGCGAGTTAACACCGGGGAGAGGCCATTCACCTGCTCCGATTGTGGGAAGGGATTCATTCAATCATCCGACCTGCTGAGGCACCAAGTGTCAAACTGCAATCTTGACCTGACTGAAAGTGAAACGGCAGGGTTATGTTTCCAGTCTAAAATGACTGGTAATTATTCTATGAAGGTTTAATATGTTCATAGAATCATAGAATGGTTACAGCACAGAATGTGGCCATTCGGCCCAATGAGCCCGTGTTGGCTCTCTGCAAGAACACTTCAACTGGTCCCACTCCCCCACCCTTACCTCGTAGCCCTGCACATTTTTTCCTTCAGGTACTCATCCAATTCCCTTATGAAAGCCACGATTGAATCTGCCTCCTCCACCCTTTCAGGCAGTGCATTCCCGATCCTAACCACTCACTGCGTAAACATTTTTTCCCCATGTCACCTTTGGTTCTTCTGCCAATCACCTTAAATCTGTGTCCACTGGTTCTCAACCCTTTCACCAATGGGAACAGTTTCTCTTTATCTACTCTGTCTAAACCCCTCAAGATTTTGAACACCTCTATTAAATCTACTCTCAACCTTCTCAGCTCTAAGGAGAACAACCCCAGCTTCTGTAGTCTATCCACATAACTGAAGTCCCTCATTCCTGGAACCATTCCTGTAAATCTTTTCTGCACCCTCTCTAAACCTTCACATCCTTCCTAAAGTGCGGTTCCCAGAATTGGACACAATATTGCAGTTGTGGCCGAACCAGTGTTTTATAAAGGTTCATTGTAATTTCCTTGCTTTTGTACTCTATGCCTCTACTTATGAAGCCCAGGATCCCGTAAGCTTTTTTAACTGCTTTCTCAAGCTGCCCTGCCACCGTCAACGATTTGTGCACATAAACCCCCAGGTCTCTTTGTTCATGCACCCCCTTTTAGGATTCTACCCTTTAGTTTATATTGCCTCTCCTCGTTCTTCCTACCAAAATGTATCACTTCGCATTTTTCTGCGTTAAATTTCATCTGCCACGTGTCCGTCCATTACACCAGCCTGTCTCTGTCCTCCTGAATTCTGTCTATCCTCCTTACTGTTCACTATACTTCCAAGTTTTGTGTCATCTGAAAATTTTGAAACAGTGCTCTCTAAACCCATGTCCAAGTCATTAATATATATCAAGGAAAGCAGTGGTCCTAGAACCGACCCCTGGAAAACACCACTGTATACCTTCCTCCAATCTGAAAAACAACCGTTCACCACTACTCTCTGTTTCCTGTCACGTAGCCAATTTTGTACCCATGGTGCCACTGTTCCTTTTATTCCATGGGCTTCAACTTTGCTGGCTAGCCTATTATGTGGCACTTTATCAAATGCCTTTTGGAAGTCCATGTACACCACATCAACCACATTGACCTCATCAACTGTTTCTGTTACCTCATCAAACAACTGAATCAAGTTAGTTAAACACGAATTGCCTTTGACAAATCCGTGCTGGCTTTGCTTAATTAATCCACACGTCCAAGTGACTGTTAATTATGTCCCGGATTATCATTTCAAAAAGATTCCCCACCATCGAGGTTAAACTGACTGGCTTGTAGTTGCTGGGTTTATCCTTACACACTTTTTTGAACAAGGATGTAACATTTGCAATTCTCCAGTCCTCTGGCACCACCCCAGTATCCAAGGAGGATGGGAAGATTATGGCCAGTACCTCTGCAATTTTCACCCTTACCTTCTTCAGCATCCTGGGATGCATCCCATCTGGTCTTGGTGACTTAGCTACTTTAAGTACAGCCTTTCTAGTACCTGCTCTTTATCAATTTTAATCCCATCCAGTGTCTCAACTACCTCCTCTTTAACTGTGACTTTGGTAAAGACAGATGCAAAGTATTCATTTAGTACCTCAGCCATGCCCTCTGCCTCCATGCACAGGTCTCCTTTTGATCCCTAATCGGCCCCACCCCTCCTCTTACTACCATTTATTATTTATACGCTATAGAAGACTTTTGGATTGCCTTTTATGTTAGCTGCCAGTCCATTCTCACACTCTCTCTGCCCCTCTTATTTCATTTTTCACTTCCCCTCTTAGCATTCTGTATTCAGCCTGGTCCTTGCTTGTATTCTCAATCTTACATCTGTCATACTCCCCCTTTTTCTGCTTCATCTTACTCCCTATCTCTTTCGTCATCCAGAGAGCTCTGGCTTTGATTGCCCTACCTTTCCCCCTCGTGGGAATGTACATCGACTGTACACGAACCATCTCTTTAAAGGCAGCCCATTGTTCCAGTACAGTTTTGCCTGTGAGAGGAGAGGTGGGAGAGGCTGATTTAAACCGAGCTCCGAGCGTGGGAGACGTGGACCTGCGAGAGGAGAGGCTGATTTAAACCGAGCTCCGAGAGCGGGAGAGGCGGACCTGTGAGAGGAGAGGCGGGAGAGGCTGATTGAAACCGAGCTCTGAGAGCAGGAGAGGTGGATCGGCTAGAGGGGAGGCGGGAGAGGCTGATTTAAACCGAGCTCCGAGAGCGGGTGAGGTGGACCTGTGAGAGGCAGGTGAGGCTGATTTAAACCGAGATCCGAGAGTGGGAGAGGCGGACCTCTGAGAGGAGACGTGGGAGAGGCTGATTTAAACCGAGCTCTGAGAGCGGGAGAGGTGGACCTGCGCGAGGAGAGGCGGGAGAGGCTGATTTAAACCGAGCTCTGAGAGCGGGAGAGGTGGACCTGCGAGTGGAGAGGTGGGAGAAGCTTATTTAAACTGAGCAAGCTCCGAGAGCAGGAGAGGTGGACCTGCTAGAGGAGAGGTGGGAGAGGCTGATTTAAACTGAACTCCGAGAGCGGGAGAGTTGGACATGCGACAGGCGGGAGAGGCTGATTTAAACCAAGCTCCGAGAGTGGGAGAGATGGACCTGCGAGAGGAGAGGTGGGAGAGGCTGATTTAAACCGAGCTCCAAGAGCAGGAGAGGTGGAACTGCGAGAGGAGAGATGGGAGAGGCTGATTTAAACTGAGCTCCGAGAGCGGGAGAGGTGGACCTGCGAGAGGAGAGGTGGGAGAGGCTGATTTAAACTGAGCTCCGAGAGCGGGAGAGGTGGACGTGCGAGAGGAGAGGTGGGAGAGGCTGATTTAAACTGAGCTCCGAGAGCGGGAGAGGCAGACCTGCGAGAGGAGAGGCAGGAGAGTCTGATTTCAACTGAGCTCCTGAGAGCGGGAGAGGTGGACCTGCGAGAGGAGAGGTGGGAGAGGCTGATTTAAACCGAGCTCCGAGAGCGGGAGAGGCGGACCTGCGAGAGGAGATGCGGGAGAATCTGATTTAAACAGAGCTCTGAGAGCGGGAGAGGCGGACCTGCGAGAGGAGATGCGGGAGAATCTGATTTAAACAGAGCTCTGAGAGCGGGAGAGGCGGACCTGCGAGAGGAGAGGCGGGAGAGGCTGATTTAAACCAAGCTCCGAGAGCGGGAGAGGCGGACCTGCGAGAGGAGAGGCGGGAGAGGCTGATTTAAACCGAGCTCCGAGAGCAGGAGAGGCGCACCTGCGAGAGGAGAGGTGGGAGAGGCAGATTTAAACTGAGCTCCGGGAGCGGGAGAGGCGGACCTGCGAGAGGAGAGGTGGGAGAGGCAGATTTAAACCGAGCTCCGAGAGCGGGAGAGGCTGACCTGCAAGAGGAGAGGTGGGAGAGGCTGATTTAAATCGAGCTCCGAGAGCGGGAGAGGCGGACCTGTGAGAGGAGAGAGAGAAGTAAAATGTAATCGAAGTGTGACGTCACCAGAAAGCAGGTAAGTGATTGGTTGGTGAGTATTTCTCTCTGTCTCGCTTTTATCTAAACTTTAATTTTGTGGTTTATAGTTTTTAAGGTCTCTGTTGTGTAGCAGATACGGTTGGTAAACAAGGGCCCTTGAGCATATCATTTAATTATAGTGTAGTTGGTGGGATTGATTTGACTTAATTTAATTTGAATTAATTAAAGAGTAAGTCATGGCAGTACAGCTTGGCACCGTGGTACGCTGCACCTGCACTATGTGGGAAATCATGGACACTTCCTGTGTCCTTGATGACCATGTGTGTGGGCAGTGTATCCAGCTGCAGCTACGGGCAGACTGCGGCGCTGTAAGCCCCCGACCTGCACTTACCTTCCGCGCCGGCCGTTGTGCTGTGGGCCCCCGTGGAATTCCGATCCTGGGCCTGCTCCAGCTGCCGGCGCACTGTGCTTGCATATCCCAGGGGCGCAGTTAGTTCGATGCATCCCCTGAGATCACGTGGGCCATGGGGAGCCAATCGGAGCAGGGAAATGCCCATTCTCAAGTTTGACAGGAAGAGCTGTCAAAACTTAGAAATACTACGAGCCTCAAAACATCACTAAATCTTCAAATACATTTTTAAAAAACATCACACTTTTTAAGTAAACTATAAATTACATGAAATAACTATTTTAAACAATGATTTAAATTTTTGAAAAAATAATTTTATTTTCTAACAGGGCTAAAAATAAACTTACCTTTCTTTAATGTATTTAAAAATAATAAACCTGTGGAAAAAATGTTTTAATTTTAATTAATTCACCACTTACCTTATAAAAAGCAGGCCTTACGCCTGCTTTTTAAATGTGTAAATTCTGGAGACTTACCCTCCCGGGAAAATCTGTAAAAAAAACGTAAGTTCGATGTGCACGCGCAGCCTATCCCATGCACGTGTTCGAACGCAGAACCCCTTCATTCAGGGGAATGGAAGTGCCGGTTTCCCGCGCATGCGCAGTGCATGCAGGAAACTGGCACTTCCATTGGGCCTACGGGTGAGTTCCCCATGCGTACTCACCCGTGGAGACCTGAAGTTCTGGGCCAATTTGAATTAATTAAAGGGTAGATCAACACAGGATGGTAGGAGTGTGTAACTCTCTCACAATAAGCAGTGGATGCTTGCACAGCGAATAACTTTGGGCCGGTTGTGGTTTCTCCCCATTGTCCCGGAGCTTGTTCTCCTGGATTGGATCTTCATTTGTTCCCTTTGGTTTGAGTTTCACTGCTGGAGCCAGCACTCAAAGCACTTTGTCTGATCTTCCCCCGGGAATGAGCAGATTCCTCCCTCACCTCCTACACTGCACCATCTCTCCCCGGGGTGTGTCCACACTCTGGGCCTTGGGCCTTGCCATGGGATTCTCAGTATGAACAGGTGGGGTGTGTTTGGAGACAGGGTGTCCCCGCTCTTCTCCTCTTTCCCCCTTGGTTGTGTTCCACACTCTGGGCCTTGGGCCGTGCCCGGGGATTCTCAGTTTGAACAGGTGGGGTGTGTTTGGAGACAGGGTGTCCCCGCTCTCCTCCTTTAAAGGGACAAGGAGACGACCAGCTGGGCTGAATGGCCCGGCTTTATGACATCACTGGAGTGCCTAGCAACCAACCTCCCTGAGCCCTGCTCATTATGGGCTGGCAGTGTTTGATGGGACAGTGTAGAGGGAGCTTTACTCTGTATCTAACCAGTGCTGTACCCGCCCTGGGAGTGTTTGATGGGACATTGTAGAGGGAACTTTACTCTGTATCTAACCCGTGCTGTACCTGCCCTGGGAATGTGGAGAGGAATGTCAGGTATCGGTACAGTTTCATTTTTACCATCACTTGCACCAATTCCCTGTTTTATTGATGTGTGCGTGTTAGTCACCAGGATAACTAAAAATACACGACCCGGAACATCCACGGGGTTACTCCAGGATCACTCCCACTGCGGAACTCCACCACTGACCCTGCACCAATCATCACCCACTGGAGGTTTATATCAGGAGTTTCTGTGTGATGGTGAGGTGATCACTGGACAATAAAATGCAGAGACTGGTGGGTGGCTGCTCATTATCCTCGGTGTGATTTAATCCCCTTTCCCACTGAATACTGCGGACAGACAGGCTCACCTTGGGAACGGAATGGTCAGTGTGACATCACTTTCTAAACAAGAGCCCACAAGACAATGGGTTGTCAATAAATGTTAAAGGGACTCAACGCTCGGAAGTTACACTGTGAATAAAGGAAATAAAATGCTGATCAATAATGTCTGAAGATAATGATTTCTCTCTGTGGAATGTGCTTGCACACATTAAGAATAATGAGCTTTGTACACACACAGCAAACACTTTGTGAGGCTCTTTTCAGTTGTTGCTCCGAACCCGCTGAGAGCTGGTGCACCCGGTGGGCATTAGGACCCTGCAGCCGCCCATCCGGCGGTGCTGTGAGGTCACGGTTCCAGGCTCTGTCTCACCCAATCAGTGGGTCCCGCCAAAGCTCAATAGAAAATACTGCAGCAAAAACAATCCTGACCATTCACAAACTGGGAGCAATCGGCACAGCAGAACACAAGTGTGAATTAATAAACTTTAACACACAGAGTTTGTCACTAATTAGTGCAAAGTACAGGGCACTATTGCTCACCTTCAGTCATGTCCCTCAATCCCAGCTCATCTCTGGGGGATTGTTACAAGGTTCAACCCGTCCTTTCAACACAGATATTACCCACAGAATCCCACATCAATTAGACATTGCACACAGCTTCTGACAGTTATTAATAAGACTAGACCGATGGGATGCTTCAAACCAAAAAATTATTGCATCCTCCCACCCACTCAAATATATATATTTATTTATATTAATGTCTGTATATCTATCTATCAATCTATCTATCTATCTCACAGATACGGTCTAGTGCAGTAATAACTCAGACAGGGTTTAGTGTAATATAAACAGAGACAGGGTCTAGAGTAATATAAACAGAGACAGGGTCTAGTGTAATATAAACAGAGGCCGGTTCTAGTGTAATATAAACAGAGACAGTGTAGGGGGGCATCCTTTACCTGGTTTACGGTAATTTACCTTCCTTTACCTGGTTTACGATAATTTACCTGGTCAGGCAGCCTTTTGTTTCACAGACTGAGACCAATACCAACCAGCGGTTTCGAATCGCTAAACCCACCCTTCCAGTTCTGACTGGAGGAACTCATAATTAATGATATATTAAAAACGGACAAATGATATGGATGTAAGAAAGTCAAATTTTATTAACTGAATAAACTACACCACACGATCAATGTAATCATGGTAAAATTGCTGAGATGGGGAGGAAAAAGGGGCATAACGAGGGAAAATGACTAAAATCACAATTTTAACGAAATCCCACTTTACTCCCCACCCCTATGCCTATCCTAAGTTGCCTTGTGGAAGGTCAGAAAAATATATGCTCACCACTATAATGCCAGCTCCGTGCCCCACGAGATCTTCACTGTCCTGAAGTAAAGAAACACCCCAGTGTTTTAAAAGTAAACTGCTGGTGTTTTAACTTCTACAGACAGACTCCCACGCTGTAGAGAAAGGCACACGGAGGCAGGCCAGAGAGAGAGAGATGCTTCTCAGAAGCTATCTTTATAAACCCCAATTCTGGGGCCGAAATGTTCGCGCCCACATCCAGAGTTTTCTGGGCTAACAAAAGGGATACAACTGCCCCATTGTTGAGTAATGGGTGATTCAAACCCATTCATTCTTAAACTGTTCCTTTTCTTAGTCTATAAAGTCTCTTCCGCAGTTTAGGTGTGTTTCATTGCGTGTGATGGGGTTTGAATGGAGTTGGATTATTATGTAAACAGAAACCGATTCTCTTGTGGTCACTCGAAACCGCAGCCTAAGTGGATAATCCTTTGTGTCAACATCCTTGTAAATAAACATCGATTGTCTCTGGAGGGAGGGAAAATTTCCCCTTTTGATTGACAGAATTTGACTGCCACTGCTTCACAGACACAAAAGCTGCTTCCTTTGTCCTTGGCCACTCATTCCAACGGCCATTTTATCCCTGGGCAATTTACCAACCACAAGAGTGCAATTTTTAATAAAATGTACTGTCTTAAAGTGTGCGAAATTTCTTTTACAAAGTTCTTTGATTCCGGTGTTGCCCAAGTGCTGCCTAGCTCAGTGCAGCCTTTTGCGGTCTGGGCACGTTTTAAAACATTGTCCAAACCAGAGGCAATTTAAATCACGCAAAGTCTTCATGCACGATGTGGATTAATATTTCCCGATCTTCGGTGACTGAGGGGATTTTGCGAACCCCTACAACAGGGTCTAGTGTAAAATACACAGAGACAGGGTCCAGTGTAATATAAACAGAGACAGGGTCCAGTGTAATATAAACAGAGACAGGGTGTAGTGTAATATAGACAGGGTCAAGTGTAATATAAACAGAGACTGGGTCCAGTGTAATATAAAGAGAGACAGGGTCTAGTGTAATATAGAGAGAGACTGGGTCCAGTGTAATATAAACAGAGACAGGGTCTAGTGTAATATAAACAGAGACTGGGTCCAGTGTAATAGAAACAGAGACAGGGTCTAGTGTAATATAAACAGAGACAGGGTCTAGTGTAATATAAACAGAGACAGGGCCCAGTGTAATATAAACAGAGAAAGGGTCTAGTGTAATATAAACAGAGACATTGGGCTGGATTTTCATTCAGAATTCGGGAAGGAGGTGGGATGACAACTTTCAGGTTGTAGTCCCGCCTCCATCGAGATGCGGCCAATCCACGCAATTTTCACTTGATTGACCTTGTTGAGCCCACCCAGCAGGCTCAGCAGGCCAATTAAGGACCACCCCGCAACAGGTGATGTCACAGACTGAAATTTCATCTGTCAAGACGTGTTGACAGATGAAATATCAGTGTTTTACAGCTGTTTGAAGCTGTCAAACACTGACAGTCTGAGTTCTAACATGAGTCCTTCTGCACAGACTCAGTTAGAAATCTTAGCAGCACTAAAAGCTGAAGGCTGTCACTTTTCACAGATCGCAGCCGTTCAGCTTTAAGTGCCGGGTGAGTGATGGGCTCCCGATGCCCACAGGAAGAAAGGCTGTTAAGGTAAGTACAGGTAAGTAAAAGTTATTTACACACTTTAGACACACCAAACACACTTACCATTGCACTCATGCACCCATCACTCACCTGAATACAGACATCACGATCCCTCCAACTCCTGCTCTAACCTGGCATGGTTTGGAGCCGTCGAGAATCCCACACGACACCCCTCAATATCGGGAATAGGCTAAAAACTGCCAGTTAACTAACTGTTAACAGGCAGTTAATGGGCACTAATCCCTTCCCGCCAGGTTTCGGCGGGTCCCAGTGCGGGGCGGGTAACCGCCGCCTCTGAAAGTTGCGTGGGGCGGGGTTTTGGGCGGGATGGTGTCGGGATTTCCCCCCCCCCACACGCCCGAAACCCCGCCTGACGGCTCCAGGAAAATCTGGACCACAGTCTAGTACAGCACTAACTGAGACAGAGGCTAATGCAATACAAAGAGAGACACAGTCCATTACAGCACTAACTGAGACAGGGTCTAATGGAATAGAAACTGAGACAGGGTCTAGAACAGCACTAACTGAGACAGGGTCTAATGGAATAGAAACAGAGACAGGGTCTAGTATAGCACCAACTGAGACAGAGACTAATGGAATAGAAACAGAGACAGGGTCTAGTACAGCACTAACTGAGACAGGGTCTAATGAAATAGAAACAGAGACACAGTCTAGTACAGCACTAACTGAGACCGGGTGTAATGGAATAGAAACAGAGACAGTGTCTAGTACAGCATTAACTGAGACAGGGTCTAATTTAATAGAAACAGAGACAGGGTCTAGCACAGCACTAACTGAGACAGGGTCTAATGGAATTGAAACAGAGACACAGTCTAGTACAGCACTAAATGAGACACAGACTAATGGAATGGAATCAGAGACAGGGTCTAGTACAGCACTAACTGAGACAGAATCTAATGGAATAGAAACAGAGACAGGGTCTAGTACAGCACTAACTGAGACAGAGTCTAATGGAATAGAAACAGAGACATGGTCTAGGACAGCACTAACTGAGACAGGGTCGAATGGAATTGAAACAGAGACACAGTCTAGTACAGCACTAAATGAGACACAGACTAATGGAATGGAATCAGAGACAGGGTCCAGTACAGCACTAACTGAGACAGAATCTAATGGAATAGAAACAGAGACAGGGTCTAGTACAGCACTAACTGAGACAGAGGCTAATGGAATAGAAACAGAGACATGGTCTAGGACAGCACTAACTGAGACAGGGTCTAATGGATTGAAAAAGAGACAGGGTCTACTGCAGCGCTAAATGAGACAGGTCCTAATGGAATAGAAACAGAGACAGGAGCTAGTACAGCACTAACTGAGACAGGGTCTAATGGAATAGAAACAGAGACACAGTCTAGTACAGCACTTACTGAGACAGAGACTGATGGAATCGAAACAGAGACAGTGTCTAGTACAGCACTAACTGAGCCCGGGTCTAATGAAGTAGAAAAAGAG
Source organism: Somniosus microcephalus (assembly GCF_052327205.1). Lineage (NCBI taxonomy): Eukaryota > Metazoa > Chordata > Chondrichthyes > Squaliformes > Somniosidae > Somniosus > Somniosus microcephalus. The sequence goes on from NC_140990.1 coordinate 131,927,641, forward strand.
AGAGGGTCTAGTACAGCACTAACTGAGACAGGGTCTAATGGAATAGAAACAGAGACAGGCTCTAGTACGGCACGAACTGAGACAGGGTCTAATGGAATAGAAACAGAGACAGTGTCTATTACAGCACTAACTGAGACAGGGTCTAATGGAATAGAAACTGAGACAGGGTCTAGAACAGCACTAACTGAGACAGGGTCTAATGGAATAGAAACAGAGACAGGGTCTAGTATAGCACCAACTGAGACAGAGACTAATGGAATAGAAACAGAGACAGGGTCTAGTACAGCACTAACTGAGACAGGGTCTAATGAAATAGAAACAGAGACACAGTCTAGTACAGCACTAACTGAGACCGGGTGTAATGGAATAGAAACAGAGACAGTGTCTAGTACAGCATTAACTGAGACAGGGTCTAATTTAATAGAAACAGAGACAGGGTCTAGCACAGCACTAACTGAGACAGGGTCTAATGGAATTGAAACAGAGACACAGTCTAGTACAGCACTAAATGAGACACAGACTAATGGAATGGAATCAGAGACAGGGTCTAGTACAGCACTAACTGAGACAGAATCTAATGGAATAGAAACAGAGACAGGGTCTAGTACAGCACTAACTGAGACAGAGTCTAATGGAATAGAAACAGAGACATGGTCTAGGACAGCACTAACTGAGACAGGGTCGAATGGAATTGAAACAGAGACACAGTCTAGTACAGCACTAAATGAGACACAGACTAATGGAATGGAATCAGAGACAGGGTCCAGTACAGCACTAACTGAGACAGAATCTAATGGAATAGAAACAGAGACAGGGTCTAGTACAGCACTAACTGAGACAGAGGCTAATGGAATAGAAACAGAGACATGGTCTAGGACAGCACTAACTGAGACAGGGTCTAATGGATTGAAAAAGAGACAGGGTCTACTGCAGCGCTAAATGAGACAGGTCCTAATGGAATAGAAACAGAGACAGGAGCTAGTACAGCACTAACTGAGACAGGGTCTAATGGAATAGAAACAGAGACACAGTCTAGTACAGCACTTACTGAGACAGAGACTGATGGAATCGAAACAGAGACAGTGTCTAGTACAGCACTAACTGAGCCCGGGTCTAATGAAATAGAAAAAGAGAGAGGGTCTAGTACAGCACTAACTGAGACAGGGTCTAATGGAATAGAAACAGAGACAGGCTCTAGTACAGCACGAACTGAGACAGGGTCTAATGGAATAGAAACAGAGACAGTGTCTATTACAGCACTAACTGAGAGAGGGTCTAATGAAATAGAAGCGGAGACATGGTCTAGTACAGTACTAACTGAGACAGGGTCTAATGGAATAGAAACAGAGACAGTGTCTATTACAGCACTGAGACAGGGTCTATCACAGCACTAACTGAGAGAGGGTCTAATTAAATAGAAGCAGAGACAGGGTCTAGTACAGCATTAACTGAGACAGGGTCTAATGGAATATGAACAGAGACAGGGTCTAGTACAGCACTAATTGCGACAGAGTCTAATGGAATAGAAACAGAGACCGGGTCTCGTACAGCACTAACTGAGACAGGGTCTAATGGAATAGAAACAGAGTCAGGGTCTAGAACAGCACTAACTGAGACAGGGTCGAATGGAATAGAAACAGAGACAGGGTCTAGTACAGCACTAACTGAGACAGGGTCGAATGGAATAGAAACAGAGACAGGGTCTAGTACAGCACTAACTGAGACAGGGTCGAATGGAATAGAAACAGAGACAGGGTCCAGTACAGCACTGAGACAGGGTCTATCACAGCACTAACTGAGAGAGGGTCTAATGAAATAGTAGCAGAGACAGGCAGTAGTACAGCACCAACTGAGAGAGGGTCTAATGGAATAGAAACAGAGACAGGTTCTAGAACAGCACTAACTGACAGGGTCTAATGGAATATGAACAGAGACACAGTGTAGTACATCACTAATTGCGACAGAGTCTAATGGAATAGAAACAGAGACAGGGTCTAGTACAGCACTAACTGAGACAGGGTCTAATGGAATAGAAACTGCGTCAGCGTCTAGAACAGCAATAACTGACAGGGTCTAATGGAATATGAACAGAGACACAGTCTAGTACAGCACTTATTCCGACAGAGTCGAATGGAATAGAAACAGAGACAGGGTCTAGTACAGCAATTTCTGAGACAGGGTCTAATGGAATAGAAACAGAGGCACAGTCTAGTACAGCACTAACTGAGACAGGGTCTAATGGAATAGAAACAGAGACACAGTCTAGTACAGCACTAACAGAGACAGGGTCTAATTTAATAGAAACAGAGACAGGGTCTTGTACATCACCAACTGAGACAGGGTCTAATGGAATAGAAACAGAGACACAGTCTAGTACAGCACTAACTGAGACAGGGTCTAATGGAATAGAAACAGTGACAAGGTCTAGTACAGCACTAACTGAGACAGGGTGTAATGGAATAGAAACACAGACACAGTCTAATACAGCACTAACTGAGACAGTGTCTCGTGGAATGGAAACAGAGACACAGTCTAGTGCAGCACTAACTGAGACAGGGTCTAATGGAATAGAAACAGAGACACAGTCTAGTACAGCACTAACTGTGGCAGGGTCTAATGGAATAGAAACAGAGACACGGACTAGTACAGTACTAACTGAGACACGGTCTAATGGAATAGAAACAGCGACAGCGTCTAATATAATAGAAACAAGGACAGGGTCCAGTACATCACTAACTGAGACAGGGTCTAATGGAATAGAAACAGGGACAGGGTCTAATGGAATATGAACAGAGACACAGTCTAGTACAGCACTAATTGCGACAGAGTCTAATGGAATAGAAACAGAGACAGGGTCGAGTACAGCACTGACTGAGACAGGGTCTAATTTAAAAGAAACAGAGACACAGTCTAGTACAGCACTAACTGAGACAGGGAGTAATGGAATAGAAACAGAGACAGGGTCCAGTACAGTACTAACTGAGACAGGGTCTAATGGAATAGAAACAGAGACAGTGTCTATTACAGCACTGAGACAGGGTCTATCACAGCACTAACTGAGAGAGGGTCTAATTAAATAGAAGCAGAGACAGGGTCTAGTACAGCATTAACTGAGACAGGGTCTAATGGAATATGAACAGAGACAGGGTCTAGTACAGCACTAATTGCGACAGAGTCTAATGGAATAGAAACAGAGACCGGGTCTCGTACAGCACTAACTGAGACAGGGTCTAATGGAATAGAAACAGAGTCAGGGTCTAGAACAGCACTAACTGAGACAGGGTCGAATGGAATAGAAACAGAGACAGGGTCTAGTACAGCACTAACTGAGACAGGGTCGAATGGAATAGAAACAGAGACAGGGTCTTGTACAGCACTAACTGAGGCAGGGTCGAATGGAATAGAAACAGAGACAGGGTCTAGTACAGCACTAACTGAGACAGGGTCCAATGGAATAGAAACAGAGACAGGGTCTAGTACAGCACTGAGACAGGGTCTATCACAGCACTAACTGAGAGAGGGTCTAATGAAATAGTAGCAGAGACAGGCAGTAGTACAGCACCAACTGAGAGAGGGTCTAATGGAATAGAAACAGAGACAGGTTCTAGAACAGCACTAACTGACAGGGTCTAATGGAATATGAACAGAGACACAGTGTAGTACATCACTAATTGCGACAGAGTCTAATGGAATAGAAACAGAGACAGGGTCTTGTACAGCACTAACTGAGACAGGGTCTAATGGAATAGAAACTGCGTCAGCGTCTAGAACAGCAATAACTGACAGGGTCTAATGGAATATGAACAGAGACACAGTCTAGTACAGCACTTATTCCGACAGAGTCGAATGGAATAGAAACAGAGACAGGGTCTAGTACAGCAATTTCTGAGACAGGGTCTAATGGAATAGAAACAGAGGCACAGTCTAGTACAGCACTAACTGAGACAGGGTCTAATGGAATAGAAACAGAGACACAGTCTAGTACAGCACTAACAGAGACAGGGTCTAATTTAATAGAAACAGAGACAGGGTCTTGTACATCACCAACTGAGACAGGGTCTAATGGAATAGAAACAGAGACACAGTCTAGTACAGCACTAACTGAGACAGGGTCTAATGGAATAGAAACAGTGACAAGGTCTAGTACAGCACTAACTGAGACAGGGTGTAATGGAATAGAAACACAGACACAGTCTAATACAGCACTAACTGAGACAGTGTCTCGTGGAATGGAAACAGAGACACAGTCTAGTGCAGCACTAACTGAGACAGGGTCTAATGGAATAGAAACAGAGACACAGTCTAGTACAGCACTAACTGTGGCAGGGTCTAATGGAATAGAAACAGAGACACGGACTAGTACAGTACTAACTGAGACACGGTCTAATGGAATAGAAACAGAGACAGCGTCTAATATAATAGAAACAAGGACAGGGTCCAGTACATCACTAACTGAGACAGGGTCTAATGGAATAGAAACAGGGACAGGGTCTAATGGAATATGAACAGAGACACAGTCTAGTACAGCACTAATTGCGACAGAGTCTAATGGAATAGAAACAGAGACAGGGTCTAGTACAGCACTGACTGAGATAGGGTCTAATTTAATAGAAACAGAGACACAGTCTAGTACAGCACTAACTGAGACAGGGAGTAATGGAATAGAAACAGAGACAGGGTCCAGTACAGTACTAACTGAGACAGGGACTAATGGAATAGAAACAGAGACAGGGTCTAGCACAGCACTAATTGAGAGAGGGTCTAATGAAATAGAAGCAGAGACAGGCACTAGTACAGCACTGAATGAGACAGGGTCTAATGGAATAGAAAGAGAAACACGGTCTAGTACAACATTAACTGAGACAGAGTCTAATGGAATAGAAACAGAGACAGGGTCTCGTACAGCATTAACTGAGACAGGATCTAATGGAATAGAAAGAGAGACATAGTCTAAGTCCGCATTAACTGAGACAGGGTCTAATGGAATAGAAACAGAGACATAGTCTAAGTCAGCAATAATTCAGACAGAATCTAATGGAATACAAACAGAGAGAGGGTCTAGTACAGCAATAACTGAGACAGAGTATAATGGAATAGAAACAGAGACAGGTTCCAGTACAGTACTAACTGAGACAGGGACTAATGGATTAGAAACAGAGACAGGGTCTAGTACAGCACTGAGACAGGGTCCAGTACAGCACTAACTGAGACAGGGTCTAATGGAATAGAAACAGAGACAGGGTCTAGTACAGCACTGACTGAGATAGGGTCTAATTTAATAGAAACAGAGACACAGTCTAGTACAGCACTAACTGAGACAGGGAGTAATGGAATAGAAACAGAGACAGGGTCCAGTACAGTACTAACTGAGACAGGGACTAATGGAATAGAAACAGAGACAGGGTCTAGCACAGCACTAATTGAGAGAGGGTCTAATGAAATAGAAGCAGAGACAGGCACTAGTACAGCACCAACTGAGAGAGGGTCTAATGGAGTAGAAACAGAGACAGGGTCTAGTACAGCACTAATTGCGACAGAGTCTAATGGAATAGAAACAGAGACAGGGTCTAGTACAGCACTAACTGAGACAGGGTCAAATGGAATATGAGCACAGACAGGGTCTAGTACAGCACTAACTGAGACAGGGTCTAATGGAATAGAAACAGAGTCAGGGTCTAGAACAGCACTAACTGACAGGGTCTAATGGAATATGAACAGAGACACAGTCTAGTACAGCACTAAAAGATACAGGGCCTAATTTAATAGAAACAGAGACAGGGTCCAGTACATCACTAACTGAGACAGGGTCTAATGGAATAGAAACAGAGACACAGTCTAGTACAGCACTAACTGGGACAGGGCCTAATGGAATAGAAACAGAGACACAGTCTAGTGCAGCACTAACTGAGACAGGGTCTAATGGAATAGAAGCAGAGACACAGTCTAGTACAGCACTAACTGAGACAGGGTCTAATGGAATAGAAACAGAGACACGGACTAGTACAGTACTAACTGAGACACGGTCTAATGGAATAGAAGCAGAGACACAGTCTAATACAGCACTAACTGAGACAGTGTCTCGAGGAATAGAAAGAGAGACAGGGTCTAATGGAATAGAAACAGAGACAGGGTCTAATGGAATAGAAAAAGAGACAGGGTCTAGTACAGCACCATATGAGACAGAGTCTAATGTAATAGAAAGAGAGACAGGGTCTAATGGAATAGAAACAGAGACAGGGTCTAGTACAGCACTAACTGAGACAGGGCCTAATGGAATAGAAACAGGGACACAGTCTAGTCCAGCACTAACTGAGACAGAGTCTAATGGAATAGAAAGAGAGACAGGGTCTAAAGGAATAGAAACAGAGACAGGGTCTAATGGAATAGAAACAGAGACAGGGTCTAGTACAGCACTAACTGAGACAGGGCTTAATGGAATAGAAACAGGGACACAGTCTAGTCCAGCACTAACTGAGACAGAGTCTAATGGAATAGAAAGAGAGACAGGGTCTAATGGAATAGAAACAGAGATAGAGACTAATGGAATAGAAACAGAGACAGGGTCTGGCACAGCAGTAACTGAATCAGAGTCTGATGGAATAGAAACAGAGACACAGTCTAGTACAGCACAAACTGAGACAGGCTCTAATAGTATAGAAAGAGAGACACAGTCTAGTACCGCACTACCTGAGACAGGGTCTAATGGAATAGAAACAGAGACACAGTCTAGTGCAGCACTAACTGAGGCAGGGTCTAATGTAATAGAAACAAAGACAGGGTCTAGTACAGCACTAACTCAGACAGGGTCTAATGTAATAGAAACAGAGACACAGTCTAGTACAGCACTAACAGAGACAGGGTCTAATGGAATAGAAACAGAGACAGGTTCTAGTACAAAACTAACTATGACCGGGTCTCATAGAATAGAAACAGAAACAGGGTCTGGAACAGCACTAACTGAGACCGGGTCTAATGGAATAGAAACAGAGACAGGGTCTAGTAAAGCACCGAGACAGGGTCGAATGGAATAGAAACAGAGACACAGTCCAGTGCAGCACTAACTGAGACAGAGTCCAATGGAATAGAAGCAGAGACAGGGTCTAGTACAGCACTAAATGAGACAGGGTCGAATGGAATAGAAACAGAGACACTGTCTAGTAAAGCACCGAGACAGCGTCTAATGGAATAGAAACAGAGACACGGCTAGTACAGTACTAACTGAGACAGGGTCTAATGGAATAGAAACAGAGACGGGGTCAAATGGAATAGAAACAGAGACAGGGTCTAATGGAGTAGAAACAGAGACAGGGTCTAGTACAGCACTAACTGAGACAGAGTCTAATGGAATAGAAACAGAGACAGTGTCTAGTACAAAACTAACTATGACCGGGTCTCATTGAATAGAAACAGAAACAGGGTCTAGAACAGCACTAACTGAGACAGGGTCTAATGGAATAGAAACAGAGACAGGGTCTAGTACAGCACTAACTGAGACAGGGTCTAATGGAATAGTAACATAGACACAGTCTAGAACAGCACTAACTGAGAAAGAGTCTAATGGAATACAAACAGAGACACAGTCTAGTACAGCAATAACTGAGACAGAATCTAATGGAATAGAAACAGAGACACAGTCCAGTACAGCACTTATTGTGGCAGGGTCTAATGGAATAAGAACAGAGACACAATCTAGTAAAGCACCGAGACAGGGTCTAATGGAATAGAAACAGAGACACAGTCTAGTACAGCACTAACTGAGACAGGGTCTAATGGTATAGAAAGAGAGACACAGTCTAGTACAGCACTAACTGAGACAGGGTCTAATGGAATTGAAAAAGAGACACAGTGTAGTACAGCACTAACTGAGACAGAGTCTAATGTAATAGAAACAAAGACAGGGTCTAGTACAGCACTAACTCAGACAGTGTCTAATGTAATAGTAACAGAGACACATTCTAGTACAGCACTAACAGAGACAGGGTCTAATGGAATAGAAACAGAGACAGGGTCTAGTACAGCACTAACTTAGACAGAGACTGATGGAATAGAAACAGAGACACAGTCTAGTACAGCACTAACTGAGACAGAGACTGATGGAATAGAAACAGAGACACAGTCTAGTAAAGTACTGAGACATGGTCTAATGGATTAGAAACAGAGACAGGGTCTAGTACAGCAATAACTCATAGAGAGTCTAATGGAATAGAAACAGGGACAGGGTCTAGTACAGCACTAACTGAGACAGGGTCTAATGGAATAGTAACAGAGACACAGTCTAGAACAGCACTAACTGAGACAGAGTCTAATGGAATAGAAGCAGAGACACAGTCCAGTACAGCACTTATTGTGGCAGGGTCTAATGGAATAAGAACAGAGACACAGTCTAGTAAAGCACCGAGACAGGGTCGAATGGAATAGAAACAGAGACACAGTCCAGTGCAGCACTAACTGAGACAGAGTCCAATGGAATAGAAGCAGAGACAGGGTCTAGTACAGCACTAAATGAGACAGGGTCGAATGGAATAGAAACAGAGACACTGTCTAGTAAAGCACCGAGACAGCGTCTAATGGAATAGAAACAGAGACACGGCTAGTACAGTACTAACTGAGACAGGGTCTAATGGAATAGAAACCGAGACGGGGTCAAATGGAATAGAAACAGAGACAGGGTCTAATGGAGTGGAAACAGAGACAGGGTCTAGTACAGCACTAACTGAGACAGGGTCTAATGGAATTGAAAAAGAGACACAGTGTAGTACAGCACTAACTGAGACAGGGTCTAATGTAATAGAAACAAAGACAGGGTCTAGTACAGCACTAACTCAGACAGGGTCTAATGTAATAGAAACAGAGACACAGTCTAGTACAGCACTAACAGAGACAGGGTCTAATGGAATAGAAACAGAGACAGGGTCTAGTACAGCACTAACTGAGACAGAGACTGATGGAATAGAAACAGAGACACAGTCTAGTACAGCACTAACTGAGACAGAGACTGATGGAATAGAAACAGAGACACAGTCTAGTACAGCACTAACTGAGACAGAGTCTAATTGAATAGAAACAGAGACAGGTCTAGTACAGCACTAATTGAGAGAGGGCCGAATGGAATAGAAACAGGGACACAGTCTAGTCCAGTACTAACTGAGACAGGGTCTAATGGAATAGAAACAGAGACAGGGTCTAGTACAGCACTAACTGAGAGAGAGTCTAATGGAATAGAAACAGAGGCACAGTCGAGTACAGCACTAACTGAGACAGAGTCTAATGGGATAAAAGCAGAGACACATTCTAGTACAGCATTAACTGAGACAGGGTCTAAGGGAATAGAAACAGAGACAGGGTCTAGTACAGCACTAACTGAGACAGGGTCTAATGGAATAGAAACAGAGACAGGGTGTAGTCCAGCACTAACTGAGACAGGGTCTAATGGAATAGAAACAGAGACACAGTCTAGTACAGCACTAACTGAGACAGAGTCCATTGGAATAGAAGCAGAGACAGGGTCTAGTACAGCACTGAATGAGACAGGGTCTAATGGAATAGAAAGAGAAACACGGTCTAGTACAACATTAACTGAGACAGAGTCTAATGGAATAGAAACAGAGACAGGGTCTCGTACAGCATTAACTGAGACAGGATCTAATGGAATAGAAAGAGAGACATAGTCTAAGTCCGCATTAACTGAGACAGGGTCTAATGGAATAGAAACAGAGACATAGTCTAAGTCAGCAATAATTCAGACAGAATCTAATGGAATACAAACAGAGAGAGGGTCTAGTACAGCAATAACTGAGACAGAGTATAATGGAATAGAAACAGAGACAGGTTCCAGTACAGTACTAACTGAGACAGGGACTAATGGATTAGAAACAGAGACAGGGTCTAGTACAGCACTGAGACAGGGTCCAGTACAGCACTAACTGAGACAGGGTCTAATGGAATAGAAACAGAGACAGGGTCTAGTACAGCACTGACTGAGATAGGGTCTAATTTAATAGAAACAGAGACACAGTCTAGTACAGCACTAACTGAGACAGGGAGTAATGGAATAGAAACAGAGACAGGGTCCAGTACAGTACTAACTGAGACAGGGACTAATGGAATAGAAACAGAGACAGGGTCTAGCACAGCACTAATTGAGAGAGGGTCTAATGAAATAGAAGCAGAGACAGGCACTAGTACAGCACCAACTGAGAGAGGGTCTAATGGAGTAGAAACAGAGACAGGGTCTAGTACAGCACTAATTGCGACAGAGTCTAATGGAATAGAAACAGAGACAGGGTCTAGTACAGCACTAACTGAGACAGGGTCAAATGGAATATGAGCACAGACAGGGTCTAGTACAGCACTAACTGAGACAGGGTCTAATGGAATAGAAACAGAGTCAGGGTCTAGAACAGCACTAACTGACAGGGTCTAATGGAATATGAACAGAGACACAGTCTAGTACAGCACTAAAAGATACAGGGCCTAATTTAATAGAAACAGAGACAGGGTCCAGTACATCACTAACTGAGACAGGGTCTAATGGAATAGAAACAGAGACACAGTCTAGTACAGCACTAACTGGGACAGGGCCTAATGGAATAGAAACAGAGACACAGTCTAGTGCAGCACTAACTGAGACAGGGTCTAATGGAATAGAAGCAGAGACACAGTCTAGTACAGCACTAACTGAGACAGGGTCTAATGGAATAGAAACAGAGACACGGACTAGTACAGTACTAACTGAGACACGGTCTAATGGAATAGAAGCAGAGACACAGTCTAATACAGCACTAACTGAGACAGTGTCTCGAGGAATAGAAAGAGAGACAGGGTCTAATGGAATAGAAACAGAGACAGGGTCTAATGGAATAGAAAAAGAGACAGGGTCTAGTACAGCACCATATGAGACAGAGTCTAATGTAATAGAAAGAGAGACAGGGTCTAATGGAATAGAAACAGAGACAGGGTCTAGTACAGCACTAACTGAGACAGGGCCTAATGGAATAGAAACAGGGACACAGTCTAGTCCAGCACTAACTGAGACAGAGTCTAATGGAATAGAAAGAGAGACAGGGTCTAAAGGAATAGAAACAGAGACAGGGTCTAATGGAATAGAAACAGAGACAGGGTCTAGTACAGCACTAACTGAGACAGGGCTTAATGGAATAGAAACAGGGACACAGTCTAGTCCAGCACTAACTGAGACAGAGTCTAATGGAATAGAAAGAGAGACAGGGTCTAATGGAATAGAAACAGAGATAGAGACTAATGGAATAGAAACAGAGACAGGGTCTGGCACAGCAGTAACTGAATCAGAGTCTGATGGAATAGAAACAGAGACACAGTCTAGTACAGCACAAACTGAGACAGGCTCTAATAGTATAGAAAGAGAGACACAGTCTAGTACCGCACTACCTGAGACAGGGTCTAATGGAATAGAAACAGAGACACAGTCTAGTGCAGCACTAACTGAGGCAGGGTCTAATGTAATAGAAACAAAGACAGGGTCTAGTACAGCACTAACTCAGACAGGGTCTAATGTAATAGAAACAGAGACACAGTCTAGTACAGCACTAACAGAGACAGGGTCTAATGGAATAGAAACAGAGACAGGTTCTAGTACAAAACTAACTATGACCGGGTCTCATAGAATAGAAACAGAAACAGGGTCTGGAACAGCACTAACTGAGACCGGGTCTAATGGAATAGAAACAGAGACAGGGTCTAGTAAAGCACCGAGACAGGGTCGAATGGAATAGAAACAGAGACACAGTCCAGTGCAGCACTAACTGAGACAGAGTCCAATGGAATAGAAGCAGAGACAGGGTCTAGTACAGCACTAAATGAGACAGGGTCGAATGGAATAGAAACAGAGACACTGTCTAGTAAAGCACCGAGACAGCGTCTAATGGAATAGAAACAGAGACACGGCTAGTACAGTACTAACTGAGACAGGGTCTAATGGAATAGAAACAGAGACGGGGTCAAATGGAATAGAAACAGAGACAGGGTCTAATGGAGTAGAAACAGAGACAGGGTCTAGTACAGCACTAACTGAGACAGAGTCTAATGGAATAGAAACAGAGACAGTGTCTAGTACAAAACTAACTATGACCGGGTCTCATTGAATAGAAACAGAAACAGGGTCTAGAACAGCACTAACTGAGACAGGGTCTAATGGAATAGAAACAGAGACAGGGTCTAGTACAGCACTAACTGAGACAGGGTCTAATGGAATAGTAACATAGACACAGTCTAGAACAGCACTAACTGAGAAAGAGTCTAATGGAATACAAACAGAGACACAGTCTAGTACAGCAATAACTGAGACAGAATCTAATGGAATAGAAACAGAGACACAGTCCAGTACAGCACTTATTGTGGCAGGGTCTAATGGAATAAGAACAGAGACACAATCTAGTAAAGCACCGAGACAGGGTCTAATGGAATAGAAACAGAGACACAGTCTAGTACAGCACTAACTGAGACAGGGTCTAATGGTATAGAAAGAGAGACACAGTCTAGTACAGCACTAACTGAGACAGGGTCTAATGGAATTGAAAAAGAGACACAGTGTAGTACAGCACTAACTGAGACAGAGTCTAATGTAATAGAAACAAAGACAGGGTCTAGTACAGCACTAACTCAGACAGTGTCTAATGTAATAGTAACAGAGACACATTCTAGTACAGCACTAACAGAGACAGGGTCTAATGGAATAGAAACAGAGACAGGGTCTAGTACAGCACTAACTTAGACAGAGACTGATGGAATAGAAACAGAGACACAGTCTAGTACAGCACTAACTGAGACAGAGACTGATGGAATAGAAACAGAGACACAGTCTAGTAAAGTACTGAGACATGGTCTAATGGATTAGAAACAGAGACAGGGTCTAGTACAGCAATAACTCATAGAGAGTCTAATGGAATAGAAACAGGGACAGGGTCTAGTACAGCACTAACTGAGACAGGGTCTAATGGAATAGTAACAGAGACACAGTCTAGAACAGCACTAACTGAGACAGAGTCTAATGGAATAGAAGCAGAGACACAGTCCAGTACAGCACTTATTGTGGCAGGGTCTAATGGAATAAGAACAGAGACACAGTCTAGTAAAGCACCGAGACAGGGTCGAATGGAATAGAAACAGAGACACAGTCCAGTGCAGCACTAACTGAGACAGAGTCCAATGGAATAGAAGCAGAGACAGGGTCTAGTACAGCACTAAATGAGACAGGGTCGAATGGAATAGAAACAGAGACACTGTCTAGTAAAGCACCGAGACAGCGTCTAATGGAATAGAAACAGAGACACGGCTAGTACAGTACTAACTGAGACAGGGTCTAATGGAATAGAAACCGAGACGGGGTCAAATGGAATAGAAACAGAGACAGGGTCTAATGGAGTGGAAACAGAGACAGGGTCTAGTACAGCACTAACTGAGACAGGGTCTAATGGAATTGAAAAAGAGACACAGTGTAGTACAGCACTAACTGAGACAGGGTCTAATGTAATAGAAACAAAGACAGGGTCTAGTACAGCACTAACTCAGACAGGGTCTAATGTAATAGAAACAGAGACACAGTCTAGTACAGCACTAACAGAGACAGGGTCTAATGGAATAGAAACAGAGACAGGGTCTAGTACAGCACTAACTGAGACAGAGACTGATGGAATAGAAACAGAGACACAGTCTAGTACAGCACTAACTGAGACAGAGACTGATGGAATAGAAACAGAGACACAGTCTAGTACAGCACTAACTGAGACAGAGTCTAATTGAATAGAAACAGAGACAGGTCTAGTACAGCACTAATTGAGAGAGGGCCGAATGGAATAGAAACAGGGACACAGTCTAGTCCAGTACTAACTGAGACAGGGTCTAATGGAATAGAAACAGAGACAGGGTCTAGTACAGCACTAACTGAGAGAGAGTCTAATGGAATAGAAACAGAGGCACAGTCGAGTACAGCACTAACTGAGACAGAGTCTAATGGGATAAAAGCAGAGACACATTCTAGTACAGCATTAACTGAGACAGGGTCTAAGGGAATAGAAACAGAGACAGGGTCTAGTACAGCACTAACTGAGACAGGGTCTAATGGAATAGAAACAGAGACAGGGTGTAGTCCAGCACTAACTGAGACAGGGTCTAATGGAATAGAAACAGAGACACAGTCTAGTACAGCACTAACTGAGACAGAGTCCATTGGAATAGAAGCAGAGACAGGGTCTAGTACAGCACTGAATGAGACAGGGTCTAATGGAATAGAAAGAGAAACACGGTCTAGTACAACATTAACTGAGACAGAGTCTAATGGAATAGAAACAGAGACAGGGTCTCGTACAGCATTAACTGAGACAGGATCTAATGGAATAGAAAGAGAGACATAGTCTAAGTCCGCATTAACTGAGACAGGGTCTAATGGAATAGAAACAGAGACATAGTCTAAGTCAGCAATAATTCAGACAGAATCTAATGGAATACAAACAGAGAGAGGGTCTAGTACAGCAATAACTGAGACAGAGTATAATGGAATAGAAACAGAGACAGGTTCCAGTACAGTACTAACTGAGACAGGGACTAATGGATTAGAAACAGAGACAGGGTCTAGTACAGCACTGAGACAGGGTCCAGTACAGCACTAACTGAGACAGGGTCTAATGGAATAGAAACAGAGACAGGGTCTAGTACAGCACTAACTGAGACAGGGTCGAATGGAATAGAAACAGAGACAGGGTCTTGTACAGCACTAACTGAGGCAGGGTCGAATGGAATAGAAACAGAGACAGGGTCTAGTACAGCACTAACTGAGACAGGGTCGAATGGAATAGAAACAGAGACAGGGTCTAGTACAGCACTGAGACAGGGTCTATCACAGCACTAACTGAGAGAGGGTCTAATGAAATAGTAGCAGAGACAGGCAGTAGTACAGCACCAACTGAGAGAGGGTCTAATGGAATAGAAACAGAGACAGGTTCTAGAACAGCACTAACTGACAGGGTCTAATGGAATATGAACAGAGACACAGTGTAGTACATCACTAATTGCGACAGAGTCTAATGGAATAGAAACAGAGACAGGGTCTAGTACAGCACTAACTGAGACAGGGTCTAATGGAATAGAAACTGCGTCAGCGTCTAGAACAGCAATAACTGACAGGGTCTAATGGAATATGAACAGAGACACAGTCTAGTACAGCACTTATTGCGACAGAGTCTAATGGAATAGAAACAGAGACAGGGTCTAGTACAGCAATTTCTGAGACAGGGTCTAATGGAATAGAAACAGAGGCACAGTCTAGTACAGCACTAACTGAGACAGGGTCTAATGGAATAGAAACAGAGACACAGTCTAGTACAGCACTAACAGAGACAGGGTCTAATTTAATAGAAACAGAGACAGGGTCTTGTACATCACCAACTGAGACAGGGTCTAATGGAATAGAAACAGAGACACAGTCTCGTACAGCACTAACTGAGACAGGGTCTAATGGAATGGAAACAGAGACAGGGTCTAGTACAGCACTAACTGAGACAGGGTCTAATGGAATGGAAACAGAGACAAGGTCTAGTACAGCACTAACTGAGACAGGGTGTAATGGAATAGAAACACAGACAGGGTCTAGTACAGCACTAACTGAGACAGGGTCTAATGGAATGGAAACAGAGACAAGGTCTAGTACAGCACTAACTGAGACAGGGTCTAATGGAATAGAAACAGAGACACAGTCTAGTGCAGCACTAACTGAGACAGGGTCTAATGGAATAGAAACAGAGACACAGTCTAGTACAGCACTAACTGTGGCAGGGTCTAATGGAATAGAAACAGAGACACGGACTAGTACAGTACTAACTGAGACACGGTCTAATGGAATAGAAACAGAGACAGCGTCTAATTTAATAGAAACAAGGACAGGGTCAATACATCACTAACTGAGACAGGGTCTAATGGAATAGAAACAGAGACAGGGTCTAATGGAATATGAACAGAGACACAGTCTAGTACAGCACTAATTGCGACAGAGTCTAATGGAATAGAAACAGAGACAGGGTCTAGTACAGCACTGACTGAGACAGGGTCTAATTTAATCGAAACAGAGACACAGTCTAGTACAGCACTAACTGAGACAGGGAGTAATGGAATAGAAACAGAGACAGGGTCCAGTACAGTACTAACTGAGACAGGGACTAATGGAAGAGAAACAGAGACAGGGTCTAGCACAGCACTAATTGAGAGAGGGTCTAATGAAATAGAAGCAGAGACAGGCACAAGTACAGCACCAACTGAGAGAGGGTCTAATGGAATAGAAACAGAGACAGGGTCTAGTACAGCACTAATTGCGACAGAGTCTAATGGAATAGAAACAGAGACAGGGTCTAGTGCAGCACTAACTGAGACAGGGTCAAATGGAATATGAACACAGACAGGGTCTAGTACAGCACTAACTGAGACAGGGTCTAATGGAATAGAAACAGAGTCAGGGTCTAGAACAGCACTAACTGACAGGGTCTAATGGAATATGAACAGAGACACAGTCTAGTACAGCACTAACAGATACAGGGCCTAATTTAATAGAAACAGAGACAGGGTCCAGTACATCACTAGCTGAGACAGGGTCTAATGGAATAGAAACAGAGACCCAGTCTAGTACAGCACTAACTGAGACAGGGTCTAATGGAATAGAAACAGTGACAAGGTCTACGACAGCACTAACTGAGACAGGGTCGAATGGAATAGAAACAGAGACACAGTCCAGTGCAGCACTAACTGAGACAGAGTCCAATGGAATAGAAGCAGAGACAGGGTCTAGTACAGCACTAAATGAGACAGGGTCGAATGGAATAGAAACAGAGACACTGTCTAGTAAAGCACCGAGACAGCGTCTAATGGAATAGAAACAGAGACACGGCTAGTACAGTACTAACTGAGACAGGGTCTAATGGAATAGAAACCGAGACGGGGTCAAATGGAATAGAAACAGAGACAGGGTCTAATGGAGTAGAAACAGAGACAGGGTCTAGTACAGCACTAACTGAGACAGGGTCTAATGGAATTGAAAAAGAGACACAGTGTAGTACAGCACTAACTGAGACAGGGTCTAATGTAATAGAAACAAAGACAGGGTCTAGTACAGCACTAACTCAGACAGGGTCTAATGTAATAGAAACAGAGACACAGTCTAGTACAGCACTAACAGAGACAGGGTCTAATGGAATAGAAACAGAGACAGGGTCTAGTACAGCACTAACTGAGACAGAGACTGATGGAATAGAAACAGAGACACAGTCTAGTACAGCACTAACTGAGACAGAGACTGATGGAATAGAAACAAAGACACAGTCTAGTACAGCACTAACTGAGACAGAGTCTAATTGAATAGAAACAGAGACAGGTCTAGTACAGCACTAATTGAGAGAGGGCCGAATGGAATAGAAACAGGGACACAGTCTAGTCCAGTACTAACTGAGACAGGGTCTAATGGAATAGAAACAGAGACAGGGTCTAGTACAGCACTAACTGAGAGAGAGTCTAATGGAATAGAAACAGAGGCACAGTCGAGTACAGCACTAACTGAGACAGAGTCTAATGGGATAAAAGCAGAGACACATTCTAGTACAGCATTAACTGAGACAGGGTCTAAGGGAATAGAAACAGAGACAGGGTCTAGTACAGCACTAACTGAGACAGGGTCTAATGGAATAGAAACAGAGACAGGGTGTAGTCCAGCACTAACTGAGACAGGGTCTAATGGAATAGAAACAGAGACAGGGTCTAGTACAGCACTGAATGAGACAGGGTCTAATGGAATAGAAAGAGAAACACGGTCTAGTACAACATTAACTGAGACAGAGTCTAATGGAATAGAAACAGAGACAGGGTCTCGTACAGCATTAACTGAGACAGGATCTAATGGAATAGAAAGAGAGACATAGTCAAAGTCCGCATTAACTGAGACAGGGTCTAATGGAATAGAAACAGAGACATAGTCTAAGTCAGCAATAATTCAGACAGAATCTAATGGAATACAAACAGAGAGAGGGTCTAGTACAGCAATAACTGAGACAGAGTATAATGGAATAGAAACAGAGACAGGTTCCAGTACAGTACTAACTGAGACAGGGACTAATGGATTAGAAACAGAGACAGGGTCTAGTACAGCACTGAGACAGGGTCCAGTACAGCACTAACTGAGACAGGGTCTAATGGAATAGAAACAGAGACAGGGTCTAGTACAGCACTAACTGAGACAGGGTCGAATGGAATAGAAACAGAGACAGGGTCTTGTACAGCACTAACTGAGGCAGGGTCGAATGGAATAGAAACAGAGACAGGGTCTAGTACAGCACTAACTGAGACAGGGTCGAATGGAATAGAAACAGAGACAGGGTCTAGTACAGCACTGAGACAGGGTCTATCACAGCACTAACTGAGAGAGGGTCTAATGAAATAGTAGCAGAGACAGGCAGTAGTACAGCACCAACTGAGAGAGGGTCTAATGGAATAGAAACAGAGACAGGTTCTAGAACAGCACTAACCGACAGGATCTAATGGAATATGAACAGAGACACAGTGTAGTACATCACTAATTGCGACAGAGTCTAATGGAATAGAAACAGAGACAGGGTCTAGTACAGCACTAACTGAGACAGGGTCTAATGGAATAGAAACTGCGTCAGCGTCTAGAACAGCAATAACTGACAGGGTCTAATGGAATATGAACAGAGACACAGTCTAGTACAGCACTTATTGCGACAGAGTCTAATGGAATAGAAACAGAGACAGGGTCTAGTACAGCAATTTCTGAGACAGGGTCTAATGGAATAGAAACAGAGGCACAGTCTAGTACAGCACTAACAGAGACAGGGTCTAATTTAATAGAAACAGAGACAGGGTCTTGTACATCACCAACTGAGACAGGGTCTAATGGAATAGAAACAGAGACACAGTCTCGTACAGCACTAACTGAGACAGGGTCTAATGGAATGGAAACAGAGACAGGGTCTAGTACAGCACTAACTGAGACAGGGTCTAATGGAATGGAAACAGAGACAAGGTCTAGTACAGCACTAACTGAGACAGGGTGTAATGGAATAGAAACAAAGACAGGGTCTAGTACAGCACTAACTGAGACAGGGTCTAATGGAATAGAAACAGAGACACAGTCTAGTACAGCACTAACAGAGACAGGGTCTAATTTAATAGAAACAGAGACAGGGTCTTGTACATCACCAACTGAGACAGGGTCTAATGGAATAGAAACAGAGACAGGGTCTAGTACAGCACTAACTGAGACAGAGTCTAATGGAATGGAAACAGAGACAAGGTCTAGTACAGCACTAACTGAGACAGGGTGTAATGGAATAGAAACACAGACAGGGTCTGGTACAGCACTAACTGAGACAGGGTCTAATGGAATGGAAACAGAGACAAGGTCTAGTACAGCACTAACTGAGACAGTGCCTAATGGAATAGAAACAGAGACACAGTCTAGTACAGCACTGACTGAGACAGTGTCTCGTGGAATGGAAACAGAGACACAGTCTAGTACAGCACTAACTGTGGCAGGGTCTAATGGAATAGAAACAGAGACACGGACTAGTACAGTACTAACTGAGACACGGTCTAATGGAATAGAAACAGAGACAGCGTCTAATTTAATAGAAACAAGGACAGGGTCAATACATCACTAACTGAGACAGGGTCTAATGGAATAGAAACAGAGACAGGGTCTAATGGAATATGAACAGAGACACAGTCTAGTACAGCACTAATTGCGACAGAGTCTAATGGAATAGAAACAGAGACAGGGTCTAGTACAGCACTGACTGAGACAGGGTCTAATTTAATCGAAACAGAGACACAGTCTAGTACAGCACTAACTGAGACAGGGAGTAATGGAATAGAAACAGAGACAGGGTCCAGTACAGTACTAACTGAGACAGGGACTAATGGAAGAGAAACAGAGACAGGGTCTAGCACAGCACTAATTGAGAGAGGGTCTAATGAAATAGAAGCAGAGACAGGCACAAGTACAGCACCAACTGAGAGAGGGTCTAATGGAATAGAAACAGTGACAAGGTCTACGACAGCACTAACTGAGACAGGGCCTAATGGAATAGAAACAGAGACACAGTCTAGTGCAGCACTAACTGAGACAGGGTCTAATGGAATAGAAGCAGAGACACAGTCTAGTACAGCACTAACTGAGACAGGGTCTAATGGAATAGAAACAGAGACACGGACTAGTACAGTACTAACTGAGACAGGGTCTAATGGAATAGAAACAGAGACACAGTCTAGTACAGCACAAACTGAGACAGGGTCTAATGGAATAGAAACAGAGACACAGTCTAGTACAGCACTAACTGAGACAGGGTCTAATGGAATAGAAACAGTGACAAGGTCGACGACAGCACGAACTGAGACAGGGCCTAATGGAATAGAAACAGAGACACAGTCTAGTGCAGCACTAACGGAGACACGGTCTAATGGAATAGAAGCAGAGACACAGTCTAATACAGCACTAACTGAGACAGTGTCTCGTGGAATAGAAAGAGAGACAGGGTCTAATGGAATAGAAACAGAGACAGGGTCTAATGGAATAGAAAAAGAGACAGGGTCTAGTACAGCACCATCTGAGACAGAGTCTAATGGAATAGAAAGAGAGACAGGGTCTAATGGAATAGAAACAGAGAGAGGGTCTAGTACAGCACTAACTGAGACAGGGCCTAATGGAATAGAAACAGGGACACAGTCTAGTCCAGCACTAACTGAGACAGAGTCTAATGGAATAGAAAGTGAGACAGGGTCTAATGGAATAGAAACAGAGACAGGGTCTAATGGAATAGAAACAGAGACAGGGTCTAGTACAGCACTAACTGAGACAGGGCTTAATGGAATAGAAACAGGGACACAGTCTAGTCCAGCACTAACTGAGACAGAGTCTAATGGAATAGAAAGAGAGACAGGGTCTAATGGAATAGAAACAGAAACAGAGTCTAATGGAATAGAAACAGAGACAGGGTCTGGCACAGCAGTAACTGAATCAGAGTCTGATGGAATAGAAACAGAGACACAGTCTAGTATAGCACTAACTGAGACAGGCTCTACTAGTATAGAAAGAGAGACACAGTCTAGTACAGCACTACCTGAGACAGGGTCTAATGGAGTAGAAACAGAGACACAGTCTAGTACAGCACTAACTGAGACAGGGTCTAATGTAATAGAAACAGAGACACAGCCTAGTACAGCACTAACAGAGACAGGGTCTAATGGAATAGAAAAAGAGACAGGGTCTAGTACAGCACTAACTATGACCGGGTCTCATTGAATAGAAACAGAAACAGGGTCTACAACAGCACTAACTGAGACAGGGTCTAATGGAATAGAAACAGAGACAGGGTCTAGTACAGCACTAATTGAGACAGAGACTGATGGAATAGAAACAGAGACACAGTCTAGTACAGCACTAACTGAGACAGAGACTGATGGAATAGAAACAGAGACACAGTCTAGTAAAGTACTGAGACAGGGTCTAATGGAGTAGAAACAGAGACAGGGTCTAGTACAGCAATAACTCATAGAGAGTCTAATGGAATAGAAACAGGGACAGGGTCTAGTACAGCACTCACTGAGACAGGGTCTAATGGAATAGAAACAGAGACACAGTCCAGTACAGCACTTATTGTGGCAGGGTCTAATGGAATAAGAACAGAGACACAATCTAGTAAAGCACCGAGACAGGGTCTAATGGAATAGAAACAGAGACACAGTCCAGTGCAGCACTAACTGAGACAGAGTCCAATGGAATAGAAGCAGAGACAGGGTCTAGTACAGCACTAAATGAGACAGGGTCGAATGGAATAGAAACAGAGACACTGTCTAGTAAAGCACAGAGACAGCGTCTAATGGAATAGAAACAGAGACACGGCTAGTACAGTACTAACTGAGATAGGGTCTAATGGAATAGAAACAGAGACGGGGTCAAATGGAATAGAAACAGAGACAGGGTCTAATGGAGTAGAAACAGAGACAGGGTCTAGTACAGCACTAACTGAGACAGAGTCTAATGGAATAGAAACAGAGACAGGTCTAGTACAGCACTAATTGAGAGAGGGCCGAATGGAATAGAAACAGGGACACAGTCTCGTCCAGTACTAACTGAGACAGGGTCTAATGGAATAGAAACAGAGACAGGGTCTAGTGCAGCACCAACTGAGACAGGGTCTAATGGAATAGAAACAGAGACAGGGTCTAGTACAGCACTAACTGAGAGAGAGTCTAATGGAATAGAAACAGAGGCACAGTCGAGTACAGCACTAACTGAGACAGAGTCTAATGGGATAAAAGCAGAGACACATTCTAGTACAGCATTAACTGAGACAGGGTCTAAGGGAATAGAAACAGAGACAGGGTCTAGTACAGCACTAACTGAGACAGGGTCTAATGGAATAGAAACAGAGACAGGGTGTAGTCCAGCACTAACTGAGACAGGGTCTAATGGAATAGAAACAGAGACACACTCTAGTACAGCACTAACTGAGACAGGGTCTAATGGAATAGAAACAGAGACACGGTCTCGTACAGCACAAACTGAGACAGGGTCTAATGGAATAGAAACAGAGACAGGGTCTAGTACAGCACTAACTGAGTCAGGGTCTAATGGAATAGAAACAGACACAGGGTCTAGTGCAGCAGTAACTGTGACAGGGTCTAATGGAATAGAAACAGAGACAGTTTCTTGTACAGCACTAACTGAGACAAGGTTTAATGGAATAGAAACAGAGACAGTGTCTGGTACAGCACTAACTGAGACAGGGTCCAATGGAATAGAAACAGAGACAGTGTCTAGTACAGCACTAATTGAGACAGGGTCTAATGGAATAGAAAAAGAGACACAGTCTAGTACAGCACTAACTGAGACAGGGTCTAATGGAATAGAAACAGAGACACAGTCTAGTACAGCATTAACTGAGACAGGGTCTAATGTAATAGAAACAAAGACAGGGTCTAGTACAGCACTAAATCAGACAGGGTCTAATGTAATAGAAGCAGAGACACAGTCTAGTACAGCACTAACTGAGACAGGGTCTAATGGAATAGAAACAGAGACAGTGTCTAGTACAGCACTAACTGAGACAGGGTCTAATGGAATAGAAACAGAGACAGGGTCTTGTACAAAACTAATTCAGACAGGGTTTCATTGAATAGAAACAGAAACAAGGTCTAGTGCAGCACTAACTGAGACAGAGTCTAATGGAATAGAAACAGAGACAGGGTCTAATGGAATAGAAGCAGAGACACAGTCTGGTAAAGCACAAACTGAGAAAGGATCTAATGGAATAGAAACACAGACAGGGTCTAGTACAGCACTAACCGAGACAGGGTCTAATGGAGTAGAAAAAGAGACACAGTCTAATACAGCACTAACTGAGACAGAGTCTCATGAAATAGGAACAGAGACAGTGTCTAGTACAGCACTAACTGAGACAGGGCCTAATGGAATAGAAACAGAGACAGGGTCGAGCACAGCACTAACTGAGACAGGGTCTAAGTGCATAGAAACAGAGACAGGGTCTAGTACAGCACTAACCGAGACAGAGTCTAATGGAATAGAAACAGAGACACAGTCTCGTACAGCACTAACTGAGACCAAGACTAATGGAATAGAAACAGAGGCAGGGTCTAGTACAGCACTAACTGAGATGGGGTCTAATGAAATAGAAATAGAGACAGTGTCTAGTACAGCACTAACTGAGACAGGGTCTAATGGAATAGAAAGAGAGACAGGGTCCATTACGTCACTAACTGAGACAGGGGCTAATGGAATAGAAACAGAGACACAGTCTCGTACAGCACTAACTGAGAACGTTTCTAATGGAATAGAAACAGAGACAGGGTCTAATGGAATAGAAACAGAGACACAGTCTAGTACAGCACTAACTGAGAAAGGGTCTAATGGAAAAGAAACAGAGACACAGTCTAGTACAGCACTAACTGAGACAGTGTCTAATGGATAGAAACAGAGACAGGGTCTAATGGAATCGAAACAGAGACAGGGTGTAGTGCAGAACTAACTGAGACGGAGTCTAATGGAATAGAAACAGAGGCAGGTTCTAGTACAGCACTAACTGAGACAGGGTCTAATGGAATAGAAACAGAGACACAGTCTAGTACAGCACTAACTGAGAGAGGGTCTAATGGAATAGAAACAGAGACATAGTCTAGTACAGCACTAACTGAGACAGGGTCTAATGGAATAGAAACAGAGACACAGTCTCGTACAGCACTAACTGACACAGGGCCTAATGGAATAGAAAGAGAAACAGGGTCTAGTACAGCACTAACTGAGGCAGAGTCTTAAGGAATAGAAACAGAAACAGGGTCTAGTACAGCACTAACTGAGACAGGGTCTAATGCAATAGAAACAGAGACAGGGTCTAATGTAATAGAAACAGAGACAGGGTCTAGTACAGCACTAACTGACAGGGTCTAATGGAATAGAAACAGAGACACAGTCTCGTACAGCACTAACTGAGAAAGGTTCTAATGGAATAGAATCAGAGACAGGGTCTAATGGAATAGAAATAGAGACAGGGTCTAGTAAGGAACTAACGGAGATGGAGTCTAATGGAATAGTAACAGAGATAGGGTCTAGTACATCATAACTGAGACAGAGTCTCATGGAATAGAAACAGAGACAGGGTCTAGTACAGCACTAACTGAGACAGGGCCTAATGGAATAGTAACAGAGACACAGTCTAGTACAGCACTAACTGAGACAGGGTCTAAGGGAATAGAAACAGAGACACAATCTAGTACAGCACTAACTGAGACAGGGTCTAAGGGAATAGAAACAGAGACACAGTCTCGTACAGCACTAACTGAGATAAGGTCTAATGGAATAGAAACAGAGACAGGGTGTAGTCCAGCACTAACTGAGACAGAGTCTAATGGAATAGAAACAGAGACAGGGTCTAGTACAGCACTAACTGAGACAGGTTCTAATGAAATAGAAACAGAGACACAGTCTAGTACAGCACTAACTGAGACAGGGTCTAAGGGAATAGTAACAGAGACACAGTCTAGTGCAGCTCTTACTGAGACAGTGTCTAATGGAATAGAAACAGAGACACAATCTAGTACAGCACTAACTGAGACAGGGTCTAAGGGAATAGAAACAGAGACACAGTCTAGTGCAGCACTAACTGAGACAGGGCCTAATGGAATAGAAACAGAGACACGGTCTAGTACAGCACTAACTCAGACAGGTTCTAATGGAAACGAAACAGAGACAGGGTCTAGTACAGCACTAACTGAGACAGGGTATAATGGAATAGAAAGAGAGACAAGGTCTAGTACATCAGTAACTGACAGGGCCTAATGGTATAGAAACAGAGACACAGTTTAGTTCAGCACTAACTGAGACAGCGTCTAATGGAATAGAAACAGAAACAGGGTCTAATAGAATAGAAACAGAGACAGGGTCTAGTATAGCACTAACTGAGACAGGGTCTAATGGAATAGAAACAGAGACAAAGTCTAGTACAGCACTAACTGAGACAGGATCTAATGGAATAGAAACAGAAACAGGGTCTAGTGCAGCAGCAACTGAGACAAGGTCTAATAGAATAGAAACAGAGACAGGGTCTAGTACAGCAATAACTGAGACAGGGCCTAATGGAATAGAAACAGAGACACAGTCTAGTACAGCACTAACTGAGACAGGGTATAATGGAACAGTAACAGAGAGAGGGACTAGTACAGCACTAACTGAGACAGAGTCTAATGGAATAGAAACAGAGACAGGGTCTAGTACAGCACTAACTGAGAGAGAGTCTAATGGAATAGAAACAGAGACACATTCTAGTACAGCACTAACTGAGACAGTTTCTAATGGAATAGAAACAGAGACACAGTCTAGTAAAGCACTAACTGAGACAGGGCCTAAAGGAATAGAAACAGAGACACAGTCTAGTACAGCACTAACTGAGACAGGGCCTAATGGAATAGAAACAGAGACACTGTCTAATACAGCACTAACTGAGACAGTTTCTAATGGAATAGAAACAGAGACACAGTCTAGTACAGCACTAACTGAGACAGAGTCTAATGTAATAGAAACAGAGACACAGTCTAGTACAGCACTAACTGAGACAGGGCCTAATGGAATAGAAACAGAGACACAGTCTAGTACAGCACTAACTGAGACAGGGTCTAATGGAATAGAAACAGAGACACAGTCTAGCACAGCACTAACTGAGACAGAGTCTAATGGAATAGAAACAGAGACAGGGTCTAGTACAGCACAAACTGAGACAGGGGCTAATGGAATAGAACAGAGACAGGGTCTAGTACAGCACTAACTGAGACAGGGTCTAATGGAATAGAAACAGAGACAGGGTCTAGTACAGCACTAACTGAGACAGGGTCTAATAGAATAGAAACAGAGACAGGGTCTAGTACAGCACTAACTGAGACAGAGTCTAATGGAATAGAAACAGAGACACACTCTAGTACAGCACTAACTGAGACAGGGTCTAATGGAATAGAAACAGAGACACAGTCTGGTGCAGCACTAACTGAGACAGGGCCTAATGCAATAGAAACAGAGACAGGGTCTAGTACAGCACTAACTCAGACATCGTCTAATGGAATAGAAACTGAGACAGGGTCCAGTACAGCCCTAACTGAGACAGGGTATAATGGAATAGAAACAGAGACAAGGGCCTAGAAATTCAGTTGGTTGCGCCAGCCATTAGCGCCTTAGGATGAGTAGATGTCGGGCGCTAGGCGGCTAGCGCCCAGGCGCAGTGCAATCTGCGCCTCGCCCCAACTTCACTAGAGATTTAGCGGCGGCGCAAAATCTTTGCGTGCGCTCAGCTGCGCGCGCAGATCATGACGTCATTTCCTCATGCAACGCCCTTTCTGCGCCCCCAACCGGAACTTCAGTGGCACTGCCCCATTGTGCGCCTGGCGCCCCTAGGGACTGTTAGAGTGGAACGGTGCTCAGCCGATGCGGGGCGCGGGGGGTGCAAATTAAAGGGCACTCCTCCTGCACTATAAATGGCTGCCATTTCACAGCACTCCTTCTTGAGAAACGGATCTTTGGAGAGAGGCCAAGGTAGATAGCTTTCTGCTTTGGCACAACACTCGGACAGGTACTTCTGGCTTCAGGCCACAGCTTTCCACTAGTCTTTGCCTTCATTGACATCTCATTGTTTGCCAGCATATTATGGGGGCTTCAATGGGTTTCAACACTGGCTTTCTCAATTACATCCAAAGGGCTCACAGATGCCGTGAGAGAGTGGCAGCCCTGGCTAGACGGAGAGGGGGCAACAGGCGTCGGCAAAGGAGGCCTTACCCACCCAGGGTATACCGCCAGCAGTTCTCCTATCTCTACATGTCTGAGGAGCAGTGTGTTTGGAGGCTGCGTTTCAGAAGGGACGTGGTCACAGAGATCTGCCAGTTGCTTGGCGGTGATCTGCAGCCACAGCTGAGGAGCAGGTGGTCTCTGTCGGTGGCAGTGAAGGTGATGGTGGCTCTCAACTTCTATGCCACCGGCTCCTTCCAATCCGCTGCTGGGGACATTGCCAACATCTCCCAGTTCGCTGTGCATTGCTGCATCCGCCAGGTCACCAATGCCCTTTTCAAAAGGAGACGTCAGTTCATCTCCTTCTCCATGGCCCTTGCCAAGCAGCAACAGCATGTAATGGGCTTTGCAGCATTCGCTGGCTTCCCCATGGTGCAGGGCGCCATTGACTGCACGCATGTGGCTTTGCGGGCACCTCTGGAGAATGCCGAGGATTACCGCAACCGGAATGGCTACCATTCGCTGAATGTCCAGCTGGTGTGTGACCACAGGCAGCTCATCCTAGCTGTCAATGCCCGCTTTCCAGGCAGCAGCCACGATGCCTTCATCCTGCGACAGACTTCTGTGGCAGACATGTTCCAGGCACAGCCTCACCCACGAGGATGGCTTATCGGGGACAAAGGCTATCCTTTGTGTACCTGGCTGATGACCCCGCTCCATGCACCCAGCACCCCTGCTGAAGAGGGATACAACGAGAGCCATCAAGCGACCAGGAACATCATCGAACAAACAATCGGCGTCCTAAAGCAACGGTTCCACTGTCTGGATCATTCCGGTGGAGCCCTACAATATTCACCGGAGCGAGTCTCCCATTTCGTGGTCGTTTGCTGCATGCTGCACAACCTGGCTATCCGCAGGACTCAGCCACTGCCACCAGAGACTGGAGGACCACCTCAGGAGGAGGAGAAGGAGGAGGAGGAGGAGGAGGAGGACCAGCCCAGGAGGGAGGCACAAAGTGCAAGGGCCGCCCGTCGCCGGCTTATTGAATGTCGGTTCTAGGCCCCCTCTCAGGGAATGGCTTGTGCCAATGTCAGCAGATGAATGTAGCCGCTCCACAAGCCCTCAGCCACGCAGGGCAACCAGGACTTAAACAAAAGACCATGCACACTGCAATTTAACCACAATAATTTATTGAAAACCTCTGCCCTTCCCACATTACATGCTCATGTGGAGAAGGCCCCTCCAAAAACACAAAACTACCAGTCTCGGCCTTACAAAAAGAAAGAAAGACACCAGTCTCGGCCTTACAAAAACACAACAGGCATTTGAGCATACCTTCTACTTTTTGCCCTGCAAGGGCGATGCCTTTCGCATCCTTGCCTGGCCCCTGCCCACCCTGCAGCTCCTCCTCAATGGGAGCCCAGTGGCTGCAGCAAGGCTGGGGGAAGGCTGCTGAGGGGCAGATGGCGAGACGGCAGATGCCCTTGGGGGTCGGCCTGCACCAGCTCTGGCCTTCGAGTGGCCGGCTGCTGACTGCTTCAACTCTGGCTGGGCGGCAGCAGTCTGCCCAGTGGCTCGTGGCAGCTGCAATGGTGGAGTGGCAGTGTCGGCTGCAGGCATGATACCAACCTGGCTGATCGCAGGTGCTCACTGGTCGCCTGATACAGTGGCACTCGCACAGGCCAGCACTGCAGCATGCACAGCAAACAGCTGAAGGACAGACTGCTGGGCTGCTGCTGCACGGCTGGTGCCCTGGCGATGCCTGGCTGATCCAGCGAGGGTGGCAGCAGTTAGTGCCCGTGTGGCCCTGGTCTGTGTCCGCATGACACCAGCCAGTGAATGGATGGCACGACTGAGCACTTGGCTAGAAGCCGACTGTGCTGCCGTGAAGTCCTGCAGACTCCTGGCCTGTGCTGCACTGAATTGTTCCAGACTCCTGGCCTGTGCTGCACTGAATTGTTGCAGACTCCTGGCCTGTGCTGCTCCGAATTGCTGCACACTCCTTGACAGAGACTCTATGGAGTCAGGCATCCTTGCCACTGCAGCCATGGGCTCAGTGTGCCTGCGCTCAGCCTGGATGGCCATTTCCTCTAGGAGGCGCACCTCCTCTGCGCTAACCATCGCAGGACTGGAGGCTGCACTCACCCTCTGGGGAGAAGTCCACTGAGCTTCCCCACCCCTCCCGCATTGCTGCAGGCCGCTGGGCCCTGGAGCTTCACTCTCCTCCGACCCTTCCCCCCGGGTCCCCTCCAGGGAAGACGTGTCCCCTACATTGCCATGGGCTGGCACGGCTGAGGGTGGCACTGATGGGCCGGCTTCCTCTTCCTCCTCCTCGTCTTCCGAAGGGCTGACAGTGGCAGCTTGAGGGCCCGCCTCCTCACCTGGCGATTCACTATTTGAAAGCAGGAAGGCACAAGAGTAGCTTTAGAGTGAGGACAGGGCGGCAGCGAGGGAGGCATGAGTGCTGCCATTCACCGCATTGTTCGGACAGTGGCAAAGGATGGTGATCTCATGCGCAAGTGGAATGAGAGAGGTCCAAAAGGTGATGCCCTTACCATTGGTGCCCAGAACAGGGTCAGCATCTCCACTGGCGACGGGGCCAATCAGCCGGCCTGCCATAATGCGCTCCACACGCTGGTTGAGGTCGGAGAGCTCTTTGAGGTCAGGGCAGCCTCCCCCGGTCTCAGTTCGGTTGCGCAGGTTGTGCGCCACCTTGGCCTGCAAGAGAAAGGACGGCCTCTAAGTACAGTGTGAAGCCCTGATCTTGTCTGCACTGCCTCCCATGGTCGAATAGCTTGTACAGTGTGTAGCCCTGATCTTGTCTGCAATGCCTCCCATGGTCAAATAGCTTGTACAGTGTGTAAAGTGCTGAATGTGCAAGCGATTTTCATGCCAGCCCCATAGCTGCTGGATGAGGGCTGGCCATTAGGGCTTTCAGATCCCTTTACCCATAAAGTGAGGTGCACATGCAAGGATGAGGAGGACACTGGAAAGGGTACTCACCCTGACAACCCGAGTGAGGTCGTTGAACTTCTTCCGGCATTGCACAGGAGTCCTGGCAACCACGCTGTTGGAAGACACCCTGTTGGAGACCTCCCTCCAGGCTTTCTGGTAGGCGCTGGGCAGCGGCCTCTTGCCACCTTCTGGGAACAGAGCATGGCGCCTGCGCTCCACTCCGCCAACCAGCAGCCTCAGGTCACCGTTGCTGAAGCGCTGCGCTCTCTCCCTGGCCTTCTCCATAGCCCTGGGCGTTGTGCAGGTGAAGCTGAAGTGGTCAGGCCTAGGTTGACGGCTGCAGTGTGCAGGGCGTGGCAGGCAAACAAATCCACCCTCCCCCTTTAAGAGCTGACCGGCGCCAGAGTGTCTGCCGTCAATCAAGAACTCGCTGCGCCCGGCCTCGGGGGTATTGCTCAGCACCGCCGGCTTAGCGCCTAAAGATGTTCGTGCATCGCCTGTTTTAGCACAGCAGCAACCTCTTGGGGCGATGTGACTGAATTTTGGCGAAGGGGGCGCGACTTTGTGCCGGGCGCAAACTTTAGCGGCCGCCCGACTTTAGCACCCCAAAAGTGGCTATACTGAAATTCTAGGCCAAGGTTTGGTACATCACTAACTGACAGGGTCTAATGGAATAGGAACAGAGACACAGTCTGGTACAGCACTAACTGAGACAGGATCTAATGGAATAGAAACAGAGACACAGTCTAGCGCAGCACCAACTGAGACAGGGTCTAATGGAATAGAAACAGAGACAGGGTCTCGTACAGCAATAACTGAGACAGGGTCTAATGGAATAGAAACAGATACAGGGTCGAATGGAATAGAAACAGAGACACAGTCTAGTAAAGATCTGAGACAGGGTCTAATAGAATAGAAACAGAAACAGGGTCTGGTACAGCACTAACTGAGACAGGGTCTAATGGAATAGTAACAGAGACGCAGTCTAGTACAGCACTAACTAAGACAGGGTCTAATGGAATAGTAACAGAGACAGGGTCTAGTACAGCACAAACTGAGACTGGGTCTAATGGAATAGAAACAGAGACAGGGTCCAGTACAGCACTAACTGAGACAGGGTCTAATGCAATATAAACAGAGACAGGGTCTAGTACAGCACTAATTGAGACAGGGTCTAATGGAATAGAAACAAAGACACGGTCTGGTACAGCACTAACTGAGACAGAGTCTAATGGAAAAGAAACAGAGACAGCGTCTAATGGAATAGAAACAGAGGCAGCGTCTAGTACAGCACTAACTGAGACAGAATCTAATTGAGTAGAAACAGAGACAGGGTCTAGTACAGCACTAACTGAGACAGAGTCTAATGGAATAGAAACAGAGACACAGTCTAATACAGCACTAACTGAGACAGGGCCTAATGGAATAGAAAGAGAGACAGGGTCTAGTACAGCACTAACTGAGACAGGGTCTAATGGAATAGAAACAGAGAAAGGGTCTAGTCCAGCACTAACTGAGACAGGGTCTAATGGAATAGAAACAGAGACAGGTTCTAGTACAGCACTAACTGAGATAGTGTCTAATGGAATAGAAACAGAGACACAGACTAGTACAGCAGTGAGACAGGGTCTAATGGATTAGAAACAGAGACAGGATCTTGTACAGCACTAACTGAGACAGGGTCTAATGGAATAGAAACAGAGACACAGTCTAGTACAGCAGTGAGACAGGGTCTAATGGATTAGAAACAGAGACACAGTCTAGTACAGCACTAACTTGAAAGAGTCTAATGGAATAGAAACAGAGACAGGGTCTAGTACAGCACTAATTGAGAGAGAGTCTAATGGAATAGAAACAGAGACACAATCTAGTACCGCACTAACTGAGACAGGGTCTAATGGAATAGGAACAGAGACAGGGTCTAGTACAGCACTAACTTAGACAGGGTCTAATGGAATAGAATCAGAGACATAGTCTAGTACAGCACTAATTGAGACAGTGTATAATGGAATAGACACAGAGACAGGGTCTAGTACGGCAGTAACTCAGACAGGGACTAACGGGAAAGCAACAGAGAGGCAGTCTAGGACAGCATGAACTGAGACAGTGTCTAATGGAATAGAAACAGGGACACAGTCTGGTACAGCACTAACTGAGACAGGGTCTAATGGAATAGTAACAGAGACAGGGTCTAGTACAGCACTAACTGAGACAGAGTCTAATGGAATAGTAACAGAGACAGGGTCTAGTACAGCACTAACTGAGACAGAGTCTAATGGAATAGAATCAGAGAAAAAGTCTAATGGAATAGAAATAGAGACAGGGTCTAATGGAATAGAATCAGAGAAAAAGTCTAATGGAATAGAAACAGAGACAGGTTCTAATACAGCACTAACTGACAGGGTCTAATGGAATAGAAACAGAGACAGGGTCCAGAACAGCACTAACTGAGACAGAGTAAAATGGAATAGACACAGAGACAGGGTCTAGTACAGCACTAACTGAGAAAGATTCTAATGGAATAGAAACAGAGACAGGGTCTAGTACAGCACTAACTGAGACAGGGTCTAATGGGATAGAAGCAGAGACACAGTCTAGTACAGCACTAACTGAGACAGGGTCTAATGGAATAGAAACAGAGACAGGGTCTAGTACAGCACTGATTGAGACAGAGTCTCATGGAATAGAAACAGAGACAGGGTCTAATGGAATAGAAACAGAGACAGGGTCTAGTACAGCACTAACTGAGACAGGGTCTAATGTAATAGTAACAGACTAACAGTCTAGTACAGCACTAACTGAGACAGTGTCTAATGGAATAGAAACAGAGACAGGGTCTAGTACAGCACTAATGAGACAGGGTCTAATGGAATAGAAAGAGAGACAGGGTCGAGTACAGCACAAACTGAGACAGGGTCTAATGGAATAGAAACAGAGACAGGGTCTAGTACAGCAATAACTGAGACAGGGTATAATGGAATAGAAAGAGAGACAAGGTCTAGTACATCAGTAACTGACAGGGTCTAATGGAATAGTAACAGAGACACAGTCTAGTACAGCACTAACTGAGACAGAGTCAAATGGAATAGAAACAGAGACACAGTCTAGTACAGCACTAACCGAGACAGGATCTAATGGAATAGAAACAGAGACACAGTAGAGTACAGCACTTATTGTGGCAGGGTCTAATGGAATAAGAACAGAGACACAGTCTAGTAAAGCACCGAGACAGGGTCTAATGGAATAGAAACAGAGACACAGTCTAGTACAGCACTAACTGAGAAAGGGTCGAATGGAATAGAAACAGAGACAGGGTCTAATGGAATAGAAGCAGAGACACAGTCTAGTACAGCACTAACTGAGACAGGGTCTAATGGAATATAAAAAGAGACACAGTCTAATACAGCACTAACTGAAACAGAGTCTAATGAAATAGAAACAGAGACAGTGTCTAGTGCAGCACTAACTTAGACAGGGCCTAATGGAATAGAAACAGAGACATTGTCTAGCACAGCACTAACAGAGACAGGATCTAAGGGAATAGAAACAGAGACAGGGTCTAGTACAGAACTAACTGAGACAGGGTCTAAGGGAATAGAAACAGAGACAGGGTCTAGTGGAGCACTAACTGAGACAGGGTCTAAGGGAATAGAAACAGAGACAGGGTCTAGTGCAGCACTAACCGAGACAGAGTCTCATGGAATAGAAACAGAGACACAGTCTCGTACAGCACTAACTGAGACAGAGTCTAATGGAATAGAAACAGAGGCAGGGTCTAGTATATCACTAACTGAGACAGGGTCTAATGGAATAGAAACAGAGACAGGGTCTAGTATATCACTAACTGACAGGGTCTAATGGAATGGAAACAGAGACACAGACGAGTACAGCACTAACTGAGACAGGGTCAAATGGAATAGAAACAGAGACACAGTCTAGTACAGCACTAACTGAGAGAGGGTCTAATGGAATAGAAACAGAGACAGGGTCTAGTGCAGCACTAACTGAGACAGGGTCTAATGAAATAGAAATAGAGACAGTGTCTAGTGCAGCACTAACTGAGACATGGTCTAATGGAATCGAAACAGAGACAGGGTCTAGTACAAAACTAATTCAGACAGGGTTATATTGAAGAAACAGAAACAGGATCTAGTTCAGCACTAACTGAGACAGAGTCTAATGGAATAGAAACAGAGACATGGTCTAGTACAGCACTAACTGAGACAGAGTCTAATGGAATAGAAACAGAGACAGGGTCTAGTACAGCACTAACTGAGACAGGGTCTAATGGAATAGAAACAGAGACATTGTCTAGTACAGCACTAACTGAGACAGGGTCTAATGGAATAGAAACAGAGACAGTGTCTAGTACAGCACTACCTCAGACAGGGTGTAATGGAATAGAAACAGAGACAGGATTTGTACAGCACTAACTGAGACAGGGTTTAAAGGAATATAAACAGAGACACAGTCTAGCACAGTATAATCTGAGACAGGGCCCAACGGAATAGAAACAGAACCAGGGTCTAGTACAGCACTAACTGAGAGAGGGTCAAATGCAATAGAAACAGAGGCACAGTCTAGTACAGCACTAACTGAGACAGGGTCTAATGGAATAGAAACAGAGACAGGGTCTAGTACAGCACTAACTGAGACAGGGTCTAATGGAATAGAAACAGAGACACAGTCTAGTACAGCACTAACTGAGACAGAGTCTAATGGACTAGAAACAGAGACACAGTCTAGTACAGCACTAACTGAGACAGGATCTAATGGAATAGAAACAGAGACACAGTCTAGTACAGCACCAACTGAGACAGGATCTAATGGAATAGAAACAGAGACACAGTCTAGTACAGCACTAACTGAGACAGGATCTAATGGAATAGAATCAGAGACAGGGTCTAATGGAATAAAAAGAGAGACAGGGTCTAGTACAGCACTAACTGCTACAGTGTCCAATGGAATAGAAACAGAGACAGGGTCTAATGGAATAGAAAGAGAGACAGGGTCTAGTACAGCACTAACTGAGACGGAGTCTAATGGAATAGATACAGAGACAGGGTCTAGTACAGCACTAACTGAGACAGAGTCTAATGGAGTAGAAACAGAGACACACTCTAGGACAGCTCTAACTGAGACGGAGTCTAATGGAATAGATGCAGAGACAGGGTCTAGTACAGCACTAACTGAGACAGGGTCTAATGGAATAGAAACAGAGACAGGGTCTAGTACAGCACTAGCTGAGACAGGGTCTAATGGAATAGAAGCAGAGACACAGTCTAGTACAGCGCTAACTGAGACAGAGTCTAATGGAATAGTAACAGAGAGACAGTCTAGTACAGCATTAACTGAGACAGGGTCTAATGAAAAAGAAACAGACACACAGTCTAGTACAGCATTAACTGAGACAGGGTCTAATGGAATAGAAACAGACACACAGTCTAGTACAGCAATAACTGAGACAGGGTCTAATGGAATAGAAACAGATACAGGGTCGAATGGAATAGAAACAGAGACACAGTCTAGTAAAGATCTGAGACAGGGTCCAATGGAATAGAAAGAGAGACAGGGTCTAGTACAGCACTAACTGAGACAGAGTCTAATGGACTAGAAACAGAGACACAGTCTAGTACAGCACTAACTGAGACAGGGTCTAATGGAATAGTAACAGAGACGCAGTCTAGTACAGCACTAACTGAGACAGGGTCTAATGGAATAGTAACAGAGACACAGTCTAGTACAGCACTAACTGAGACAGGGTCTAATGGAATAGTAACAGAGACGCAGTCTAGTACAGCACTAACTAAGACAGGGTCTAATGTAATAGTAACAGAGACAGGGTCTAGTACAGCACAAACTGAGACTGGGTCTAATGGAATAGAAACAGAGACAGGGTCCAGTACAGCACTAACTGAGACAGGGTCTAATGCAATATAAACAGAGACAGGGTCTAGTACAGCACTAATTGAGACAGGGTCTAATGGAATAGAAACAAAGACACGGTCTGGTACAGCACTTACTGAGACAGAGTCTAATGGAAAAGAAACAGAGACAGCGTCTAATGGAATAGAAACAGAGGCAGCGTCTAGTACAGCACTAACTGAGACAGAATCTAATTGAGTAGAAACAGAGACAGGGTCTAGTACAGCACTAACTGAGACAGAATCTAATTGAGTAGAAACAGAGACAGGGTCTAGTACAGCACTAACTGAGACA
Source organism: Somniosus microcephalus (assembly GCF_052327205.1). Taxonomy (NCBI): domain Eukaryota; kingdom Metazoa; phylum Chordata; class Chondrichthyes; order Squaliformes; family Somniosidae; genus Somniosus; species Somniosus microcephalus. The sequence continues at coordinate 131,964,125 of NC_140990.1, forward strand.
GAGTCTAATGGAATAGAAACAGAGACACAGTCTAATACAGCACTAACTGAGACAGGGCCTAATGGAATAGAAAGAGAGACAGGGTCTAGTACAGCACTAACTGAGACAGGGTCTAATGGAATAGAAACAGAGAAAGGGTCTAGTCCAGCACTAACTGAGACAGGGTCTAATGGAATTGAAACAGAGACAGGTTCTAGTACAGCACTAACTGAGATAGTGTCTAATGGAATAGAAACAGAGACACAGACTAGTACAGCCCTAACTGAGGCAGTGTCTAATGGAATAGAAACAGAGACAGGATCTTGTACAGCACTAACTGAGACAGGGTCTAATGGAATAGAAACAGAGACACAGTCCAGTACAGCAGTGAGACAGGGTCTAATGGATTAGAAACAGAGACATAGTCTAGTACAGCACTAATTGAGACAGAGTATAATGGAATAGACACAGAGACAGGGTCTAGTACAGCACTAACTGAGAGAGAGTCTAATGGAATAGAAACAGAGACACAGTCTAGTACCGCACTAACTGAGACAGGGTCTAATGGAATAGAAACAGAGACAGGGTCTAGTACAGTACTAACTTAGACAGGGTCTAATGGAATAGAATCAGAGACAGGGTCTAGTACAGCACTAACTTAGACAGGGTCTAATGGAATAGAATCAGAGACAGGGTCTAGTACAGCACTAATTGAGACAGTGTATAATGGAATAGACACAGAGACAGGGTCTAGTACGGCAGTAACTGAGACAGGGACTAACGGGAAAGCAACAGAGAGGCAGTCTAGGACAGCATGAACTGAGACAGTGTCTAATGGAATAGAAACAGGGACACAGTCTGGTACAGCACTAACTGAGACAGGGTCTAATGGAATAGTAACAGAGACAGGGTCTAGTACAGCACTAACTGAGACAGAGTCTAATGGAATAGAAACAGAGACATGGTCTAATGGAATAAAATCAGAGAAAAAGTCTAATGGAATAGAAACAGAGACAGGTTCTAATACAGCACTAACTGACAGGGTCTAATGGAATAGAAACAGAGACAGGGTCCAGAACAGCACTAACTGAGACAGAGTAAAATGGAATAGACAGAGAGACAGGGTCTAGTACAGCACTAACTGAGAAAGATTCTAATGGAATAGAAACAGAGACAGGGTCTAGTACAGCACTAACTGAGACAGGGTCTAATGGGATAGAAGCAGAGACACTGTCTAATACAGCACTAACTCAGACAGGGTCTAATGGAATAGAAACAGAGACAGGGTCTAGTACAGCACTGACTGAGACAGAGTCTCATGGAATAGAAACAGAGACAGGGTCTAATGGAATAGAAACAGAGACAGGGTCTAGTACAGCACTAACTGAGACAGGGTCTAATGTAATAGTAACAGACTAACAGTCTAGTACAGCACTAACTGAGACAGTGTCTAATGGAATAGAAACAGAGACAGGGTCTAGTACAGCACTAATGAGACAGGGTCTAATGGAATAGAAAGAGAGACAGGGTCGAGTACAGCACAAACTGAGACAGGGTCTAATGGAATAGAAACAGAGACAGGGTCTAGTACAGCAATAACTGAGACAGGGTATAATGGAATAGAAAGAGAGACAAGGTCTAGTACATCAGTAACTGACAGGGTCTAATGGAATAGTAACAGAGACACAGTCTAGTACAGCACTAACTGAAACAGAGTCTAATGAAATAGAAACAGAGACAGTGTCTAGTGCAGCACTAACTTAGACAGGGCCTAATGGAATAGAAACAGAGACATTGTCTAGCACAGCACTAACAGAGACAGGATCTAAGGGAATAGAAACAGAGACAGGGTCTAGTACAGAACTAACTGAGACAGGGTCTAAGGGAATAGAAACAGAGACAGGGTCTAGTGGAGCACTAACTGAGACAGGGTCTAAGGGAATAGAAACAGAGACAGGGTCTAGTGCAGCACTAACCGAGACAGAGTCTCATGGAATAGAAACAGAGACACAGTCTCGTACAGCACTAACTGAGACAGAGTCTAATGGAATAGAAACAGAGGCAGGGTCTAGTATATCACTAACTGAGACAGGGTCTAATGGAATAGAAACAGAAACAGGGTCTAGTATATCACTAACTGACAGGGTCTAATGGAATGGAAACAGAGACACAGTCGAGTACAGCACTAACTGAGACAGGGGCAAATGGAATAGAAACAGAGACACAGTCTAGTACAGCACTAACTGAGAGAGGGTCTAATGGAATAGAAAAAGAGACAGGGTCTAGTGCAGCACTAACTGAGACAGGGTCTAATGAAATAGAAATAGAGACAGTGTCTAGTACAGCACTAACTGAGACAGGGTCTAATGGAATCGAAACAGAGACAGGGTCTAGTACAAAACTAATTCAGACAGGGTTATATTGAATAGAAATAGAAACAGGATCTAGTTCAGCACTAACTGAGACAGAGTCTAATGGAATAGAAACAGAGACAGGGGCTAGTACAGCACTAACTGAGACAGGGTCTAATGGAATAGAAACAGAGACATTGTCTAGTACAGCACTAACTGAGACAGGGTCTAATGGAATAGAAACAGAGACAGTGTCTAGTACAGCACTACCTCAGACAGGGTGTAATGGAATAGAAACAGAGACAGGATTTGTACAGCACTAACTGAGACAGGGTTTAAAGGAATATAAACAGAGACACAGTCTAGCACAGTATAATCTGAGACAGGGCCCAACGGAATAGAAACAGAACCAGGGTCTAGTACAGCACTAACTGAGAGAGGGTCAAATGCAATAGAAACAGAGGCACAGTCTAGTACAGCACTAACTGAGACAGGGTCTAATGGAATAGAAACAGAGACAGGGTCTAGTACAGCACTAACTGAGACAGGGTCTAATGGAATAGAAACAGAGACACAGTCTAGTACAGCACTAACTGAGACAGGATCTAATGGAATAGAAACAGAGACACAGTCTAGTACAGCACTAACTGAGACAGAGTCTAATGGACTAGAAACAGAGACACAGTCTAGTACAGCACTAACTGAGACAGGATCTAATGGAATAGAAACAGAGACACAGTCTAGTACAGCACCAACTGAGACAGGATCTAATGGAATAGAAACAGAGACACAGTCTAGTACAGCACTAACTGAGACAGGATCTAATGGAATAGAATCAGAGACAGGGTCTAATGGAATAAAAAGAGAGACAGGGTCTAGTACAGCACTAACTGCTACAGTGTCCAATGGAATAGAAACAGAGACAGGGTCAAATGGAATAGAAAGAGAGACAGGGTCTAGTACAGCACTAACTGAGACGGAGTCTAATGGAATAGATACAGAGACAGGGTCTAGTACAGCACTAACTGAGACAGAGTCTAATGGAATAGAAACAGAGACAGGGTCTAGTACAGCACTAGCTGAGACAGGGTCTAATGGAATAGAAGCAGAGACACAGTCTAGTACAGCGCTAACTGAGACAGAGTCTAATGGAATAGTAACAGCGAGACAGTCTAGTACAGCATTAAGTGAGACAGGGTCTAATGAAAAAGAAACAGACACACAGTCTAGTACAGCATTAACTGAGACAGGGTCTAATGGAATAGAAACAGACACACAGTCTAGTACAGCATTAACTGAGACAGGGTCTAATGGAATAGAAACAGAGACACAGTCCAGTACAGCACTAACTGAGACAGAATCTAATGGAATAGACTGAGACAGGGTCTCGGGCAGCACTAACTCAGACAGGGTCTAATGGAATACAAACAGAGACAAAGTCGAGAACAGCACTAACTGAGACAGGGTCTAATGGAAAAGAAACAGAGACAGGGTCTAGTACAGCACTAACTGAGACAGGTACTGATGGAATAGAAACAGAAACCGGGTCAAGTACAGCACTAACTGAGACAGAGTCTTAAGGAATAGAAACAGAAACAGGGTCTAGTACAGCACTAACTGAGACAGGGTCTAATGAAATAGAAACAGAGACAGGGTCTAGTACAGCACTAACTGACACAGGGCCTAATGGAATAGAAACAGAGAGAGTGTCTAGTACAGCACTAACTGAGACAGGGTCTAATGGAATTGAAACAGAGACTGGGTCTAATGTAATAGAAACAGAGACAGGGTCTAGTACAGCACTAACTGAGGCAGGGTCTAATGGAATAGAAACAGAGACAGGGTCTAGTACATCACTAACTGACAGGGTCTAATGGAATAGAAACAGAGACACAGTCTCGTACAGCACTAACTGAGAAAGGTTCTAATGGAATAGAAACAGAGACAGGGACTAATGGAATAGAAATAGAGACAGGGTCCAGTACAGCACTAACTGAGACAGTGTCTAATGGAATAGAAACAGAGACAGGGTCTAGTACAGCACTAACTGAGATAGGGTCTAATGGAATAGAAACAGAGAGAGGGTGTAGTCCAGCACTAACTGAGACAGGGTCTAAGGGAATAGAAACAGAGACACAGTCTAGTGCAGCACTAACTGAGACAGGGCCTAATGGAATAGAAACAGAGACACGGTCTAGTACAGCACTAACTCAGACAGGGTCTAATGGAAAAGAAACAGAGACAGGGTCTAGTACAGCACTAACTGAGACAGGGTATAAAGGAATAGAAAAAGAGACAAGGTCTAGTACAGCACTAACTGAGACAGGGTCTAATGAAATAGAAACAGAGACACAGCCTAGTGCAGCTCTAACTGAGACAGGGCATAATGGAATAGAAACAGAGACAGGGTCAATAGATTAGAAACAGAGTCAGGGTCTAGTACAGCATTAACTGAGACAGGGTCTAAGGGAATAGAAACAGAGACACAGTCTAGTGCAGCACTAACTGAGACAGGGCCTAATGGAATAGAAACAGAGACACGGTCTAGTACAGCACTAACTCAGACAGGGTCTAATGGAAAAGAAACAGAGACAGGGTCTAGTACAGCACTAACTGAGACAGGGTATAATGGAATAGAAAGAGAGACAAGGTCTAGTACATCAGTAACTGACAGGGTCTAATGGTATAGAAACAGAGACACAGTTTAGTTCAGCACGAGCTGAGACAGCGTCTAATGGAATAGAAACAGAGACACAGTTTAGTTCAGTAGTAACTGAGACAGGGCCAAATGGAATAGAAACAGAGACAGGGTCTAATAGAATAGAAACAAAGACAGGGTCTAGTATAGCACTAACTGAGACCGGGTCTAATGGAATAGAAACAGAGACACAGTCTAGTACAGCACTAACTGAGACAGGGTCTAAACGAATAGAAACAGAAACAGGGTCTAGTGCAGCCGCAACTGAGACAAGGTCTAATAGAATAGAAACAGAGACAGGGTCGAGTACAGCACTAACTGTGACAGGGTCTAATGGAATAGAAACAGAGACACAGTCTCGTACAGCACTAACTGTGACAGGGTCTAATGGAATAGAAACAGAGACACAGTCTCGTACAGCACTAACTGAGACAGGGTCTAATGGAATAGCAACAGAGACAGGGTCTAATGGAATAGAAACAGAAACACAGTCTAGTACTGCACTAACTGAGACAGGGTCTAATGGAATTGAAACAGAGACACAGTCTCGTACAGCATTAACTGAGAAAGGGTCTAATGGAATAGAAACAGAAACACATTCTAGTACAGCACTAACTGAGACAGGGTCTAATGGAATAGAAACAGACACAGTCTAGTACAGCACTAACTGAGACAGTGTCTAATGGAATAGAAACAGAGACAGGGTCCAATGGAATAGAAACAGAGACAGGGTCCAATGGAATAGAAATAGAGACAATGCCTAGTACAGAACTAACTGAGACAGAGTCTCATGGAATAGAAACAGAGACATAGTCTAGTACAACACTAACTGAGACAGGGTCTAATGGAATAGAAACAGAGACATAGTCTAGTACAGCACCAACTGAGACAGGGTCTAATGGAATAGAAACAGAGACATAGTCTAGTACAACACTAACTGAGACAGGGTCTAATGGAATAGAAACAGAGACATAGTCTAGTACAGCACCAACTGAGACAGGGTCTAATGGAATAGAAACAGAGACAGGGTCCAATGGAATAGAAACAGAGACAGGGTCTAGTACAGCACAAACTGAGACAGGGTCTAATGGGATAGAAACAGAAACACAGTCTAGTACAGCACTAACTGAGACAGTGTCTCATGGAATAGAAACAGAGACAGGGTCCAATGGAATAGAAACAGAGACAGGGTCTAGTACAGCACTAACTGAGACAGGGTCCAATGGAATAGTAACAGACTAACAGTCTCGTACAGCACTAACTGAGACAGTGTCTAATGGAATAGAAACAGAGACAGGGTCGAGTACAGCACAAACTGAGACAGGGTCTAATAGAATAGAAACAGAGACAGGGTCTAGTACAGCACTAACTGAGACAGAGTATAATGGAATAGAATGAGAGACAAGGTCTAGAACATCAGTAACTGACAGGGTCAAATGGTATAGAAACAGAGACACAGTTTAGTTCAGCACTAACTGAGACAGCGTCTAATGGAATAGAAACAAAGACACAGTTTAGTACAGCACTAACTGAGACAGGCTATAATGGAATAGAAAGAGAGACAGGGTGCCTTACATCACTAACTGAGACAGGGGCTAATGGAATAGAAACAGAGACACAGTCTCGTACAGCACTAACTGAGAAAGGTTCTAATGGAATAGAAACAGAGACAGGGTCTAATGGAATAGAAACAGAGACACAGTCTAGTACAGCACTAACTGAGAAAGGGTCTAATGGAATAGAAACAGAGACACAGTCTCGTACAGCACTAACTGAGAAAGGTTCTAATGGAATAGAAACAGAGACAGGGTCTAATGGAATAGAAACAGAGACACAGTCTAGTACAGCACTAACTGAGACAGGGTCTAATGGAATAGGAACAGAGACACAGTCTAGTACAGCACTAACTGAGACAGAGTCTAATGGAATAGAATCAGAGACAGTGTCCAGTACAGCAATAACTGAGACAGGGTCTAATGGAATAGAAACATAGACACAGGCTAGTACAGCACTAACTGACACAGGGCCTAATGGAATAGAAACAGAGACAGGGTCTAGTACATCACTAACTGAAAGGGTCTAATGGAATAGAAACAGAGACACAGTCTCGTACAGCACTAACTGAAAAAGGTTCCAATGGAATAGAAATAGAGACAGGGCCTAGTACAGAACTAACGGAGACGGAGTCTAATGGAATAGAAACAGAGACAGGGTCTAATGGAATAGAAATAGAGACAGGGTCTAGTACAGCACTAACTGAGGCAGAGTCTCATGGAATAGAAACAGAGACAGGGTCTAGTACAGCACTAACTCAGACAGGGTCTAATGGAATAGAAACAGAAACAGGGTCTAGTACAGCACTAACTGAGACAGGGTATAAAGGAATAGAAAGAGAGACAAGGTCTAGTACATCAGTAACTGACAAGGTCTAATGGTATAGAAACAGAGACACAGTTTAGTTCAGCACTAACTGAGACAGCGTCTAATGGAATAGAAACAGAAACAGGGTCTAGTGCAGCAGCAACTGAGACAAAGTCTAATAGAATAGAAACAGAGACAGGGTCTAGTATAGCACTAACTGAGACAGGGACTATTGGAATAGAAAGAGAGACACAGTCTAGTACAGCACTAACTGAGACAGGATCTAATGGAATAGAAACAGAAACAGGGTCTAGTGCAGCAGCAACTGAGACAAGGTCTAATAGAATAGTAACAGCGACAGGGTCTAGTACAGCACTAAATGAGACAGGGTCTAATGGAATAGCAACAGAGACACAGTCTAGTACAGCACTAACTGAGAAAGGATCTAATGGAAAAGAAACAGAAACAGGGTCTAGTACAGCACTAACTGAGACAGGGTCTAATGGAATAGAAACAGAGACAGAGTCTCGTGCAGCACTAACTGAGACAGGATCTAATGGAATAGCAACAGAGACAGGGTCTAATGGCATAGAAACAGAGACAGGGTCAAGTACAGCACTAACTGAGACAGGGTATAATGGAATCGAAAGAGAGACAGGGTCTAGTACATCACTAACTGACAGGGTCTAATGGAATAGAAACAGAGACAGGGTCTAATGGATTAGAAACAGAGACACAGTCTAGTACAGCACAAACTGAGACAGGGTCTAATGGAATAGAAACAGAGACACAGTGTACTGCAGCTCTAACTGAGAAAGGTTCTAATGGAATAGAAACAGAGACAGGGTCTAATGGAATAGAAACAGAGACACAGTCTAGTACAGCACAAACTGAGACAGGGTCTAATGGAATAGAAACAGAGACACAGTGTGCTGCAGCTCTAACTGAGAAAGGTTCTAATGGAATAGAAACTGAGACAGGGTCTAATGGAATAGAAACAGAGACACAGTCTAGTACAGCACTAACTGAGACAGGGTCTAATGGAATAGAAACAGAGACAGGGTGTAGTACATCACTAACTGACAGGGTCTAATGGAATAGAAACAGAGACAGGGTCTAATGGATTAGAAACAGAGACACAGTCTAGTACAGCACAAACTGAGACAGGGTCTAATGGAATAGAAACAGAGACAGGTTCTAGTACATCACTAACTGACAGGGTCTAATGGAATAGAAACAGAGACAGGGTCTAATGGATTAGAAACAGAGACACAGTCTAGTACAGCACAAACTGAGACAGGGTCTAATGGAATAGAAACAGAGACACAGTGTGCTGCAGCTCTAACTGAGACAGGGTCTAATGGAATAGAAACAGAGACAGGGTCTAATGGAATAGAAACAGAGACAGGTTCTAGTACAGCACTAACTGAGACAGTGTCTAATGGAATAGAAACAGAGACACAGTCTAGTGCAGCACTAACTGAGGCAGGGTATAATGGAATAGAAACAGAAACAGGGTCTAGTGCAGCAGCAACTGAGACAAGGTCTAATAGAATAGAAACAGAGACAGGGTCTAGTACAGCACTAACTGAGACAGGGCCTAATGGAATAGAAACAGAGACAGGGTCTAATAGAATAGAAACAGAGACCAGGTCTAGTATAGCAGTAACTGAGACAGGGTCTAATGGAATAGAAACAGAGACACAGTCTAGTACAGCACTTTCTGAGACAGGATCTAATTGAATAGAAACAGAAACAGGATCTAGTGCAGCAGCAACTGAGACAAGGTCTAATAGAATAGAAACAGAGACAGGGTCTAGTACAGCACTAACTGACACAGGGTCTAATGGAATAGCAACAGAGACAGGGTCTAGTACAGCACTAACTTTGACAGGATCTAATGGAATAGAAACAGAAACAGGGTCTAGTGCAGCAGCAACTGAGACAAGGTCAAATAGAATAGAAACAGAGACAGGGTCTAGTAGAGCACTAACTGAAACAGGGTCTAATGGAATAGAATCAGAAACACAGTCTAGTACAGCACTAACTGAGACAGGGTCTAATGGAATAGAAACAGAGACAGGGTCCAGTACATCACTAACTGAGACAGGGTCTAATGGAATAGAAACAGAGACAGGGTCCAGTACATCACTAACTGAGACAGGGTCTAATGGAATAGAAACAGAGACACAGTCTAGTACAGCACTAACTGAGAGAGGGTCTAATGGAATAGAAACAGAGACACAGTCTAGTACAGCACTAACTGAGACAGGGTCTAATGGAATAGAAACAGAGACAGGGTCTAGTACAGCACTAACTGAGACAGGGTCTAATGGAATAGAAACAGAGACAGGGTCTGGTACAGCACTAACTTATACAGGGTCTAATGGAATAGTAACAGACACACAGTCTTGTACAGCACTAACTGAGACAGAGTCTAATGGAATAGAAACTGAGACAGGGTCTAATGGAATAGAAACAGAGACAGGGTCTGGTACAGCACTAACTGAGACAGAGTCTAATGGAATAGAAACTGAGACAGGGTCTAATGGAATAGGAACAGAGACAGGGTCTAGTACAGCACTAACTGAGACATTGTCTAATGCACTAGAAACAGAGACAGGGTCTAGTACAGCACTAACTGAGACAGAATCTAATGGAATCGAAGCAGAGACAGTGTCTAGTACAGCATTAATTGAGACAGTGTCTAATGGAATAGAAATTAAGACACAGTCTAGTACAGCTCTAACTGAGACAGGGTCTAATGGAATAGAAACAGAGACAGGGTCTAGTAAAGCACTAACTGAGACAGGGTCTAATGGAATAGCAACAGATACAGGGTCTAGTACAGCACTAATTCAGACAGGGTCTAATGGAATAGAAACAGAGACAGGGTCTAGTACATCACTAACTGAGACATGGCCTAATGGAATAGGAACAGAGAGAGGGGCCTAGAAATTCAGTAGAGCCACTTTTGGGGCGGTAAATTCCGGCGGGCGCTACAGTTTGCGCCCGCCGGAAAGTGGAGGCCACTTCGCCGATATTCAGTAGCTTTGGCCAAGGAATTTGAGCGAGCGCTAAAACTGGTGTTGCACCCCTCTCTTTAGGTGCTAAGCCGGCGGTGCAGAGTGATACCGCCGAGGCCGGGCACAGAGCAGGTGCGGTCATGTTTTGATTGACAGCAGACACCCTGACGCCGGCCAGCTCTTAAAGGTGGAAGGGTCGACTTGGTCTGCTGCCACGCCCTGGATACTGCAGCCCTCCAGCTAGGCCTAAACACTGCTGCTGGAGAGAAATAGCACCAGCAACGATGCAGAGGGCCCGTGAGCGAGCGCAGCACTTCTTGCCCATTATTTGAAGGTGATGCTTAGGGGTTTGGAGAAGAGAAGAGATATCTTGTGCCCGGACAGTGGCAAGAAGGCTCCCAAACGGCCGTACAGGAGAGCCTGGAGGGAAATCGCCCAGAGGGTCACAGCCAACAGCGATGTCCCCAGGACTGCTGACCAATGCCGGAAGAAGTTTAACGACCTCACTCGGTTGGTCAGGGTGAGTACCCTTTCCAGTGTCCTCCTCATCCTTGCATGTGCACCTCACATTATGGGCAAAGGGACCTTAAAGGCCTAATGGCCAGCCCTCCTCCAGCAGCTATGGCACTGGCATGCTCATCAATAGCACTTTCTGCACTTTACACACTGGCCAAGCTATTCGACCATGGGAGGCAGTGCACACACCAACAGGGCACCACACTGGCCAAGCTATTTGACCATGGGAGGCAGTGCACACACCAACAGGGCACCACACTGGACTTAGAGGCCGTCCTTTCTCTTGCAGGCCAAGCAGGTGCAGAATCTGAAGAGCCGGACTGTCACCGGGGGAGGCCGTTCCCAGTTCCAGGAGCTCAGTGTCCTGGAGGAGCGCATGGCTCGACTCATGCGTGCCCGGGTGATTGGCCCCGTTGCTATTGGAGATGCCGACCCTGTGCTGGGCCCCAATGGTAAGGACATGACCGTTTGGACCTCTCTCGGTCCCCTTGCGCTTCAGATCTACATCCTTTGCCACTGTCCCACCAATGCGCATAATGCCACCACTCATGCCTCCCTCGCTGACGCCCTGTCCTCACTCTAAAGCTACTCTTGTGCCTTCCTGCTTTCAGCTGCTGAGGAGGAGGTCCCTGAAGCTGCGAGTGTCAGTCCCTCGGAAGAGGAGGACGACGAGGAGCAAGAGGAAGGCGGCACATCGGGGGAACCCTCATCCACGCCAGGGGATGGCAATGGAGGGGACACATCTTGCCTGGAGGAGAGCCAGGGGGAAGTGTTGCAGGGGGGTGTAGCTCCTGTGCCCAGTGGCGTCCAGCCACGCGGGAAGGGTCGGCCAGCTCGGCCGCCTTCTCCCCAGAGGGAGAGTCCGGCCTCCAGTCCGGAGACGGTCCTCACCCAGGAGGTGCGCCTCCTTAATCAAATGTCCACGGACTCGGAGCGTCGCCACACCGAGTTCATGGGGGTTGTGGCACAGTTGCCTCAGGCCATTGAGTCCCTGGCTCATAGTGTGGCCAATTTCGGAGACTCACAGGCCAGGGGTTTCGAACAACTCACGGCAGCACAGGCCAGGGGTGTCGAACAATTCGGGGCATCACAGGACGCGAGTCGGGCAGAATTCAAGGCATCACAGGACGCGAGTCGAGAGTTCATGAGTGGTGCCATGCAGACACTGGCTGGACTGATGCGGGCACAGACCAGGGCAGTACGGGCACTCACTGCTGCCACACTCGCTGTGTCACGGACGCATCACCAGGGCACCCGCCGTGCTGCTGCAGCACAGCGGTCTGTCCTTCACCAGATTGCTGCGCTTGCTGCAGTGCCAGCCCGGCCGACTGCCTGTGTCTCTGGTGACCAGCGAGCACCTGGCATCAGCCAGCTTGCCCCCATTGCTCCAGCCGCCACTGCCACTCCCCCAGCAAAGCTGCGATGAGCTGCTGGAAAGACTGATGCTGGCCAGCCACAGCTGCAGCAGTCAGCAGCCCGCCCCTCCAGGGCCGGACCTCGTCTAGGCCGACCCCCAAGGGCATCTGCCATCACGCATTGTGCCCCTCAGGAGCCTTCCCCCACCTTGCAACACCCACAGGACCCAGGTTGAGGTGGAGCAGCAGGTCGGCCAGGGGCCGGAGAAGCCTGCACAAGGACTCGCCCTCTCGGCACACAAAGTAGAGTGTGTTGCCAAATGTTTTTTCATATGGGGGTGTTTGTGTTCTCTATGGGGGGGGGGTTTATTTTGGTAAGGCCGAAGATGAAGGCCAATTGAATGGACAAGTTTTGTTATTCCTCCCCAGGTTGTGGGAGTGAGATATGTTTTTGACTGTTTTTTGGGGGTCTTGTCTGTTTTTGTGTTTCATGTGGGAAGGGCCCTGAGTTTGTTAAATAAAGCTTCTATTTATTCAGCTTGTCCATGTGTGATGTTTCAAGTGGTTGTTGCGTTAACCGGCTGAGGGCTTGCGGAGCGGCTGATTTCAGGTGCGTTCATTGCCACAAGCCATTCCCTGACAGGGGGCCTAGAAGTGTCATTGAATAAGCCGCCGACGGACAGCCCTTGGACCTTGTGGCTCCCTCCTGGGCTGGTACTCCTCCTCCTCCTCCTCCTCCTCCTCATGGTCCTCCTGCTCGTCCTCCTGAGGTGGTGGTCCAACGTGAGGTGGCAGTGCCTGAGTCCTGCGGATAGCCAGGTTGTGCAGCATGCAGCAAACGACGATGAACTGGGAGACTCTATCCGGCGAATACGGTAGAGAGCCGCCGGAACGATCCAGGCAGCGGAACCGTTGCTTGAGGACGCCAATCGTTTACTCTATGATGTTCCTTGTGGCTTGATGGCTTTCGTTGTATGCCTCCTCAGCAGGGGTCCTGGGCGCGCAGAGCGGGGTCATGAGCCATGTACACAAAGGGTAGCCCTTGTCCCCGATAAGCCATCCTCTTGGGGGTGGCTGTGCCTGGAACATGTCAGCCACAGTAGTCTGGCGCAGGATAAATGCATCGTGGCTGCTTCCTGGAAAGCGGGCATTGACAGCTAGGATGCGCTGCCTGTGGTCACACACCAGCTGTACATTGAGGGAATGGTAGCCCTTCCGGTTGCGGTAATCCTCGGCATTGTCGATAGGTGCCCGCATAGCCACATGCGTGCAGTCAATGGTGCCCTGCACCATGGGGAAGTCGGCGATCCTCGCAAATCCGACTGCACGCTGCTCCTGCCTCTCTAGGGTCATGGGGAAGGAGATGAATTGGTGTCTCCTTGCGAAAAGGGCATCGGTGACCTGCCGGATGCAGCGCTGCATGGCGAACTGGGAGATGTTCACTATGTCCCCAGCAGCGGCTTGGAAGGAGCCGCTTGCATAAAAGTTCAGAGCCACCGTGACCTTCACTTCCACCGACAGAGACGTCCTGCACATCAGCTGTGGACGCAGATCTCTGTGAAGCAGCTGGCAGATCTCTGCAACCACCTCCCTTCTGAAGCGCAGCCTCTTAACACTGCGCGGCAGTCATGGTGAGATAGGACACCTGCTGCCGGTATTCCCTGAGTGGGTAAGGCCTACGCTGGCAACGCCTGATGGCCCCTCTGCATCTAGGCATGGCTGCCCCTCTCACACAGCATCTGCGAGCTCTTCACACATAATGCTGGAACTGAGGGTTGCAACCCCATGCAGCCCCCATAATATACTTGCAAACAGTGAAATCACAAAGAGTCAAATTTCCAAGCTCTGGCCAGAAGCCAAAAATACCTCTCCTATGTTGTCCCAAATCAGTAAGGTCTGTTCCTTGGTCTCTGTCCAGAAATCCAAAGCACTAAAGTCATTGCAGCAAAATGGCTGGCCTTTATAGTTCAGTGTAAGTGCCCTTTAATTAGCGCTCCCCGAGGCCCGCAGGGCCTCTGCTGCGTTCCACTTCACAGTTCTTAACAGTGCCACGCCCACATTGGGTGGGCACCACTGAAGTTCCGGTTTGGGGCGCACAAACAGCGTTGCACGACGAAATGACGTCATAACCTGCGCGCGCAGCTGAGCGCGCGCAAACACTTTGCGCCGGCGCTAACTGTCAACTGAAGTTGGGCGTAGGTGCAGATCGGTCTGTGCCCGGGCACTAAGTGCCTAGCGCTCGAAATCTACCCCTCTTATGGCGCTAACGGCTGGCTAATGCAACTGAATTTCTAGGCCAGGGTCTAATACAGCACTAACTGAGACAGGGTCTAATGGAATAGAAACAGAGACAGGGTCTAGTCCAGCACTAACTGAGACAGGGTCTAATGGAATAGACAGAGAGACAGGGTCTAGTACAGCACTAACTGAGACAGGGCCTAATGGAATAGAAACAGAGACACAGGCCTAGAAATTCAGTTGCGTTTGCGCCCACTTACTGGCTATAGAGTGGGTTGCGCCGGAAGTTTTTTACGCCCGAAATTGAGATCGTCCCTAACATCGGCGTTAGCCGGTAGCGCTGCACCGGCACCGATGACGTCATCAGTGTGCGCAGCACCTCGGTTCCAATGGTAAACCGTCACGATGGCCAAATTCAGTTGCGGCCGCCTCGCCCATCGTGGCCGCAAACAGCGTTTGCAAAACGGTGCCTTGCAGCTCCGAAAGGCCGGCGCATAAAGGTGGAGCGGCGGCCGGCCGCTTTTCCGGCAGCCACCTGCCCGCAGCTCCCTCCCTGGACTCCTGCACCACCCCCCCGCGGCATTGGTGTGTGACTCCCGCGAGCACGGCACTTCTCCGTGGTGCCGGGCTCATTTGCCGGGGGAATCCAGCGGCGATCTCATGGCTGCAGGCAGCTCCTCCTTAAGAGAAGGAGCAGGCCAGCAGTACCCCAGCCTGCCGCATCGCATCGGTTGCCGCAGCGGCAGCTGGGCGCCGGAAACTGACATTCATCGCCCCAAACGAGGCGGCCAAACCCTGCAATAGCGCCCGCCGCCGTCCTAGGGCGGCGCTACTGAATTTAAGGCGGGCGCTAGGGGAATGCGGCCCAGCGCTAAATTTCGGGCACTAAAGACCTGGCGCGGCGATACCGAATTTTTAGCCCACAGTCTAGTCCAGCACTAACTGAGACAGGGCCTAATGGAATAGAAACAGAGACACAGTCTAGTACAGCACTAACTGAGACAGGGTCTAATGGAATAGAAACAGAGACAGGGTCTAGTACAGCACTAACTGAGACAGGGCCTAATGGAATAGAAACAGAGACATGGTCTAGTACAGCACTAACTGAGACAGGGTCTAATGGAATAGAAACTGAGACACAGTCTAGTACAGCACTAACTCAGACAGGGTCTAATGGAATAGAAACAGAGGCAGGGTCTAGTACAGCACTAACTGAGACAGAGTCTAATGGAAAAGAGACAGAGACAGGGTCTAATGGAATAGTAACAGAGACACAGTCTAGTACAGCACTAACTGAGACAGTGTCTAATGGAAAAGAAATAGAGACAGAGTCTAATGGAATAGAAACAGAGACAGGGTCTAGTACAGCACTAACTGAGACAGGGTCTAATGGAATAGAAACAGAGACAGGGTCTAGTACAGCACTAACTGAGACAGTGTCTAATGGAATAGAAACAGAGACACGGTCTAGTACAGCACGAACAGAGACAGAGTCTAATGGAATAGAAACAGAGGCAGAGTCTAATGCAGCACTAACTGAGACAGGGCCTAATGGAATAGAAACAGAGACAGGGTCTAGTACAGCACTAACTCAGACAGTGTCTAATGGAATAGAAACAGAGACCGGGTCCAGTACAGCACTAACTGAGACAGGGTATAATGGAATAGAAACAGAGACAAGGGCCTAGATATTCAGTTGGTTGCGCCAGCCGTTAGCACCTTAGGAGGAGTAGATGTCGGGCGCTAGGCGGCTAGCGCCCGGGCGCAGCACAATCTGCGCCTCGCCCCAACTTCACTAGAGATTTAGCGGCGGCGCAAATTCTTTGCGCGCGCTCAGCTGCACACGCAGATCATGACGTCATTTCCTCATGCAATGCCCTTTGTGCGCCCCCAACCGGAACTTCAGTGGCAACGCCCCATTGTGTGCCTGGCGCCCCTAGGGACTGTTAGAGTGGAACGGTGCTCAGCCGATGCGGGGCGCGGGGGGCACAAATTAAAGGGCACTCCTCCTGCACTATAAAAGGCTGCCATTTCACAGCACTCCTTCTTGAGAAACGGATC
Source organism: Somniosus microcephalus (assembly GCF_052327205.1). Taxonomy (NCBI): domain Eukaryota; kingdom Metazoa; phylum Chordata; class Chondrichthyes; order Squaliformes; family Somniosidae; genus Somniosus; species Somniosus microcephalus. The sequence continues at coordinate 131,980,710 of NC_140990.1, forward strand.
TTTGGAGAGAGGCCAAGGTAGATAGCTTTCTGCTTTGGCACAACACTCGGACAGGTACTTCTGGCTTCAGGCCACAAAGCTTTCCACTAGTCTTTGCCTTCATTGACATCTCATTGTTTGCCAGCATATTATGGGGGCTGCAATGGGTTTCAACACTGGCATTCTCAATTACATCCAAAGGGCTCACAGACGCCGTGAGAGAGTGGCAGCCCAGGCTAGATGGAGAGGGGGCAACAGGCGTCGGCAAAGGAGGCCTTACCCACCCAGGGTATACCACCAGCTGTTCTCCTATCTCAACATGTCTGAGGAGCAATGTGTTCGGAGGCTGCGATTCAGAAGGGACGTGGTCACAGAGATCTGCCAGCTGCATGGCGGTGATCTGCAGTCACAGCTGAGGAGCAGGTGGTCTCTGTCGGTGGCAGTGAAGGTGACGGTGGCTCTCAACTTCTATGCCACCGGCTCCTTCCAATCCGCTGCTGGATTGCCAACATCTCCCAGTTCGCTGTGCATTGCTGCATCCGCCAGGTCACCAATGCCCTATTCAAAAGGAGACGTCAGTTCATCTCCTTCTCCATGGCCCTTGCCAAGCAGCAACAGCATGTAATGGGCTTTGCAGCATTCGCTGGCTTCCCCATGGTGCAGGGCGCCATTGACTGCATGCATGTGGCTTTGCGGGCACCTCTGGAGAATGCCGAGGATTACCGCAACCGGAATAGCTGAACGTCCAGCTGGTGTGTGACCACAGGCAGCTCATCCTAGCTGTCAATGCCCGCTTTCCAGGCAGCAGCCACGAGGCCTTCATCCTGCGACAGACTTCTGTGGCAGACATGTTCCAGGCACAGCCTCACCCATGAGGATGGCTTATCGGGGACAAAGGCTATCCTTTGTGTACCTGGCTGATGACCCCACTCCGTGCGCCCAGCACCCCTGCTGAAGAGGGGTACAACGAGAGCCCTCAAGCGACCAGGAACATCATCGAACAAACAATCGGCGTCCTGAAGCAACGTTTCCGCTGTCTGGATCATTCCGGTGGAGCCCTACAATATTCGCCGGAGCGAGTCTCCCATTTCGTGGTCGTTTGCTGCATGCTGCACAACCTGGCTATCCGCAGGACTCAGCCACTGCCACCAGAGATTGGAGGACCAACTCAGGAGGAGGAGGAGGAGGAGGAGGAGGACCAGCACAGGAGGGAGGCACAAAGTGCAAGGGCCAGCTGTCGCCGGCTTATTGAACGTTGGTTCTAGGCCCCCTCTCAGGGAATGGCTTGTGCCAATGTCAGCAGATGAATGTAGCCGCTCCACAAGCCCTCAGCCACGCAGGGCAACCAGGACTTAAACAAAAGACCATGCACACTGCAATTTAACCACAATAATTTATTGAAAACCTCTGCCCTTCCCACATTACATGCTCATGTGGAGAAGGCCCCTCCAAAAACACAAAACTACCAGTCTCGCCCTTACAAAAAGAAAGAAAGACACCAGTCTCGGCCTTACAAAAACACAACAGGCATTTGAGCATACCTTCTACTTTTTGCCCTGCAAGGGCGATGCCTTTCGCATCCTTGCCTGGCCCCTGCCCGCCCTGCAGCTCCTCCTCAATGGGAGCCCAGTGGCTGCAGCAAGGCTGTGGGGAGGCTGCTGAGGGTCAGATGGCGTGACGGCAGATGCCCTTGGGGGTCGGCCTGCATGAGCTCTGGCCTTGGAGTGGCCGGCTGCTGACTGCTCCAATGCTGGCTGGGCGGCAGCAGTCTGCCCAACGGCTCGTGGCAGCTGCAATGGCGGAGTGGCAGTGTCGCCTGCAGGAATGGTGCCAACCTGGCAGATCGCAGGTGCTTGCTGGTCGCCTGATACAGTGGCACTCGCACGGGCCAGCACTGCAGCATGCGCAGCAAACAGCTGAAGGACAGACTGCTGGGCTGCTGCTGCGTGGCGGGTGCCCTGGCGATGCATGGCTGATCCAGTGAGGGTGGCAGCAGTTAGTGCCCGTGTGGCCCTGGTCTGTGTCCGCATGACACCAGCCAGTGAATGGACGGCACGACTGAGCACTTGGCTAGAAGCCGACTGTGCTGCCGCGAAGTCCTGCAGACTCCTGGCCTGTGCTGCACTGAATTGTTCCAGACTCCTGGCCTGTGCTGCACTGAATTGTTGCAGACTCCTGGCCTGTGCTGCTCCGAATTGCTGCACACTCCTTGACAGAGACTCTATGGAGTCAGGCATCCTTGCCACTGCAGCCATGAGCTCAGTGTGCCTGCGCTCAGCCTGGACGGCCATTTCCTCTAGGAGGCGCACCTCCTCTGCGCTGACCATCGCAGGACTGGAGGCCGCACTCACCCTCTGGGGAGAAGTCCGCCGAGCTTCCCCACCCCTCCCGCATTGCTGCAGGCCGCTGGGCCCCGGAGCTTCACTCTCCTCCGACCCTTCCCCCCGGGTCCCCTCCAGGGAAGACGTGTCCCCTACATTGCCATGGGCTGGTGCGGCTGAGGGTGGCACTGATGGGCCGGCTTCCTCTTCCTCCTCCTCGTCTTCCGAAGGGCTGACAATGGCAGCTTGAGGGCCCGCCTCCTCACCTGGCGATTCACCATCTGAAAGCAGGAAGGCACAAGAGTAGCTTTAGAGTGAGGACAGGGCGGCAGCAAGGGAGGCATGAGTGCTGCCATTCACCGCATTGGTCGGACAGTGGCAAAGGATGGTGATCTCATGCGCAAGTGGAACGAGAGAGGTCCAAAAGATGATGCCCTTACCATTGGTGCCCAGAACAGGGTCGGCATCTCCACTGGTGACGGGGCCAATCAGCCGGCCTGCCATAATGCGCTCCACACGCTGGTGGAGGTCGGAGAGCTCTTTGAGGTCAGGACAGCCTCCCCCGGTCTCAGTTCGGTTGCGCAGGTTGTGCGCCACCTTGGCCTGCAAGAGAAAGGACGGCCTCTAAGTACAGTGTGAAGCCCTGATCTTGTCTGCACTGCCTCCCATGGTCGAATAGCTTGTACAGTGTGTAGCCCTGATCTTGTCTGCAATGCCTCCCATGATCGAATAGCTTGTACAGTGTGTAAAGTGCTGAATGTGCAAGCGATTTTCATGCCAGCCCCATAGCTGCTGGATGAGGGCTGGCCATTAGGGCTTTCAGACCCCTTTGCCCTTAAAGTGAGGTGCACATGCAAGGATGAGGAGGACTCTGGAAAGGGTACTCACCCTGACAACCCGAGTGAGGTCGTTGAACTTCCTCCGGCATTGCACAGGAGTCCTGGCAACCACGCTGTTCGAAGACACCCTGTTGGAGACCTCCCTCCAGGCTTTCTGGTAGGCGCTGGGCAGCGGCCTCTTGCCACCTTCTGGGAACAGAACATGGCGCCTGCGCTCCACTCCGCCAACCTGCAGCCTCAGGTCACCGTTGCTGAAGCGCTGCGCTCTCTCCCTGGCCTTCTCCATAGCCCTGGGCATTGTGCAGGTGAAGCTGAAGTGGTCAGGCCTATTTTGAGGGCTGCAGTGTGCAGGGCGTGGCAGGCAAACAAATCCACCCTCCCCCTTTAAGAGCTGACCGGCGCCAGAGTGTCTGCCGTCAATCAAGAACTCGCTGCACTGGCGCTGCGCCCGGCCTCGGGGGTATCGCACAGCACCGCCGGCTTAGCACCTAAAGATAGTCGTGCATCGCCTGTTTTAGCGCAGCCGCAACCTCTTGGGGTGATGCGACTGAATATTGGCGAAGGGGGCGCGACTTTGCGCCGGGCGCAAACTTTAGCGGCCGCCCGACTTTAGCACCCCAAAAGTGGCTATATTGAATTTCTAGGCCAAGGTCTAGTAAATCACCAACTGAAAGGGTCGAATGGACTAGAAACAGAGACACAGTATAGTTCAGCACTAACTGAGACAAAGTCTAATGGAATAGAAACAGAGGCACAGTCTGGTACAGCACTGAGACAGGATCTAATGGAATAGAAACAGAAAAAGGGTCTAGTGCAGCAGCAACTGAGACAGGGTCTAATGGAATAGAAACAGAGACAGGGTCTAGTACAGCACTAACTCAAGCAGGGTCTAATGGAATAGAAAGAGAGACACAGTCTCGTACAGCAATAACTGAGACAGGGTCTAATGGAATAGAAACAGAGACAGGGTTTAATGTAATAGAAACAGAGACACAGTCTAGTGCAGCACTAACTGAGACAGGGTCTAATGGAATAGAAACAGAGACAGGGTCTAGTACAGCACTAACTGAGATAGTGTCCAATGGAAAAGAAACAGAGACAGGGTCTAATGGAATAGAAACAGAGACAGGGTCTAGTACACCACTAACTGAGACAGGGTCTAATGGAATAGAAACAGAGACAGGGTCTAGTACAGCACTAACTCAGACAGAGTCTAATGGAATAGAAACAGAGACAGGGTCTAGTACACCACTAACTGAGACAGGGTCTAATGGAATAGAAACAGAGACAGGGTCTAGTACAGCACTAACTGAGACAGGGTCTAATGGAATAGAAACAGAGACACAGTCTAGTACAGCACTAACTGAGACAGGGCCTAATGGAATAGAAAGAGAGACACAGCCTAGCACAGCATTAACTGAGACAGAGTCTAATGGAATAGAAACAGAGACACAGTCTAGTACAGCACTAACTGACAGAGGGTCTAAAGGAATAGAAACAGAGACACAGTCTAGTACAGATCTGAGACAGGGTCTAATAGAATAGAAACAGAGACACAGTCCAGTACAGCACTAACTGAGACAGAGTCTAATGGAATAGAAACCGAGACACAGTCTAGTACAGATCTGAGAAAGGGTCTAATGGAACAGAAACAGAGTCACTGTCTAGTACAGCACTAACTGAGACAGGGCCGAATGGAATAGAAACAGAGACAGGGTCTAGTACAGCACTAACTGAGATAGGGTCTAATGCAATAGAAACAGAGATAGGGTCTAGTACAGCATTAACTGAGACAGGGCCTAATGGAATAGAAACAGAGACACAGTCTAGTACAGCACTAACTGAGACAGGGTCTAATGCAATAGAAAGAGAGTCACTGTCTAGTACAGCACTAACTGAGACACGGTCTAATGGAATAGAAAAAGAGACAGGGTCTAGTACAGCATTAACTGAGACAGGGCCTAATGGAATAGAAACAGAGACACAGTCTAGTAGAGCAATAACTGAGACAGGGCCTAATGGAATAGAAACAGAGAAACAGTCTAGTACAGAACTAACTGAGACAGGGTCTAATGGAATAGAAACAGAGACAGGGTCTAGTGCAGCACTAACTGAGACAGGGTCTAATGGAATAGAAACAGAGACAGGGTCTAGTACAGCACTAACTGAGACAGGGTCTAATGCAATAGAAACAGAGATAGGGTCTAGCACAGAACTAACTGAGACAGGGTCTAATGGAATAGAAACAGAGACAGGGTCTAGTACAGCACTAACTGAGAAAGGGGCTAATGGAATAGAAACAGAGACAGGGTCTAGTAGAGCAATAACTGAGACAGGGCCTAATGGAATAGAAACAGAGAAACAGTCTAGTACAGAACTAACTGAGACAGGGTCTAATGGAATAGAAACAGAGACAGGGTCTAGTACAGCACTAACTGAGACAGGGACTAATAGAATAGAAACAGAGACAGGGTCTAGTACAGCACTAACTGAGACAGGGTCTAATGGAAAAGAAACAGAGTCACTGTCTACTACAGCACTAACTGAGACAGGGTCTAATGGAATAGAAACAGAGTCACTGTCTAGTACAGCACTAACTGAGACAGGGTCTAAAGGAATAGAAACAGAGTCACTGCCTAGTACAGCACTAACTGAGACAGGGTCTAATGGAATAGAAACAGAGTCAGTGTCTAGTACAGCACTAACTGAGACACGGTCTAATGCAATATAAACAGAGACACCGTCTAGTAAAGCACTAACTGAGACAGGGTCTAATGGAATAGAAACAGAGACAGGGTCTAGTACAGCACTAACTGAGACAGAGTCTATGGAAAAGAAACAGAGACACAGTCTAGTACAGCACTAACTGAGACAGTGTCTAATGGAATAGAAACAGAGACAGGGTCTGGTATAGCACTAACTGAGACAGGGTCTATGGAAAAGAAACAGAGACACAGTCTAGTACAGCACTAACTGAGACAAGGTCTAATGGAATAGAAACGGAGACAGGGTCTAATGGAATAGAAACAGAGACAGCGCCTGGTACAGCACTAACTGAGACAGGGACTAATAGAATAGAAACAGAGACAGGGTCTAGTGACACAGTCTAGTACAGCACTAACTGAGACAGAATCTAATGGAATTAAAACAGAGACAGCGTCTAGTACAGCACTAACTGAGACAGAGTCTAATGGAATAGAAACAGAGAGAGGGTCTAGTACAGAACTAACTGAGAAAAGGTCTAATGGAATAGAAACAGAGACACAGTCTAGTGCAGCACTAACTGAGACTGGGCCTAATGAAATAGAAACAGAGACAGCGTCTAGTACAGCACTAACTGAGACAGGGTCTAATGGAAAAGAAGCAGAGACACTGTCTAGTGCAGCACTAACTCAGACAGGGTATAATGGAATAGAAACAGAGACAGGGTCTAGTACAGCACTAACTGAGACAGGGTCTAATGGAATAGAAACAGAGACACAGTCTAGTACAGCACTAACTCAGACAGGGTATAATGGAATAGAAACAGAGACACAGTCTAGTACAGCATTAACTGAGACAGGGTCTAATGGAATAGAAACATAAACAACGACTAGTGCAGCACCAAATGACAAAGGGTCTAATGGAATAGAAAAAGAGACAGGGTCTACTACAGCACTAACTGAGACAGGGTCTAATGGAATAGAAACAGGGACAGGGTCTAATGGAATAGAAATAGAGACAGGGTCCAGTATAGCACTAACTGAGACAGGGTCTAATGGAATAGAAACAGAGACAGGGTCTAGAACAGCACAAACTGGGACAGGGTCTAATGGAATAGAAACAGAGACACAGTCTCGTACAGCACTAACTGAGACAGTGTCTAATGGAATAGAAACAGGGACAGGGTCTAATGGAATAGAAACAGAGACAGGGTCTAGTTTCGCACTAACTGAGACAGGGTCTAATGGAATAGAAACAGAGACAGGGTCTAATGGAATAGAAACAGAAACAGGGTCTAGTTTCGCACTAACTGAGACAGGGTCTAATGGAATAGAAACAGAGACAGGGTCTTGTACAGCACTAACTGAGACAGGGTCTAATGGAATAGAAACAGAGACAGTGTCTAGTTTCGCACTAACTGAGACAGGGTCTAATGGAATAGAAAGAGAGACACAGTCTAGTGCAGCTCTAACTGAGACAGGGCATAATGGAATAGAAACAGAGACAGGGTCATCAGAACAGAAAAAGAGACAGGGTCTAGTGCAGCACTAACTGAGACAGTGTATAATAGAATAATAACAGAGACACAGTCTAGTACAGCAATAACTGAGACAGGGCCTAATGGAATAGAAACAGAGACAGGGTCTAGTGCAGCACCAACTGAGACAGAGTCGAATGGAATAGAAACGGAGACAGGGTGCAGTACAACAATAACTGAGACAGGGCCTAATGGAATAGAAACAGAGACAGGGTCTAGTGCAGCACCAACTGAGACAGTGTCTAATGGAATAGAAACAGAGACACAGTCTAGTACAGCACCAACAGAGACAGGGTCTAATGGAAAAGAAGCAGAGACAGCGTCTAATGGAATAGAAACAGAGACAGGGTCTAGTGCAGCTCTAACTGAGACAGTGTCTAATGGAATAGAAACAGAGACAGGGTCTTGTACAGCACTAACTGAGACAGAGTCTAATGGAAAAGAAGCAGAGACAGCGTCTAATGGAATAGAAACAGAGACAGCGTCTAGTACAGCACTAACTGAGACAGAATCTAATGGAATAGAAACAGAGACAGGGTCTAGTACAGAACTAACTGAGACAGGGTCTAATGCAATAGAAACAGAGACAGCGTCTAGTACAGAACTAACTGAGACAGAGTCTAATGGAATAGAAACATAGACAGGGTCTAGTACAGCACTAACTGAGACAGAGTCTAATGGAATAGAAACAGAGACACAGTCTAATACAGCATTAACTGAGACAGGGCCTAACGGAATAGAAAGAGAGACAGGTTCTAGTCCAGCACTAACTGAGGCAGTGTCTATTGGAATAGAAACAGAGACAGGATCTAATACAGCACTAACTGAGACAGAGCCTAATGGAATATAAACAGAGACAGGTTCTAGTGCAGCACTAACTGAGACAGGGTCTAATGGAATAGAAACAGAGACACAGTCTGGTACAGCACTAACTGACAGTGTCTAATGGAATAGAAACAGAGACACAGTCTAGTACAGCAGTGAGACAGGGTCTAATGGAGTAGAAACAGAGTCACAGTCTAGTACAGCACTAACTGAGAAAGAGTCTAATGGAATAGAAACAGAGACACAGTCTTGTACCGCACTAACTGAGACAGTGCCTAATGAAATAGAAACAGAGACACAGTCTAGTACAGCACTAACTGAGACAGGGTCTAATGGAATAGAAACAGAGACACAGTCTTGTACCGCACTAACTGAGACAGGGTCTAATGGAATAGAAACAGAGACAGGGTCTAGTGCAGAACTAACTGAGACAGGATCTAATGGAATAGAAACAGAGACAGGTTCTGGTGCAGCTCTAACTGAGACGGAGTCTAATGGATTAGAAACAGAGACACAGTCTAGTACAGCACTAACTGAGACAGGGTCTAATGGAATAGAAACAGGGACAGGTTCTGGTGCAGCTCTAACTGAGACAGAGTCTAATGGAATAGAAACAGAGACAGGGTCTAGTACAGCATTAACTGAGACAGGGTCTAATGGAATAGAAACAGTGACAGGGTCTAGTACAGCACTAACTGAGACAGGGTCTTGTACAGCACTAATTGAGACAGAGCCTAATGGAATATAAACAGAGACAGGGTCTAGTGCTGCACTAACTGAGACAGGGTCTAATGGAATAGAAACAGAGACACAGGGCTGGATTTTCATTCATCTTGTTTACTCTAAACCTTTGCCAATTATTTGAGTGATCTGTTTACTTGTACGTATTTTTTTAAATACACTTGTTGAGTGGATTCAAATTAAAATTAAAAGCAGGTTTGCAGGCATGATGCTCTATTCACACATCGAAGGTGAGAGAGATGCTGTGGGACACACGCTAAGTCCAGTAGCTGAAAGTGATTAACAGACTGTGTTTTGTGTTTAGTGATCCTGGGCATATTACTGAGACCTTCCCTGGATGCCAAGGCTAGGAAAGGCACTCTGAAATGTATGGGGAGCTGGGACTTGTCCATGTGAGTAACTGAAGGTGCAATAACTGAAGCAATCTCAAGTTAGAAAGGAGAAAAGGCCCAAAAATGGAGCAGTCGGTAGTAGGAGATTAATTCGTCTCCTCTTATCTTGGAGACATCAAATATCGACACACTGTGTTATTTGAAATATCAAAATATTAAACTCAAGTCAAGGGTCCTAGAAATAGTAGATGCATTGCTGGTCATCTTCCAAAATTCTATAGATTCTGTAACAGTTCCCATGGATTGGAGGGTAGCTAATGTTACCCCACTATTGAAAAAAGTGGTAGAGAGAAAACGGGGAATTATAGACCGGTGAGCCTGACATTGGTAGTGGGGAAAATGCATTATAAAAGATGTAATAGCAGAGCACTTGGAAAACAGTGACAGGATCGGACAAAGTCAACATGGGTTTACAAAAGGTAAATCGTGCTTGACTAATCTACTGGAATTTTTTGAGGATGTAACTGGTAGAATAGATAAGGGAGAACCAGCGGATGTGGTGTATTTGGACTTTCAGAAGGCTTTCGATAAGGTCCCGCATAAGAGATTAGCGTGTAAAGTTAAGGCACATGAGATTGGGGGCAAGGTACTGACTTGGATAGAGACTGGCTGGCAGACAGGAAGCAAAGAGTTGGAATAAACAGCTCTTTTTCCGAGTGGCAGGTGGTGACTAGTGGGGTACCACAGGGATCGGTGCTAGGACCTCAGTTATTCACAACATATATTAACGATCTAGACGAGGGAACTAGATATATCTCCAAGTTTGCAGACGACACAAAGCTGGGTGGGCATGTGTGCCGTAAGGAGGATGCAGAGAAACTCCAGTATGATTGGGACAGGTTGGGTGATTGGGCAGATGCAGTATAATGTGGATAAATGCGAGGTTATCCACTTTGGTGGCCAAAACAGGAAGGCAGAATATTATCTGAATGGCAATAGATTGGGAGAAGGGGAAGTGCAACGAGACCTGGGTGTCCTTGTGCACCAGTCGCTGAAGGTAAGCATGCAGGTGCAGCAGGCGGTTAAGAAGGCAAATGGTATGTTGGCCTGCGTAGTGAGAGGATTCGAGTACAGGAACAAGGATGTCTTGCTGCAGTTGTACAGGGCCTTGGTGAGACCACACCTTGAGTATTGTGTGCAGCTTTGGTCGCCTTATCTGAGGCAGGATGTTCTTGCCATGGAGGGAGTGCAGTGAAGATTCACCAGACTGATACCTGGGATGGCACGAATGATGTATGAGGAGAGATTGGGTCGATTGGGCTTATACTCGCTGGAGTTTAGAAGAATTAGAGGGGATCTCATTGAAACTTATAAAATTCTAACAGGACTAGACAGACTAGATGCAGGAAGGATGTTCCCGATGGTCGGGGAGTCCAGAACCAGGGGTCACAGTCTAAAGATAAGAGGTAAGCCATTTAGGACAGAGATGAGGAGGAATTTCTTCACCCAGAGAGTCATGATCCTGTGGAATTCTCTACTAAGGCAGTGGAAGCCAATTCATTAAATACATTCAAGAAGGAGTTAGATATATTTCTTAAGGCTAAAGGGATCAAGGGATATGGGGAGAAGACAGGGACAGGGTACTGAGTTTGGATGATCAGCCATGATCTCATTGAATTGCGGAGCAGGCGTGAGGGGCCGAATGGCCTATTCCTGCTCCTATCTTCCATGTTTCTATGTTACAGGGATTATTAACATCAGCAGAAACAAACCCCAGTTGTCAGAATGAACATCGTTGAAACGTATAAAATTCTGACAGGATAGATGCTGCGAGGCTGTTTATCCCTGGTTGTACAGTCTAGAACTAGGGGGCATAGTCTCAGGATAATGGGTCAGCCATTTAAGACTGTGATGAGGAGAATTGTCTTCACTCAGAGGGTTGTGAAACTTTGGAATTCTCTAACCCAGAGGGCAGTGGTGCTCAGTCCATATGTATGTTCAAGGCTGAGATCGATATATATTTGGGCACTATGGGAACCAAGGTATATGGGAATAAAAGGACATAAATTAGTCTCCTCTTATCTTGGAGACATCAAATATCGACACACTGTGTTATTTGAAATATCAAAATATTAAACTCCAACCCAGCTACAGGGGTTATTAACATTAGCAGAAACAAACCCCAACTGTCAGAATAAACATGATTCAGTCCTGGATGTGATTAACAGCAGCAATAACATCAGAATCTAACCTCTGCAGTCACTTGTGAACTCGTTGGTGTATTAGTAGTTTGGATGACTGAGTGAATCCCTTCCCACACACGGAACAGGTGAATGGCCTCTCCCCAGTGTGAACTCGCTGGTGTGTCAGCAGGTGGGATGACCGAGTGAATCCCTTCCCACACATGGAGCAGGTGAATGGCCTCTCCCCAGTGTGCACTCGCTGGTGTCTCAGCAGGTGGGATGAAGCTGTGAATCCCTTCCCACACTCATAGCAGGTGAACGGCCTCTCTCCAGTGTGACTGCGCTGATGAATTTCCAGCTCACATGGGTAACTGAATCCCTTCCCACAGTCCCCACATTTCCACGGTTTCTCCGTGGTGAGAGTGTATTTGTGTCTCTCCAGGTTGGACGATCGGTTTAAGCCTCGTCCACACACAGAACCCGTGTACGGTTTCTCCCCACTGTGAATGGTGCGATATTTTTTCAGGCTGTGTAACTGGTTAAAGCTCTTTCCACAGTCAGTGCACTAGAACACTCTCACTCGGGTGTGTGTGTCTCGGTGCTTTTCCAGTCACACCAATGTTTGAAATCTTTTCCCACAGACAGAACAGACAAACATTTCTCCTTGCACATTCAAAGGCTGATGATATTCAGGTCTGATGAATCGAGTGGCTCTGACAGATCTTGATGTGATGTTTGGTTCGAGTTTCCCTTCTGCAAATCCTCCCCTTCTAATACCCTGTAAAACGATTTTACAAAAGTCATCACTGTAAATATAGGATAGAAATTCAGAACATTCTTTCCTCTCTTGTTCCCCCAAAGCTGGAAATCCTGATCCCCCACACTCTCCCTCCTCGCTGTGCTGAAATCCAAACTAATTGCTCATCTCAAGACAGTTTTCCCTCCACTGCCAGTTTTATTTTTTATTCGTTCATGGGATGTGGGTGTCGCTGGCAAGGCCAGCATTTATTGGCCATCCCTAATTGCCCTTGAGAAGGTGGTGGTGAGCCGCCTTCTTGAACCGCTGCAGTCTGTGTGGTGAAGGTATTCCCACAGTGCTGTTAGGGAGGGAGTTCCAGGATTTTGACCCAGCGAAGATGAACATCCCCACTTCTGACCTTATGATGTAGGGAAGGTCATAGATGGAGCAGCTGAGGTTGGTTAAGATAGGGCATTGACCTGATGAACTCCTGCAGCGATGTCCTGGGGCTGTGATAATTGACCTCCAACCACCACAACCATCTTCCTTTGTGCTAGATATGACTCCACCCATTGGAGAGTTTCCCCTCCTATTTCCAGTTTTACTGGGGCTCCTTGATGCATTGGTCAATTTTTCGCTGAACTCTGACTTTGTACAGTTCTACACTCACTGGTTCCCCTCCCTTTCCTAACCTGAAGGTGCTGACTCTGGCTGCGTTCAGTTTTACACTCACTGGTTCCCCTCCCTCTCCTCCACTGAAGGTGCTGACTCTGGCTGGGTTCAGTTCTACACTCACTGGCTCCCCTCCCTCTCCTCCACTGAAGGTGCTGACTCTGGCTGGGTTCAGTTCTACACTCACTGGTTCCCCTCCCTCTCCTCCCCTGAAGCTGCTAACTCTGGCTGGGTTCAGTTAACTCACTGGGAGCCTGAAGCCCCGCCCACTATTGGTTCCTTTACAAATATGGCGGTACAGGCGCCGCTCCACTCGATGAAGCAAGTTTGCAACACATAAACCTTCTGCTTTCCTTTACAAAGATGGCCGCCGTTAACCCTGGCCTATTACCGGGAAAAAGCCTCTGAGCTGCAAACGCGGAACCTGTGCGTTCTCATTCAGTGTTTGTGGCCTACACCAGGTGTTTATGAATGCTACCCAGAGAGTGTTATCATCACTGCGGTCTACATCCCACCACACGCTAATGCCAAACTAGCACTGAAGGACCTCTACAGGGCCATCAGCAAACAACAAACTGCGCACCCAGATGGAGCTTTTATGGTCGCGGGGGACTTCAAGCACATAAACCTAAAAACTGTACTACCGAAATTCCACCAGAATGTCTCCTGCCCCACAAGAGGGGAGAACACACTGGATCAAATCTACACGAGCATTGTAGACGCTTATAAGGCCATTCCCTGCCCCCACCTTGGGAAGTCTGACCACCTCTCCCTGTTTCTAGCCCCGGCATACAAACCGCTCATCAAAAGAGGGAGAACATCAGTGAGAACAGTGAAAGCATGGCCAGAGGGGGCAGTATCGGAGCTACAGGATTGCTTCGAGTGCACTGATTGGGGCATGTTTGCCCATAATGCCATCGAGGAATACGCATCCACAGTGTTATTCTACATCAACAGCTGCGTTGAGGTCGTCACGACCTATAAAAATATTAGGACATACCCCAACCAGAAACCCTGGATGAACGGAGAGGTCCGCTCACTGTTGAAAGCACGCGATGCAGCATTTAAATCTGGCGACGCGGCGGCTTACAGTGCAGCTAGGACCAACCTAAAAAAGGGTATCAGGTCTGCCAAAAGGAAACAGACACTGCGGATAGAGGATCACTTCCACAACAACTCGGACCCCCGGCGCATGTGGCAAGGCATCCAGTCCATCACTGACTACAAGGGCAAAAACACCAGCCCCCCGGTTAGCGATGCCTCCCTCCCGGAGGAGCTTAACAACTTCTACGCTCACTTTGACAGTGACAACAGGGAGCCGGCTACCAAAGCCTTGCCACCCCCGGAAGATCAGGTGCTCACTCTGTCGACCTCCGACGTAAGGGTTGTTCTATGCGGAGTGAACACATGAAAGGCTGCTGGACTGGATAGCATCCCGGGACGGGTACTCAAGTAATGTGCCGATCAGCTGGCTGATGTCTTCACCGCCATCTTCAATCTGTCATTGACCCAGGCAGCAGTCCCTACATGCTTCAAGACCGCTACCATTATTCCTGTGCCAAAGTAAACGGCTGTGACGTGCTTGAACGACTATTGACCTGTCGCACTCACACCCATCATAATGAAGTGTTTCGAGAGACTGGTCTTAGCCCACATCAAAGCCAGTGTTCCTGCCTCTCTTGACCAACACCAGTTTGCCTATCGTGCAAACAGATCAACGTAGGATGCAATCACAACTGCTCTACACTCGGCACTGAATCACTTAGATGGTAAGGAGACCTACATCAGAATGCTGTTCATAGACTACAGCTCAGCATTCAACACTATCGTCCCCAACAAGCTGGCCACCAAACTCCAAACTCTTGGCCTGAACACTTCCCTCTGCAACTGGACCTTGGACTTCCTAACAAACAGACCCCAGTCTGTCAAATTAGGTAACCACACCTCCCCCCCCTCACTGACCCTGAACACGGGGGCCCCACAAGGATGTGTGCTGAGCCCCCTCCTCTACTCCCTCTTCACCCACGACTGTGTGGCTGTTAATGGTTCCAACACCATCATCAAGTTTGCGGATGATACCACGGTAGTAGGCCAGATCACCAACAACGATGAGTCAGCCGACAGGGAGGAGGTCCAGCATCTCGTGAAGTGGTGCACCGATAACAACCTGGCCCTTAACATCAAGAAAACCAAAGAAATCATTGTGGACTTCAGGAAGTCCAAAGGCGGAAGTCAGACCCCCATCCACATCAATGGGGCTGTGGTGGAAAGGGTGGACAGCTTTAAGTTCCTCGGAGTCCACATCACGGAAGACCTCTCCTGGTCCCTCAATACCTCCTCTCTGGTGAAGAAGGCCCAGCAGCGCCTATATTTCCTAAGGAGGCTGAAGGGATGTAACCTGTCACCCCTGATCCTCTCTAACTTTTACCGCTGCACTATCGAGAGTATCCTGACAAACTGTATCACAGTACGGTATGGCAGCTGTAGCTACTATGACCGGAAAGCCCTGCAGCGGGTAGTCAAAACTGCCCAACGCATTACCGGCACCCAGCTACCGACCATAGAGCACATATACCAGAAACGCTGTCTACGGAGGTCACGGTCCATCATCAAAAACCCTACCCCCCCCAGCCACAGTCTGTTCACCCTCCTGCCATCTGGGAGATGCTACAGATGCATTCGCACCCGTACGACCAGATTTAGGAACAGCTTCTTTCCCAGAGCTGTCATCCTACTGAACTCCACAAATAAACTCTAAAGCCTGCACATCTGCCAATGCACTTTATTATGGTTATGTTTATGTTAATATACTACAAGCCAAATGTATGTTGAATGTTTAAATGTCTTAATCCAAATGTACACTCTCAGGAGCCGCAAGCCTACATTTCGTTGTACTGCACTTGTCTACTAACAATGACAATAAAAGTTGATTTGATTTGATTGATTTGATTTGATTTTGTGCATTACCTTCCTGCGTAATCGGCTTAAAATCTCGTCTCCAGGCTTAGTCCGCTCCTTGCCCTCGCAGGGCTCTGATCACAGTGACACTGCGCATGCTCCAAATATATGCAGTTACTGCGGCTGTGCACTGGGCTCCTCCAGTGTGAATAGTGCACATTCTCCCCGCGGTGCATTCTGGGGATCAGGCCCGCCATTGAAAGCCCCAATCAGTGAATGGGCAATGAGTTTCTGTGACCCCATTGAGAGAGAATTCATCAATAATTCACACAGAAACCACAGTGCACGGGCACTCTGCCATGGTTCAGTCATGGATGTGATTAATAACAGAATCCAAACCCCTGCAGTCACATGTGAACTCACTGGAGTCTCACCAGGTGGGGTGAATTTCTTCCCACACACAGGATCTTGAAACATCCTCTCTCCAGCATCAATGCGCTGATCGTTCATCACCTGCTTTGAACTTTGAAAGCTTTTCTCACAGTCAGAGTATTTAAAGCAACAGTTCTCAATGTGGACATTCTGGAGTGTCAACAGTTGGAACAACGGAGTGAATCCCTTCCCACACGTGAAGTATCGAAACGGTCTCTCTCTGTGTGACTGTGCTGGTGTGTCAGTAAATGGGATGATCAATTAAATCCCTTTCCACATACAGAGCAGTGAACAGATTCTCCCCATTATGAACATGTTAATGTGGGAATAGATGAGATGAGTGAGTGAATCTGTTTCCACGCTCAGCTGGTGAACGACCTCTCCCCGATCTGAATGTATCCATGAGTTTGCACCTCAGACGGGCAACTGAATGTGATGCTGCAGTCCCCACATTCACACCGTTGATTCAGGTTGGTGTATGAGTCTCACAGGCTAGACGATTTATTAAAGGTGGATCCACCCACAGAACACGTGTCCTGTTTCTCCCCGCTGTGATTGGTGTTTTTCCCTTCTATATCCAAAGGCCAATGATATTCACGTCCTGATGAATCGAGTGACTCTGTCACAACTTAACGCGATATTTGGTTTGCGTTTCCCCACTGCCGATCCTCCCCTTCTAATACCCTCAAATGGTGGTTACACAAGCTGTTACTTTAAATACAGGATAGAAATTCAGAACAGACAATTCTAGATTCTATAGAACATTCTGTCTCCTCCTGTCCCTCCTAATCTTTAAATTCCCCATTCTACACACTCTCCCTCCAGCCTTACTGTCTAAAAACAACATTCATTTCACAATCTGGGATTTTGTTTCTCCCCTTCTCTCCAGAAGGTGCTGAACCTGGCTGGATGCAATTCCATAGACATTAGTTAACCTCCAGTGCCTCACCATCAGCCGACTGAGTGATTGACAGCAGGATTTCCACTGTGGTAGGCATCACAGCCGAGTCCAATCCTTCCCTCAATTGACAGCCACACACTTCCCAGTTGATGTCACTGGATTTCCATCAAGAGCAGGGTCAGGGCCTGATTCTTACTCTTAGTTAGCCCAGTGGTACTGAGGATAATTATAGCCCCTGAACTGCTGCCTTGTCAGAGATCAACTAACAGCACAGATCAAGGATTGAATTTGGGATCTTCCCAGTCAGTAGTGCAGAGTGTTTTGAAGTGGGGGTGGGGGAGGGTGAGAACAGAATATTTAGAAAGAAATGCTATTCCACCTTTAAAGGAAACCTTCGTCACTCTGCAAAATTCTGAAGTCTTTCAAAATTAACCAAGCAAGACAAATGGATCGTGAAAAATAGTGAGGCATTTTAGAAAGGCTCAAGTCACTGAAACAGACAGGTCTACAATCACTGCACAGTACAGAAGGGAGCGACTGTTAATGGGAGCTCTGTTAGCGAAGTCCGCTGACACTCCAAGATAAACGGGTCTGTCCCTTTAACCATAAATAGACAGAGAAAGGGGAGTCCCTGTCCCTTTAAATATCTGGCCCATTTCCCCAGGCAGTGGGAGGAGGAACAGTGCGTGGTCTCTTTATATCCAGACCCAGCGGGCCCCGCCGGATGGGCGGCCGCAGGGTCCTAAAGGCCACAAAAATTATCCCAGCGGGTTAAACAGAACTGAAAAGCACTCACACAAAGTGTTTGTTATATGTGAGTGTGTAAACAAAACACATCATCCTTAGTGTTTGTGAGTGCATTCCACAGAGATAAATTATCTTCACCAATTATTTTTCAGCATTTAATTTAAAATGTAACATCCGAATGCTGAATGATAACCCATTGTCTTGTGGGGTCTTGTTTAGAAAGTGATGTCACAATGACCATTCCATTCCCAAGGTGAGCCTGTCTGTCCGCAGTATTCAGTGGGAAAGGGGATTAAATCACACCGAGGATAATGAGCAGCCACCCACCAGTCTCTGCATTTTATTGTCCAGTGATCACCTCACCATCATACAGAAGCTCCTGATATAAACCTCCAGTGTGTGATGATTGGTGCAGGGTCCCTGGTGGAGTTCCGCAGCGGGAATGATCCCCGTGGATGTTCTGGGTCATGTATTTTTAGTTATCCTGGTGTCTAACACACACATACATCAATAAAACAGGGAATTCCTGGAAAGAGACTGCAGGTCCTTCTTTATCTGGAGATCAAGGGCTCGATTTTGCCAGGCCCGAGGAGGCAGGAATGGAGGCGTGTGGGGTGTTAAAATTGCAAAAAGTGGAGGGCGGGCCCGACCCCGCCTCCAAGCAATTTTCCCAAATGCGTGGTTTCTGATCCTGTCTCCGTAGGCCCTTAACAACCACTGAAATGTCTCTATAATCCCATTTTGAGAGGCATTTCTGATTTTAACACTTTTCCCACGTGATGCATGCCCCCTCTGAAACATGACGGTGAAACCTGGCGGTAGCACAATTGTATTGCTGACTATCAGCTGCAGCTCCACCATTAAATAGAAGATTTGATCAGTCATCATTTGCAGGTGGCAGGACTTTGTTGTCTCAGGTCTGGGGGAAATTTTAGCAGGCATAACCATAGCTGTGGAAGTTTGGAGCCTGACACCCATCTCCAGTGTGACCTCCTGGGATACCCCTCTCCTCAACTTGACTGAGCACTTCCTCAACTGAGGCATACACCTGGACATCAGATTCGGATGAAGACCAGTCACAGCAGCAGCAGAACCATGAACAACAGCAGCACCAACAGCAGCAGCAACAACAGGAGCGCCAAGCTGCTGCTCACCCACCTGAAGCTGCACAGGCCATGGAAGCCCGTCGGCACAGGAGATACCCCCCAAACAGGGTCTACAGACAGAGGATCAGCTACCTCAACATGACTGAGCAGCAGTGCCAAAGGCGGCTCTGATTTTCGTGAGAGGTAGTGGGTGACATCTGCGCAATGGTGCAGCAAGACCTGGAGCCCAGAGGAGCAGGTGGACAACCCTTACCAGTGGCTGTCAAAGTCACCACCTCACTCAACTTTTTTGCCTCAGGCTCATTCCAGGGATCAGCAGCAGACATCAGCGGCATCACCCAGGTGGCCGCACACACTTGCATCATGCAGGTAACCGCGCCCTCTTTGCCATCGCGCACAATCACATCCATTTCTCCAAGGATCAAGCAAGTGTCATGGCACATGCAGTTGGATTTGCTAATCTGGCAGGCTTTCCAAGGGTGCAGGGCGTCGTTGACTGCACACATGTGGCCCTTAAGGTACCCCATCGTAATCCAGGTATTTTTGTCGGCTGCAAGGGCTTCCACTCACTCAACGTGCAGCTGGTGTGCGACCACAAGAAGGAAATTTTGCATGTTTGTGCCATGTACCCTGGCAGTTGCCATGACTCCTTCATCCTACGCCATTCTAGTGTGCCTCTGCTCTTCAGTCTGCCAGACCAACTTAACGGAGGGCTACTTGGAGACAAGGGCTATCCCCTGAAGACGTGGCTAATGACGCCATTGAGGAGCCCATCCAACGAAGCTGAGGAGAGCTACAACTACAGCCACATTTCCACCAGATCCATAATCGAGCAAACCATCGGCTTGCTGAAGCTGCGGTTCAGATGCCTGGATAGATCAGGTGGAGCCCTGCAGTACTCAGCAGCCAGGGTCTCCAGAATCGTCGTGGTTTGCTGTGCACTTCACAACATGGCACAGCGTCATGGCTTGCAGATTTCTGAGGACCAAGTGTCTCCTCGCATATCCTCCTCAGATGAGGAGGAGGAGGAGGAGGAGGAGAGGGAAAACGAACATCTTGCAGAGGCCCATCAACCTGCAGCAGCAGTACGTGAGAACATTGCTGCCCGGGATGCAAGGAATGCACTCAGCTTGGCCAGATTTGCTTAGCCTAGCCAATCAAGCACTTCTGCCTCACAGCTTCTTACCAGAGCATCGACAATGGCCAAGAACCAGTGGATTCCTATCACTCTGACCACCATACTGACAATTGCAAGTAATCCTAAGCCCTCAATGTGGAAGTCCCATTAGCGAAATGACACACTCCACAACTGCAACAGTTGCCATCAGAATTTGTATTTGCAATAACCAACTGATGGCTTTTCAACATTAAACATCACATTTCACCCAAGTGACTACCATTGTGACTATTTGTGCAGTATTTTTCTCTTATGCGTGCTCCTACATGATGCTTCCCCTGTTGCTTCAGCAGATGTGGAGGCCCCTTGCTCACTTTCTTGCTGCTTGTGTCTCGACACCTTTGGTGGGCGTCCACTGGGGTTGTGAACTTGTGAGGGCTCAGCAACAGTCTGCTGCTCCTGTGGCTGTGCAGGGGTTGAGACGCCGATCTCAGTTGGGTGGGGCTCTGACCGAGGTCTTGGCAGTGGCATGGAAGTGTGAGCACTTGGAGAGGAGCCCCCACTTCCTTATTCTCTGCCACCAACATCCCTCTCATGGGGCAGGTCCACCTCAGCGCTTGCAAGTGGCTAGAGAGCACCTTGCTGCACAACAGGGGGGCCATGAGCCTACTCAGAAGGACTTCCATGAAGGTCTGATTTCTCTGTTCAATAGCTGACCATCGCTCCTCCAGAGATGTCAGTCTATTCTGAACACTCACCATGTTTTCTACTCTCTGGCGACTTAGCTCCTCCATGGCCATAGCCATCCTCACGTCTACTGTAGCCATCCTTTCCACGGAGGTTGCCATCCTTTCTGTGGTGCTGCGTTCATGCACCAACGCCTCCACAAAGGCTCTGCTCATGTTAGCGAGGGACTCCTCCATTCGCTCCACACTCACAGCTACCCTAGAGACAAAACCTGCCAGAGACTCCTGTACCTGTTCCTGGAGTTCCAGTGCCGCTGTCCTTCTGGATGGACCCAGAGGCAGAGGGTCGACATGCAGCTGAGCCGAGCTGGGAGAGTCCAGCACCCTCCGACTAGGACTCTCCACTGCTGTCCCTGCCTCCACAATCTGCTGATGCTCACTTGTGAGCTGTGATACACCAGGTGACAACACTACTCTATCTTGCGATGGTCCCACCAAGGCGTGAGTGTCTGCGCTGGTGCTGGGTTGGCTGAATTCTGCTGACGCTGTGCCCTCAGAGGTTGCAGCTTCCTCTGCAGAGTCTGGAGGCTCAGGCCGTTCCTCCTGGATAGTGGGGATGGGTGCTTGCGATGGTCCTGTGGGGGAGTAAAGGAAAGAGTCAGAGATGTGAGGCCAAGGTTAAATGCACATTGCATATTGCAGATGATCATAAGTCCATCTGTTACAGCTTCAGAATCATTATCAGCGACTCATGCAATGTCAATGAGAGAGTGAAAAACTATTCTGTCACCAGCTTTCTCTGATGCACCCGTCTGTCCATCCCCCACTTGCGCATCATCATTGACTCCCACGATCTCCAGGACCGCCTCCTCCAAGGGGTGAGGTGGGCTACTGAGTGTGGCCCTCCTCCTGTCCTCGCTCTTTCCCTCTTATTGTGAGCTCTCTTTTCCTGCAATGGGGGAGACAAGTGGAGTTTGAGTGAGAATGAAGGAGTGAGTGTAGAGAATCCATAGCATAGATGCTTAGAAGGAGACATAGATGGAGTGAGGTGGCAAGACCATGGGCCCTCCCTGTGTTTTGTAAGTTGTTTTCATAGCATCAGTGATAGGGAGTGTGAGGGTTGCATTGTCGAATAGTTAGGTGAATGTGACCATAGCGAGAGAGGGAATGGGATGTCAGTGTCAAGTGGGATGTGGAGGAAGAGGTTGTCAAAGCTGAGTGCTGGTGAGGAGAGGCGATGGCGATCAGATTGAGGGTGACGGGAAAGTCATACTCACTTTTCCAGTGCGCAGAAGGTCATGAAACCTCTTCCTGCACTGAAGCCAGGTTCTGCGGATCAGTGACAACGAGTTGACCTCCTGGGCCACCTGGATCCACACAGCCTTCTTCTGCTGGGGAGGCTTCTTCCTCTCTGAAGAAGGGAAGGGCACCTCCTTATTAGCTCTTGCTCCCTCCACCAAAGCTTGCAGGGCGACGTTATCAAATCTGGGAGCAGACTTAGGTCTCCCGCTGCTCATTCTGCCTCCAGGTCCCTCTCACTGCAAAGGCCAAAAGGTTGGCAGTCTGCAGAAGAAGCAAGGCTTCTTGCAGACCTTAAATGCAGCAGCAATGATGACATCATCGGAGGTGAGTTTCAGACTGAAAAAACTAATTGAGCCAAGGGCTCCCACACGCTGGAACTCAATTGCCCAATTAGGTGAAAATCGCATCATTCTCCCACATCGATTTGGAATTGGGAGGCTAACACGAAAAGCAGATGACACGACCCCAGCCCGCCCCAATGACAAAATCCAGCCCCAAATGTCTGTTGTATAATTGTACCAGCAGTTAACAGGCTCCTGTGAATTCCTCCCTCTGCTATTTTAATGCAGACTTTAATCAATTTATTTTAAACGGGTTTATTTTAAATGAGCTAACACCTGCCTTAAAATGGTAGGCTCAGGACTGTCACACACACATATTAAATCTTCGTGGAATAATTACCAGTCATTTTTAGACTATAAACTTAACCCTGCCATTTCACTTTCAGTCAGGAACAGGTCGCAGTTTGACACCAATCTCTGATTTGACAGCACATTTCCAGCATTCACCGTTGTTCTTCCTGACTCTGAACACAGTTGTAAAGGAGCCTTCTGTTCCATGCCTTCTGATCAGTGTGGCCCTGAAGGACTGTGTCGAGGCTATAGTTCTGTTGCCGCTGTCCGATCCTCCCCCCAGATTGTCCTTTCTGAACTCAAGCCAGGTGATGCTAAACAGTTACAGGGGTTATTAACATCAGCAGAAACAAACCCCAACTGTCAGAATAAACATGGTTCAGTCCTGGATGTGACTAACAGCAGCAATAACAGCAGAATCCAACCCCTGCAGTCATTTGTGAACTCGCTGGTGTGTCAGCAGGTTGGATGACTGCGTGAATCCCTTCCCACACATGGAGCAGGTGAGCGGCCTCTCCCCAGTGTGAAGTCGCTGGTGTGTCACCAGGCTGGAAGAACGTGTGAATCCCTTCCCACACATGGAGCAGGTGAACGGCCTCTCCCCAGTGTGAACTTGCTGGTGTATCGACAGGCTGGAAGAACGAGTGAATCGCTTCCCACACTCGGAACAGGTGAACGGCCTCTCCCCAGTGTGAGTGCGCTGGTGTAAAGTGAGGTTAGATGATTGCCTGAACCTCTTCCCACAGCGAGTGCAACTGAATGGTCTCTCATCAGTGTGAACACATTCATGACGCATCAGTTCCCCGGAACCTTTAAAGCACTTCCCGCAGTCCTGACATTTAAAAGGTCTCTCATCAGTGTGAACTCGCCAATGCTGCAGCAGGTAGGATGAATGAGTGAATCCCTTCCCACACACAGTGCAGATGAACGGCCTCTCCCCAGTGTGACTGTGCTTGTGTCTCGACAGGCCAGAGGATCGGCTGAAGCCTTGACCACACAAAGCACACATGTACGGTTTCACCCCGCTCTGAACGGTGCTTTCTGCTTCCATGCTCAAAGGTCCTCATGAATCGAGTGACTGTTAGATCTTGAAGTGATGTTTGGTTTGAGTTTCCCGTCTGCAAATCCTCCCCTTCTAACACCCTGTAAAATGAATTTAAAACAGGAAAAAGTGAGGGTGAGAGAGAACCCACAAAAACACAAAGGCAGGTTGTGAATTTGAGCTCAATGAATCTGGGAATTTGTGGGGCCGGCACTAGAAAAAAGTGACCATGAAAGCTTCTGAATTGTCGTTAAAACCCAACTAGTTCACTAAAGTCCTTCAGGGAAGGGAACCCACCACCCGGTCTGGGCCTACACAAGACTTTGGCCTCTATGGGAGGAGAGAGAGTGATGTGGGAGGGGGCGGGGTGAAGGAGAGCGTCTTTATACATCTGGAACTCGACTAGAACTTTGACAGCACCTCCCAAACACGCGTCCTCCACCACCTAGAAGGACAAGGGCAGCGGGTGCATGGGAACACCATCACCTCCCAGTTCCCCTCCAAGTCACACACTATCCTGATTAGCGCATATATCGCTGTTTCTACATCGTCGCTGAGTGAAAATCCTGGAACTCCTCACCTAACAGCATTCTGAGAGTACCTTCACCACACGGACTGCAGAGGTTCAAGAAGGAGGCCCAGCATCACCTTCTCAATGGGCAACTGGGGACTGGCAATATATGCTGGCCTTGCTAGTGACACCCACATTGAATGAATTTTAAAAATCTGTACATATAAAATGGATTGAAAGCCTCTACAGAAATACTTTTCCTAAAATGATAATCTTTTACACTGTACGTACAGTGTCTGTTTAGCAACTTAATCTCCCCTAGAATTCACCTCCCTTCACAGTCTCACATTGGACATTGTTGGGTCCCACTGGGCTCAGAAGTGTAATGATCAGTAACCTGTCATTCTGGAATGGTACACTAGGTGGTGCTGTATGTATATAAGAGTGGGCTACCCATGATGCACCAGGCTACCCACAAGGCAGCAGTCAAGATGGATGCCTCTACAGATACTGTACCTAGTCCACATGTGCTCAATAAAGTGTCTAGCAAAAGCTAGCTGTTCTTCGTAAAAACGACTATGTTTTAATGAACATAACATGGTACCAGGATTGGTAAGATCTGCTGAATATTGTGCAACGCGACATGGAGAATTTGAAGCCACCAGAGCATTTGAAACTCACAGGAAATAGCGACTACAATTGGCAGACTTTTAAACAACAATTCGAACTCTACATTGCTGCCATCGGGTACGGTACGAAGCCAGACGCAAGGAAAATTGCGTTGCTGCTCACTGTTGCAGGCCCACAGGCGATAGAGGTATTTTATACATTTGTATTTAATCCAGAGGAGAACAGAGGAAAATTAGACGATGTGCTAAAGAAGTTTGATACACATTGTTCTCCCAAAAAGAATGAAAACTATGAGAGGTACCTCTTCTGTTCTCGGACACAGCAGCAAAATGAGACTTTTGACAGCTTTATAACTGATCTGAAACTGAAAGCACAGACATGTAATTTCTCTGAGCTGGAAGCATCCATGATTCGTGACCAGATTGTGTTTGGTATTCATAATAAAAAAGTTAGGGAACGTCTGTTGAGAGAAACCGAACTAACATTGGAAATTGCTGTGAAAATATGCCAAGCCAGCGAGCTAGCTCGAAAGCACGCGAAGACTTTCAATGAAATCAATAATGATGCGATTGTAATGTGTGATAATGCTGCTGTCGGTGCTGTGTCCTACAAGGGGAAGAAACTTGGGCAGAACAGAAATGGAAAGCAATTGGAGGATGAAATTTTCAATTGTAAACGCTGTGGTTGCAAACACCAGTTAAGACAATGCCCAGCGTTTGGAAAAATGTGCACAAAGTGTAATGGAAAGAATCACTTTGCCAAACAATGCTTTTCAAAAGTAAAAACAAAGAAAGGGCAACGAGTTAATGTGATTGAGGACACTGATTTAAGTGAGACATTTTTTGTTTGAATGGTGTCATGTGACAATGTCAAAAATGATACAGAAAATGTGCAGCCCTCAGATATGGACAATGCTGAACATAAAATTAATGCAGTAAAAGAGGACAAATGGATGATCCCACTGCAGATAAATGGAGCATTAGTTACATTGAAACAGGACACTGGGGCAAAAGCAAACTTAATCAGTATGGGTGACATTAAAAACATGAAAGAAAAGCCCAAAATACAGAAAAAGTCAGTACTACTGAAGGACTATAATGGACAGAAAATAGATGGCTTAGGTGTATGCAGATTTAAAGTGACAGTCAAAGACAAAGTGCATCATCTCATGTTTTCTGTTGTGGCTGAAGAACTTGATTCACTACTGGGTGACAAAGCTTGTGAGGACGTAGAAGTGGTCAAGAGAGTTTACCGTATAAACTGTGCCATAAGCAGACCAGATGACTCAGTGGATTCTGTAGTAAATCATTTCCAGGATGTGTTCAAAGGATTTGGAGTTCTACCATTCACTTACAAGATCCAGCTAAAGGAGGATGCTCAGCCAGTGGTACATGCTCCATGAAGAGTTCCAGCACCCCTGCGTGACCGGCCCAAGAATGAACTGGACAGAATGACCACACTAGGAGTCATCAGGAAAGTCGAAGAGCCAACATACGGGGTTAACTCCATGGTATGTGTAAAGAAAAAGAACAATGATCTAAGAATATGTATGGTTCCAAAGGACTTAAATGCAAACATAAAACGTGAACACTACCAGAATCCCAAGCGTGAAGAAATCACCAGTGAAATGTCAGGTGCCAGATACTTTACAAAGCTCGATGCCTCACAAGGATTTTGGCAACTAAAACTGGATGAAGAGAGCACCAAATATTGTACCTTCAACACACCATTTGGCATTTATTGTTTCCTCAGAATGCCTTACGGGATAATATCTGCATCTGAAATCTTTCATAGAGCGATGGAACACATAATTGAAGGTCTGGAAGGAGTTCGGGTCTATGTTGATGACATCATCATCTGGGGCTCCACACTGAAAGAACACAATGAGAGCCTGACTAAAGTGCTACAGAGCATACACCGGAATGGACTGAAGCTCAACAAAGCTAACTGTCAGTTTGGCGTCCAGGAAGTCACTTTCCTAGGAGATAATCTATCTGGTAAAGGAATAGAGCCAGATATGGAAAAGTAAACGCCATACTCAAAATGCCCCGACCCACTGACAAAATAGGAGTGCTACGCATCATGGGGATGATAAACTTCATTGGAAAGTTCATTCCTAACTTGTCAGCCAAGACAGCCTGTCTGCGAGAACTGCTACGTGAAACAAATGAGTTCGCATGGACAGAAAGACATGAACAAGACTGGATAACCCTCAAAACAGTGCTGACAACCACACCTGTACTCACCTTCTTTGACCCAACAAAAAGAATCAAAGTGTCAACGGATGCATCAAAAGATGGCCTAGGTGCAGTCTTGCTACAAGCAGAGGGTGAAGATTGGAAGCCTGTTGCCTATGCCTCCACATCTATGACTGATACTGAGTGTCGATACGCCCAGATTGAAAAGGAATGTCTAGGCTTGGTAGTTGGACTAGAAAAGTTTCATGGCTACATATATGGACTTCCCACCTTCACAGTTGAGACAGACCACAGCCCACTGGTCGCCATCATAAAAAAGAACCTGAATGAGATGTCTCCAAGGATTCAACGACTCATGATGAAGCTGCAAAGATATGACTTTGAACTGATCTACACACCAAGCAAATACATAGTGTTAGCAGACGCATTATCCTGAGCACCCACAATGAGTCATGTGAGCTCTACTGAAGAAGACGTGGATGTTCATGTGATTATGGTCACTGCTGCGCTGCCCGTGTCAGACACAAAATCAAAGCAAATAGCAGAAGAAACAGTAAAAGATACAGTATTACAAACAGTAATAGTGAACATTCATCATGGTTGGCCAAAAGGTTCCTGTCCAAAATATTTTCACATAAGGTCAGAATTGAGTGTCGTAAGTGGACTATTACTAAAACAGAACAGAATAGTCATTCCACAGGCTCTACGTCAAGACATGCTCAAAAGGATTCATGAGGGACACCACGGAATTGAAAAATGCCAAAGGAGAGCAAGATACACTGTTTATTGGCCTGGCATAAATAAGGACATTGAGAACATGATAGGCAAATGTGAGACATGTCAGAAACACCAAACAAGCAAAGGAACCAATGAAAGTAGCTGACATACCAACAGCACCATGGCAAAAGGTTGGTATGGACCTTTTTCATTTAAATGGTAAAGACTATCTAATAGTGATTGACTACTATTCTAACTATCCTGAGATGGCGCTGCTCCCAAGCACCACAGCAAGCAGTGTCATAATGCATGTGAAATCCATCTTCGCCAGACATGGAATTCCCAGGATTGCCATTAGCGACAATGGTCCATGCTTCAACTGTAAGGAGTGGCAACAGTTTGCAGCACATTATGACTTCAACACATCACATCCAGTCCTTTGTATGCTCAGTCGAATGATAAGGCA
Source organism: Somniosus microcephalus (assembly GCF_052327205.1). Classification (NCBI taxonomy): domain Eukaryota; kingdom Metazoa; phylum Chordata; class Chondrichthyes; order Squaliformes; family Somniosidae; genus Somniosus; species Somniosus microcephalus. Next base: position 132,008,966 of record NC_140990.1, read on the forward strand.
GAGAAAGGTGTTCAAGTTCTCAAGCAGCTACTGAAGAAAGTGACAGAAAGCAAGTCTGATCCTTATCTCGCCCTGCTGAGCTACCGAGCCTCACCTTTAGACTCTGGTTCTTCCCCTGCTGAACTCCTAATGGATCGCAAGTTGCGTACCACGCTACCATCCTGTGCAAAAGAAAAGCAGAGTAAGGAACTGAGACAGAGACTTCAACTGTTAAAGCTGAAACAGAAATCATAAAATGACAAGTCATCCAAATCTCTGAAACCATTGACAAGGGATGATGTTGTCAGGATTGAAGATCCAGATGCATGGAACAGGAAAGCTACAGTTCTTGAGGAAGTAGGACCAAGGTCATACACTGTTAGAACTGAGGAAGGACAGATTCTCAGGAGGAACCGCCGTTCCCTCCTAAAAACACAAGAGACTATCGAAGAACAAATCGATGACAATGCCGCAACTGAATCTTGTCACTCACCATCAGAACAATCTAACACAAATACACATACAGGCTCTCATGAAAACACATCAGGCTTACCTGTGCTGAGAAGATCCACATGTGAAGTAAAAAAGCCTGATAGACTTAATCTTTGAGTACAAAGAAAACTACATTGAAAATGTATTGACTGTTGAAGATGTTTATGTTGTTATGATTGATTGATATTGATTGATACTGATTTTGTTTAACCTCAAAGAAAGGGGGATGAAATGATCAGTAACCTGTCACTCTGGAATGGTACACTAGGTGGTGCTGTATGTATATAAGAGTGGGCTACCCACGATGCATCAGGCTACACACAAGGCAGCAGTCAAGATGGATGCCTCTACAGATGCTGTACCTAGTCCACATGTGCTCAATAAAGTGTCTAGCAAAAGCTAGCTGTTCTTAATAAAAACGACTAGTTATTAATGAACATAAGAAGAAGTGCTGGGGGTTAAACCCAGCAGCTTCTCACCCCTCTCCACTCCAGCTCAAACTGATGCAACAAGAAAGCCCTACACAGGAGGCCAGGGAGCGAGTTCCACATCCACCGCCCACCCTGATGCCAACCAGCTCTGAATTGCTCCCTCTGCTGTATAAATGCAAGTTGTTCTGTTTCTTGTCTGGGGGAGGTGCTGCACCTTAGGGTTAATGGTGCCGGGGTCCTGACCACACGTCCACTGGCTCTGACTTGGGGCCTGAGACCCGCACTCGGTGTTGCTGAGGGATTCCAACCCTGGGACTCACACAACACCAGGTTATAGTCCAACAGCTTTATTTGAAATCACAAGCTTTCAGAGCGCTGCTCCTTCGTCAGGTGAAGTGGAGAGATGCATATAGGCACAGCTTATATAGTCAGAGAATACTGCCAGATGATTACAGGTAATATTTCTAACTGCCCTTTATCACACCTCAGCAGAGAAATAATCACAGCAATCAAAGGTGTGAATGGTGTCCAGACAGGTCTGTCAGGAACACATTACATCAAAGAACAATGAGGTGGGGTCACAAGGGGTCAAATGTTGCAGATGCTGGGGTCTGTATGAAAAACAAAAAATAACAAGAAGTTATTTTTTTGCTGGAAATCACAGCAGGTCCGGCCGCATCTGTGTAGAGAGAACAAACCAACGACGCATCGAGACTGGATGACTCTACGTCAGGTGGGGTAACATGTAGCGTGACATGAACCCAAGATCCCGGTTGAGGCCGTCCTCATGAGTGCGGAACTTGGCTATCAGTTTCTGCACGACGATTTTGCATTGTCGTGTGTCTCGGAGGCCGCCTTGGAGAATGCTTACCCGAAGATCGGAGGCTGAATGTCCTTGACTGCTGAAGTGTTCCGCGACGGAGGGAACACTCCTGCCTGGCGATTGTTGAGCGGTGTCCGTTCATCCGTTGTCGCAGTGTCTGCATGGTCTCACCGATGTATCATGCTCTGGGGCATCCTTTCCTGTGACAACGGATGAACGGACACCGCTCAACAATCGCCAGGCAGGAGTGTTCCCTTCCAGTCGGGGAACACTTCAGCAGCCAAGGACATTCAGCCTCCGATCTTCGGGTAAGCATTCTCCAAGGAGGCCTCCGATTCACACGACAACGCAAAATCGTCGAGCAGAAACTGAGAGCCAAGTTCCGCACTCATGAGGACGGCCTCAACCGGGACCTTGGGTTCATGTCACGCTAAATGTAACCCCACCAGACGTAGAGTCATCCAGACTCGAGTCGTCATTGGTTTGTTCTCTCTACACAGATGCAGTCGGACCTGCTGTGATCTCCAGCAAAAAAATAGCTTCTTGTTTGTTTTTTGTTTTTCATACAGACCCCAGCATCTGCAACATTTGACCCCTTGTGACCCCACCTCATTGTTCTTTGATGTAACGTTTTCCTGACTGACCTGTCTGGACACCATTCACACTTTTGATTGCTTTGATTATCTCTCTGCTGCGGTGTGATAATGGGCAGTTAGAAAGATTACCTTTAATCATCTGGCAGTATTCTCTGACTAAATAAGCTGTGCCTATATGCATCTCTCCACTTCACCTGACGAAGGAGCAGCGCTCCGAAAGCTTGCGATTTCAAATACAGCTGTTGGACTATAACCTGGTGTTGTGTTACTTCTTACATTTGTCCACCCCAGTCCAACACAGGCATCTCCACATCACAACCCTGGGACTGTGCATGGAGATTCCAACCGTGGGACTGTACATGTGGATTCCAACCTTGAACTGAACATGGGGATTTCAACCCTGGGACTGTACATGGGTATTCCAACCCTGGGACTGTACATGGGGATTCCAACCCTGGGACAGTACATGCGGATTCCAACCCTGGGACTGTACATGGGGATTCTAACCCTGTGACTATACATGGGGATTCCAACCCAGGGGCTGTTCATGGGGATTCTAACCCTGGGACTGTACATGAGGATTCCAACCCCGGGACTTTACATGGGGAATCAATCCCTGGAACTGTACATGGGGATTCTAACACTGGGAGTATACAGGGGGATTCCAACCCTGGGACTGCACATGGTGATTCTAACCCTGGGATTGCACATGGGGGTTCCAAACGTGGGATTGTACATGGGGAATCTAACCCCGGGACTGTACACGGGGATTCTAACCCTGGGACTGTACATGGGGATTGCAACCCTGGGACTGTACATAGGGATTCCAACCCCGGGACTGTACATGTGGAATCGAACCCTGGGACTGTACATGGTGATTCCAGCCCTGGGACTGTACATGGGGAATCCAACCTTGGGACTGTACATGTGGATTCCAACCTTGGGACTGTACATGGGGATTCTAACCCTGGGACTGTACATGGGAATTCCAAACCTGGGACTGTACATGGGGATTCTAATCCTGGGACTGTACTGGGGGATTTTAACTCTGGGACTGTACATTGGGATTCAAAGCCATGGACTGTACATGGGGATTCCAACCCTGGGACTGTAAATGGGGATTCCAAACCTGGGACTCTACATGGGGATTCCAACCCTGGGACTGTACATGGGGATTCCAAACCTGGGACTGTACATGGGGATTCCAACGATGGGATTGTACATGGGGATTCCAACCCTGGGACTGTACATGGAGATAAAAACCCTGGGACTAGACATGGGGATTCCAACCCTGGGAATGTACATTGGGATTCCAACCCTGGGAGCGTACATGGTGATTCTAAACCTGCGACTGTAAATGGGGATTCCACCCCTGGGACTGTACATGGGGATTCTAACCATGGGACTGTACATGGGGATTCCAACCTTGGGACTGTACATGGGGATTCTAACCCTGGGACTGTACATGGATATTCCAGACCTGGGACTGTACAGGGGGATACCAACACTGTGACGGTACAGGGGGATTCCAAACCTTGGACTGTACATGGCGATTCTAAACCTGGAACTGTACAGGGGGATTCCAACCCTGGGAATGTAAATGGCGATTCTACCCCTGGGTCTGTACATGTGGATTCCAAACCTGGGACTGTAAATAGGGATTCCAACCCTGGGACTGTACATGGGGATTCCAACCTTGGGACTGTACATGGGAATTCCAACCCTGGGACTGTACATGCGGCTTCTAACCCTGGGACTGTACATGGGGATTCCAGCCCTGGGACTGTACAGGGGGATTCTAACCCTGGGACTGTACAGGGGGATTTAACTCTGGGACTGTACATGGGGATTCCAACTCTGGGACTTTACATTCGTATTCTAACCTTGGGACTGTACATGTGGATTCTAACCCTGGGACTACACATTGGAATTCTAACCCTGGGACTGTACATAAGGATTCAAACCCGTGGACTGTACATGGGGATTCCAACCCTGGGACAGTACATGGTGATTCCAACCCTGGGACCGCACATGGGGATTCCAACTCTGGGACTGTACTTTGGGATTCCAAACCTGGGACTGTACATGGGGATTCCAACCCTGGGATTGTACATGGGGATTCCAACCATGGGACTGTACATGGGGATTCCAACCCTGGGTCTGTACATGGGGATTCCACCCCTGGGTCTGTACATGGGGAGTCCAACCCTGGGACTGTATATGGGGATTCCAACCATGGGACTGTACATTGGGATTCCAACCCTACGTCTGGACATGGGGATTCTAACCCTGGTCTGTACATGGGAATTCCAACCCTGGGAATGTACATGGTGATTCTACCACTGGGACTGTACATGTGGATTCTAACCCTGGGACTGTACATGGGGATTCCAATCCTCTGACTGTATATGGGGATTCGAACCATGGAACTGTACATGGGGATTCCAACCCTGGAACTCTACATGGGGAATCCATCCCTGGGACTGTACATGTGGATTCCAACCCTGGGACTGTACATGGGGATTCTAACCCGTTGACTGTACATGGGGATTCTAACCCTGGTCTGTACATGGGGATTCTAACCCTGAGACTGTATATGGGGATTCCATGCCTGGGTCTGTACATGGGGATTCCAAACCTGGGACTGTACATGGTGTTTCCAAACCTGTGACTGTACTTGGGGATTCTTACCCTGGGAATGTACATGGGGATTTAATGCCTTGGTCTGTATATGGGTATTCAAACCCTGGGACTGTACATGGGGATTCCAACCCTGGGACTGTACTTGGGGATTCTTACCCTGGGACTGTACATGGGCATTCCAACCCTGGGACTGTACATGGGGATTCCAACCCTGGGACTGTACATGGGGATTCCAACCCTGTGGCTGTACATGGAGATTTTAACCATGGGACTGTACATGGGGATTCCAAACCTGGGACTGCACATGGGGATTCCAACCCTGGGACTGTTCATGCGGATTCCAACCCTGAGACTGTACATGGGGATTCCAGCCCTGGGTCTGTACATGGGGATTCTAACCCTGGGACTGTACATGGAGATTACAACTCTGGGACTGTACATGGGTATTCCAACTGTGGGACTGTATATGGGAATTCCAACCCTGGGACTGTCCATGGGGATTCTAACCCTGGGACTGTACCTGGGGAATCCAACCCTGGTTCCGCACATGGGGATTCTAACCCTGGTCTGTACATGTGGATTCTAACCCTGGGATTGTACCTGCGGATTCCAACCCTGGGACTACACATGGGGATTCTAACCCTGTGACTGTACATGGGGATTCCAACCCCGGGGCTGTACATGGGAAATCAATCCCTGGGACTGTACATGGGGATTCTAACCCTGGGAGTGTACAGGGGTATTCCAACCCTGGGACTGCACATGGTGATTCTAACCCTGGGATTGCACATGGGGGTTCCAACCGTGGGATTGTACATGGGGAATCTAACCTGAGATTGTTCATGGGGATTCTAACATTGGGACTGTACATGGGCATTCCAAACTTGGGACTGTACATGGGGATTCTAACCTTGGGACTGTACATGGGATTCTAACCATGGGACTCTATGTGGGGATTCCAATCCTGGGACTGTACATGAGAATTCCAAACCTGGCATTGTACATGGGGATTCTAGTCCTGGGGCTGTACAGGGGGATTTTAACTCTGGGACTGTACATTGGGATTCCAACCGTGGGACAGTATATTCGTATTCTAACCCTGGGACTGTACAAGGGGATTCTAACCCTGGGACTGTACATTGGGATTCTAACACTGGGACTGTACATAAGGATTCAAACCCATGGACTGTACATGGCGATTACAACCCTCGGAATGTACATGGTGAGTCCAACGCTGGGACGGTATATGGGGATTCTAACCTTGGGTCTATATATGGGGATTCCAAACCTGGTAATGTACATGGGGATTCCATCCCTGGGACTGTACATGTGGATTCCAAACCTGGGACCGTAAATGGGGATTCCAATACTTGGACTGTACATGGTGATTCCAACCCTGGGATCTGTACATGGGGATTCCAACCCTGGGACTGTACATGGGGATTCCAACCCTAGCATTGTACATGGGTTTTCCAACCCTGGGACTATACGTGGGGATTCCAACCCTGGGCCTCTACATGGGGATTCTAACCCTCTGTCTGTACATTGGGATTCTAACCCTGGGACTGTACATGGGGATCCTAACCCTGGGACTGTAGATGGGGATTCCAATCCTGGGACTGTACATGGGGATTCCAATACTTGGACTGTACATGGTGATTCCAACCCTGGGATCTGTACATGGGGATTCCAACCCTGGGACTGTACATGGGGAGTCTAACCCTGGGGCTGTACATGAGGATTCCAACCCTGGGACTGTACATGGGGAGTCTAACCCTGGGACTGTACATGGGATTCTAAACCTGGGATTGTACCTTGGTATTCCAACCCTGGGACTGTACCTGGGGATTCCAGCCCTGGGAATGTACATTGGTATTCCAAACCTGGATCTGTACATGGGGATTCCAACCCTTGGACTGTACATGGGGAATCTAACCCTGGGGCTGTACATGGGGATTCTAAACCTGTGACTGTACATGGGGATTCCAAACCTGGGACTGTAAGTGGGGCTTCCAAACCTAGGACTGTATATGGGGATTCCAACCCTGGGATTGCACATGGGGGTTCCAACCCTGGGACTGTACATGGGGATTCCAACCCTAGGACTGTACATGGGGCTTCCAACCCTGGGACTGTGCATGGGGATTCCAAACCTGAATCTGTACATGGGGATTCTAACCATGGTCTGTGCATGGGGATTCTAAACCTGGGACTGTACATGAGGATTCCAACCCTGGGGCTGTAAATGGAGATTCTAACCCTGGGACTCTACATTGGGATTCTAACCATGGTCTGTGCATGGGGATTCTAAATCTGGGACTGTACATGCGGATTCCAACCCTGGAACTGTACATGGTGATTCCAACCCTGGACTGTACATGGGGATTCCATCCCTGGGACTGTACATGGAGCTTCCAACCCTTGACTGTACATGGAAATTTCAACCCTGGGACAGCACATTCATATTCTAACCCTCGGACAGTACATGGGGATTCTTACCCTGGGTCTGTACATGGGGCTTCCAGGCATGGGTCTGTATATAGGGATTCCAACCCTGGGACTGTACATGGGGATTCCAACCCTCGGACTGTACATGGGGATTCCAATCCTGGGACTGTACATGGGGATTCCAACCCTGGGACTGTACATGGGGATCCCAACCCTGGGTCTGTACATGGGGATTCTAACCCTGGGACTGTACATGGGGATTCTAATGCTGGGACTGTTCATGGCGATTCCAAAACTGGGACAGTACATGGAGATTCCAGCCCATGGTCTGTACATGGGGATTATAACCCTGGGGCTGTACATTGGCATTTTAACCCTGGGTTTGTACATGGGGATTCTAACCCTGGGATTGTACCTTGGTATTCCAACCCTGGGACTGTATCTGGGGATCACAACCCTGGGTCTCTACATAGGGATTCTATCCCTGGGACTGTACATGGGGATTCTAACCCTCTGTCTGTTCATTGGGATTCTAACCCTGGGACTGTACATGGGGATCCCAACCCTGGGACTGTAGATGGGGATTCCAACCCTGGGACTGTACATGGGGATTCAAATACTAGGACTGTACATGGTGATTCCAACCCTGGGATCTGTCCTTGGGGATTCCAGTGCTGGGACTCTACATGCGAAATCTAACCCTGCGGCTGTACATGGGGATTCTAAGCCTGGGTCTGTACATGGGTCTTCCAACCCTGGGACTGTACATGGGGAATCTAACCCTGGATCTGTACATGGGGATTCAAAACCTGGATCTGTACATGGGATTGCAGCCCTGGGTCTGTACATGCGGATTCTACCACTGCCTCTCTTAATTGGGATTCTAACCCTGCGACTGTACATGGGGTTTCCAACCCTGGGACAGTACGTGGGGCTTCCAACCCTGGGACTCTACATGTGTATTCCAACACTGGGACTGTACATGTGTATTCCAACCCTGGGACTGTACATGGGGATTCTAACCCTGGGACTGTACATGAGGTTTCTAACCCTGGATCTGTACATGGGGATTCCAACCCTGCATCTGTACATGGGGATTCCAACCCTGGGACTGTACATGGGGATTCTTACCCTGGGACTATACATGGAGATTCCTGCCCTGGGTCTGTACATGGGAATTCTACCACTGGGTCTGTTAATGGTGATTCTAACCCTGGGACTGTACATGGAGATTCTAAACCTGCGACTGTACATGGGGATTCCAACCCAGGGTCTGTACATGGGGATTCTAACCCATGGGTCTGCACATGGGGATTCTAAACCTGGGACTGTACATGGGGATCCCAACCCTGGTACTGTACACGGGGATTCCAACACTGGGAATGTACATGTGGATTTCAAACTTGTATCTGTGCATGGGGATTCTAACCATGGTCTGTACATGCGGATTCAAAACCTGGGACTGCACATGAAGATTCCAACCCTGGGACTGTACATAGCGAGTCCAATCCTCGGACTGTACATGGGGATTCCAAACCTGGGACTGTACATGGGGAGCCTAACCCTGGGACTGTACATGAGGATTCCAACCCTGGGACTGTACATGGGGAGTCTAACCCTGGGACTGCACATGGGATTCTAAACCTGGGATTGTACCTTGGTACTCCAACCCTGGGACTGTACCTGGGGATTCCAGCCCTGGGACTGTACATTGGCATTGTAACCCTGGGACTCTACATGCGGATTCTAACCCTCTGTCTGTACATTGTGATTCTAACCCTGGGACTGTACATGGGAATCCCAACCCTGGGACTGTAGATGGGGAATCCAACCCTGGGACTGTACATGGGGATTCCAATACTAGGACTGTACATGGTGATTCCAACCCTGGGATCTGTACATGGGGATTCCAAAGCTGGGACGCTACATGGGGAATCTAACCCTGCGGCTGTACATGGGGATTCAAAACCTGGGTCTGTACATGGGTATTCCAACCCTGGGACTGTACATGTTGAATCTAACCCTGGGACGGTACATGGGGATTCCAACCCTGGGACTGTACAAGGGGATTCCAAACCTGGCTCTGTACATGGCGATTCCAACACTGGGACAGTACATGGAGATTCCAGCCCGGGGTCTGTACATGGGGATTCTAACCCTGGGACTGTACAGTGGCATTCTAACCCTGGGATTGTACATAGGGATTCTAACCCTGTTATTGTACCTTGGTATTCCAACCCTGGGACTGTATCTGGGGATTCCAGCCTTGGGACTGTACTTTGGTATTCTAACCCTGGGACTGTACATGGGGATTCACACCCTCTGTCTGTACATTGTGATTCGAACCCTGGGACTGTACATGGGGATCCCAACTCTGGGACTGTAGATCGGCATTCCAAACCTGGGACTGTACATGGGGATTCCAATACTAGGACTGTACATGGTGATTCCAACCCTGGGATCTGTACATGAGGATTCCAACGCTGGGGCGATATATGGGGAATCTAACCCTGGGGCTGTACATGTGGATTCTAAATCTGTGACTGTACATGGGGATTCCAAACCTGGATCTGTACATGGGGATTCCAACCCTTGGACTGTACATGGGGAATCTAACCCTGGGGCTGTACATGGGGATTCTAAACCTGGGTCTGTACATGGGGATTCCAAACCTGGATCTGTACATGGGGATTCCAACCCTTGGACTGTACATGGGGAATCTAACCCTGGGGCTGTACATGGGGATTCTAAACCTGTGACTGTACATGGGGATTCCAAACCTGGCACTGTAAGTGGGGCTTCCAAACCTAGGACTGTATATGGGGATTCCAATCCTGGGATTGCACATGGGGGTTCCAACCCTAGGACTGTACATGGGGCTTCCAACCCTGGGACTGTGCATGGGGATTCCAAACCTGAATCTGTACATGGGGATTCTAACCATGGTCTGTGCATGGGGATTCTAAACCTGGGACTGTACATGTGGATTCCAACCCTGGGACTGTACATGCGGATTCCAACCCTGGGACTGTACATGGTGATTCCAACCCTGGACTGTACATGGGGATTCCATCCCTGGGACTGAACATGGAGCTTCCAACCCTTGACTGTACATGGAAATTTCAACCCTGGGACTGCCCATTCATATTCTAACCCTCAGACAGTACATGGGGATTCTAAACCTGGGTCTGTACATTGCGCTTCCAGGCATGGGTCTGTATATAGGGATTCCAACCCTGGGACTGTACATGGGGATTCCAACCCTGGGACTGTACATGGGGAATCCAATCCTAGGACTGTACATGGGGATTCCAACCCTGGGACTGTACATGGGGATTCCAGCCCTGGGTCTTTATATGGGGATTCTAACCCTGGGACTGTACATGGGGATTCCAACCCTGGGACTGTACATGGGGATCCCAACCCTGGGTCTCTACATGGGGATTCTAACCCTGGGACTGTACATGGGGATTCTAATGCTGGGACTGTACATGGCGATTCCAACACTGGGACAGTACATGGAGATTACAGCCCGTGGTCTGTACATGGGGATTATAACCCTGGGACTGTACATTGGCATTCTAACCCTGGGTTTCTACATGGGGATTCTAACCCTGGGATTGGAGCTTGGTATTCCAACCCTGGGACTGTATCTGGGGATCACAACCCTGGGTCTCTACATAGAGATTCTATCCCTGGGACCGTACATGGGGATTCTAACCCTCTGTCTGTACATTGGGATTCTAACCCTGGGACTGTACATGGGGATCCCAACCCTTGGACTGTAGATGGGGATTCCAACCGTGGGACTGTACATGGGGATTCCAACCCTGGGATCTGTACATGGGGATTCCAACCCTGGGACTCTACATGGGGAGTCTAACCCTGAGACTGCACATGGGATTCTAACCCTGCGATTGTACCTTGGTATTCTAATCCTGGGACTGTACATGAGGATCCCAACCCTGGGACTGTAGATGGGGATTCCAACCCTGGGACTGTACATGGGGATTCCAATACTAGGACTGTACATGGTGATTCCAACCCAGGGATCTGTACATGGGGATTCCAGTGCTGGGACTCTACATGTGGAATCTAACCCTGCGGCTGTACATGGGGAATCTAACCCTGGGACTGTACATGGAGATTCCGCACCTGGGACTGTACAAGGGGATTCCAAAACTGGATCTGTACATGGGGATTCCAACACTGGGACTGTACATGGGGAATCTAACCCTGGATCTGTACATGGGGATTCAAAACCTGGATCTGTACATGGGATTGCAGCCCTGGGTCTGTACATGCGGATTCTACCACTGCCTCTCTTAATTGGGATTCTAACCCTGCGACTGTACATGGGGTTTCCAACCCTGGGACAGTACGTGGGGCTTCCAACCCTGGGACTCTACATGTGCATTCCAACACTGGGACTGTACATGTGTATTCCAACCCTGGGACTGTACATGGGGATTCTAACCCTGGGACTGTACATGAGGTTTCTAACCCTGGATCTGTACATGGGGATTCCAACCCTGCATCTGTACATGGGGATTCCAACCCTGGGACTGTACATGGGGATTCTTACCCTGGGACTACACATGTAGATTCCAGCCCTGGGTCTGTACATGGGAATTCTACCACTGGGTCTGTTAATGGTGATTCTAAACCTGGGACTGTACATGGAGATTCTAAACCTGCGACTGTACATGGGGATTCCAACCCAGGGTCTGTACATGGGGATTCTAACCCATGGGTCTGTACTTGGGGATTCTAACCCTGGGACTGTACATGGCGATCCCAACCCTGGTACTGTACACGGGGATTCCAACCCTGGGAATGTACATGTGGATTTCAAACTTGTATCTGTGCATGGGGATTCTAACCATGGTCTGTACATGCGGATTCTAAACCTGGGACTGCACATGAAGATTCCAACCCTGAGACTGTACATAGCGAGTCCAATCCTCGGACTGTACATGGGGATTCTAATCCTGGGATGGTACATTGGGATTCCAACCCTGGGACTGTACATGGGGAGTCTAACCCTGGGACTGTACACGGGGAGTCTACCCCTGGCTCTGTACACGGGGATTCCAAAACTGGGACTGTACATGGGGATTCCAACCCTGGGACTGAACATGGAGATTCTAACCCTGGGGCTGTACATGGGAATTCCAACCCTGGGACTGCACATGGGCATTCTAACACTGGGATTGTACACGGGGATTCCAACCTTGGGACTGTACATGGGGATTCCAACACTGGAACTGTACATGGGGATTTAAATCATGGGACTGTACATGGGTAGTCTCAACCTGTGACTGTACATGGGGAGTCTAACCCTGGGACTGTACATGGGAAGTTTAACCCTGGGACTCTACATGGGGATTCTAACCCTAGGACTGTACATGGGGCTTCCAACCCTGGGACTGTACATGGGGATTCCAAACCTGCATCTGTACATGGGGATTCTAACCATGGTCTGTGCATCGGGATTCTTATCCTGGGACTGTACATGGGGATTCCAGCCCTGGGTCTGTACATGGGGAATCCACCACTGGGTTTGTTAATGGGAATCCCAACCCTGGGACTGTACATGAGGATTCAAACCCTGGGACTGTACATAGCGATTCCAACCCAGGGACTGTACATGGAGATTCTAACCGTGCGACTGTACATGGGGATTCCAACCCAAGGGCTATACATGGGCATTCTAACCATGGTCTGTACATGAGGATTCTAAACCTGGGACTGCACATGAGTATTCTAACCCTGGGACTGTACATAGTGAGTCCAACCCTGGGACTGTACATGGGGATTCTAACCCTGGGACTGTACATGGGGTTTCCAACCCTGGGACTGAACATGGAGATTCTAACCCTGGGGCTGTACATGGCGATTCTAACCCTGGGCCTGTACATGGGCATTCTAACACTGGGAGTTTACACGGGGATTCCAACCTTGGGACTGTACATGGGGATTCCAACACTGGAACTGTACATGGGGATTTAAATCCTGGGACTGTACATGGGTAGTCTCAACCTGGGACTGTACATGGGGAGTCTAACCCTGGGACTGTACATGGGAAGTTTAACCCTGGGACTCTACATGGGGATTCTAACCCTAGGACTGTACATGGGGCTTCCAACCCTGGGACTGTACATGGGGATTCCAAACCTGCATCTGTACATGGGGATTCTAACCATGGTCGGTGCATCGGGATTCTTATCCTGGGACTGTACATGGGGATTCCAGCCCTGGGTCTGTACATGGGGAATCCACCACTGGGTTTGTTAATGGGGATTCTAACCCTGGGACTGTACATGAGGATTCAAACCCTGGGACTGTACATAGCGATTCCAACCCAGGGACTATACATGGAGATTCTAACCCTGCGACTGTACATGGGGATTCCAACCCAGGAGCTGTACATGGGGATTCTAACCCTGGGACAGTCCATGTGAATTGCAACCCTGGGACTGCACATGAGGATTCCAAACCTGGGACTGTACAAAATGAGTCCAACCCTGGGACTGTACATGGGGATTCTAACCATCGTCTGTACATGAGAATTCCAAACCTGGGACTGCACATGAGGATTCCAAACCTGGGACTGTACAAAATGAGTCCAACCCTGGGACTGTACATGGGCATTCTAACACTGGGAATTTACATGGGGATTCCAACCTTGGGACTGTACATGGGGATTCCAACCCTGGGACTCTAAATGGGGAGTCTAACCCTGTGATTGTACATGGGGAGTCTAACCCTGGTCTGTCCATGTGAATACCAACCCTGGGACTGTAAATGGGGCTTCTAACCCTGGGACTGAACATGGGTACACTAACCCTGGGGCTGTACATGGGGATTCCAACCCTGGGACTGTACATGAGGTTTCCAGCACTGGGACTGTACATGGGGATTAAATCCTGGGACGGTACATGGGGAGTCTAAGCCTGGGACTGTACATGGGGAGTCTAACACTGGGACTGTACATGTGGAGTCTAACCCTGGGATTGTACATGGGAAGTCTAACCCTGGGACTGTACATGGGGATTCTAACCCTGGTCTGTACATGGGGATTCTAACCCTGGGACTGTACAAGGGGAATCCATCCCTGGGAATGTACATGGGGATTCCAACCCTGGGACTGTACATGGGTCTTTCAACCCTTCACTGTACATGGAAATTAAAGCCCTGGGACTGCACATTCATATTCTAACCCTCAGAATGTCCATGGGGATGCTAACCCTGGGACTGTACATGGGGATTCCAACCCTGGGACTGTACATCGGGATTCCAGCCCTGGGTCTGTACATGGGGATTCTCACCCTGGGACAGTACATGGGGATTCCAACCCTGGGACTGTACATGGGGATCCCAACCCTGGGTCTCTACATGTGGATTCTAACCCTGGGACTGTACATGGCGATTCCAACACTGGGACTGTACGTGGAGATTCCAGCCCGGTGTCTGTACATGGGCATTCTTACCCTGGGACTGTACATGGGCATTCTAACCCTTGGATTGTACATGGGGATTCTAACCCTGGAATTGTACCTTGGAATTCCAACCCTGGGACTGTATCTGGGCATTCCAGCCCTGGGACTGTACATTGGCATTCTAACCCTGGGACTGTACATGGGGATTCTAACCCTCTATTTGTACTTTGGGATTCTAAACCTGGGACTGTATATGGGGATCCCAACCCTGGGACTGTAAATGGGGATTCCAACCCTGGGATCTGTACATAGCGATTCCAACCCTGGGATTGTACATGGGGAATCTAACCCTGGGGCTGTACATGGGGATTCTAAACCTGTGACTGTACATGGGGAATCCAAACCTGGGTCTGCACATGGGGATTCCTAACCTGGATCTGTACATGGGGATTCCAATCCTGGGACTGCTCATGGGGATTCCAGCCCTGGGTCTGTACATGGGGATTCTACCGCTGCGTCTGTTAATGGGGACTCTAACCCTGCGACTGTAGATGGGGTTTCCAAACCTGGGACTGTACGTGGGGCTTCCAACCCTGGGACTGTATATGGGGATTTCAACCCGGGGACTATACATGGGGATTCCAACCCTGGGACTGTACATGGGGATTCAAAACCTAGGAATGTACATGGGGCTTCCAACGCTGGGACTGTACATGGGGATACCAAGCCTGAATCTGTACATGGGGATACTAACCATGGTCTGTGCATGGGGATTCTAAACCTGGGACTGTACATGAGGATTCCAACCCTGGGACTTTACATAGCGATTCCAACTCTCGGACTGTACATGGGGATTCCAACCCTGGGACTGCACATGGGGAGTCAAACCCTGGGACTCTACACAGGGAGACTAACCTTGGTCTGTACATGTGAATTCCAACCCTGGCACTGTACATGGGGCTTCTAACCCTGGGACTGAACATGGGTATTCTAACCCTGGAGATGTACATGGGGATCCCAACCCTGGGACTGTACATGGCGATTCTAAACCTGGGACTCTACATGGGCATTCTAACACTGGGATTGTACACGGGGATTCTAACCATGGGATAGTACATGGGAATTCCAACCCTGGGACTGCACATGGGGATTCCAGCCCTGGGACTGTACATGGGGATTCCAACCCTTGGAATGTACATTGGGTGTCTAACCCTGGGACTGTACATGGGGAGTCTAACCCTGGGACTGTACAGGGGAATTCTAAACCTGGGACTGTACATGGGGATTCTAACCCTGGTCTGTACATGAGGATTCTAACCGTGGGACTGCACATGGGGATTCCAGCCCTGGGACTGTACATGGGGATTCCAACCCTTGGACTGTACATGGGGAGTCCAACCCTGGGATTGTACATGGATATTCCAGTCCTGGGTCTGTACATGGGGATTCCATCCCTGGGACTGTACATGGGGATCCCAACCCTGGGACTCTACATGGGGATTCTAATCCAGTTCTGTACATGGGCATTCCAATCCCGGGACTGGACATGGGGAATTCATCCCTGGGACTGTACATGGGGATTCTAAAACTGGGACTGTACATGTGCATTCTAACCCTGTGATAGTACATGGGGATTCTAACCCTGGGATTGTACATTTGTATTCCAACCCTGGGACTGTACATGGGGATTCCAGCCCTGGGACGGCACATGGAGATTCTAACCTTCTGGCTGTACATTGGGATTCTAACCCTGGGACTGTAGGTTGGGATCCCAACCCTGGGACTGTATATGGGGATTCCAACCCTGGGACTGTAAATGGGGATTCCAACCCTGGGACTGTACATGGGGATTCCAACCCAGGGACTGTACATGGGGATCCTAAACCTGAATCTGTACATGGGGATTCTAACCATGGTCTGTGCATGGGGATTGTAAACCTGGGACTGTACATGAGGATTCCAACCCTTGGAATGTACATAGCGATTCCAACCCTGGGACTGTACATGGGGATTCTAAACCTGGGACTGTACATCAGGATTCCAACCCTGGGACTGTACATGGGGGTTCTAACCCTGGGACTGTACATGGGGATTCTAGCCCTGGGACCGTACATGGGCATTCTAACCCTGGGTTGGTACATAGGGATTCTAACCCTGGGACTGCACATGGGGAATTTAACCCTTGGACTATACATGGGGATTCCAACCCTGGGACAATACATGTTGATTCCAAACCTGGATCTGTACATGGGGATTCCAACCCTGCATCTGTACATGAGGATTCTAACCATGGTCTGTGCATCGGGATTCTTACACTGGGACTGTACATGGGGATTCCAGCCCTGGGTGTGTACATGGGGAATCTACCGCTGGGTTTGTTAATGGGGATTATAACCCTGGGACTGTACATGAGGATTCCAACCCTGGGACTGTACATAGCGATTCCAACCCAGGGACTGTACATGGAGATTCTAACCGTGCGACTGTACATGGGGATTCCAACCCAAGGGCTGTACATGGGCATTCTAACCATGGTCTGTACATGAGGATTCTAAACCTGGGACTGCACATGAGTATTCTAACCCTGGGACTGTACATAGTGAGTCCAACCCTGGGACTGTACATGGGGATTCTAACCCTGGGACTGTACATGGGGTTTCCAACCCTGGGACTGAACATGGAGATTCTAACCCTGGGGCTGTACATGGCGATTCTAACCCTGGGCCTGTACATGGGCATTCTAACACTGGGAGTTTACACGGGGATTCCAACCTTGGGACTGTACATGGGGATTCCAAACCTGGGACTGTAAATTGGGAGTCTAACCCTGTGACAGTATATGGGGAGTCTAACCCTGGTCTGTCCAAGTGAATACCAACCCTGGGACTGTAAATGGGGCTTCTAACCATGGGACTGAACATGGGTATTCTAACCCTGTGGCTGTACATGGGGATTCCAACCCTGGACTGTACATGGGGATGCCAGCCCTGGGACTGCACATGGGGATTAAATCCTGGGACTGTACATGGGGAGTCTAACCCTGGGACTGTACATGGGGAGTCTAACCCTGGGACTGTACATGGGATGTCTAACCCTGGTCTGTACATGGGAATTCTAACCCTGGGACTGTACATGGGGATTCTATCCCTGGGAGTGCACATGGGGATTCCAACCCTCGGACTGTACATGGGGCTTCCAACCCTTCACTGTACATGGAAATTACAGCCTTGGGACTGCACATTCATATTCTAACCCTTAGACTGTACATGGGGATTCAAACCCTGAGACTGTACATGGGGATTCCAGCCATGGGTCTGTACATAGGGATTCCAACCCTGTGACTGTACATGGGGATTCCAATCCTGGGACTGTACATCGGGATTCCAACCCTGGGACTGTACGTGGGGATCCCAACCCTGGGTCTCTACATTGGGATTCTAACCCTGGGACTGTACATGGCGATTCCAACACTGGGACTGTAGATGGAGATTCCAGCCGGTGTCTGTACATGGGCATTCTAACCCTGGGACTGTACATGGGCATTCTAACCCTTGGATTGTACATGGGGATTCTAACCCTGGGATTGTACCTTGGTTTTCCAAACCTGGGACTGTATGTGGGGATTCCTGCCCTGGGACTGTTCATTGGTATTCTAACCCTGGGACTGTACAAGGGGATTCTAACCCTGGGACTGTGCGTGGGGATACCAACCCTGGGACTGTACAAGGGGATTCTAACCCGGGGCTGCACATGGGGCTTCCAACCGTGGGACTGTACATGGGCATTCTAACCCTGGGATTGTACATAGGGATTCCAAACCTGGGACTGCACATGGGCATTCTAAACCTGGGACTGTACATAGCGATTCCAAACCTGGGACTGCACATGGAGATTCTAACCCTGGGACTGTACATGGGGATTCTAACCCCAGAACTGTACATGGGGATTCTAACCCTGGTCCGTACATGGGGTTTCTAACCCTGGGACTGTGCATGTGGATTCCAACCCTGGGACTGTACATGGGGATTCCAACCCTGGGACTGTACAAGGGGATTCTAACCCTGGGACTGTACATGGGGCTTCCAACCCTGGGACTGTACATGGGCATTCTAACCCTGGGATTGTACATAGGGATTCTAAACGTGGGACTGCACATGGGGATTCCAACCCTGGGACTGTACATGGGGATTCCAACCCTGCATCTGCACATGGGGATTCCAACCCTGGGTCTGTACATGGGGATTCTTACCCTGGGACTGTACATGGGGATTCCAGCCCTGGGTCTGTGCACGGGGAATCTACCGCTGGGTCTGTTAATGGGGATTCTAACCATGGGACTGTACATGCGGATTCTAACCCTGGGACTGTACATGAGGATTCCAACCCTGGGACTGTACATAGCGATTCCAACCCAGGGACTGTACATGGAGATTCTAACGCTGCGACTGTACATGAGGATTCCAACCCAGGGGCTGTACATGGGGATTCTAACCCATGGGACTGTACATGGGGTTTCTAACACTGGGACTGTACATGGGAATCCAACCCTGTTACTGTACACGGGGATTCCAACCCTGGGACTGTACATGTGGATTCCAAACTTGTATCTGTACATGGGGATTCTAAACATGGTCTGTGCATGGTGATTCCAAACCTGAATCTGTACATGCGGTTTCTAACAATGGTCTGTGCATGGGGATTCTAAACCTGGGACTGTACATGAGGATTCCAACCCTGGGACTGTACATAGCGATTCCAACCCTGGGACTGTACATGAGGATTCTCACCCTGGGAGTGTTCATCGGGATTCCAAACCTGGGAATGGACATGGGGAGTCCAGCCCCGGGGCTGAACGTGTGGATTCTAAACCTGCGGCTGTACATGGGGATTCCAACCATGGGATTGTAAATGGGGATTCTAACCCTAGGACTGTACATGGGGCTTCCAACCGTGGGACTGTACATGGGGATTCCAAACCTGGATCTGTAAATGGGGATTCCAACCCTGCATCTAAACATGGGGATTCCAAGCCTGGGACTGTACATGGGGATTCTTACCCTGGGACTGTAAATTTGGATTCCAGCCCTGGGTCTGTACATGGGGAATCTGCCGCTGGGTCAGTTAATGGGAATTCTAACCCTGGGATTGTACATGCAGATTCTAACCCTGGGACTGTACATGAGGATTACAACTCTGGGAATGTACATGTGGATTCTAACCCTGGGACTGTACATGCGGATTCCAACCCTGGGACTGTACATAGCGATTCCAACCCAGGGACTGTACATGGAGATTCTAACCCTGCGTCTGTACATGGGGATTCGAACCCAGGGGCTGTACATGGGGATTCTAACCCATGGGACTGTACATGGGGATTCTAACCCTGGGACTGTACAAGGGGATTCCAACCCTGGTACTGTACATGGGGATTCCAACCCTGCATCTGCACATGGGGATTCCAACCCTGGGTCTGTACATGGGGATTCTTACCCTGGGACTGTACACGGGGATTCCAGCCCTGGGTCTGTACACGGGGAATCTACCGCTGGGTCTGTTAATGGGGATTCTAACCATGGGACTGTACATGCGGATTCTAACCCTGGGACTGTACATGAGGATTCCAACCCTGGGACTGTACATAGCGATTCCAACCCAGGGACTGTACATGGAGATTCTAACCCTGCGACTGTACATGAGGATTCCAACCCAGGGGCTGTACATGGGGATTCTAACCCATTGGACTGTACATGGGGTTTCTAACCCTGGGACTGTACATGGGAATCCAACCCTGTTACTGTACACGGGGATTCCAACCCTGGGACTGTACATGTGGATTCCAAACTTGTATTTGTACATGGGGATTCCAAACCTGAATCTGTACATGCGGTTTCTAACAATGGTCTGTGCATGGGGATTCTAAACCTAGGACTGTACATGAGGATTCCAACCCTGGGACTGTACATAGCGATTCCAACTCTGGGACTGTACATGAGGATTCTCACCCTGGGAGTGTTCATCGGGATTCCAAACCTGGGAATGGACATGGGGAGTCTAACCCCGGGGCTGAACGTGTGGATTCTAAACCTGCGGCTGTACATGGGGATTCCAACCATGGGACTGTACATGGCGATTCTAACCCTGGGACTGTACATGGGCATTCTAACACTGGGATTGTACACGGGGATTCTAACCATGGGATTGTAAATGGGGATTCTAACCCTAGGACTGTACATGGGGCTTCCAACCGTGGGACTGTACATGGGGATTCCAAACCTGGATCTGTAAATGGGGATTCCAACCCTGCATCTAAACATGGGGATTCCAACCCTGGGACTGTACATGGGGATTCTTACCCTGGGACTGTACATTTGGATTCCAGCCCTTGGTCTGTACATGGGGAATCTACCGCTGGGTCAGTTAATGGGGATTCTAACCCTGGGATTGCACATGCAGATTCTAACCCTGGGACTGTACATGAGGATTACAACCCTGGGAATGTACATGGGGATTCTAACCCTGGGACTGTACATGCGGATTCCAACCCTGGGACTGTACGTAGCGATTCCAACCCAGGGACTGTACATGGAGATTCTAACCCTGCGTCTGTACATGGTGATTCGAACCCAGGGGCTGTACATGGGGATTCTAACCCATGGGACTGTACATGGGGATTCTAACCCTGGGACTGTACATGGGGATTCCAACTCTGGTACTGTACATGGGGATTCCAACCCTGGAACTGCACATGAGGATTCCAACCCTGGGACTTTACATAGCGAGTCCAACCCTGGGACTGTACATGGGGATTCTAACCCTGGGACTTTAAAATGGGATTCCATCCCTGGGACTGTATGTGGGGAGTCCAACCCTGGGACTGTACACGGGGAGTCTATCCCTGGCACTGTACACGGGGATTCCAACACTGGGACTGAACCTGGAGATTCTAACCCTGGGGCAGCACATGGGGATTCCAAACCTGGCACTGAACATGGAGATTCTAACCCTGGGGCTGTACATTGGTATTCCAACCCTGGGACTGTACATGGTGATTCAACCCTGGGACTGTACATGGGGATTCTAACCCTATTGCTGTACATCGGGATTCCAACCCTGGGACTGTACATAGGGAGTCTAACCCTGGGACTGTATACAGGGAGTCTAACCCTGGGACTGAACATGGGGATTCTAACCCTGGGACTGTACATGGGGCTTCTAACCCTGGGACTGATCATGGGGATTCTAACCCTGGGTCTGTACATGGGCATTCTGACACTGGGGATGTACACGGGGATTCTAACCATGGGATTGTACATGGGGATTCCAACCCTGGGACTGCACGTGGGGATTCCAGCCCTGGGACTGTACATGGGGATTCCAACCCTTGGACTGTACATTGCGAGTCTAACACTGGGACTGTACATCGGAATTCTAACCCTGGGAATGTGCATGGGGATTCTAACCCTGGTCTGTACATGAGGATTCTAACCGTGGGACTGTACATGCGGATTCCAACCCTGGGACTGCACATGGGGATTTCTGCCCTGGGACTGTACATGGGGATTCCAACCCTTGGACTGTACATGGGGAGTCAACCCTTGGACTGTACATGGAGATTCCAGCCCTGGGTCTGCACATGGGGATTCTAACCCTGGGACTGTACTTGGGGATTCCCACCCTGGGACTGTACATGGGGATTCCAACCCTGGGACTGTAAATGGGGATCCCAACCCTGGGTCGCTACATGGGGATTCTAACCTACGTCTGTACATGGGCGTTCCAACCCCTTGACTGTACATGGGGCATGCATCCCTGGGACTGTACATGTGCATTCTCACCCTGGGATATTACATGGGGATTCTAACCCTGCGTTTGTACATTTGTATTCCAACCCTGGGACTATACATGGGGATTCCAGCCCTGGGACTGCACATGGGGATTCCAACCTTCTGTCTGTACATTGGGATTCTAACCCTGGGACTGTACATGGGGATCCCAACCCTGGGACTGTACATGGTGATTCCAGCCCTGGGACTGTATTTGGGGATTCCAACCTTGGGACTGTACATGGGGATTCCAACCCTGGGACTGTACATGGGGATTCCAACCCAGGGACTGTACATGGGGATCCTAAACCTGAATCTGTACATGGGGATTCTAACCATGGTCTGTGCATGTGGATTCTAAACCTGGGACGGTACATGAGGAATACAACCCTGGGAATGTACATAGCGATTCCAACCCTGGGACTGTACATGGGTATTCTAACCCTGGGACTTTACATCGGGATTCCAACCCTGGGACTGTACATGGGGAGTCTACCCCTGGGACTGTATACAGGGAGTCTAACTCTGGTCTGTACATGTGAATTCCAACCCTGGGACTGTACATGGGGCTTCTAACCCTTGGACTGAACATGGGGATTCTATACACTGGGGCTGTACATGGGGATTCCAACCCTGGGACTGTACATGGCGATTCTAACCTTGGGACTGTACATGGGGATTCTAACCCCAGAACTGTACATGGCGATTCTAACACTGGGATTGTACATGGGAATTCTAACCATGGGATTGTACATGGGGATTCTAAATCTGGGACTCTACATGAGGATTCCAACCCTGGGACTGCACATGGGGATTCTAACCCTGGGACTGTACTTGGGGATTCTAACCCCAGAACTGTACATGGGGATTCTAACCCTGGTCTGCACATGGGGTTTCTAACCCTGGGACTGTGCATGTGGATTCCAACCCTTGGACTGTACATGGGGATTCCTACCCTGGGACTGTACATCGGGATTCTAACCCTGGGACTGTACATTGGGATTCCAACCCTGGGACTGTACATGGGGAATGCATCCCTGGGACTGTACATGTGCATTGTCACCCTGGGATATTACATGGGGATTCTAACCCTGCGTTTGTACATTTGTATTCCAACCCTGGGACTATACATGGGGATTCCAGCCCTGGGACTGCACATGGGGATTCCAAACCTCTGTCTGTACATTGGGATTCTAACCCTGGGACTGTACATGGGGATCCCAACCCTGGGACTGTACATGGTGATTCCAGCCCTGGGACTGTATTTGGGGATTCCAACCTTGGGACTGTAAATGGGGATCCTAAACCTGAATCTGTACATGGGGATTCTAACCATGGTCTGTGCATGAGGATTCTAAACCTGGGATGGTACATGAGGAATACAACCCTGGGAATGTACATAGCGATTCCAACTCTGGGACTGTACATGGGGATTCTAACCCTGGGACTTTACATCGGGATTCCAACCCTGGGACTGTACATGGGGAGTCTAACCCTGGGACTGTATACAGGGAGTCTAACTCTGGTCTGTATATGTGAATTCCAACCCTGGGACTGTACATGGGGCTTCTAACCCTGGGACTGAACATGGGGATTCTAACCCTGGGACTGTACATGGGCATTCTCACACTGGGGATGTACACGGGGATTCTAACCATGGGATTGTACATGGGGATTCCAACCCTGGGACTGCACATGGGGATTCCAGCCCTGGGACTGTACATGGGGATTCCAACCCTTCGACTGTATATTGGGAGTCTAACCCTGGGACTGTACATGGGAATTCTAACCCTGGGACTGTGCATGGGGATTCTAACCCTGGTCTGTACATGAGGATTCTAACCGTGGGACTGTACATGCGGATTCCAACCCTGGGACTGCACATGGGGATTCCTGCCCTGGGACTGTACATGGGGATTCTAACCCTGGGACTGTACTTGGGGATTCCAACACTGGGACTGTATATGGGGATTCCAACCCTGGGATTGTAAATGGGGATCCCAACCCTGGGGCTGTACATGGGGATTCCAACCCTGGGACTGTACATGGCGATTCTAACCCTGGGACTGTACATGAAGATTCTAACCCCAGAACTGTACATGGCGATTCTAACACTGGGATTGTACACGGGAATTCTAAACATGGGATTGTACATGGGGATTCTAAATCTGGGACTCTACATGAGGATTCCAACCCTGGGACTGTACATAGCGATTCCAACCCTGGGACTGTTCATGGGGATTCTAACCCTGGGACGGTGCATGTGGATTCCAACCCTGGGACTGTACATGGGGATTCCAACCCTGGGACTGTACATGGGGATTCTAACCCTGGGACTGTCCATGGGCTTCCAACCGTGGGACTGTACATGGGCATTCTAACCCTGGGATTGTACATGGGCATTCTAACACTGGGGATGTACACGGGGATTCTAACCATGGGATTGTACATGGGGATTCCAACCCTGGGACTGCACGTGTGGATTCCAGCCCTGGGACTGTACATGGGGATTCCAACCCTTGGACTGTACATTGCGAGTCTAACACTGGGACTGTACATCGGAATTCTAACCCTGGGACTGTGCATGGGGATTCTAACCCTGGTCTGCACATGAGGATTCTAACCGTGGGACTGTACATGCGGATTCCAACCCTGGGACTGCACATGGGGATTTCTGCCCTGGGACTGTACATGGGGATTCCAACCCTTGGACTGTACATGGGGAGTCAACCCTTGGATTGTACATGGAGATTCCAGCCCTGGGTCTGCACATGGGGATTCTAACCCTGGGACTGTACTTGGGGATTCCAACCCTGGGACTGTACATGGGGATTCCAACCCTGGGACTGTAAATGGGGATCCCAACCCTGGGTCGCTACATGGGGATTCTAACCTAGGTCTGTACATGGGCGTTCCAACCCCTTGACTGTACATGGGGCATGCATCCCTGGGACTGTACATGTGCATTGTCACCCTGGGATATTACATGGGGATTCTAACCCTGCGTTTGTACATTTGTATTCCAACCCTGGGACTATACATGGGGATTCCAGCCCTGGGACTGCACATGGGGATTCCAACCCTCTGTCTGTACATTGGGATTCTAACCCTGGGACTGTACATGGGGATCCCAACCCTGGGACTGTACATGGTGATTCCAGCCCTGGGACTGTATTTGGGGATTCCAACCTTGGGACTGTAAATGGGGATCCTAAACCTGAATCTGTACATGGGGATTCTAACCATGGTCTGTGCATGAGGATTCTAAACCTGGGATGGTACATGAGGAATACAACCCTGGGAATGTACATAGCGATTCCAACCCTGGGACTGTACATGGGGATTCTAACCCTGGGACTTTACATCGGGATTCCAACCCTGGGACTGTACATGGGGAGTCTAACCCTTGGACTGAACATGGGGATTCTATACACTGGGGCTGTACATGGGGAATCCAACCCTGGGACTGTACATGGCGATTCTAACCTTGGGACTGTACATGGGGATTCTAACCCCAGAACTGTACATGGCGATTCTAACACTGGGATTGTACATGGGAATTCTAACCATGTGATTGTACATGGGGATTCTAAATCTGGGACTCTACATGAGGATTCCAACCCTGGGACTGCACATGGGGATTCTAACCCTGGGACTGTACTTGGGGATTCTAACCCCAGAACTGTACATGGGGATTCTAACCCTGGTCTGCACATGGGGTTTCTAACCCTGGGACTGTGCATGTGGATTCCAACCCTTGGACTGTACATGGGGATTCCAACCCTGGGACTGTACATCGGGATTCTAACCCTGGGACTGTACATCGGGATTCCAACCCTGGGACTGTACATAGGGAGTCTAACCCTGGGACTGTACACAGGGAGTCGAACCCTGGGACTGAACATGGGGATTCTAACCCTGGGACTGTACATGGGGCTTCTAACCCTGGGACTGAATATGGGGATTCTAACCCTGGGACTGTACATGGGCATTCTCACACTGGGGATGTACACGGGGATTCTAACCATGGGATTGTACATGGGGATTCCAACCCTGGGACTGCACATGGGGATTCCAGCCCTGGGACTGTACATGGGGATTCCAACCCTTGGACTGTATATTGGGAGTCTAACCCTGGGACTGTACATGGGAATTCTAACCCTGGGACTGTGCATGGGGATTCTAACCCTGGTCTGTACATGAGGATTCTAACCGTGGGACTGTACATGCGGATTCCAACCCTGGGACTGCACATGGGGATTCCTGCCCTGGGACTGTACATGGGGATTCCAACCCTTGGACTGTACATGGGGAGCAAACCCTTGGACTGTACATGGAGATTCCAGCCCTGGGTCTGTACATGGGGATTCTAACCCTGGGACTGTACATGGGGATTCCAACCCTGGGACTGTATATGGGGATTCCAACCCTGGGATTGTAAATGGGGATCCCAACCATGGGTCTCTACATGGGGATTCTAACCTAGGTATGTACATGGGCGTTCCAACCCTTTGACTGTATACGGGGAATGCATCCCTGGGACTGTACATTTGTATTCCAACCCTGGGACTGTACATGGGGATTCCAGCCCTGCGACTGCACATGGGGATTCAACCCTCTATCTGTACATTGGGATTCTAACCCTGGGACTGTACATTGGGATCCCAACCCTGGGACTGTACATGGTGATTCCAACCCTGGGACTGTATATGGGGATTCCAACCCTGGGACTGTACATGGGGATTCCAACCCTGGGACTGTACATGGGGATTCCAACCCAGGGACTGTACATGGGGATCCTAAACCTGAATCTTTACATGGGGATTCCAACCATGGTCTGTGCATGGGGATTCTAAACCTGGGACGGTACATGAGGATTCCAACCCTGGGAATGTACATAGCGATTCCAACCCTGGGACTGTACATGGGGATTCTAACCCTGGGACTTTACATCGGGATTCCAACACTGGGACTGTACATGGGGAGTCTAACCCTGGGACTGTGTACAGGGAGTCTAACTCTGGTCTGTACATGTGAATTCCAACCCTGGGACTGTACATGGGGCTTCTAACCCTTGGACTGAACATGGGGATTCTATACACTGGGGCTGTACATGGGGATTCCAACCCTGGGACTGTACATGGCGATTCTAACCCTGGGACTGTACATGAAGATTCTAACCCCAGAACTGTACATGGCGATTCTAACACTGGGATTGTACACGGGAATTCTAACCATGGGATTGTACATGGGGATTCTAAATCTGGGACTCTACATGAGGATTCCAACCCAGGGACTGTACATAGCGATTCCAACCCTGGGACTGCACATGGGGATTCTAAACCTGGGACTGTACATGAAGATTCTAACCCCAGAACTGTACATGGCGATTCTAACACTGGGATTGTACACGGGAATTCTAACCATGGGATTGTACATGGGGATTCTAAATCTGGGACTCTACATGTGGATTCCAACCCTGGGACTGTACATGGGGATTCCAACCCTGGGACTGTACATGGGGATTCTAACCCTAGGACTGTCCATGGGCTTCCAACCGTGGGACTGTACATGGGCATTCTAACCCTGGGATTGTACATAGGGATTCTAACCGTGGGACTGTACATGGGAATTCCAACCCGGCGACTGCACATGGTGATTCTTACCTGGGACTGTACATGGGAATTCCAGCCCTGGGTCTGCACACGGGGAATCTACTGCTGCGTCTGTTAATGGGGATTCCAAACCTGGGCCTGTACATGCGGATTCTAACCCTGGGACTGTACATGAGGATTCCTACCCTGGGACTGTACATAGCGATTCCAACCCAGGGAATGTACATGGAGATTCTAACCCTACGAATGTACATGGGGATTCCAACCCAGGGCTGTACATGGGGATTCTAACCCATGGGAATGTACATGGGGATTCTAACCCTGGGACTGTACATGGGGACTCCAACCCTGGTAATGTACACGGGGATTCCAAACCTGGGACTGTACATGGCGATTCTGAACCTGGGACTGTACATGGCCATTCTAAAACTGGGATTGTACACGGGGATTCTAACCATGTGAATGTACATGGGGAATCTAACCCTAGGACTGTACATGGGGCTTCCAACCCTGGGACTGTACATGGGGAATGCATCCCTGGGACTGTACATGTGCATTCTCACCCTGGGATATTACATGGGGATTCTAACCCTGCGTTTGTACATTTGTATTCCAACCCTGGGACTATACATGGGGATTCCAGCCCTGGGACTGCACATGGGGATTCCAACCCTCTGTCTGTACATTGGGATTCTAACCCTGGGACTGTACATGGGGATCCCAACCCTGGGACTGTACATGGTGATTCCAGCCCTGGGACTGTATTTGGGGATTCCAACCTTGGGACTGTACATGGGGATTCCAACCCTGGGACTGTACATGGGGATTCCAACCCAGGGACTGTACATGGGGATCCTAAACCTGAATCTGTACATGGGGATTCTAACCATGGTCTGTGCATGAGGATTCTAAACCTGGGACGGCACATGAGGATTCCAACCCTGGGAATGTACATAGCGATTCCAACCCTGGGACTGTACATGGGTATTTTAACCCTGGGACTTTACATCGGGATTCCAACCCTGGGAATGTACATGGGGAGTCTAACCCTGGGACTGTATACAGGGAGTCTAACTCTGGTCTGTACATGTGAATTCCAACCCTGGGACTGTACATGGGGCTTCTAACCCTTGGACTGAACATGGGGATTCTATACACTGGGGCTGTACATGGGGATTCCAACCCTGGGACTGTACATGGCGATTCTAACCTTGGGACTGTACATGGGGATTCTAACCCCAGAACTGTACATGGCGATTCTAACACTGGGATTGTACATGGGAATTCTAACCATGGGATTGTACATGGGGATTCTAAATCTGGGACTCTACATGAGGATTCCAACCCTGGGACTGCACATGGGGATTCTAACCCTGGGACTGTACTTGGGGATTCTAACCCCAGAACTGTACATGGGGATTCTAACCCTGGTCTGCACATGGGGTTTCTAACCCTGGGACTGTACATGTGGATTCCAACCCTTGGACTGTACATGGGGATTCCAACTCTGGGACTGTACATCGGGATTCTAATCCTGGGACTGCACATCGGGATTCCAACCCTGGGACTGTACATAGGGAGTCTAACCCTGGGACTGTACACAGGGAGTCGAACCCTGGGACTGAACATGGGGATTCTAACCCTGGGACTGTACATGGGGCTTCTAACCCTGGGACTGAACATGGGGATTCTAACCCTGGGACTGCACATGGGCATTCTCACACTGGGGATGTACACGGGGATTCTAACCATGGGATTGTACATGGGGATTCCAACCCTGGGACTGCACATGGGGATTCCAGCCCTGGGACTGTACATGGGGATTCCAACCCTTGGACTGTATATTGGGAGTCTAACCCTGGGACTGTACATGGGAATTCTAACCCTGGGACTGTGCATGGGGATTCTAACCCTGGTCTGTACATGAGGATTCTAACCGTGGGACTGTACATGCGGATTCCAACCCTGGGACTGCACATGGGGATTCCTGCCCTGGGACTGTACATGGGGATTCCAACCCTTGGACTGTACATGGGGAGCCAACCCTTGGACTGTACATGGAGATTCCAGCCCTGGGTCTGTACATGGGGATTCTAACCCTGGGACTGTACATGGGGATTCCAACCCTGGGACTGTATATGGGGATTCCAACCCTGGGATTGTAAATGGGGATCCCAACCATGGGTCTCTACATGGGGATTCTAACCTAGGTATGTACATGGGCGTTCCAACCCTTTGACTGTACATGGGGAATGCATCCCTGGGACTGTACATGTGCATTCTAACCCTGGGATATTACATGGGGATTCTAACCCTGCGTTTGTAGATTTGTATTCCAACCCTGGGACTGTACATGGGGATTCCAGCCCTGCGACTGCACATGGGGATTCTAACCCTTTATCCGTACATTGGGATTCTAACACTGGAACTGTACATTGGGATCCCAACCCTGGGACTGTACATGGTGATTCCAAACCTGGGACTGTATATGGGGATTCCAACCCTGGGACTGTACATGGGGATTCCAACCCTGGGACTGTACATGGGGATTCCAACCCAGGGACTGTACATGGGGATCCTAAACCTGAATCTGTACATGGGGATTCTAACCATGGTCTGTGCATGGGGATCCTAAACCTGAATCTGTACATGGGGATTCTAACCATGGTCTGTGCATGGGGTTTCTAAACCTGGGACGGTACATGAGGATTCCAACCCTGGGAATGTACAAAACGATTCCAACCCTGGGACTGTACATGGGGATTCTAACCCTGGGACTTTACATCGGGATTCCAACCCTGGGACTGTACATGGGGAGTCTAACCCTGGGACTGTATACAGGGAGTCTAACTCTGGTCTGTTCATGTGAATTCCAACCCTGGGACTGTACATGGGGCTTCTAACCCTTGGACTGAACATGGGGATTCTATACACTGGGGCTCTACATGGGGATTCCAACCCTGGGACTGTACATGGCGATTCTAACCCTGGGACTGTCCATGAAGATTCTAACCCCAGAACTGTACATGGCGATTCTAACACTGGGATTGTACACGGGAATTCTAACCATGGGATTGTACATGGGGATTCTAAATCTGGGACTCTACATGAGGATTCCAACCCAGGGACTGTACATAGCGATTCCAACCCTGGGACTGCACATGGGGATTCTAAACCTGGGACTGTACTTGGGGATTCTAACCCCAGAACTGTACATGGGGATTCTAACCCTGGTCTGCACATGGGGTTTCTAACCCTGGGACTGTGCGTGTGGATTCCAACCCTGGGACTGTACATGGGGATTCCAACCCTGGGACTGTACATGTGGATTCTATCCCTGGGACTGTCCACGGGGCTTCCAACCGTGGGACTGTACATGGGCATTCTAACCCTGGGATTGTACATAGGGATTCTAACCGTGGGACTGCACATGGGGATTCCAACCCTGGGACTGCACATGGGGATTCCAACCCTGCATCTGTACATGGGAATTCCAACCCGGGGACTGCACATGGTGATTCTTACCTGGGACTGTACATGGGGATTCCAGCCCTGGGTCTGCACACCGGGAATCTACTGCTGGGTCTGTTAATGGGGATTCCAAACCTGGGCCTGTACATGTGGATTCTAACCCTGGGACTGTACATGAGGATTCCAACCCTGGGACTGTACATAGCGATTCCAACCCAGGGAATGTACATGGAGATTCTAACCCTGCGAAAGTACATGGGGATTCCAACCCAGGGTCTGTACATGGGGATTCTAACCCATGGGACTGTACATGGGGTTTCTAACCCTGGGACTGTACATGAGGACTCCAACCCTGGTAATGTACATGGGGATTCCAAACCTGGGACTGTACATGGCGATTCTGAACCTGGGACTGTACATGGGCATTCTAACACTGGGATTGTACACGGGGATTCTAACCACGAGAATGTTCATGGGGAATCTAACCCTAGGACTGTACATGGGGCTTCCAACCCTGGGACTGTACATGGGGATTCCAAACCTGGATCTGTACATGGAGATTCCAAACCTGCATCTGAACATGGGGATTCCAACCCTGGGACTGTACATGGGGATTCTTACCCTGGGACTGAACATGTCGATTCCAGCCCTGGGTCTGTACATGGGGAATCTACCGCTTGGTCGGTTAATGGGGATTCTAACCCTGGGACTGTACATGCGGATTCTAACCCTGGGACTGTACATGAGGATTCCAACCCTGGGACTGTACATGGGGATTCCAACCCTGGTACTGTACATGGGGATTCCAACCCTGGGACTGCATATGAGCATTCCAACCCTGGGACTTTACATAGCGAGTCCAACCCTGGGACTGTACATGGGGATTCTAACCCTGGGACTGTACATTGGGATTCCATCCCTGGGACTGTACATGGGGAGTCTAACCCTGGGACAGTACACGGGGTGTCTA
This sequence comes from Somniosus microcephalus, assembly GCF_052327205.1. NCBI lineage: Eukaryota > Metazoa > Chordata > Chondrichthyes > Squaliformes > Somniosidae > Somniosus > Somniosus microcephalus. The sequence continues at coordinate 132,041,699 of NC_140990.1, forward strand.
TCCTTGGCACTGTACACGGGGATTCCAACACTGGGACTGAATATGGAGATTCTAACCCTGGGGCTGCACACGGGTATTCCAAACCTGGGACTTAACATGGAGATTCTAACCCTGGGGGTGTATATGGGTATTCCAACCCTGGGACTGTACATGGTGATTCAACCCTGGGACTGTACATGGGGATTCTAACCCTGTTGCTGTACATGGGGATTCGAAACCTGGGACTCTACATGGGGATTCCAGCCCTGGGACTGCACATGGGGATTTAAATCCTGGGACTGTATATGGGGAGACTAAGCCTGGGACTGTACATGGGGAGTTTAACCCTGGGACTGTGCATGGGGAGTCTAACACTGGGACTTTAAATGGGATGCCTAACACTGGGCCTGTACATGGGGATTCCAACCCTAGGACTGTACATGGGGATTCTAACACTGGGACTGTACATAGGGATTCCAACCTGGACTGTACATGGGAATTCCAACCCTGGGTCTGTACACGGGGATTCCAGCCCTGGGTCTGTACATGAGGATTCGAACCCTGGGACTGTGCATGGGGATTCCAACCGTGGGACTGTACAAGGGGATTACAACCCTGGGACGGTACATGGCGATTCCAACCTTGGGACTGTACATGGGATTCCAACCCTGGGACTTTATATGGAGATACCAACCCTGGGACTGTACATGGGGATTCCAAACCTGGGACTGTACATTGGATTCCAACCTTGGGACTGTACATGGGGATTCCAACCCTGAGACTTTACATGGGATTCCAACCCTGGGACTGTACATAGGGATTCTAACCCTGGGACTTTACATGGGATTCCAACCCTGGGACTGTACATGGGGATTCTAACCCTGGGACTTTACATGGGATTCCAAACCTAGCACTGTACATGTGGATTATAAACCTGGGTCTGTACATGTGGATTCCAACCCTGGGACTGTACATGGGGAATCTAAACCTGGGACTGTAGATGGGGAATCTAACCCTGGGACTGTACATGGGGATTACAAACCTGGGTCTGTACAGGGGGATTCCAAAGCTGGGTCTGTACATGGGGATTCCAACCTTGGGACTGTACATGGGGATTCCAGCCCTGGGTCTGTACATGGGGATTCTAATGCTGCGTCTCTTAATGGGCATTATAACCCTGCGACTGTACATGGGATTTCTAACACTGTGACTGTATGTGTGGCTTCAAACCCTAGGCCTGTATATGCGGATTCCAACCCTGGGACTGTACATGGGGATTCTACCCTTGGACTGTACATGGGGCTTCCAACCCCAGGACTGTACATGGGGCTTCCAAACCATGGTCTGTGCATGGGGATTCTAAACCTGGGAATGTACATGAGGATTGCAACCTTGGGACTGTACATCGGGATTCCATCCCTGGGACTGTACATCGGGATTCCAACACTGGGACTGTACATAGGGAGTCTAACCCTGGGACTGTACACAGGGAGTCTAACCCTGGGACTGAACATGGGGATTCTAACCCTGGGACTGTACATGGGGCTTCTAACCCTGGGACTGAACATGGGGATTCTAACCCTGGGACTGTACATGGGCATTCTAACACTGGGGATGTACACGGGGATTCGAACCATGGGATTTTACATGGGGATTCCAACCCTGGGACTGCACGTGGGGATTCCAGCCCTGGGACTGTACATTGGGATTCCAACCCTTGGACTGTACATTGGGAGTCTAACCCTGGGACTGTACATCGGAATTCTAACCCTGGGAATGTGCATGGGGATTCTAACCCTGGTCTGTACATGAGGATTCTAACCGTGGGACTGTACATGCGGATTCCAACCCTGGGACTGCACATGGGGATTCCTGCCCTGGGACTGTACATGGGGATTCCAACCCTTGGACTGTACATGGGGAGTCAACCCTTGGACTGTACATGGAGATTCCAGCCCTGGGTCTGTACATGGGGTTTCTAAACCTGGGACTGTGCATGTGGATTCCAACCCTGGGTCTGTACATGGGGATTCCAACCTTGGGACTGTACATCGGGATTCTAACCATGGGACTGTACATCGGGATTCCAACCCTGGGACTGTACATAGGGAGTCTAACCCTGGGACTGTACACAGAGAGTCTAACCCTGGGACTGAACATGGGGATTCTAACCCTGGGACTGTAGATGGGGCTTCTAACCCTGGGACTGAACATGGGGATTCTAACCCTGGGACTGTACATGGGCATTCTAACACTGGGGATGTACACGGGGATTCCAGCCATGGGATTGTACATGGGGATTCCAACCCTGGGACTGCACATGGGGATTCCAGCCCTGGGACTGTACATGGGGATTCCAACCCTTGGACTGTATATTGGGAGTCTAACCCTGGGACTGTACATGGGAATTCTAACGCTGGGACTGTGCATGGGGATTCTAACCCTGGTCTGTACATGAGGATTCTAACTGTGGGACTGTACATGCGGATTCCAACCCTGGAACTGCACATGGGAATTCATGCCCTGGGACTGTACATGGGGATTCCAACCCTTGGACTGTACATGGGGAGTCAACCCTTGGACTGTACATGGAGATTCCAGCCCTGGGTCTGTACATGGAAATTCTAACCCTGGGGGTGTATATGGGTATTCCAACCCTGGGACTGTACATGGTGATTCAACCCTGGGACTGTACATGGGGATTCTAACCCTGTTGCTGTACATGGGGATTCGAACCCTGGGACTCTACATGGGGATTCCAGCCCTGGGACTGCACATGGGGATTTAAATCCTGGGACTGTACATGGGGAGACTAAGCCTGGGACTGCACATGGGGAGTTTAACCCTGGGACTGTGCATGGGGTGTCTAACACTGGGACTTTAAATGGGATGTCTAACACTGGGCCTGTACATGGGGATTCCAACCCTAGGACTGTACATGGGGATTCTAACACTGGGATTGTACATGGGGATTCCAACCTGGACTGTACATGGGAATTCCAACCCTGGGTCTGTACACGGGGATTCCAGCCCTGGGTCTGTACATGAGGATTCGAACCCTAGGACTGTGCATGGGGATTCCAACCCTGGGACTGTACAAGGGGATTACAACCCTGGGACTGTACATGGGGTTCCAACCCTGGGACTTTACATGGAGATTCCAACCCAGGGACTGTACATGGGGATTCTAACCCTGGGACGGTACATGGCGATTCCAACCTTGGGACTGTACATGGGATTCCAACCCTGGGACTTTATATGGAGATACCAACCCTGGGACTGTACATGCGGATTCCAACCTTGGGACTGTACATGGGGATTCCAAACCTGGGACTGTACATTGGATTCCAACCTTGGGACTGTACATGGGGATTCCAACCCTGAGACTTTACATGGGATTCCAACCCTGGGACTGTACATGGGGATTCTAACCCTGGGACCTTACATGGGATTCCAACCCTGGGACTGTACATGTGGATTCTAAACCTGGGTCTGTACATGGGGATTCCAACCCTGGGACTCTACATGGGGAATCTAACCCAGGGACTGTACATGGGGAATCTAACCCTGGGACTGTACATGGGGATTCCAACCTTGGGACTGTAAATGGGGATTCCAGCCCTGGGTCTGTACATGGGGATTCTACCGCTGCGTCTCTTAATGGGCATTATAACCCTGCGACTGTACATGGGGTTTCCAACACTGTGACTGTATGTGCGTCTTCCAAACCTAGGACTGTATATGGGGATTCCAACCCTGGGACTGTACATGGGGGTTCTACCCTCGGACTGTACATGGGGCTTCCAACCCCAGGACTGTACATGGGGCTCACAAACCATGGTCTGTGCATGGGGATTCTCAACCTGGGAATGTACATGAGGATTGCAACCTTGGGACTGTATATCGGGATTCTAACCCTGGGACTGTACATCGGGATTCCAACACTGGGACTGTACATCGGGAGTCTAACCCTGGGACTGTACACAGGGAGTCTAACCCTGGGACTGTACACAGGGAGTCTAACCCTGGGACTGAACATGGGGATTCTAACCCTGGGACTGTACATGGGGCTTCTAACCCTGGGACTGAACATGGGGATTCTAACCCTCGCACTGTACATGGGCATTCTAACACTGGGGATGTAAACGGGGATTCTAACCATGGGATTGTACATGGGGATTCCAACCCTGGGACTGCACATTTGGGATTCCAGCCCTGGGACTGTACATGGGGATTCCAACCCTTGGACTGTACATTGGGAGTCTAACCCTGGGACTGTGCATGGGAATTCTAACCCAGGGACTGTGCATGGGGATTCTAACCCTGGTCTGTACATGAGGATTCTAACCGTGGGATTGTACATGCGGATTCCAACCCTGGGACTGCACATGGGGATTCCTGCCCTGGGACTCAACATGGGGATTCCAACCCTTGGACTGTACATGGGGAGTCAACCCTTGGACTGTACATGGAGATTCCAGCCCTTGGTCTGTACATGGGGATTCTTACCCTGGGACTGTACTTGGGGATTCCAACCCTGGGACTGTACATGGGGATTCCATCCCTGGTACTGTAAATGGGGATCCCAACCATGGGTCTCTACATGGGGATTCTAACCTAGGTCTGTACATGGGCGTTCCAACCCTTTGACTGTACATGGGGAATGCATCCCTGGGACTGTACATGTGCATTCTAACCCTGGGATATTACATGGGGATTCTAACCCTGCGTCTGTACATTTGTATTCCAACCCTGGGACTGTACATGGGGATTCCAGCCCTGGGACTGCACATGGGGATTCGAACGCTCTATCTGTGCATTGGGATTCTAACCCTGGGACTGTACATGGGGATCCCAACCCTGGGACTGTACATGGTGATTCCAACCCTGGGACTGTACATGGGGCTTCCAACCCCAGGACTGTACATGGGGCTTCCAAACCATGGTCTGTGCATGGGGATTCTCAACCTGGGAATGTACATGTGGATTCCAACCCTGGGACTGTACATGGGGATTCTAACCATGGGAATGTACATGGGGATTCTAACCCTGGGACTGTACATCGGGATTCCAACCCTGGGACTGTATATAGGGAGTCTAACCCTGGGACTGTACACAGGGAGTCTAATCCTGGGACTGAACATGGGGATTCTAACCCTGGGACTGTACATGGGGCTTCTAACCCTGGGACTGATCATGGGGATTCTAACCCTGGGTCTGTACATGGGCATTCTAACACTGGGGATGTACACGGGGATTCTAACCATGGGATTGTACATGGGGATTCCAACCCTGGGACTGCACATGGGGATTCCAGCCCTGGGACTGTACATGGGGTTTCCAACCCTTGGACTGTACATTGGGAGTCTAACCCTGGGACTGTACATGGGAATTCTAACCCTGGGACTGTGCATGGGGATTCTAACCCTGGTCTGTACATGAGGATTCTAACCGTGGGACTGCACATGCGGATTCCAACCCTGGGACTGCAAATGGGGATTCCTGCCCTGGGACTGTACATGGGGATTCCAACCCTTGGACTGCAAATGGGGAGTCAGCCCTTGGACTGTACATGGAGATTCCAGCCCTGGGTCTGTACATGGGGATTCTAACCCTGGGACTGCACATGGGGATTCAAACCCTGTGACTGTACATGGGGATTCCAACCCTGGGACTGTAAATGGGGATCCCAACCATGGGTCTCTACATGGGGATTCTAACCTAGGTCTGTACATGGGCGTTCCAACCCTTTGACTGTACATGGGGAATGCATCCCTGGGACTGTACATGTGCATTCTAACCCTGGGATATTACATGGGGATTCTAACCCTGCGTTTGTACATTTGTATTCCAACCCTGGGACTGTACATGGGGATTCCAGCCCTGGGACTGCACATGGGGATTCTAACCCTCTGTCTGTACATTGGGATTCTAACCCTGGGACTGTACATGGGGATCCCAACCCTGGGACTGTACATGGTGATTCCAACCCTGGGACTGTATATGGGGATTCCAACCCTGGGACTGTACATGGGGATTCCAACCCTGGGACTGTACATGGGGATTCCAACCCAGGGACTGTATATGGGGATCCTAAACCTGAATCTGTACATGGGGATTCTAACCATGGTCTGTGCATGGGGATTCTAAACCTGGGACGGTACATGAGGATTCCAACCCTGGGAATGTACATAGCGATTCCAACCCTGGGACTGTACATGGGGATTCTAACCCAGGGACTTTACATCGGGATTCCAACCCTGGGACTGTACTTGGGGAGTCTAACACTGGGACTGCACAGGGAGTCTAACTCTGGTCTGTACATGTGAATTCCAACCCTGGGACTGTACATGGGGCTTCTAACCCTTGGACTGAACATGGGGATTCTATCCACTGGGGCTGTACATGGGGATTCCAACCCTGGGACTGTACATGGCGATTCTAACCCTGGGACTGTACATGGAGATTCTAACCCCAGAACTGTACATGGCGATTCTAACACTGGGATTGTACACGGGAATTCTAACCATGGGATTGTACATGGGGATTCTAAATCTGGGACTCTACTTGTGGATTCCAACCCTGGGGCTGTACATAGCGATTCCAACCCTGGGACTGCACATGGGTATTCTAACCGTGGGACTGTACTTGGGGATTCTAACCCCAGAACAGTACATGGGGATTCTAACCCTGGTCTGCACATGGTGTTTCTAACCCTGGGACTGTGCATGTGGATTCCAACCCTGGGACTGCACATGGGGATTCCAACCCTGGGACTGTACATGGGGATTCTAACCCTGGGACTGTCCAAGGGTCTTCCAACCGTGGGACTGTACATGGGCATTCTAACCCTGGGATTGTACATAGGGATTCTAACCGTGGGACTGCAGATGGGGATTCCAACCCTGGGACTGCACATGGGGATTCCAACCCTGCATCTGTACATGGGAATTCCATCCCGGGGACTGCACATGGTGATTCTTACCTGGGACTGTACATGGGGATTCCAGCCCTGGGGCTGCACACGGGGAATCTACTGCTGGGTCTGTTAATGGGGATTCTAAACCTGGGCCTGTACATGCGGATTCTAACCCTGGGACTGTACATGCGGATTCCAACCCTGGGACTGTACATAGCGATTCCAACCCAGCGAATGTACATGGAGATTCTAACCCTTCGAATGTACATGGGGATTCCAACCCAAGGGCTGTACATGGGGATTCTAACCCATGGGACTGTACATGGGGATTCTAACCCTGGGACTGTACATGGGGACTCCAACCCTGATAATGTACACGGGGATTCCAAACCTGGGACTGTACATGGCGATTCTAAACCTGGGACTGTACATGGGCATTCTAACACTGGGATTGTACACAGGGATTCTAACCATGAAAATGTACATGGGGAATCTAACCCTAGGACTGTACATGGGGCTTCCAACCCTGGGACTGTACATGGGGATTCTTACCCTGGGACTGAACATGTCGATTCCAGCCCTGGGTCTGTACATGGGGAATCTACCGCTTGGTCGGTTAATGGGGATTCTAACCCTGAGACTGTACATGCGGATTCTAACCCTGGGACTGTACATGAGGATTCCAACCCTGGGACTGTACATGGGGATTCCAACCCTGGTACTGTACATGGGGATTCCAACCCTGGGACTGCATATGAGCATTCCAACCCTGGGACTTTACATAGCGAGTCCAACCCTGGGACTGTACATGGGGATTCTAACCCTGGGACTGTACATTTGGATTCCATCCCTGGGACTGTACATGGGGAGTCTAACCCTGGGAGAGTACACGGGGTGTCTATCCTTGGCACTGTACACGGGGATTCCAACACTGCGACTGAATATGGAGATTCTAACCCTGGGGCTGCACATGGGTATTCCAACCCTGGGACTGAACATGGAGATTCTAACCCTGCGGCTGTACAAGGAGATTCCAACCCTGGGACTGTACATGGCGATTCTAACCCTGGGACTGTACTTGGGTATTCTAACCCTGGGCTATACATTGGGATTCGAACCCTGGGACTCTACATGGGGAGATCAACCCTGGGACTGTACATGGGGAGTCTAACCCTGGGACTTTACATGGGATGTCTAACCATAGGCCTGTACATGGGGATTACAACCCTGGAACTGTACAAAGGGATTCTAACACTGGGGCTGTACATGGGGATTCCAACCCTGGACTGTACATGGAAATTCCAGCCCTGGGACTGTACATGGGGATTCCAATCCTGGGACTGTACATGGGGATTCCAATCCTGGGATTGTACATGGGAATTCCAACCCTGGGTCTGTACATGGGGATTCCAGCCCTGGGTCTGTACATGGGGATTCTCACCCTGGGACTGTGCATGGGGATTCCAAACCTGGGACTGTACATGGGGATCCCAACCCTGGGTCTCTACGTGTGGATTCTAACCCTGGGACTGTACATGGGGATTCTAACCCTGGGGCTGTACATGGCGATTCCAACACTGGGACTGTACATAGGCATTCTAACCCTGGGATTGTACATGGGGTTTCTAACCCTGGGATTGTATCTGGGGATTCCAGCCCTGGGACTGTACATTGGTATTCTAACCCTGGGACTGTACATGAGGATTCTAACCCTCTGTCTGTACATGGGGATTCAAACCCTGGGACTGTACAAGGGGATTCCAACCCTGGCACTATACATGGGGATTCCAACCTGGGGCTATACAAGGGGATTCTAACCCTGGGACTGTACATGGGGATTCTAACCCTGGGACTGTACATGGCGATTCCAACCCTGGGACTGTACATGGGATTCCAACCCTGGGACTTTACATGGAGATTCCAACCCTGGGACTGTACATGGGGATTCCAAACCTGGGACTGTACATTGGATTCCAACCTTGGGACTGTACATGGGGATTCCAACCCTGGGACTGTACATGGGGATTCTAACCCTGGGACTGTACATGGGGATTCCAAACCTAGGACTGTACATGGGGATGCTAACCCTGGGACTTTACATGGAGATTCCCACCCTGGGTCTGTACATGGGGATTCCAACCCTGGGACTGTACATGGAGATTCCAACCCTGGGACTGTACATGGGGATGCTAACCCTGGGACTTTACATGGAGATTCCAACCCTGGGACTGTAGATGGGGATGCTAACCCTGGGACTTTACATGGCGATTCCCACCCTGGGTCTGTACATGGGGATTCCAACCCTGGGACTGTACATGGAGATTCCAACCCTGGGACTGTACATGGGGATGCTAACCCTGGTACTTTACATGGGGATTCCAACCCTGGGACTGTACATGGAGATTCCAACCCTGGGACTGTGCATGGGGATGCTAACCCTGGGACTTTACATGGAGATTCCAACCCTGGGACTGTAGATGGGGATGCTATCCCTGGGACTTTACATGGAGATTCCAACCCTGGGACTGTACATGGGGATTCCAACCCTGAGACATGAAGTTCCATCATCGTTGCTGGGTGAAAATCCTGGAACTCCTCACCTAACAGCATTCTGAGAGTACCTTCACCACACCGTCTACAGAGGTTCAAGAAGAAGGCCCAGCATCACCTTTTCAATGGGCAACTGGGGTCTGGCAATATCTGCTGGCCTTGCTAGTGACACCCACATCGAATGAATTTTAAAAATCTGTCTATATTAAATGGTTTGAAAGCCTCTATATAATTACTTGTTCCTAAAATGATAATCTTTTACACTGTACGGACAGTGTCTATTTCACAACTTAATCTCCCCTAGAATCCACCTCCCTTCACAATCTCACATTGGAAATTGCTGGGTCCCACTGAGCTCAGAAGTACTGGAGGTTAAACCCAGCAGTTTCTCTCTCCTCTCCACTCCAGCTCAAACTGTCGCAACAACAAAGCCGTACATAGGAGGCCAGGGACCGAGTTCCACATCCAATGCCCACCCTGATGCTAACCAGCTCTGAATTGCTCCCTCTGCTGAATAAATGCAAGTTGTTGTGTTTCTTGTCTGCGGTAGCTGCTGCACCTTGTGGTTAATGGTGCCGGGGTCCTGGTCGCATGTCCGCTGGCTCTGACTTGGGGCCTGAGACGCGCACTCGGTGTTGCTGAGGTATTCCAACCAGGCGGCTGTACTTGGGGATTCTAACCCTGGGCCTGTACATGGGGATTCTAACTTTGGGACTGTACATGGGGATTCCAACCCTGGGACTGCACATGGGGATTCTAACCCTGAGACTGTACATGGGGATTCCAACCCTGGGATTGTACAAGGGGATTCTAAACCTGAGACTGTACATGGGGATTCAAACCCTGGGACTGTACATGGGGATTCAAACCCTGGGACTGTACATAGGGATTCCAACCCTGGGACTGCACATGAGGATTCAAATCCTGCGACTGTCCATGGGGATTCAAACCCTGGGACTGTACATGGGGATTCCAACCCTGGGACTGTACATGGGCATTCTAACCCTGGGACTATACATCAGGATTCAAACCCTGGGACTGTACATGGGGATTCCAACCCTGGGACTGTACATGGGGATTCCAACCCTGGCACTGTACATGGGGATTCTAACCCTGAGGCTGTACATGGGGATTCCAACCCTGGGACTGTACATGGGGATTCTAACCCTGAGACTGTACATGGGGATTCTAACCCTGAGATTGTACATGGGGATTCCAACCCTGGGATTGTACATGGGGATTGTAACCCTGGGATATTATATGGGGTTTCTAACCCTAGGACAGTACATGGGGATTCCAACTCTGAGACTGTACATGGGTATTCCAACCCTGGGATTGTATATGGGGATTCTAACCCTGCGACTGTACATGGGGATACTATCCCTCGGACTGTACATGGGGATTCCAACCCTGGGACTGTACATGGGGATTCCAACCCTGAGACTGTACATGGGAATTCCAACCCTGGGACTGTATATGGGGATTCCAACCCTAGGACTTTTCATGGGGATTCCAGCCCTGGGACTGCACATGGGGATTCCAACCCTAGGACTGTACATGCAGATTCTAACCCTAGGAGTTTACAAGGGGATTCTAAACCTGGGACTGTCCATGGTGATTCTAACTCTGGGACAGTTCATGGGGATTCTAACCCTGCGAATATACATGGGGATTCTAACCCTGGGACTGTACATGGGGATTCCCACCCTGGGACTGTACATGGTGTTTCCAACCCCGGTACTTAACATGGGGTTTCTAACCCTGAGATTGTAAATGGGGATTCCAAACCTGAGAATATACATGGGGTTTCCAACCCTGGGCCTTCACATGGAGATTCTAACCCTGGGACTGTACATGGGGATTCTATGGTGTGGGTGTGCCGGTGTTGGACTGGGGTGGACAAATGTAATAAGTCACACAACACCAGGTTATAGTCGAACAGCTTTATTTGAAATCACAAGCTTTCAGAGCGCTGCTCCTTCATCAGGTGAAGTGGAGAGATGCCTATAGACACAGCTTATACAGTCAGAGAGTAATGCCAGATGATTACAGGTAATCTTTCTAACTGCCATTTATCACACCGCGGCAGAGAGATAATCACAGCAATCAAAGGTGTGAATGGTGTCCAAAAAGGTCAGTCAGGAAAACATTACAGCATAGAACAATGAGGTGGGGTTCACAAGGGGTCAAATGTTGCAGATTCTAACCCTGGGACTGTACATGGGGATTCCAGCCCTGGGACTGTATATGGGGATTCCAACCCTAGGACTGTATGTGGGGATTCCAGCTCTGGGACTGTACATGTGGATGCCAACCCTGGGACTGTACATGGTGATTCTAACCCTGGGACTGTAGAAACATAGAAACATAGAAGATAGGAGATGGATTAAACCATTCAGCCCCTCGAGCCTGCTCCGCCATTCAAAGAGATCATGGCTGATCATCCAACTTCAGTGCCCTGTCACTGCCTTCTCCCCATATCATAGAAACATAGAAGATTGCAGCAGGAGTAGGCCATTCGGCCCCTCGAGCCTGCTCCGCCATTCAATGCGATCATAGCTGATCATCCAATTTCAGTGCCCTGTCCCTGCTTTCTCCCCATATCCCTTGTTCCCTTTAGCCTTAAGAAATATATCCAACTCATCCTTGAATATATTTAATGAATTGGCCTCAACTGCCTTCTGTGGTAGAGAATCTCACATGTTCACCACTCTCTGGGTGAAGAAATTCCTCCTCATCTCTCTCCTAAATGGCTTACCCCTTATCATTAGACTGTTACCCCTGGTTCTGGACTCCCCGACCATCGGGAACATCCTTCCTGCATCTAGTCTGTCTAGTCCTGTTAGAGTTTTTTATAAGTTTCAATGAGATCCCCTCTCATTCTTCTAAACTCCAGCGAGTACAAGCCCAATCGAGCCAATCTCTCCTCATACGTCATTCCTGCCATCCCAGGTATCAGCCTGGTGAATCTTCGCTGCACTCCTTCCATGGCAAGAACATCCTTTCTCAGATAAGGCGACCAAAACTGCACACAATACCCAAGATGTGGTCTCACCAAGGCCCTGTACAACTGCAGCAAGTCATCCTTGTTCCTGTACTCAAACCCTCTCGCAACAAAGGCCAACATACGATTTGCCTTCTTAACCGCCTGCTGCACCTGCATGCTTACCTTCAGTGACTGGTGCACAAGGATGCCCAGGTCTCGTTGCACTTCCCGTTCTCCTACTCTATTGCCATTCTGATAATAATCTGCCTTCTTATTTTTGACACCAAAGTGGATAACCTCACATTTATCCATGTTATATTGCATCTGCCATGCTTCTACCCAATCTCCCAACCTGTCCAAATCATCCTGGAGTTTCTCGGCATCCTCCTCACAGCACACACGCCCTCCCAGCTTTGTGTCATCTGCAAACTCGGAGATATTACATCTAGTTCCCTCGTCCAGATCATTAATATACATTGTGAATAGCTGGGGTCCAAGGACCGATCCCTGCGGTACCCCACTAGTCACTGCCTGCCACTCAGAAACAGAGCCGTTTATTCCAATTATTTGCTTTCTGTCTGCCAACCAGTTCTCTATCCAAGTCAATACCTTGCACCCAATCCCATGTGCCTCAACTTTACACACTAATCTCTTATGCGGGACCTTATCGAAAGCCTTTTGAAAGTCCAAATACACCACATCCACTGGTTCTCCCTTATCTATTTTACTAGTTACATCCTCAAAAAATTCCAGTAGATTAGTCAAGCACGATTTACGTTTTATAAATCCATGTTGACTTTGTCCGATCCGGTCATAGAGTCATAGAGTCATAGAATTATACAGCACGGAAAGAGGCCCTTCGGCCCATCGTGTCTGCGCCGTCCATCAAGCCCTGTCCAATCTAATCCCATTTTCCAGCATTTGGTCCATAGCCTTGTATGCAATAGCATTTCAAGTGCTCATCCAAATGCTTCTTGAATGTTGTGAGGGTTCCTGCCTCTCCCACCCTTTCAGGCAGTGAGTTCCAGACTCCAACCACCCTCTGGGTGAAAAAGTTCCTCCTCAAATCCCCTCTAAACCTTCTGCCCCTTACCTTGAATCTATGGCCCCTTGTTATTGACCCCCCTACTAAGGGGAAAAGTTCCTCTTAATCTACCCTATCTATGCCCCTCATCATTTTGTACACCTCAATCAGGTCCCCCCTCAGCCTTCTTTGCTCCAAGGAAAACAACCCCAGCCTGTTTAGTCTTTCTTCATAGCTGAGGCGCTCCAGCCCAGGTAACATCCTGGTAAATCTCCTCTGCACCCTCTCCAATGCAATCACATCCTTCCTATAGTGAGGCAACCAGAACTGCACACAGTACTCCAGCTGTGGCCTTACCAGCGTTTTGTACAGCTCCATCATAACCTTCCTGCCCTTATACTCTATGCCTCGGCTAATGAAGGCAAGTATCCCATATGCCTTTTTACCCACCTTATCTACCTGTTCTGCTGCCTTCAGGGATCTATGTACATGTACACCAAGGTCCCTCTGACCCTCTGTACTTCCTAGGGTCCTACCACTCATTGTGTATTCCCTTGCCTTATTTGTCCATCCAAAATGCATCACCTCGCACTTTTCAGGGTTAAATTCCATTTGCCACTTTTCCGCCCATCTGACCAACCCGTTTATATCGTCCTGTAGCCTAAGGCTTTCCTCCTCGCAATTTACCACCCCACCAATTTTCGTGTCATCTGCGAACTTACTGATCATACCTTTTACATTCCCATCCAAGTCATTTATGTAGATCACAAACAACAAGGGACCCTGAGGTACCCCACTGGACACAGGCTTCCAGTCACAAAAGCAACCTTCAACCATCACCCTCTGCCTCCTGCCACTCAGCCAGTTTAGGATCCAACGTGCCAAGGCAACCTGGATCCCATGGGCTCTTACCTTCTTGACCAGTCTCCTATGTGGGACTTTGTCAAAAGCCTTACTGAAGTCCACGTATACCACACCCACAGCATTTCCTTCATCCACACACCTTGTCACCCCCTCGAAAAATTCAATCAGATTGGTCAGACATGATTTACCCTTGACAAAGCCATGCTGACTATCCCCGATTAATCCTTGCCTCTCCAAGGGGAGACTAATTTTGTCCCTCAGAATCTTTTCCAATATTTTCCCTACCACAGATGTTAGGCTCACTGGCCTGTAATTTCCTGGTTTATCCCTGCTACCCTTCTTGAATAATGGTACTACGTTAGCTGTTCTCCAGTCCTCTGGTACATCCCCTGTGGCCAGAGAGGTTCTGAAAATTTGTGTCAGAGCCTCTGCAATCTCCTCCTTTGCCTCACTAAGCAGCCTGGGATACATCTCGTCCGGGCCTGGGGATTTATCCACATTTTGGCCTGCTAAAACCTTGAGTACCTCTCCCCTCTCGATGCTAATATGTTCAAGTATATCACAGTCCCCTTGCTCGATTTCTATGTCTACATCGTCTTTCTCCATAGTGAACACAGATGCAAAAAATTCATTTAAAACCCCGCCTACATCATCTGGCTCTACACACAGATTGCCACGTTGGTCCCTAATGGGCCCTACCCTTTCCCTGGTTATCCTCTTGCCCTTAATATACTTATAAAACATCTTAGGATTTTCCTTTATTTTGCTCGCCAGTGTTATTTCATGGTCGCTGTTTTCCAAGTGCTCTGCTATTACATCTTTTATAATGGACTCTAGCATTTTCCCCACTACCGATGTCAGGCTTACTGGTCTGTAATTCCCCGTTTTCTCTCTACCACCCTTTTTTGAACAGTGGGGAAACATTAACTACTCGCCAATCCATGGGTACTGTTCCAGAGTCTATCGAATTTTGGAAGATGACCAGCAATGCATTTACTATTTCTAGGGCCACTTCCTTAAGTACCCTAGGATGTAGATTATCAGGCCCTGGGGATTTATCAGCCTTCAATCCCGTCAATTTCTCTAACACCATTTCCCTACAAATACTGATTTCTATCAGTTCCTCCCTTTCATTAGATCCTATGTTCCCTGACATCTCTGGGAGGTTATTTGTGTCCTCCTTTGTGAAGACAGAACCAAAGTATGTATTCAATTGGTCTACCATTTCTTTGTTCCCCATTATACATTCCCCTGATTCTGACTGCATGGGACCTACGCTTGACTTCACCAATCTTTTTCTCTTCACATATCTATAGAGGCTTTTACAGTCAGTTTTTATGTTCCCTGCTAGCTTACCCTCATACTGTATTTTCCCCCTCTTAATTAATCCCTTTGTCCTCCTTTGTTGAATCCTAAACTGCTCCCAATCCTCAGGTTTACTGCTTTTTCTGGCCAATTTATATGTCATCTCCTTGGATCTTATGCTATCTCTAATTTCCCTTGTTAGGCACGGTTGAGTCACATTTTTTGTTTTATTTTCATGCCAAACTGGGATGAACAAATTCTGTAGTTCATCCATGCGATCTTTCAATGTTTGCCATTGCCTATCCACCGTCAACCCTTTGAGTGACATTCTCCAATCAATCCTACCCAAATTGCACCTCATACCATCGTAGTTTCCTTGATCCCTTTAGCCTTAAGAAATATATCCAACTCCTATTTGAATATATATAATGAATTGGCCTCCACTGCCTTCTGTGGTAGAGAATTGCACAGGTTCACCACCCTCTGGGTGAGGAAATTGCACCTCATCTCTGTCCTAAATGGCTTACCCTTATCCTTAGTCTGTGAACCCTGATTCTGGACTCCATGGGGATTCCAACTCTGGGACTGTGCATGGGGATTCTAACCCTGGGACTATACATGGGGATGCTAACCCTGAGACTGTACACGGGCATTCAACCCCAGGACTGTGAAATGGGATTCCATCCTTTGGACTGTACATGGGGATTCCAACCCTGGGACTGTACATGGGGATTCCAACCCTGGGACTGTACATGGTGATCCTAACCCTGGGTCTGTCCATGGGGATTTTAACCCTGGTATAGCATATGGGGATTCTAACTCTGGGACTGTACATGGGGATTCCAACCCTGGGACTGTATATGGAGATTCCAACCCTGAGACTGTACATGGGGATTCCAAACCTGGGACTGTACATGGGGATTCCAACCCTGGGACTGTACATGGGGATTCCAATCCTGGGACTGTACATGGGGATCCTAACCGTGGGTCTGTTCATGGGGATTTTAACCCTGGGATTGCATATGGGGATTCTAACCCTGGGACTGTACATGGGGATTCCAACACTGGGACTGTACATGGAGATTCCAACCCTGAGACTGTACATGGGGATCCTAACCCTGGGATTGTACATGGGGAACTAACCCTAGGACTCTACATGGGGATTCCATCCCTGGGACTGTACATGGGGATTCTAACCCTGGGACTGTACATGGGGATTCTAACCCTGGGACTGTACATGGGGATACTAACCCTGGGACTGTACATGGGGATTCCAACCCTGGGGCTGTACATGGGGTTTCCATCCCTGGGACTGTACATGGGGATTCTAACGCTGGGACTGCACATGGGAATTCCATCCCTGGGACTGTACATGGGGATTCTAACACTGGGACTGTACATGTGGATTTGAACCCTGGGACTGTACATGGGGATTCTAACCCTGGGGCTGTACATGGGGATTCCATCCCTGGGACTGTACATGGGAATTCCATCCCTGGGACTGTACATGGGGATTTTAACCCTGAGACTGTATATGGGGATTCCATCCCTGGGAATGTACATGGGGATTACTTCCCTGGGACTTTACATGAGTATTCCAACCCTAGGGCTGTATATGGGTGTAATGAAATCTTTGTTCTTGCCTCTATTCGTTTTGCACTCATGTATATTACCCTCCCCCACACGGTGTATAGTTTCACTTCCTCTTTCCTGACTAACCTGTATGACTCATTCCTGTGAGCCAGTCAGTGTGTTGAGATGTTAGCTCTGATCTTAGTGATTAAAAGCCAACTTGTTTAAGCCTATAACTTCTAGTTTTGTGGTTATTGAAGGCGCATCAATTTTAATCACTAAAGAATACTAGGATGGATCGACTCCTAAAACCAGAGCGTCTGGACTTGGATCCACATTCTGCTGAAGCATCAAATCAATTTGGACACTGGCTCAAATGCTTCGAACTCTTTGCGAGGGCCTCATCCGCTAGCGAGGTAGATAAACTGAGTCTACTGACTACTCGCGTTAATCATCGGATTTATTCGTTCATCCGGGACGCCACCTCTTACACGAAGGCCATCACTATCCTGAAGGCCCAATACCAGAGGCCAGTAAACGAAGTGTACGCCGGACATCTGCTGGCTACATGCAGGCAGCGACCTGAGGAATCAATGGACGATTTCTTACAGGGCCTAAAGGAATTGGTCCGGGACTGTAACTGCAAGGCCGTGACGGCCAACGTGTACTCTGACGAATTGGTCCGCGATTCCATCATCACGGGCCTCAAATCGAATTATATCCGGCAGAGACTGCTGGAGAAGGAGGTCCTGGACTTAAAAAAGGCAGTGGCCACTGCGCGATCGCTGGACGTGGCCCAGAAAAACTCTGACTCTTATTCTTCCGGCCATGCGGCCCTCGCCGCCTCGTGCATGCCGAGCGGGCCGCCATCTTGGAATCAGCCATCTTCCCCATCCAGGTCTCAGACCAGCTCTACACCGCCGGAGTCCCCACACAGAAGTTCACCCAGGAGTCCTACTACAGCAGCAATGTCTCGAGGCCCAAAATGCTACTTCTGCGGCCAGGCTAAGCACCCCAGACAACGATGCCCAGTGAAGGACGCTACATGCTTCAAATGTAAGAAAAAGGGGCATTTTAGCAAAGTCTGCAGGGGGAATCCGATTTCCAACTCCGTCACCGCCTCGTGCGTGCCGTGCGGGCCGCCATCTTGGGATCCGCCATTTTTTCCCGACTCAACGGCCGCCTAGGGCCCAACAGTGGCTTCGATCACGGTGGATCAATCCAGGCCACACCCGTTGACAAAATCCATGATGGACATACAGGTAAACGGGAATTTAACGAAATGTTTAATTGACTGTGGGAGTACCGAGAGTTTAATCCACCCTAGCCTGGTACGGCAGCACTCATTAACGGTAACCCCTACATGGAGCAGAATTGCTATGGGTGCTAAGCCCCACACTTCGGACATTTTGGGCTACTGTGTGGTAACACTGACTGTAAAAGGCATGGACTACAAGGATTTTAAACTCCTCGTGATGCCAGAACTCTGTGTTAATGTAATCTTGGGCCTGGACTTCCAGTGCCACCACGAAAGTGTCACGCTAGCATATGGCGGGTCCCAGCCACCACTCACAGTCTGTGGCCTATCAACCTTAAAAATCAGCCCGCCCTCTTTATTCGCTAATCTCGCTCCGAACTGTAGGCCCATAGCGACCAAAAGTAGACGGTACAGTCTGGAAGACAGACACTTTATCAAGGCGGAAGTGGACAGACTCCTGCGGGAAGGCATTATTGAATGCAGTACCAGTCCGTGGCGTGCCCAAGTAGTCATAGTTAAAAATAGCGAAAAGAAACGGATGGTAATTGACTGCAGCCAGACTGTTAATATTTATACCCAGCTGGACGCCCACCCTTTACCCCGCATATCAGAAATGGTCAACCAGATCGCACAATACCGAGTCTTCTCGACTATCGACCTCAAATCCGCGTATCACCAGCTCCCCATTAGAACGGAGGACCGCCCGTACACCGCCTTTGAGGCGAACGGACGCCTATACCATTTTCTCAGAGTGCACTTCGGGGTAACAAATGGGGTCTCGGTCTTCCAACATGAGATGGACCGCATGGTTGACGAGAATAAACTACAAGCTACCTACCCCTATCTGGACAATGTCACTATCTGCGGGCACAACCAGCAAGACCACGATCTAAATCTTGCGAGATTTTTAAAATCTGCCCTAAAGCTGAATGTAACCTACAATGAAGACAAATGTGTCTTCAACACAACCCGTCTCTGTATCCTCGGCTGTGTGGTGGAAGATGGAGTAATTGGACCGGACCCTGACCGATTACGCCCCCTAAAGGAACTGCCCCTGCCACACAATCCCAAAGCTTTAAAAAGGTGCCTGGGATTTTTTTCGTATTATGCCCAATGGGTGCCCAATTACTCTGATAAGACCCGACCCCTCATTAAATCAACGTCCTTCCCACTATCAGCTGAAGCTCGGGAGGCTTTCACCAGTATCAAACAGGACATTGAAAGGGCTGCACTGTGTGCAGTGGACGAAAGCATTCCCTTTCAAGTCGAAAGCAATGCGTCAGACTTTGCTTTAGCTGCGACCCTCAATCAGGCTGGGAGACCTGTGGCCTTCTTCTCCCGAACCCTTCAGGGACCTGAGATCAGGCACTCTTCTGTCGAGAAGGAGGCACAGGCTATAGTGGAGGCAGTGTGGCACTGGAGACACTACCTAGCCGGCAAACGTTTCACCCTGCTCACCGACCAGCGGTCGGTGGCTTTCATGTTTAATAACAAACAAAGGGGGAAAATCAAGAATGACAAAATACTCAGGTGGAGGATCGAACTATCCACGTTCGACTATGATATTATGTACAGGCCGGGAGCACTTAATGAACCCCCAGACGCCCTATCGCGGGGAATGTGTGCCAGCATTCATACGGACAAATTACAGGGTCTCCACAACGACCTCTGTCACCCAGGGGTCACCCGACTATACCATTTTATAAAGTCCCGCAATCTGCCCCACTCCATCGAGGAGGTCAGGGCAATGACCAGAGCCTGCCGCATCTGTGCGGAATGCAAGCCTCATTTCTACAGGCCTGACCGTGCACACCTTATCAAAGCCACACGGCCATTCGAGCGCCTAAGTCTGGACTTCAAGGGACCCCTTCCCTCTGCTGACCGTAAGGTATACTTCCTCAATATCATTGATGAATATTCCCGCTTCCCCTTCGCCATTCCCTGCCCAGACATGACAAGTGCCACGGTCATCAAGTGTCTCGGTAATCTATTCTGCATGTTTGGCATGCCGAACTACATACACAGCGATAGGGGGACGTCATTTATGAGTGACGAACTGCGCCAGTTCTTGCTCTCAAAGGGGATAGCCACTAGCAGAACCACTAGCTACAACCCCCGGGGTAATGGGTAAGTGGAAAGGGAGAATGCTACTGTTTGGAAGGCTGTCACGTTAGCCTTAAAGTCAAAAGGCCTTCCAACCTCCTGCTGGCAGGAAGTCCACCCAGACGTGCTCCACTCCATAAGGTCTCTGTTATGTACAGCCACTAACGCTACCCCTCATGAAAAGATGTTCGTTTTCCCCCGGAAATCGACCTCGGGCATATCTCTACCCGCGTGGCTGATGTCACCGGGGACAGTACTATTGCAGAAGCACGTGAGAGGCCATAAAACGGACCCCCTTGTGGAAAACGTACAGCTCCTCCATGCAAACCCTCAGTACGCCTATATCGAATACTCTGACGGGTGAGAGGACACTGTTTCCATAAAAGACCTCGCTCCCTCGGGGAGCGGAGAGAACGATGAGAGACTACCCGAGGAAGACCTACACAAAGAGACAGGACGCCCAGAGGTATCAATACCCAACTTTAACCTGGAGGACACTGCAGATAACCTGGAAGACACTGCGGAGGACCGGACAGCGGAGGAACCAGAATCCACTCCCCTAGAGGCACCCCAACTGGCTTTGCGCCGATCACTGAGAACCGCAAAACCTCCTGACAGACTCACTTGTACCAACTTTTAAGAAACATCACCCCGATGGTCTAAATCTAAAGAAGGGGTGAATGTAATGAAATCTGTTTGTTCTTGCCTGTATTCGTTTTGCACTCATGTACATTATCCTCCCCAACACGGTGTATAGTTTCACTTCCTCTTTCCTGACTAACCTGTATGACTCATTCCTGCGAGCCAGTCAGTGTGTTGAGATGTTAGCTCTGATCTTAGTGATTAAAAGCCAACTTGTTTAAGCCTATAACTTCTAGTTTTGTGGTTATTGAAGGCGCATCAATGAGTATTCCGAACCTGGGACTGTACTTGGGGATTCTAACCCTGGGAGTGTACATGGGGATTTTAACCCTTAGACTGTATATGGGGATTCCATCCCTGGGACTGTACATGGGGATTCCTTCCCTGGGACTTTGCATGGGGATTCCAACCCTAGGGCTGTATATGGGGATTCCGAACCTGGGACTGTCCATGGGGATTCTAACCCTGGGACTGTACATGGGGATTCTAACACTGGGACTGTACATGGGGATTCTAACCCTGGGACTGTACTTGGGGATTCTAACCCTGGGACTGTACATGGGGATTCCAACCCTGGGTCTGTACATGGGGATTCTAACCCTGTGACTGTACATGGGGATTTCAACCCTTGGACTGTACATGGGGATTCCAGCACTGGGACTGTACATGGGGATGCTAACCTTGAGACTGTACATGGGGATTCCAACCCTGGGATTGTACAAGGGGATTCTAACCCTGAGACTGTACATGGGGATTCCAACCCTGGGATTGTACAAGGGGATTATAACCCTGAGACTGTACATGGGGATTCAAACCCTGGGACTGTACATGGGGATTCAAACCCTGGGACTGTACATGGGGATTCCAACCCTGGGACAGTACATGGGGATTCAAACCCTGCGACTGTACATGGGGATTCAAACCCTGGGACTGTACATGGGCATTCCAACCCTGGGAATGTACATGGGCATTCCAACCCTGGGACTGTACATCAGGATTCAAACCCTGGGAGTGTACATGGGGATTCCAACCCTGGGATTGCACAAGGGGATTCTAACCCTGAGACTGTACATGGGGATTCAAACCCTGGGACTGTAAATGGGGATTCAAACCCTGGGACTGTACATGGGGATTCCAACCCTGGGTCTGTACATGGGGATTCAAACCCTGCGACTGTACATGGGGATTCAACCCCTGGGACTGTACATGGGGATTCCAACCCTGGGACTGTACATGGGCATTCCAACCCTGGGACTGTACATCAGGATTCAAACCCTGCGACTGTACATGGGGATTCCAACCCTGGCACTGTACATGGGGATTCTAACCCTGAGACTGTACATGTGGATTCTGTGGTAAACCACTGTTATACCTGCCTGTGTGGTTGTTTGTATTCCACTGTGTACATGTCTATACATGCCTCGGCTGACTCCTCCCACGAGCCCAGGTATAAAGGTGACTGCTCCACAGTCCCTCTGTATTCTGGACTGGTCGACCACTCGAGGCACACCTTCATTCTCTTGTTAATAAAAGCCTGTTAGTTACTCGCTTAATCTCAGTCTTTTGAGTAATTGATAGCGCATCAATTTTATTAACAAGATTTTTTTATAATGGAGAAGATCCTCACACTAGCATGCCTGGACTTAGACCATCGGGAGGCGGACGCATCCACCAAGTTTGCTCACTGGCTTAAGTGCTTTGAAAGATTCCTGATCGCCTCCACTGCAACGGTCAAATCAGATGAGGACAAACTGGATGTCCTGACCTCCAAAGTGAACCAACGAGCGTACTCGGCCATCCAGGACGTGACCTCGTACACGGCTGCTCTCAAGCTCCTCAAGGACCAGTACACGTGCCCAGTGAACGAGGTGTACGCCAGGCACCTCCTGGGGAGTCGTAAACAACAACCTGGGGAATCGACCGAGGAATACCTTCAGGCACTGTCTGTGCTTGGCCGGGCCTGTGGTTGTAAGGATGTAAAGGCCGCCGTGTACACAGAGGAACTTATCCGGGATGCTTTTGTAGCGGGCCACAGATCCAATTACACCCGACAGTGACTGTTGGAGCAGAGTGACCTCGACCTCAACAAGGCTTCTGAACTCGCACTATCATTGGACGCAGCCTACCGGGGCATGGATGCCTACTCCTCTGCACCGTGGATGCCGCGGGGAACGACAGCCTGGGACACGGCAGGACCGTCTCATAGCGCCGTGCCACCCCAGCCACATCCCAGCAATGGCCCAACTACTGCAGCAGTGTCCCAAGGCCAGAAATGCTACTTCTGTGGCCAGGCCAAACACCCCAGAGCGCGCTGCCCGGCGAAAAATGCGATCTGCTCGGGCTGCGGGAAGAAGGGACACTACGCCAGCATCTGCAGGGCCAAAGCCACCCCGAACCCCAGCAGCGCCGCATGTGGGCCATGTGGGCCACCATCTTGGGCCTCCCCAGCCATGTGCGAACCACCGGAACGGCAGCCATTTTGGACGCCTCCAGCCACATGTGGATCATGGACGCCGCCATCTTGGATGCCAGCCGGGACGCAGCAGGCCCCCAACACCGCCTCATCTGATACCCGCAGCGACACACCGACCCCTACGCTGGCCTCCGTTATGCTGGACCAAGCGACACCGCACCAACTGGCCCGGTCCACAATGGACATTAAGGTAAATGGTCACGAAACAACCTGCCTTTTTGACTCTGGGAGCACGGAGAGCTTCATCCACCCCGACACGGTGCGGCGTTGCTCTCTCCCAGTCCTGCCTGCGCACCAGCGGATTACTATGGCCTCCGAGTCCCAGTCGGCGGACATTGGCGGCTACTGCGTGGTGACACTCTTAGTAGACGGGACTGTGTACAATAATTTTAAACTTCTGGTCCTGCCCCACCTCTGCGCTGCCATTCTACTGGGGTTAGATTTTCAGTGCCACCTTAAAAGTGTTACGATGGAGTACGGTGGACCCCTCCCCCCACTCACAGTCCGCAGCTTCCAAATTGCCCGCCGTGCACCAGGTGCAACCTCTCCACACTCAGAGTCACCCCCCCCCACTGTTTGCTAACCTCACCCCTGACTGTAAGCCCATCGCCACAAAGAGCAGGCAATAAATTGCCGGGGACAGGGTTTTTATTAAAACCGAAGTGGAGCAGCTCCTGAAGGAGGGGATTATTGAGGGCAACACCAGCCCCTGGCAAGCCCAGGTTGTGGTCGTTAAGACTGGCGAGAAGCAGCGCCTGGTCATCGACTACAGCCAGATAATAAATCGCTACACCCTGCTGGACGCTTACCCACTCCCCCGCATAGCTGATATGGTCAACCAGATCGTGCAGTACCGCGCCTTCTCGACCATTGACCTGAAATCAGCATACCATCAGCTCCCTATCCACCCTGAGGACTGCCAGTATACTGCCTTTGAGGCAAATGGCCGCCTCTATCATTTCCTTAGGGTTCCCTTTGGCGTCACCAACGGGGTCTCTGTCTTCCAAAGGGAGATGGACCAGATGGTCGATCAAAATGCGTTGCAGGCCACTTTCCCATATCTGGACAATGTGACCATCTGCGGCCATGACTTGCAGGACCATGACGCAAACCTCGAAAAATTCCTCTGCACCACCCAACTCCTGAACCTGACATGTAACAAGGAGAAGTGCATATTCCGCACAACCCGCCTCGCCATCCTTGGCTGTGTTGTGGAACACAGAGTCATCGGTCCTGACCCCGACCGGATGCGTCCCCTTATGGAACTCCCACTGCCCCACTGCCTCAAGGCCCTGAAGAGGTGCCTAGGGTTTTTCTCCTAATACGCCCAGTGGGTCCGCTACTATGCGGACAAGGCCCATCCGCTGATCAAGTCCACCTCTTTTCCCTTGATGGCAGAGGCCCGCTTAGCCTTCCACCGTATCAAGGAAGACATTACCAAAGCCACCATGCACGCAGTGGACGAATCCATCCCCTTCCAGGTGGAAAGCGACGCGTCCGACTTTGCCCTGGCCGCTACCCTTAATCAGGCGGGGAGACCCGTGGCCTTCTTTTCACGAACCCTCCAGGGCCCGGAGACCAGACACTCCGCTGCTGAGAAGGAGGCCCAGGCTATTGTGGAGGCTGTGCGTCATTGGAGGCACTACCTTGCCGGAAAAGGATTTACCCTGCTCACTGACCAGCGTTCAATTGCTTTTATGTTTAACAACAAGCAGAGGGGCAAAATCAAAAATGACAAGATCTTGAGGTGGAGAATCAAACTTTCCACCTACAATTATGAGATCTTGTACCGGCCCGGGAAGCTCAATGAACCCCCGGATGCTCTATCGCGTGGCACCTGCGCCAGCGCGCAGATCGATAGACTGCGGGCCCTCCACAATGACCTCTGGCACCCGGGGGTCACCAGGTTCTTCTACTTCATCAAGGCCCGCAACCTGCCTTACTCCATTGAGGAGGTCAGGACCATGACCAGGAACTGCCAAGTCTGCGCTGAGTGCAAACCGCACTTTTATAGACCAGACAGGGCTCACCTGATAAAAGCCACTCGCCACTTCGAGCGCCTGAGCGTTGATTTTAAAGGGCCTCTCCCCTCCTCCGACAGCAAGGTGTACTTCCTCAACATTATTGATGAGTACTCCCGTTTCCCGTTCGCCATCCCCTGCCCGGACATGACCAGTGCCATGGTCATTAAATGTCTGAACGACCTCTTCACCCTGTTCGGTTTCCCCAGCTATATCCATAGCGACCGCGACTCATCGTTTATGAGCGACGAACTCCGCCAGTACCTGCTCGCTAGGGGTATTGCCACAAGCAGGACCACCAGTTACAACCCCCGGGGGAATGGACAGGTGGAAAGAGAGAATGCGACAGTTTGGAAGGCCGCCCTGCTAGCCTTAAAGTCTAGGGGCCTTCCGACCTCCCGCTGGCAGGATGTGCTCCCCGATGCGCTCCACTCTATTCAGCCACTGCTCTGCACTGCCACGAACGCCACCCCTCATGAGAAAATGTTTGTCTTCCCAAGGAAGTCCACATCGGGGACATCGCTACCGCCATGGCTGACGTCACCAGGGCCGGTCCTACTGAGAAGACACGTGAGGACCCATAAAATGGACCCCCTGGTCGAGAGGGTCGACCTCCTCCACGCCAACCCCCAGTATGCTTACATTGCGTACCCGGACGGGCGGGAGGACACAGTCTCCATATGAGACCTCGCGCCCTCGGGGGCCCCATTAACCCACTACCCACTACCACCCCCCCCACGATCCAATATCCAATCCCAGCAGATGGCACGCCTGGGCCCCGCGACCCGCTCGACACCCACGAGGACTACACACCAGTGCCCCAGCCTACGCGGGACTCGACGCCGGAAGCTTCACTAGCCCTGCCGTCGCCACGTCGATCACAGCGGCAGACAAGACCTCCGGAGGGACTCCAATACATAAACTTTTAATACACTTCACCCCGCCGGACTCATTTTTAAACAAGGGGTGAATGTGGTAAACCACTGTTATACCTGCCTGTGTGGGTGTTTGTATTCCACTGTGTACATGTCTGTACATGCCTCGGCTGACTCCTCCCACGAGTCCAGGTATAAAGGTGACTGCTCCACAGTCCCTCTGTATTCTGGACTGGTCGACCACTCGAGGCACACCTTCATTCTCTTGTTAATAAAAGCCTGTTAGTTACTCGCTTAACCTCAGTCTTTTGAGTAATTGATAGCGCATCAGATTCTAACCCTGAGATTGTACATGGGGATTCCAATCCTGGGATTGTACATGGGGATTGTAACCCTGGGATATTATATGGGGATTCTAACCCTGGGACTGTACATGGGGATTCCAACCCTGAGAATGTACATGGGTATACCAATCCTGGGATTGTACATGGGGATTCTAACCCTGCGACTGTACATGGGGATTCTATCCCTGGGACTGTATATGTGGATTCCAACCCTGGGACTCTACATGGGGATTCCAACCCTGAGATTGTACATGGGAATTCCAACCCTGGGACTGTATATGGGGATTCCAACCCTAGGAATTTTCATGGGGATTCCAGCCCTGGGACTGCACATGGGGATTCCAACCCTAGGACTGTACATGCAGATTCTAACCCTAGGAGTTTACAAGGGGATTCTAAACCTGGGACTGTCCATGGTGATTCTAACTCTGGGACTGTTCATGGGGATTCTAACCCTGTGAATTTACATGGGGATTCGAACCCTGGGACTGTACATGGGGATTCCCACCCTGGGACTGTACATGGTGTTTCCAACCCCGGTACTTAGCATGGGGTTTCTAACCCTGAGATTGTAAATGGGGATTCCAAACCTGAGAATGTACATGGGGTTTCCAACCCTGGGCCCTCACATGGAGATTCTAACCCTGGGACTGTACATGGGGATTCTATGGTGTGGAGATGCCGGTGTTGGACTGGGGTGGACAAATGTAATAAGTCACACAACACCAGGTTATAGTCGAACAGCTGTATTTGAAATCACAAGCTTTCGGAGCGCTGCTCCTTCGTCAGGTGAAGTGGAGAGATGCATATAGACACAGCTTATATAGTCAGAGAATAATGCTAGATGATTACAGGTAATCCTTCTAACTGCCATTTATCACACCTCGGCAGAGAGATAATCACAGCAATCAAAGGTGTGAATGGTGTCCAAAAAGGTCAGTCAGGAAAACATTACATCAAAGAACAATGAGGTGGGGGTCACAAGGGGACAAATGTTGCAGATTCTAACCCTGGGACTGTACATGGGGGTTCAAACCCTGGGACTGTACATGGGGATTCCAAGCCTGGGACTGTACATGGGGATTCCAACCCTGGGACTGTATATGGGGATTCCAACCCTGGCACTGTATATGGGGATTCCAACCCTAGGACTGTACATGGGGATTCCAACCCTGGCACTGTATATGGGGATTCCAACCCTAGGACTGTATGAGGGGATTCCAGCTCTGGGACTGTACATGTGGATGCCAACCCTGGGACTGTACATGGTGATTCTAAACCTGGGACTGTAGAAACATAGAAACATAGAAGATAGGAGATGGATTAGACTATTCAGCCCCTCGAGCCTGCTCCGCCATTCAAAGAGATCATGGCTGATCATCCAACTTCAGTGGCCTGTCACTGCCTTCTCCCCATATCATAGAAACATAGAAACATAGAAGATTGGAGCAGGAGTAGGCCATTCGGCCCCTCGAGCCTGCTCCGCCATTCAATGCGATCATAGCTGATCATCCAATTTCAGTGCCCTGTCCCTGCTTTCTCCCCATATCCCTTGTTCCCTTTAGCCTTAAGAAATATATCCAACTCATCCTTGAATATATTTAATGAATTGGCCTCAACTGCCTTCTGTGGTAGAGAATCCCACATGTTCACCACTCTCTGGGTGAAGAAATTCCTCCTCATCTCTCTCCTAAATGGCTTACCCCTTATCGTTAGACTGTTACCCTGGTTCTGGACTCCCCGACCATCGGGAACATCCTTCCTGCATCTAGTCTGTCTAGTCCTGTTAGAGCTTTTTATAAGTTTCAATGAGATCCCTTCTCATTCTTCTAAACTCCAGCGAGTACAAGCCCAATCGAGCCAATCTCTCCTCATACGTCATTCCTGCCATCCCAGGTATCAGCCTGGTGAATCTTCGCTGCACTCCTTCCATGGCAAGAACATCCTTCCTCAGATAAGGCGACCAAAACTGCACACAATACCCAAGATGTGGTCTCACCAAGGCCCTGTACAACTGCAGCAAGTCATCCTTGTTCCTGTACTCAAACCCTCTCGCAACAAAGGCCAACATACGATTTGCCTTCTTAACCGCCTGCTGCACCTGCATGCTTACCTTCAGTGACTGGTGCACAAGGATGCCCAGGTCTCGTTGCACTTCCCGTTCTCCTACTCTATTGCCATTCTGATAATAATCTGCCTTCTTATTTTTGACACCAAAGTGGATAACCTCACATTTATCCATGTTATATTGCATCTGCCATGCTTCTACCCAATCTCCCAACCTGTCCAAATCATCCTGGAGTTTCTCGGCATCCTCCTCACAGCACACACGCCCTCCCAGCTTTGTGTCATCTGCAAACTCGGAGATATTACATCTAGTTCCCTCGTCCAGATCATTAATATACATTGTGAATAGCTGGGGTCCAAGGACCGATCCCTGCGGTACCCCACTAGTCACTGCCTGCCACTCAGAAACAGAGCCGTTTATTCCAATTCTTTGCTTTCTGTCTGCCAACCAGTTCTCTATCCAAGTCAATACCTTGCACCCAATCCCATGTGCCTCAACTTTACACACTAATCTCTTATGCGGGACCTTATCGAAAGCCTTTTGAAAGTCCAAATACACCACATCCACTGGTTCTCCCTTATCTATTTTACTAGTTACATCCTCAAAAAATTCCAGTAGATTAGTCAAGCACGATTTACGTTTTATAAATCCATGTTGACTTTGTCCGATCCGGTCATAGAGTCATAGAGTCATAGAATTATACAGCACGGAAAGAGGCCCTTCGGCCCATCGTGTCTGCGCCGTCCATCAAGCCCTGTCCAATCTAATCCCATTTTCCAGCATTTGGTCCATAACCTTGTATGCAATGGCATTTCAAGTGCTCATCCAAATGCTTCTTGAATGTTGTGAGGGTTCCTGCCTCTCCCACCCTTTCAGGCAGTGAGTTCCAGACTCCAACCACCCTCTGGGTGAAAAAGTTCCTCCTCAAATCCCCTCTAAACCTCCTGCCCCTTACCTTGAATCTATGGCCCCTTGTTATTGACCCCCCTACTAAGGGGAAAAGTTCCTCTTAATCTACCCTATCTATGCCCCTCATCATTTTGTACACCTCAATCAGGTCCCCCCTCAGCCTTCTTTGCTCCAAGGAAAACAACCCCAGCCTGTTTAGTCTTTCTTCATAGCTGAGGCGCTCCAGCCCAGGTAACATCCTGGTAAATCCCCTCTGCACCCTCTCCAATGCAATCACATCCTTCCTATAGTGAGGCGACCAGAACTGCACACAGTACTCCAGCTGTGGCCTTACCAGCGTTTTGTACAGCTCCATCATAACCTCCCTGCCCTTATACTCTATGCCTCGGCTAATGAAGGCAAGTATCCCATATGTCTTTTTACCCACCTTATCTACCTGTTCTGCTGCCTTCAGGGATCTATGTACATGTACACCAAGGTCCCTCTGACCCTCTGTACTTCCTAGGGTCCTACCACTCATTGTGTATTCCCTTGCCTTATTTGTCCGTCCAAAATGCATCACCTCGCACTTTTCAGGGTTAAATTCCATTTGCCACTTTTCCGCCTATGTGACCAACCCGTTTATATCGTCCTGTAGCCTAAGGCTTTCCTCCTCGCAATTTACCACCCCACCAATTTTCGTGTCATCTGCGAACTTACTGATCATACCTTTTACATTCTCATCCAAGTCATTTATGTAGATCACAAACAACAAGGGACCCTGAGGTACCCCACTGGACACAGGCTTCCAGTCACAAAAGCAACCTTCAACCATCACCCTCTGCCTCCTGCCACTCAGCCAGTTTAGGATCCAACGTGCCAAGGCAACCTGGATCCCATGGGCTCTTACCTTCTTGACCAGTCTCCTATGTGGGACTTTGTCAAAAGCCTTACTGAAGTCCACGTATACCACACCCACAGCATTTCCTTCATCCACACACCTTGTCACCCCCTCGAAAAATTCAATCAGATTGGTCAGACATGATTTACCCTTGACAAAGCCATGCTGACTATCCCCGATTAATCCTTGCCTCTCCAAGGGGAGACTAATTTTGTCCCTCAGAATCTTTTCCAATATTTTCCCTACCACAGATGTTAGGCTCACTGGCCTGTAATTTCCTGGTTTATCCCTGCTACCCTTCTTGAATAATGGTACTACGTTAGCTGTTCTCCAGTCCTCTGGTACATCCCCTGTGGCCAGAGAGGTTCTGAAAATTTGTGTCAGAGCCTCTGCAATCTCCTCCTTTGCCTCACTAAGCAGCCTGGGATACATCTCGTCCGGGCCTGGGGATTTATCCACATTTTGGCCTGCTAAAACCTTGAGTACCTCTCCCCTCTCGATGCTAATATGTTCAAGTATATCACAGTCCCCTTGCCCGATTTCTATGTCTACATCGTCTTTCTCCATAGTGAACACAGATGCAAAAAATTCATTTAAAACCCCGCCTACATCATCTGGCTCTACACACAGATTGCCACGTTGGTCCCTAATGGGCCCTACCCTTTCCCTGGTTATCCTCTTGCCCTTAATATACTTATAAAACATCTTAGGATTTTCCTTTATTTTGCTCGCCAGTGTTATTTCATGGTCACTGTTTTCCAAGTGCTCTGCTATTACATCTTTTATAATGGACTCTAGCATTTTCCCCACTACCGATGTCAGGCTTACTGGTCTGTAATTCCCCGTTTTCTCTCTACCACCCTTTTTTGAACAGTGGGTAACATTAACTACTCGCCAATCCATGGGTACTGTTCCAGAGTCTATCGAATTTTGGAAGATGACCAGCAATGCATTTACTATTTCTAGGGCCACTTCCTTAAGTACCCTAGGATGTAGATTATCAGGCCCTGGGGATTTATCAGCCTTCAATCCCGTCAATTTCTCTAACACCATTTCCCTACAAATACTGATTTCTATCAGTTCCTCCCTTTCATTAGATCCTATGTTCCCTGACATCTCTGGGAGGTTATTTGTGTCCTCCTTTGTGAAGACAGAACCAAAGTATGTATTCAATTGGTCTACCATTTCTTTGTTCCCCATTATACATTCCCCTGATTCTGACTGCATGGGACCTACGCTTGACTTCACCAATCTTTTTCTCTTCACATATCTATAGAGGCTTTTACAGTCAGTTTTTATGTTCCCTGCTAGCTTACCCTCATACTGTATTTTCCCCCTCTTAATTAATCCCTTTGTCCTCCTTTGTTGAATCCTAAACTGCTCCCAATCCTCAGGTTTACTGCTTTTTCTGGCCAATTTATATGTCTTCTCCTTGGATCTTATGCTATCTCTAATTTCCCTTGTTAGGCACGGTTGAGTCACATTTTTTGTTTTATTTTCATGCCAAACTGGGATGAACAAATTCTGTAGTTCATCCATGCGATCTTTCAATGTTTGCCATTGCCTATCCACCGTCAACCCTTTGAGTGACATTCTCCAATCAATCCTACCCAACTTGCACCTCATACCATCGTAGTTTCCTTGATCCCTTTAGCCTTAAGAAATATATCCAACTCCTATTTGAATATATATAATGAATTGGCCTCCACTGCCTTCTGTGGTAGAGAATTGCACAGGTTCACCACCCTCTGGGTGAGGAAATTGCACCTCATCTCTGTCCTAAATGGCTTACCCTTATCCTTAGTCTGTGAAGCCTGATTCTGGACTCCATGGGGATTCCAACTCTGGGACTGTACATGGGGATCGCAGCCCTGGGTCTCTTCTGTTACAATTGTGTGGGATGTTAACCATATGCTCTGCCTTTACAAGCGCCTTGAGGAGAGATGGTGAGAAATCCAAAGTGTGGAGAGTCTGAATCAAATAACTGAGTCAATGATTTACTCTCCTGGGCACTCGGACTCGGTTGGGAACAGACACTGAAGCCCCACCCACTCTTTGTTCCAGCACCAAATGTCTGCGCATGCGCTTTGCTACTGACTGAATCAAGATGGCGGCCGTCAGCCTGGGCCTGTGACCGGGAGAAGCCCTGAAGCTGCAAACACGGGACCTTCCGGTGATTATTCCGGGCATGCGGCCTACACTAGTTACTTATGAAGCCACCTGCCGGTCGAATACTCCGCTCCGTCTGGCCGCTTTCCACTAATTTATCAGGAACTTGTCCGCATCCACCAACCCCCGGGCTGACATGCACTGCGCATGCTCCGAACCCTGGCATGTCCCGCACCTGCGCACTGGGCGCCTGTAGTCTGGGTGCGGCTCATAGAAACATAGAAACATAGAAGATAGGAGCAGGAGTAGGCCATTCGGCCCTTCGAGCCTGCTCTGCCATTCAAAGAGATCATGGCTGATCATCCAAATTCAGTAGCCTGTCCCTGCCTTCTCCCCATATCCCTTGATCCCTTTAGCCTTAAGAAATATATCCAACTCCTTCTTGAACATATTTAATGAACTGGCCTCCACCACCCTCTGTGGCAGAGAATTCCACAGGTTCACCACTCTCTGGGTGAAGAAATTACTCCTCATTTCAGTCCTAAATGGCTTACCCCTTATCCTTAAACTGTGACCCCTGGTTCTGGACTCCCTGGCCATCATAAACATCCTTCCTGCATCTAGTCTGTCCAGATCTGACAGAATTTTATAGGTTTCGATGAGATCCCCTCTCAATCTTCTAAACTCCAGTGAGTATAAGCCCAATTGACACAATCTGTCCTCATACGTCATTCCTGCCATCCCAGGTATCAGCCTGGTGAATCTTCGCTACACTCCTTCCATGGCAAGAACGTCCTTCCTCAGATAAGGCGACCAAAACTGCACAAAATATTCAAGGTGCGGTCTCACCAAGGCCCTGTACAACTGCAGCAAGACATCTTTTTGCTGTACTCGAACCCTCTTTCTACGAAGGCCAACATACCATTTGCCTTCTTAACTGCCTGCTGCACCTGCATGCTTACCTTCAGCGACTGGTGCACAAGAACACCCAGGTCTCTTTGCACTTCCCCTTCTCCCAATCTATTGCTATTCAAATAATAATCTGCCTTCCTGTTTTTGCCACCAAAGAGGATAACCTCACATTTATCCACATTATAGTGCATTTGCCATGTTTCTGCCCAATCACCCAACCTGTCCAAATCGTGCTGGAGCTTCACGACATCCTCCTCACAGCATACCCTCCCACCCAGCTTTGTGTCATCTGCAAATTTGGAGATATTACATCCAATTCCCTCGTCCAGATCATTAATATATATTGTGAACAGCTGGGGTCCTAGGACCGATCCTTGCGGTACCCCACTAGTCACTGCCTGCCACTCGGAAAAAGACCCGTTTATTCCAACTCTTTGCTTTCTGTCCGCCAACCAGTTCTCTATCCAAGTCAATACCTTGCCCCCAATCCCATGTGCCTTAATTTTGCACGCTAATCTCTTATGCGGGACCTTATCGAAAGCCTTCTGAAAGTCCAAATACACTACATCCACTGGTTCTCCCTTATCTATTTTACCAGTTACATCATCAAAAAATTCCAGATTAGTCAAGCATGATTTACCTTTTGTAAATCCATGTTGACTTTGTCCGATCCTGTCACTGCTTTCTAAGTGATCTGCTATTACATCTTTTATAATGGACTCTAGCATTTTCCCCACTACCGATGTCAGGCTTACCGGTCTATAATTCCCCGCTTTTTCTCTACCACCTTTTTTGAATAGTGGGGTAACATTAGCTACCCTCCTATCCATGGGCACTGTTCCAGAGTCTATCGAGTTCTAAAAGATGACCAGCAATGCATCTACTATTTCTAGGGCCACTTTCTTAAGTACCCTAGGATGTAGATTATCAGGCCCTGGGGATTTATCGGCCTTCAGTCCCATCAATTTTCCTAACACAATTTCCCTACAAATACTGATTTCTTTCAGTTCCACCCTTTCATCAGACCCTATGTTCCCCAGCATCTCTGGGTGGTTATTTGTGTCCCCCTTTGTGAAGACAGAACCAAAATATGTATTTAGTTGGTCTGCCATTCTACCCCGCGGGGAATGCTGGGTAAAGCCCCACCATTGAAAGGCCACATTAGTGACTAGAACAGGATTTACTGGGATTGCATTGAGCACTGAACCATGTTCAATCTGGCAGTTAGAGTGTATTTCTGCTGATTTTAATAACCCCTATACCTGGACTGGAGATTAATATTCTGTATAAATATTGAATA
Organism: Somniosus microcephalus; assembly: GCF_052327205.1. NCBI lineage: Eukaryota > Metazoa > Chordata > Chondrichthyes > Squaliformes > Somniosidae > Somniosus > Somniosus microcephalus. The sequence continues at coordinate 132,076,792 of NC_140990.1, forward strand.
AATCAGCTTTGTATAAAACACAGCAGGTCGAATATTTGATTACTCCATGATAAGAGGAGACTAATTGATGTGCTGTTACCGAATGTTCCATTTTTTGAGCCTTTTCTTACTCTAACTTATACCACTTCTCACCTAGTTTTCCTTCTACCGCATCAATGAGATCCCCTCATTCTTCTAAACTCCAGTGAGTACAAGCCCAATCGACCCAATCTCTCCTCATACATCAGCCTGGTGAATCTTCACTGCACTCCTTCCATGGCAAGAACATCCTTCCTCAGATAAGGCGACCAAAACTAAACACAATACCCAAGATGTGGTCTCACCAAGGCCCTGTACAACTGCAGCAAGTCATCCTTGTTCCTGTACTCAAACTCTCTCGCAACAAAGGCCAACATACAATTTGCCTTCTTAACCGCCTGCTGCACCTGCATGCTTACCTTCAGTGACTGGTGCACAAGGATGCCCAGGTCTCGTTGCACTTCCCATTCTCCCACTCTATTGCCATTCTGATAATAATCTGCCTTCTTATTTTTGACACCAAAGTGGATAACTTCGCATTTATCCATGTTATATTGCATCTGCCATGCTTCTACCCAATCTCCCAACCTGTCCAAATCATCCTGGAGTTTCTCGGCATCCTCCTCACAGCACACACGCCCTCCCAGCTTTGTGTCGTCTGCAAACTTGGAGATATTACATCTAGTTCCCTCGTCCAGATCATTAATATATATTGTGAATAGCTGGGGTCCAAGGACCGATCCCTGCGGTACCCCACTAGTCACTGCCTGCCACTCGGAAAAAGAGCCGTTTATTCCAATTCTTTGCTTTCTGTCTGCCAACCAGTTCTCTATCCAAGTCAATACCTTACACCCAATCCCATGTGCCTCAACTTTACATGCTAATCTCTTATGCGGGACCTTATCGAAAGCCTTTTGAAAGTCCAAATACACCACATACACTGGTTCTCCCTCATCTATTTTACTAGTTATCACAGAAATCACAGAAACTCCACAGTGCAGATAGAGGCCATTTCGGCCCATCGAGCCTGCACCGACACATATCCCACCCGATCCCCGTAACCCCTACACCAACACATATCCCACCCTATCCCCGTAACCCCACGTATTTAATCCCCCTAACACTAAGGGTCAATTTATCATAGCCAATCAACCTAACTCGCACATCTTTGGACTGTGGGAGGAAACCGGAGCACCCGGAGGAAACCCACACAAACACGGGGAGAATGCGCAAACTCCACACAGTCAGTCGCCCGAGGCCGGATTCGAACCCGGGTCCCTGGCGCTGTGAGGCAACAGTGCTAACCACTATGCCACCGTACATCCTCAAAAAATTCCAGTAGATTAGTCAAGCACGATTTACGTTTTATAAATCCATGTTGACTTTGTCCGATCCGGTCACTGTTTTCCAAGTGCTCTGCTATTACATCTTTTATAATGGACTCTAGCATTTTCCCCACTACCGATGTCAGGCTTACCGGTCTGTAATTCCCTGTTTTCTCTCTACCAACCTTTTTTGAACAGTGGGGAAACATTAACTACTCGCCAATCCATGAGTACTGTTCCAGAGTCTATCGAATTTTGGAAGATGACCAGCAATGCATTTACTATTTCTAGGGCCACTTCCTTAAGCACCCTAGGATGTAAATTATCAGGCCCTGGCGATTTATCGGCCTTCAATCCCGTCAATTTCTCTAACACCATTTCCCTACAAATACTGATTTCTATCAGTTCCTCGCTTTCATTAGACTCTATGTTCCCCGACATCTCTGGGAGGTTATTTGTGTCCTCCTTTGTGAAGACAGAACCTAAGTATGTATTCAATTGGTCTACCATTTCTTTGTTCCCCATTATAAATTCCCCTGATTCTGACTGCATGGGACCTACGCTTGACTTCACCAATCTTTTTCTCTTCACATATCTATAGAAGCTTTTACAGTCAGTTTTTATGTTCCTGCAAGCTTACCCTCACTGTATTTTCCCCCTCTTAATTAATCCCTTTGTCCTCCTTTGTTGAATCCTAAACTGCTCCCAATCCTCAGGTTTACTGCTTTTTCTGGCCAATTTATATGTCATCTCCTTGGATCTTATGCTATCTCTAATTTTCCTTGTTAGCCACGGTTGAGTCACCTTTTTTGTTTAATTTTCATGCCAAATTGGGATGAACAAATTCTGTAGTTCATCCATGCGATCTTTGAATGTTTGCCATTGCCTATCCACCGTCAACCCTTTGAGTGACATTCTCCAATCAATCATACCCAACTTGCACCTCATACCATCGTAGTTTCCTTGATCCCTTTAGCCTTAAGAAATATATCCAACTCCTTTTTGAATATATATAATGAATTGGCCTCCACTGCCTTCTGTGGTAGAGAATTGCACAGGTTCACCACCCTCTGGGTGAGGAAATTGCACCTCATCTCTGTCCAAAATGGCTTACCCTTATCCTTAGTCTGTGACCCCTGATTCTGGGCTCCAGGGGGATTCCAACTCTGGGACTGTGCATGGGGATTCTAACCCTGGGACTATACATGGGGATACTAACCCTGAGACTGTACACGGGCATTCAACCCCAGGACTGTGAAATGGGATTCCATCCTTTGAACTGTACATGGGGATTCCAACCCTGGGACTCTACATGGGGATTCCAACCCTGGGATTGTACATGGGGATTCTAACCCTGGGACTGTACATGGGGATTCCAACCCTGGGACTATACATGGGGATTCCAACCCTGGAACGGTACATGGGGATCCTAACCCTGGGTCTGGCCATGGGGATTCTAACCCTGGGACTGTACATGGGGATTCCAACCCTGGGACTGTACATGGGGATTCCAAACCTGGGACTGTACATGGGGATTCCAACCCTGGGACTGTACATGGGGATTCCAACCCTGGGACTGTACATGGGGATCCTAACCCTGGGTCTGTACATGGGGATATTAACCCTGGGATTGTACATGGGGATCTAACCCGAGGACTGTACATGGGGATTCCATCCCTGGGACTGTACATGGGGATTCTAACCCTGGGACTGTACATGGGGATTCTAACCCTGGGACTGTACATGGGGATTCTAACCCTGGGACTGTACATGGGGATTCCAACCCTGGGGCTGTACATGGGGATTCCATCCCTGGGACTGTACATGGGGATTCTAACCCTGGGACTGCACATGGGAATTCCATCCCTGGGACTGTACATGGGGATTCTAACACTGGGACTGTACATGGGGATTCTAACCCTGGGACTGTACATGGGGTTTCTAACCCTGGGACTGTACATGGGGATTCCAACCCTGGGACTATACATGGGGATTCCAACCCTGGAACGGTACATGGGGATCCTAACCCTGGGTCTGGCCATGGGGATTTTAACCCTGGGATTGTATATGGGGATTCTAACCCTGGGACTGTACATGGGGATTCCAACCCTGGGGCTGTACATGGAGATTCCAACCCTGGGACTGTACATGGGGATTCCAACCCTGGGACTGTACATGGGGATCCTAACCCTGGGTCTGTACATGGGGATTCTAACCCTGGGACTGTACATGGGGATTCCAACCCTGGGACTGTACATGGGGATTCCAAACCTGGGACTGTACATGGGGATTCCAACCCTGGGACTGTACATGGGGATTCCAACCCTGGGACTGTACATGGGGATCCTAACCCTGGGTCTGTACATGGGGATATTAACCCTGGGATTGTACATGGGGATCTAACCCGAGGACTGTACATGGGGATTCCATCCCTGGGACTGTACATGGGGATTCTAACCCTGGGACTGTACATGGGGATTCTAACCCTGGGACTGTACATGGGGATTCTAACCCTGGGACTGTACATGGGGATTCCAACCCTGGGGCTGTACATGGGGATTCCATCCCTGGGACTGTACATGGGGATTCTAACCCTGGGACTGCACATGGGAATTCCATCCCTGGGACTGTACATGGGGATTCTAACACTGGGACTGTACATGGGGATTCTAACCCTGGGACTGTACATGGGGTTTCTAACCCTGGGACTGTACATGGGGATTCCATCCCTGGGACTGTACATGGGAATTCCATCCCTGGGACTGTACATGGGGATTTTAACCCTGAGACTGTATGTGGGGATTCCATCCCTGGGAATGTACATGTGGATTCCTTCCCTGGGATTTTACATGGGGATTCCAACCCTAGGGCTGTATATGGGGATTCCGAACCTGGTACTGTACATGGGGATTCTAACCCTGGGACTGTACATAGGGATTTTAACCATTAGACTGTATATGGGGATTCCATCCCTGGGACTGTACATGGGGATTCCTTCCCTGGGACTTTACATGGGGATTCCAACCCTAGGGCTGTATATGGGGATTCCATCCCTGGGACTGTACATGGGGATTCTAACCCTGGGACTGTACATGGGGATCGCAGCCCTGGGTCTCTTCTGTTACAATTGTGTGGGATGTTAACCATATGCTCTGCCTTTACAAGCGCCTTGAGGAGAGATGGTGAGAAATCCAAAGTGTGGAGAGTCTGAATCAAATAACTGAGTCAATGATTTACTCTCCTGGGCACTCGGACTCGGTTGGGAACAGACACTGAAGCCCCACCCACTCTTTGTTCCAGCACCAAATGTCTGCGCATGCGCTTTGCTACTGACTGAATCAAGATGGCGGCCGTCAGCCTGGGCCTGTGACCGGGAGAAGCCCTGAAGCTGCAAACACGGAACCTTCCGGTGATTATTCCGGGCATGCGGCCTACACTAGTTACTTATGAAGCCACCTGCCGGTCGAATACTCCGCTCCGTCTGGCCGCTTTCCACTAATTTATCAGGAACTTGTCCGCATCCACCAACCCCCGGGCTGACACGCACTGCGCATGCTCCGAACCCTGGCATGTCCCGCACCTGCGCACTGGGCGCCTGTAGTCTGGGTGCGGCTCATAGAAACATAGAAACATAGAAGATAGGAGCAGGAGTAGGCCATTCGGCCCTTCGAGCCTGCTCTGCCATTCAAAGAGATCATGGCTGATCATCCAAATTCAGTAGCCTGTCCCTGCCTTCTCCCCATATCCCTTGATCCCTTTAGCCTTAAGAAATATATCCAACTCCTTCTTGAATATATTTAATGAACTGGCCTCCACCGCCCTCTGTGGCAGAGAATTCCACAGGTTCACCACTCTCTGGGTGAAGAAATTCCTCCTCATTTCAGTCCTAAATGGCTTACCCCTTATCCTTAAACTGTGACCCCTGGTTCTGGACTCCCCGGCCATCATAAACATCCTTCCTGCATCTAGTCTGTCCAGATCTGACAGAATTTTATAGGTTTCGATGAGATCCCCTCTCAATCTTCTAAACTCCAGTGAGTATAAGCCCAATTGACACAATCTGTCCTCATACGTCATTCCTGCCATCCCAGGTATCAGCCTGGTGAATCTTCGCTATACTCCTTCCATGGCAAGAACGTCCTTCCTCAGATAAGGCGACCAAAACTGCACAAAATATTCAAGGTGCGGTCTCACCAAGGCCCTGTACAACTGCAGCAAGACATCTTTTTGCTGTACTCGAACCCTCTTTCTACGAAGGCCAACATACCATTTGCCTTCTTAACCGCCTGCTGCACCTGCATGCTTACCTTCAGCGACTGGTGCACAAGAACACCCAGGTCTCTTTGCACTTCCCCTTCTCCCAATCTATTGCTATTCAAATAATAATCTGCCTTCCTGTTTTTGCCACCAAAGAGGATAACCTCACATTTATCCACATTATAGTGCATTTGCCATGTTTCTGCCCAATCACCCAACCTGTCCAAATCGTGCTGGAGCTTCACGACATCCTCCTCACAGCATACCCTCCCACCCAGCTTTGTGTCATCTGCAAATTTGGAGATATTACATCCAATTCCCTCGTCCAGATCATTAATATATATTGTGAACAGCTGGGGTCCTAGGACCGATCCTTGCGGTACCCCACTAGTCACTGCCTGCCACTCGGAAAAAGACCCGTTTATTCCAACTCTTTGCTTTCTGTCCGCCAACCAGTTCTCTATCCAAGTCAATACCTTGCCCCCAATCCCATGTGCCTTAATTTTGCACGCTAATCTCTTATGCGGGACCTTATCGAAAGCCTTCTGAAAGTCCAAATACACTACATCCACTGGTTCTCCCTTATCTATTTTACCAGTTACATCATCAAAAAATTCCAGATTAGTCAAGCATGATTTACCTTTTGTAAATCCATGTTGACTTTGTCCGATCCTGTCACTGCTTTCTAAGTGATCTGCTATTACATCTTTTATAATGGACTCTAGCATTTTCCCCACTACCGATGTCAGGCTTACCGGTCTATAATTCCCCGCTTTTTCTCTACCACCTTTTTTGAATAGTGGGGTAACATTAGCTACCCTCCTATCCATGGGCACTGTTCCAGAGTCTATCGAGTTCTAAAAGATGACCAGCAATGCATCTACTATTTCTAGGGCCACTTTCTTAAGTACCCTAGGATGTAGATTATCAGGCCCTGGGGATTTATCGGCCTTCAGTCCCATCAATTTTCCTAACACAATTTCCCTACAAATACTGATTTCTTTCAGTTCCACCCTTTCATCAGACCCTATGTTCCCCAGCATCTCTGGGTGGTTATTTGTGTCCCCCTTTGTGAAGACAGAACCAAAATATGTATTTAGTTGGTCTGCCATTCTACCCCGCGGGGAATGCTGGGTAAAGCCCCACCATTGAAAGGCCACATTAGTGACTAGAACAGGATTTACTGGGATTGCATTGAGCACTGAACCATGTTCAATCTGGCAGTTAGAGTGTATTTCTGCTGATTTTAATAACCCCTATACCTGGACTGGAGATTAATATTCTGTATAAATATTGAATAAATCAGCTTTGTATAAAACACAGCAGGTCGAATATTTGATTACTCCATGATAAGAGGAGACTAATTGATGTGCTGTTACCGAATGTTCCATTTTTTGAGCCTTTTCTTACTCTAACTTATACCACTTCTCACCTAGTTTTCCTTCTACCGCATCAATGAGATCCCCTCATTCTTCTAAACTCCAGTGAGTACAAGCCCAATCGACCCAATCTCTCCTCATACGTCATTCCTGCCATCCCAGGTATCAGCCTGGTGAATCTTCGCTGCACTCCTTCCATGGCAATAACATCTTTCCTCAGATAAGGCGACCAAAACTGCACACAATACTCAAGGTGTGGTCTCACCAAGGTCCTGTACAACTGCAGCAAGACATCCTTGTTCCTGTACTCGAATCCTCTCGCTACGAAGGCCAACATATCATTTGCCTTCTTAACCGCCTGCTGCACCTGCATGCTTACCTTCAGCGACTGGTACACAAGGATGCCCAGGTCTCGTTGCACTTCCCCTTCTCCCAATCTATTGCCATTCAGATAATAATCTGCCTTCCTGTTTCTGCCACCAAAGTGGATAACCTCACATTTATCCACGTTATATTGCATCTGCCATGCTTCTGCCTAATCACGCTTTTAGCTCCTCCATTGATGCCTGTCAATAATCCTTGGTTAGGGTTTAGGGGTTGGCATTAGGGGCTGGGGTTCAGGTTAGGATGTTAGGATTATGAGACAATGATTAGGGACAGAAACCACTATTGACAACGCCAGTGTCACTGGACATGTACTCTTTCATTTCATGGTGTTTTAAGCTCATGCAGATGAGTCAGAAAACAGCCTCATGAATTGTTCATTCAAGGAACCTTCTTTCTGGCCCGACCCAGATTTCCTCTCTTCTTTCACATCTCTACATTTACCACAGAAAAAGACATCAGGGTCATTAGACTTTGGACAGGAAAAGGCAGATCCAGGTGTTGTGCTGGTTACATCTAATCATCGACCTGCCTGAAAGGGGTGCTGACAATAACCTGTCACTAGGCCCCACCTGTAACCATCTGATTCCAACATCATATCTTCATCCATTACCTGCCCTCACAAGAGCTGGTTTCACCACCATGACCATTCCCCCTACTGAGGCTCTCTGATTCCTATTTATAGACTCAGTTTAAGTGGTCCCTGGATTTGGTGTCTCAGTGTAAGTGGTCCCTGGATTTGGTGTCACAGGGTAAGTGGTCCCTGGATTTGGTGACTCAGTGTAAGTGGTCCCTGGATTTGGTGTCTCAGTGTAAGTAGTCCCTGGATTTGGTGTCTCCGTGTAAGTGGTCCCTGGATTTGGTGACTCAGTGTAAGTAGTCCCTGGATTTGGTGTCTCAATGTAAGTGATCCCAACACAGAGCAGGTTCCTACATGTTGCAGCCCATCCGGCGGGGCCCACTGGCTCAGGATATAAAGAGACCGCACGCTGTTCCTCCTCCCACTGCCTGGGGGAAATGAGGCAGGTATTTAAAGGGACAGGGACTCCCCTTTCTCTGTCTATTTATAGTTAAAGGGACAGACCCATTTATCTTGGAGTGTTGGCAGACTTCACTAACAGAGCTCCCATTAACAGCCGCTCCCTTCTTTACTGTGCAGTGATTGGAAAGCTGTTTATTTCAGTAACTTACATTACATAGGATTACAAGATTATACGTTATAGGGTCATGATATAAAGAGACCGCGTGCTGTTCCTCCTTCCACTGCCTGGGGGAATGGGGCAGATATTTAAAGGGACAGGGACTCCCCTTTCTCTGCCTATTTATAGTTAAAGGGAGACAGACCAGTTTAACTTGGTGTGTCGAAGGACTCGACTAACAGAGCTCCTATTAATAGGTTTGGATTAGGGGTTAGGGATAGAAACAGCTATTGACAACACCAGTTTCACTAGACGCAGCCTTTTTCATTTGGTGTCAAAGTGTAAGTGGTCCCTAGATTTGGTGTCTCAGTGTAAGTAGTCCCTGGATTTGTGGTCTCAGTGTAAGTATTCTGCACATGAAGCAGTTTCCTGAGGCCACCCCCCCCAATCCCCACACAGAGTGGGTCTCCGCACGTGGCCAACAAGGTCAGGATATAAAGAGACCGCACGCTGTTCCTCCTCCCACTGCCTGGGGGAATGGGCCAGATATTTAAAGGGACAGGGACTCCCCTTTCTCTGCCTATTTATAGTTAAAGGGACAGTCTCGTTCATCTTGGAGTGTCGGCGGGCTTCACTCACAGAGCACCCATTAACAGTCGCTCCCTTCTGTACTGTGCAGTGATTGTAAACCTGTCTGTTTCAGTGACTTGAGCCTTTCTAAAACGTCTCACTGTTTTTGACGATCCATTTGACTTGTTTGTTTAATATTGAAAGTCTTCAGAGTTTTGCAATATTGGACTGACATTTCTTTCAAAATATTCTATTCTAACGCTCCCCACCCTCCACCCCCCCACCCTACTTTAGAACACTCTGCAGTACTGACTAGGATGGTCCCACATTCAATCCTTGATCAGACCACTCACCATTTCTCCCCCATTTACAGATGCTCCCTGACCAGTCCCCATTTCTCCTCCATTTACAGATGCTCCCTGACCACTCACCACTTCTTCATTTACTGACGCTCCCTGACCAGTCTCCATTTACAGACGCTCCCTGACTCACTTCCTGTCCCGGAGTTTACCGCGGGCCCACTTTGTGGACCTTCTGTTGTTTGCTCCACACCACCAGATGGAACCCTGTGGGGTGGAGCAAACATTGCAACATTTGGCAGTGAAATGGATTCACTCAGGACAGACAGCAGGGATTATTTCAGGAAGTAACACAGTTTAGTGAGAAAGGAAATGCAGTCAATGTTGTGTAGATGGATTGTCAAAAGGTGTTTGATCAGGTGCCGGACAGGAGGCTTGTTGATCAAATTAAGGCTGATGGTATTAAAGGGAGTGGGGCAGCGTGGACAGGAAGTTGGGTAAAGGGCAGAAAACAGAGAGTAGTGGTTAATGGATGTTCTTCAGACTGGAGGGATGTACACAATGGTGTCCCCCAGGGTCAGTGTTGGGACCACTGCTCTTCTCAATATAGAGAAATGATCTGGGCACAAGATCAAACTCTCCAGATGAGACCAAAATAGGGACCCTGGCCAACTGTGAAGAGGGCTGTAAGTGACTTCAGTGTGAATACACAGGTTAGTAAATGGGGCCGGTAGATGTCAGGTGAAATTTAATGCAGAGAATTATGAGGTGATGCATTTTGGGAGGAAGAAAAAAGTAGGAAATCGCCATTAAATAGTAAAAGTTTAAAAGGAGTAGAGGAACAGAACAGTAAAGTGGTGTAAGATTCTAGCTGATGCCTTGTCTTATTAATTAGCAGATTCTAGAGTCTTGTGTCAACAACTTTAATACCTTATTAGAAATATAAGATGAGCAGATTCTCTGTCCTCTACCGTACCTTACATTGATCCATCAATCAGAGTAAACTTGCAAGTCCCGCGTGTCCACAGTAACTTACACGAGGTCAGCCCGCTGGATGGAACCTCGGGCACCCTGAGCTTGATCTCCGGTGTCTCCAGTCCCGACTGTCCCCTTACATCAGGATCCCCTCACTTTTATACCCTGTAGTGATCCATCTCTGGCACCTGACTCTTCTTTGTCTTCTCTGCTGGGTTTTGGCAGGAGGCGAGGGAAAGGCAGCTGGAACTTCTCCAATCTGTGATTTACAAGGACACGTTCCCTGGTTCCCAGCGTTACTTTTCTTCAGTAATTTTCTCATTATCCCTAAACTACCTTGCCTGCTGTTAATGATGTTATTTTACAGCTTCACAGTTATAGGTATAAACATCACACATTATAATCTAATCTATTCTTTTACTCACTGTGGTTTAAGCTGATATTAACAGACAGACCTGTTTTTTCCCCTGATCTGATTAGAGTTTCCACCCAGTGGATTCAGTGGAATGGAATGTCTTATCAGTGTTGCCATGGCGACCTGTCTGCAGTGAAGCGCCTGTTTGAGTTTCTAACTCAGACTAAACTTCTCTCTCCAAAATTGCACATTATATCAGCAATTTATGTTAATGTATTTTAACCATTTTATGTTAAAACATGTTCGTCTCTGAACATTATTGCCCCAAAACCTACACAGATTTTAGCTCCATTTGAGATATTTGGGAAATCATTTAAAGAGTATTTGGCAAAAGTAACAATAAACTCCACTGGAGGGAAACCCAATCAGCTGTATTTTTACCCCCCTTTTAGGGACAAGAGTGACTCTGACCTTTCACCTTTTGATTTATTTGACAGAGATCCAGAATATTAAGCTCCAGCCCAGCCCAGTTACAGGAGTTATTAACATCAGCAGAAACAAACTCCAACTGTCAGAATGAACGCAATTCAGTCCAGGCTGCGATTAACAGCAGCAATAACAGCAGAATCAAACCCCTGCAGTCACTTGTGAATTCGCTGGTGTCTCAGCAGGCTGGATGACTGAGTGAATCCCTTCCCACACGTGGAGCAGGTGAACGGCCTCTCCCCAGTGTGAACTCGCTGGTGAGTTACAAGGTGGGATGAACAAGTGAATTCCTTCCCACACACAGAGCAGGTGAACGGCCTCTCCCCAGTGTGAACTCGCTGGTGTGTCAGCAGGGTAGATGACTGAGTGAATCTCTTCCCACACATGGAGCAGGTGAACGGCCTCTCCCCAGTGTGAACTCGCTGGTGTCTCAGCAGGTCGGATGATGAAGGGAATCCCTTCCCACACACAGAGCAGGTGAATGGCCTCTCCCCAGTGTGAACTCGCTGGTGTCTCAGCAGATGCTTTTTGCTTTTAAATCTCTTCTCACAGTTGGAACATTTATAAGGTCTCCCATCAGTGTGAACATGCTGGTGTTTCAGAAGGTCAGATGACTGAGTGAATCCCTTCCCACACTCAGAGCAGGTGAACGGCCTCTCCCCAGTGTGATCTCGCTGGTGTATCAGCAAGTGGGATGACTGAGTGAATCCCTTCCCACACTCAGAGCAGGTGAACGGCCTCTCCCCAGTGTGAACTCGCTGGTGTGTCAGCAGGTTGGATGACTGAGTGAATCCCTTCCCACACTCAGAGCAGGCGAACGGCCTCTCCCCAGTATGAACTCGCTGGTGTGTCAGCAGGTTGAATGACTCAGTGAATTCCTTCCCACACTCAGAGCAGGTGAAAGGTCTCTCCCCAGTGTGAACTCGCTGGTGTTTCAGCAGGGTGGATGACTGAATGAATCCCTTCCCACACTCAGAGCAGGTGAACGGCCTCTCCCCGGTGTGACTGCGCTTGTGTCTTTCCAGGTTGAATGATCGGCTGAAGCCTTGTCCACACACAGAACACGTGTACAGTTTCTCCCTGCTCTGAACGGTGCTTTCTGCTTCCATGTTCAAAGGTCCTGATGAATCGAGTGACTCTGTGAGATCTTGAAATGATGTTTGGTTTGAGTTTCCCATCTGCAAATCCTCCCCTTCTTTCACCCTGCAAAATGAATTTGAAACAGGAAGAAGGGAGGGTGAGAGAGAACCCACAAAAACACAAAGGCAGGTTGTGAAATTTAGATGAATGAATCTGGGAATTTGTGGCACTAGAAAAAAGTGACCATGAAAGCTGCCGGATTGTCGTAAAAACCCAACTGGTTCACTAATGTCCTTCAGGAAAGGGAACCCGCCACCCGGTCTGGGCCCACACAAGACTCTGGCCTCTATGGGAGGAGAGTGAGGTGGGGGGGAGGGGTGAAGAAGAGCGACTTTATACATCTGTAACTCGACTAGAACTTTGACAGCACCTCCCAAACACGCAACATCCACCACCTAGAAGGACACGGGCAGCAGGTGCATGGGAACATCATCACCTCCCAGTTCCCCTCCAAGTCACACACTATCCTGACTTGGGCATATATCACCATTCCTACATCATCGTTGGGTGAAAATCCTGGAGCTCCTCACCTAACAGCATTCTGAGAGTACCTTCACCACACGACTGCAGAGGTTCAAGAAGAAGGCCCAGCATCACCTTCTCAACGGGCAACTGGGGTCTGGTAACAAATGCTGGCCCTGCTAGTGACAGCCACATCCAAAGAATGTTTTTTTTCAAAACTGTTTTCGTAAAATGGATGAAAAGCCTCTACAGACTCACCGGCAGCAGCGTTGGTGGCCCTGGGTAGAGCCTGAGCGAGGACACGGAGGATTTAAGCAGCGGGAGAGAGAGCGAGGCCCAGACTCCCTGGCAGCCCAGGGTGGAGGCTGAGCGAGGACACCGAGGATTTAAGCAGCGGGAGAGAGAGCGAGGCCCAGACTCACCGGCAGCAGCAGCGGTGGCCCTGGGTGGAGACTGAGCGAGGACACCGAGGATTTAAGCAGCGGGAGAGAGAGCGAGGCCCAGACTCACCAGCAGCAGCAGCGGTGGCCCTGGGTGGAGACTGAGCGAGGACACCGAGGATTTAAGCAGTGGGTGAGAGAGCAAGGCCCAGACTCACCGGCAGCCCTGGGTGGAGACTGAGCGAGGACACTGAGGATTTAAGCAGTGGGTGAGAGAGCAAGGCCCAGACTCACCGGCAGCCCTGGATGGAGACTGAGCGAGGACACCGAGGATTTAAGCAGCGGGAGAGAGAGCGAGGCCCAGACTCACCAGCAGCAGCAGCGACAGCCCTGGGTGGAGACTGAGCGAGGACACCGAGGATTTAAGCAGCGGGAGAGAGAGCAAGGCCCAGACTCACCGGCAGCGACAGCCCTGGGTGGAGACTGAGCGAGGACACCGAGGATTTAAGCAGCGGGAGAGAGAGCGAAGCCCAGACTCACCGGCAGCGACAGCCCTGGGTGGAGACTGAGCGAGGACACCGAGGATTTAAGCAGCAGGAGAGAGAGCGAGGCCCAGACTCACCAGCAGCAGCAGCGGTGGCCCTGGATGGAGACTGAGCAAGGACACCGAGGATTTAAGCAGCAGGAGAGAGAGCAAGGCCCAGACTCACCGGCAGCAGCAGCGGTGGCCCTGGGTGGAGCCTGAGCGAGGACACCGAGGATTTAAGCAGCAGGAGAGAGAGCAAGGCCCAGACTCACCGGCAGCAGCAGCGGTGGCCCTGGATGGAGACTGAGTGAGGACACCGAGGATTTAAGCAGTGGGAGAGAGAGCGAGGCCCAGACTCACCGGCAGCAGCAGCGGTGGCCCTGGATGGAGACTGAGCGAAGACACCGAGGATTTAAGCAGCAGGAAAGAGAGCGAGGCCCAGAAAATTAGTGAGTGAGTTTGGAAGGCAGAGGAAACAAGGGCTAAGAAATAGACAACAAGGCAGTTTGGCAATGCTATATGGTGTATACTTTAATGCAAGGAGTCATGGAAATAAGGGGGATGAGCTGAGGGCACAGATAGACACATGGGAGTATGATATTATAGCCATTACTGAGACATGGCTGAAAGAAGGGCAGGAATGGCATCTCAACATTCCTGGTTACAGGGCTTTCAGACGAGATAGAGAGGGGGGTAAAAAAAGGAGTGAGGGGGGTCGCAGTATTGATTAAAGAGACAATTACAGCTGTGAGGAGGGATGATATGTTCGAAGGATCATCAAATGAGGCCATATGGGTGAACTAAAGAACTAAAAAGGGGCACTCACACTGCTGGGAGTGTACGCTATCCCCCAAACAGTCCGAGGGAGATAGAACAGCAAAGTTGTAGGCACATTTCTGACAAGTGCAAAAACAATAGGGCAGTAATAGTGGGGGATTTCAGTGACCCCAATATTAACTGGGATACTACCAGTGGAAAAGGGATAGAGGGCACAGAATTCCGAAATTGCATTCTGGAGAACTTTTTTAGCCAATACGTAGCAAGCCCAACAAGAGGGGGGCAGTTCTGGATTTGGTTTTAGGGAATAAAGCTGGGCAGGTGTAAGGGGTATCAGTGGGGGAGCATATTGGTGGTAGTAATCATAATTCCGTTAGTTTTAGCATAATCATTCATAAGGACAAAGAAAAAACAGGAGTAAGGGTTCTAAATTGGGGGAAGGCCAATTTTACGAGGTTGAGGAGTGATTTAGCAAAAGTGGACCAGAAATAGTTACTTGAAGGTAAATCAGTGTCAGAGCAGTGGGAGGCATTCAAAAGGGAGATACATGGAGTTTAGGGTAAACATGTTCCCACAAAGAAAAGGGTAGAACTGCCAAATTTAGAGCCCCCTGGATGACAAGGTGCACACAGGGTAAGATAAGGCAAAAAAGGGAAGCCTATATCAGATATGGTGAGCTCAATACAGCAGAAAGCCTAGAAGAGTATAGAAACTGCAGGGGTGAAATTGAGAAGGACATTAGGAAAGCAAAAAGAGGGCATGAAAAAAATACTGGCAAGTAGAATCAAAGAAAACCCAAAGATCTTTTATAATTACATAAAGAGCAAGAGGATAACTAAGGAAAGAGTAGGGCCTATCAGGGAACAAAATGGTGATCTACGTGTGGAGGTGGAGGATGTGGGGAAGGTGCTTAATGAATACTTTGTAGCTGTGTTCACAGAAGAGGGGGACGATGCCAACATTGAATTTAAGGAGGAAGATAGTGAAATATTGGATGGGATAAACATAGTAAGAGAGGAAGTAATAAGGGATTTAGCATCCTTGAAAGTAGATAAATAGCCAGGGCAGGATGCAACATGTCCAAGGCTATTAATGGAAGCAAGGGAGGAAATTGCAGAGGCTCTGACCATCATTTTCCAATCCTCCCTGGCTACAGGAGCGGTGCCAGAGGATTGGAGAACTGCTAACGTTGTACCATTGTTTAAAAAGGGAGGAAGGGATAAACCGAGCAATTACAGGCCAGTTACTTTAACCTCGGTGGTGGGCAAATTACTGGAATCAATTCTGAGGGACAGTATAAATCTTCATTTAGAAAGAAACAGATTAATTAAGGACAGTCAGCATGGTTTGTTAAGGGAAGGTCGTGTCTGACTAACTTGATTGAATTCTTTGAGGAGGTAGCAAGGAGGGTCGATGAGGGTAGTACATTTGATGTAGTCTACATTGATTTTAACAAGGCTTTTGACAAGGTCCCACATGGCAGACTGATCAAAAAAGTAAAAGCCCATGGGATCCAAGGGAGAGTGGGAAATTAGATCCAGTATTGGCTCAGTGGCAGGAAGCAGAGGGTAATGGTTGAGGAGATTTTGCGACTGGAAGGTTGTTTCCAGTGGGGTTCCACAGGGCTCAGTACTGGGTCCCTTATTTTTTGAAGTATATAATAATGATTTAGACATAAATGTAGGGGGCATGATAAAGACATTTGCTGATAATACAAAATTTGGCCGTGTGGTTGACAGTGAGGAGGAAAGCTTTAGACTGCAGGAAGGTATCAATGAACTGGTCAGTGGCAGAAAAGTGGCAAATGGAATTCAATCCGGAAAAGTGTGAGGTAATGCATTTGGGGAGGGGCAACAAGCCCTCCATTTTCAGCACTGCTTCTCTCTCTTCCTTTATTAGCCGAGGCCTAGAATATAAGAGCAGGGAGGTTATGCTAGAACTGTATACAACACTGGTTAGGCCACAGCTAGAGTACTGCGTGCAGTTCTGGTCACCACATTACAGGAAGGATGTGATTGCACGGGAGAGGGTGCAGAGGAGATTAATGAGGATGTTGCCAGGACTGGAAAACTTTAGCTATGAGGTAAGATTGGATAGGCTGGGGTTGTTTTCCTTGGAACAGAGGAGGCTGAGGGGAGATTTAATTGCGGTGTATAAAATTATGAAGGGCCTAGATAGAGTGGATAGGAAGGACCTATTTCCTTTAGCAGAGGGGTCAAGAACCAGGGAGCACAGATTTCAAGTAATTGGTAGAAGGATTAGAGGGGAGGTGAGGAAAAAAATTTCACCCAGAGGGTGGTGGGAGTCTGGAACTCACTGCCTGAAAGGGTGGCGGAGGCAGAGATCCTCATCACATTTAAAAAGTACTCGGATATGCTCTTGAAGTGCCGTAACCTAGAAGGATACGGACCAAGTGCTGGAAAGTGGGATTAGGGTGGATAGCTCTTTGTCGGCCGGCACAGACAGGATGGGCTGAATGGCCTCCATCTCTGTTGTAATTTTTCTATGATGCAAACACGCTCAGGGCAAATTACAGCACAGGTTAGATACAGAGTGTCAGACATGGCTCAAGGGGCAGCACTCTCGCCTCTGAGTCAGAGAGTTGTGGGTGGAAGTCCCACTCCAGAGACTTGAGCACAAAACTCTAGGCTGCCACTCCAGTGCAGTGCTGAGGGAGTGAAGCCCGGTGCGGAGTGAGGCCCGGCGCGGAGTGAGGCCCGGCGCGGAGTCCAGTTCCCTCTGCTCTGCTCTATGCCAGAGTGAAGCCCAGTGCAGAGTCCAGTTCCCTCTGTTCTATGCCAGAGTGAAGCCCAGTGCAGAGCCCAGTTCCCTCTGCTCTGCTCCAACCTGCCAGAGTGAAGCCCAGTGCAGAGCCCAGTTCCCTCTGATCCAACATGCCAGAGTGAAGCCCAGTGCAGAGTCCAGTTCCCTCTGCTCCATACCAGAGTGAAGCCCACTGCAGAGTCCAGTTCCCTCTGCTCTGCTCCATGCCAGAGTGAAGCCCAGTGCAGAGTCCAGTTCCCTCTGCTCCATACCAGAGTGAAGCCCAGTGCAGAGTCCAGTTCCCTCTGCTCTGCTCCATGCCAGAGTGAAGCCCAGTGCAGAGTCCAGTTCCCTCTGCTCCATACCACAGTGAAGCCCAGTGCAGAGCCCTGCTCCCTCTGCTCTGCTCCAACATGCCAGAGTGAAGCCCAGGGCAGAGCCCAGTTCCCTCTGCTCTGCTCCATACCAGAGTGAAGCCCAGTGCAGAGCCCAGTTCCCTCTGCTCCATACCAGAGTGAAGCCCAGTGCAGAGTCCAGTTCCCTCTGCTCTGCTCCAACATGCCAGAGTGAAGCCCAGTGCAGAGCCCAGTTCCCTCTGCTCTGCTCCAAACTGCCAGAGTGAAGCCCAGTGCAGAGTCCAATTCCCGCTGCTCTGCTCCATACCAGAGTGAAGCCCAGTGAAGGGTCCAGTTCCCTCTGCTCTGCTCCAACATGCCAGAGTGAAGCCCAGAGCAGAGTCCAGTTCCCGCTGCTCTGCTCCAACATGCCAGAGTGAAGCCCAGAGCAGAGTCCAGTTCCCTCTGCTCTGCTCCATACCAGAGTGAAGCCCAGTGAAGGGTCCAGTTCCCTCTGCTCTGCTCCAACATGCCAGAGTGAAGCCCAGAGCAGAGTCCAGTTCCCGCTGCTCTGCTCCATACCAGAGTGAAGCCCAGTGAAGGGTCCAGTTCCCTCTGCTCTGCTCCAACATGCCAGAGTGAAGCCCAGAGCAGAGTCCAGTTCCCGCTGCTCTGCTCCAACCTGCCAGAGTGAAGCCCAGTGCAGAGTCCAGTTCCCTCTGCTCTGCTCCATACCAGAGTGAAGCCCAGTGCAGAGTCCAGTTCCCTCTGCTCTGCTCCATACCAGAGTGAAGCCCAGTGCAGAGGCCAGTTCCCTCTGCTCTGCTCCAACCTGTCAGAGTGAAGCCCAGTGCAGAGCCCAGTTCCCTCTGCTCAAACCTGCCTGAGCAGCCGGCGGAAGCCCCGCCCCTCGGGCACCGCGATTGGTTGGAGGACCCGCCACCGCCTCAGTACTCCAGGCCCCGCCCACTCTCTCCCTATTGGTCGGAGCTCATGTCAGTCATGGCGGCGGGATTTGTCACGTGGCCCAGTCCGGCTGCGGCCGCTCGATCCGACCGCTCGGTGCCTGGGGTGGGAGGGAACGCTCGGACGCTCCGGGTTGGATCTCATCTTGATTAGTCTGCCCGCCCGCGCTTCTCTCCGCGGTATATTAAAAGAAAACTCATAAAACTCACTTTCCGCCGGTGATCCGGGCTCTCAGGCGGCGGGCTCCCGAGCGGGTGCCCTGAGCATGCGCGGGCCAGGGAGTGGGTGTGGCCATGTGGCGCATGCGCAATGCCAGTCGGAGCGCGGGGTCTTGTGGGTGTTTCAACCAACCTGGGCAGCAGCTGGGCCTGAAAATCAGCTTCACTGCCCCTGGGCTGAGAAAGGGGGATATGAGACAACATTCTCCCTCTTACCCCTTTCTACACTCCGTTTATAGGGTGTTAGATGTGGAGCGTTTACAGACAGGAAGCTCGAACCAAATATCAGGTCATGATCTGACAGAGTCGCTCCATTAATCAGGACCTGAACATCATCGGTCTTTGCCCATGGTAGGAGAGAGCAGCGATCGCAGCATGGACAAACCGCCCACATGTTCTGTGTGTGAATGGGGATTCTGCCGATGAGGCACGTGTACCGTCAAACCGAGGAGAAACTGGGTAAAGGTGGGGACAGTGAGAAGGGATTCACTTCCCCGTCTAGGTCGGACGTTCACCGACGCAGTCACACAGGGGACAGTCCGTTCTCCTGCTTTGTGTGGTGGATTCAGTCAGACATCCAACCTGCTGACACATCCGCTTGCTCACATTGATGAGAGACTGTTCAAATATTCTGACTGTGGGAAAAGCTTTAAAATCCCTGGGAATCTGACGAATCAGCAGCCTGCTAAACACTGGAGAGAGGCCATTTCCCTGCTCCATTCGTGGGAAAGGATTCACTCAGTTTGATGGTGCACGATTCATTGACACACCAGCGAGTTCACACTGATGAGAGACCGTTTAAATGTTCTGACTGTGGGAAGAGCTCTAAAGGTTCCTGGGAGCTGAAGGCACACCAGCGAGTTCACACTGGGGAGAGACTATTCACTTGTTCTGTATGTGGGAAGAGATTCACTCGGTCATCCAACCTCCAGCCACACCAGTGCATTTACACTGTAGAGAGGCCATTCACCTGCTGAGTGTGGAAGGAGATTCACTCGGTCATCTCACTTACTGACACACCAGCATGTTTGTAATGGGGAGAATATGTTTGCTGCTCTGTATGTGAGACCGTTTAGATACTTCACGTGTGGGAAGCGATTTGCTCAATTGTCCCAACTGTTGAGACTCCAGAGTGTCCACATTGAGAACAGTTGCTTTATATAACAAAAGAAATGCTGGAAACACTCAGCAGGCCAGGCAGCATCTGTGGAGAGGGAAACAGAGTTAACGTTTCAGGTCTGTGGCCCTTGATCAGAACATTGTATAGTTGCTTTATATACTCTGACTGTGAGAGAAGCTTCCAAAGATCAAAGCAGCTGATGCATGATCAACGCATTGATACCGGAGAGAGGCTGTTTCAATATCCTGTGAGGGAATAAATTCACCCCACCTGCTGAGACGTCAGTGAGTTCACATGTGACTGCAGGGGTTTGGATTCTGTTATTAATCACATCCAGGACTGAACCATCGCAGAGTGCTCGTGCACTTGGCTTTCTGTGTGAATTATGGATTAATTTTCTCTCACAAGGATCACAGAAACTCATTCGCTATTCACAAATCGGGCCTTTCAATGGCGGGTCTGTTCACCAGAATGTCCCGCGGGGGAGAATGTGCCCTATTCACACTGGGGGAGCCCAGTGCGCAGGTGCAGTGCCCGCCTATATTTAGAGCATGCGCAGTGTCATTGTAATCAGCGCCAGGCGAGTGCAGGGAGCAGGTTGAGTTGGGAGACGCGGTTTTTGCACTGATTACGAATCAGCGGGGCGCAGGGAGGTAATGCACCCGGCGGGTGAGCTTCATACACACCTGGTGTAGGCCGCAAGCCCCGAATGAGAACCTACAGATTCCGCGGTTGCAGTTTTGGTGTTTTTCCCCCGGGATAGTCCAAGGCTAAGGGCGGCCATCTTTGTGAAGGAACGCAATGTCTTTGTTCGCCGCCATCTTGATTCGCGTGGCCATCTTTGTAAAGGACTCAAAGAGGGCGGGGCCTCGGGCCCAGTGAGAGTGGAACTGAACCCAGCCAGAGTCAGCACCTTCAGGGGAGGAGAGGGAGGTGAACCAGTGAGTGTAGAACTGAACCCAGCCAGAGACAGCACCTTCAGGGGAGCAGAGGGAGGGGAACCAGTGGGTGTAGAACTGAACCCAACCAGAGTCAGCACCTTCAGTGGAGGAGAGGGAGGGGAACCAGTGGGTGTATAACTGAACCCAGCCAGAGTCAGCAACCAGTGAGTGAACTGAACCCAGCCAGTGTCAGCACCTTCGGGGTAGGAGAACCAGTGAGTGTAGAACTGAACACAGTGATCATACTGAAAACTGGGAGGGGAGGACAAACAATCCTGAGACATGCGATGTGTTTGGATTTTAGCACAGGGAGGAGAGGCAATATGTGGGACAGGGATTTACAGCTTCGGAGGAAGAAGAGAGGAAAGAATGTTCCATAGAAACTAAAATTGTCTGTTCTGAATTTCGGTCCTATAAGTAATGAGTTTTGTAAACTCCTTTTACAGGGTATTAGAAACTCAAGCCAAACATTATGTCAAAACCTGACGGTCACTCATTTACTTAGGACCTGAATATCATCGGCCTTTGAATGTGGAAGGCGAAATGATTGTCTGTTCTGCCTGTGGGAAAAGATTTCAAAGATCAGTGTGACTGGATAAGCATCGAGACACACACACCCGAGTGAGAGTGTTCCAGTGCACTGACAGTGGAAAGAGCTTTAACTAATTACACAGCCTGAAAAAACACCGCACCATTCACAGCGGGGAGACACAGTACACGTGTTCTGCATGTGACGAGGCTTCAACTGATCGTCCAACCTGGAAAGATACAAGGACAGCCACACCACTGAGAAACTGTGGAAATGTGGGGACTGTGGGAAGGGATTCAATTACCCATCTGAGCTGGAAATTCATCATCGCACTCACACTGGGGAGATGCCGTTCACCTGCTCCGAGTGTGGTAAGGGATTCACTCGGTCATCTGACCTGCTGATACACCAGCAAGTTCACACTGGGGAGAGACCGTTCACCTGCTCCATGTGTGGGAAGGGATTCACTCAGTCATCCCACTTGCTGAAACGTCAGCGAATTCACACTCTGGAGAGACCGTTCACCTGGTATGAGTGTGGGAAGGGCTTCACTCGGTCATCTGACCTGCTCAGCGAGTTCACAAGTGACTGCAGGGGTTGGATTCCGCTGTTATTGCTGATGTTAATTGCATCCCGGACTGAATCGTCTTCATTCTGACAGATGGAGTCTCTTTCTGCTGATGTTAATAACCCCTATAACTGAGCTGGAGTTTAATATTTTGATATTTCAAATAACAGTGTGTCGATATTTGATGTCTCCAAGATAAGAGGAGACTAATTGATGTCCTGTTACTGACTGCTCTATTTTTGGGCCTTATCTCCTTTCTAACTCGAGATTATTTCAGTTCTCCTACCTTCGGTTACTCTCATGGACAAGTCCCAGCTCCCCATACCTTCCAGAGTGCCTCTCCTAGCCTTGGTATCCAGGGAAGGTCTCGGTAACATGCCCGGGTTCACTAAACACGAAATGCAGCCTGTTAATCACTTTCAGCTACTGGACTTAGCGTGTGTCCCACAACATCTCTCTCCCCTTCGATGTGTGAATAGAGCATCATGCCTGCAAACCTGCTTTCAATTTAAATTTGAATCCACTCAGCAAATGTATTTAAAAACAGACGAACAAGTAAACAGATCACATCAAATAATTGGCAAAGGTTTAGAGTCAACAAGAAGAAAAAGTGAACACATCACGGCCCAATACCCCAGCTCTATATTCACAGGAGAAAGTCTGTTATCTAACTCCTCGAGTGGACAGAACAGAGAAAGATCCCAACTCTAAGAACATCTAGAATCTGTTGTAAATATCTTTCAAATCCTGACTCGTCCAATCTGACCGGAGCTGAGCGGCGGACCTGCGAGAGGCACAGAGTCAGCGAGAGGAGGTTAAAAGGAGCGCGGAGAGGAGGCCTGGGACCGGAGCTGAGTGGCGGACCTGCGAGAGGCACAGAGTCAGCGAGAGGAGAGAGCGAAGTAAAAAGTAATCGAAGTGTGACGTCACCAGAAAGCAGGAAAGTGATTGGTTGGTGAGTATTTCTCTCTCGCTTTTTTCCAAACTTAAATTTTGTGGTTTATAGTTTCTAGGGTCTCTGTTGTGTAGCAGGGACTGTTGGTAAACAAGGACCCTTGAGTATATCATTTAATTGTAGTGTAATTAGTGGGATTGATTTGATTTAATTTAATTTGAATTAATTAAAGGGTAAGTCATGGCAGTACAGCTCGACACTGTGGTATGCTCCTCCTGCACTATGTGGGAAATCGGGGACACTTCCTGTGTCCCTGACGACCATGTGTGCGGGAAGTGTATCCAGCTGCAGCTACTGGCAGACCGCATTGTGGTGCTGGAGCTGCGAATGGATACGTACTGGAGCATTTGTGATGTTGAGGATGTCATGGATAGCACGTTTAATGAGTTGGTCACACGGCAGGTAAAGGCTGCACAGGCAGGAAGGGAATGGGTGACCGCCAGGCAGAGTAGTAGGCGCAGGCAGGCAGTGCAGCGGTCCCCTGTGGCCATCCCCCTTTCAAACAGATATACCACTTTGGAGATTGTTGAGGGAGATGGCTTATCGGGGGAAGAAAGCAGCAGCCAACTTCCTCGCATGGTGGGTGGTTCTGCTGCACAGGACGGGAGGAAAAAAAGTGGGAGAGCTATAGTAATGGGGGATTCTATTGTCAGGGGAATAGATAGGCATTTCTGCAGCCGCAAACGAGACTCCAGGATGGTATGTTGTCTCCCTGGTGTAAGGGTCAAGGATGTCTCGGAGCGGCTGCAGAGCATTTTGGAAGCGGAAGGTGAACAACCAGTTGTCGTGGTGCATATAGGTACCAACGATATAGGTAAAAACCGGGCTGAGGTCCTAAAAGCTGAATATAGGGAATTAGGAGGTAAATTAAAAAATAGGACCTCAAAGGTAGTAATCTCAGGATTGCTACCAGTGCCACGTGCTAGTCAGAGTAGAAATAGAAGGATATTTCAGATGAATACGTGGCTAGAGGAATGGTGCAAGGGGGAGGGATTCAAATTCCTGGGACATTGGAACCGGTTCTCGGGGAGGTGGGACCAGTACAAACTGGACGGTTTGCACCTGGGCAGGACCAGGACCGATGTCCTAGGGGAAGTGTTTGCTAGTGCTGTGGGGGAGGGTTTAAACTAAAATGGCAGGGGGTTGGGAACCTGTGCAGGGAGACAGAGGAAAGGGAAACAAGGATAGAAGCAAAAGACAGGAAGGAGAAAAGCAAAAGTGGCAGTCAGAGAAATCAAGGGTTTAAATCAAACATGGCCACAGTAAATAATAATTCTAAAAGGTCTAAGAGTGTTAAAAAAAACAAGCCTGAAGGCTTTGTGTCTTAATGCGAGGAGCATTCGTAATAAGGTGGATGAATTAGCTGCGCAAATAGATGTAAACGGATATGATATGATTGGGATTATGGAAACATGGCTCCAGGGTGACCAAGGCTGGGAACTCAACATCCGGGGTATTCAATATTCAGGAAAGACAGGCAAAAAGGAAAAGGAGGTGAGGTAGCATTGCTGGTTAAAGAGGAGATTAACACAATTGTAAGGAAGGATATTCGCTCTGATGATGTGGAATCTGTATGGGTAGAGCTGAGAAATACCAAGGGGCAGAAAACGTTAGTGGGAGTTGTATACAGACCCCCAATCAGTAATGCGGAGGAATAATTAGCAATCTTGTTGTGCGAGGCCCCTTGGGGTGGAGTGATCATAATATGATAGAAATCTTCATTAAGATAGAGAGTGAAGTAGTTGACTCCGAGACTAGGGTCCTGAATTTAAATAAAGGAAACTATGATGGTATGAGGCGCGAGTTGGGTAGGATTGATTGGGGAATGTCACTCAAAGGGTTGATGGTGGATAGACAATGGCAAACATTTAAAGATCACATGGATGAACTACAGAATTTGTTCATCCCAGTTTGGCATAAAAATAAAACAAAAAAGCTGACTCAACCGTGGCTAACGAGGCAAATTAGGGATATCATAAGATCCAAGGAGAGGACATATAAATTGGCCGGAAAAAGCAGTAAACCTGAGGATTGGGAGCAATTTAGGATTCAGCAAAGGAGGACAAAGCGATTAATTAAGAGGGGGGGGAATAGAGTATGAGAGTAAGCTTGCGGGGAACATAAAAACGGATTGTAAAAGCTTCTATAGATATATGAAGAGAAAAAGATTGGTGAAGTCAAGTGTAGGTCCCTTGCAGTCAGAATCAGGGGAATTTATAATGGGGAACAAAGAAATGGCAGGCCAATTAAATACATACTTTGGTTCTGTCTTCACAAAGGAGGACACAAATAACTTCCCAGAGATGTCGGGGAAGATGGTGTTTAAGGAGAGGGAGGAACTAAATGATTTGGACAGGTTGGGTGATTTGGCAGATGCAGTGTAATAATGTGGATAAATGTGAGGTTATCCACTTTGGTGGCAAAAACAGGAAGGCAGATTATTATCTGAACGGCAATAGATTGGGAGAAGGGGAAGTGCAACGAGACCTGGGTGTCCTTGTGCACCAGTTGCTGAAGGTAAGCATCCAGGTGCAGCAGGCGGTTAAGAAGGCAAATGGTATGTTGGCCTTCGTAGCGAGAGGGTTCGAGTACAGGAACAAGGATGTCTTGCTGCAGTTGTACAGGGCCTTGGTGAGACCACATCTTGAGTATTGTGTGCAGTTTTGGTCGCCTTATCTGAGGAAGGATTTTCTTGCCATGGAGGGAGTGCAGCAAAGATTCACCAGACTGATACCTGGGATGGCAGGAATGACGTATGAGGAGAGATTGGGTCGATTGGGCTTATACTCACTGGAGTTCAGAAGAATGAGAGGGGATCTCATTGAAACTTATAAAATTCTAACAGGACTAGACAGACTAGATGCAGGAAGGATGTTCCCGATGGTGGGGAGTCCAGAACAAGAGGTCACAGTCTAAAGATAAGGGGTAAGCCACTTAGGACAGAGATGAGGAGGAATTTCTTCACCCAGAGAGTGGTGAACCTATGGAATTCTCTACCACAGAAGGCAGTTGAGGCCAATTCATTAAATATATTCAAGAAGGAGTTCGATATATTTCTTAAGGCTAAAGGGATCAAGGGATATGGGGAGAAGGCAGGGACAGGGTACTGAGTTTGGATGATCTCATTGGATGGCGAGTGGGCTCGAGGTGCCGAATGGCCTACTCCTGCTCCTATCTTCTATGTTTCTATGTCCCGCGGGGGAGAATGTGCCCCACTCACACTGGAGGGGCCCAGCGCGCAGGCGCACTGCCCGCCAGTATTTGGAGCATGCACAGTGTCACTGTGATCAGAGCCATGCGAGAGCAGGGAGCGGGCCTAGTTGGGAGACGCAGTTTTTGATCCGATTACAAATCAGCGGGGCTCAGGGAGGTAACACATTCGGTGGATGAGCTTCATAAGCACCTAGCGGAGGCTGCAAGCCCCGAATGAGAACCTACAGGTTCCGCGTTTGCAGCTCGGAGGCTTTTACCCAGGAACAGGCCTTGGTTAATGATGGCCATCTTTGTAAAGGAATTCTTAGGGTTTTTGCTTCGCCCTCTTGCTTAATCGCGCGGTAGAGTGCATGCGTGGCCATCTTTGTAAAGGAGCCACTAAGCGTCGTGGCTTCAGGGTCCCAATGAGTGAACTGAACAGTTAGCACCTTCAGGGGAGTAGAGGGAGGGGAACCAGTGAGTGTAGAACTGAACTCAGCCAGAGTCAGCACCTTCAGGGGAGGAGAGGGAGGGAAACCAGTGAGTGTGGAACTGAACCCAGCCAGAGTCAGCACCTTCAGGGGAGGAGAGGGAGGGGAACCAGTGAGTGTTTAACTGAACCCAGCCAGAGTCAGCACCTTCAGGGGAGGAGAGAGAGGGGAACCAGTGAGTGTAGAACTGAACCCAGCCAGAGTCAGCACCTTCAGGGGAGGGGAACCAATGAGTGTAGAACTGAACCAGCCAGAGTCAGCACCTTCAGGGGAGGAGAGAGAGGGGAACCAGTGAGTGTAGAGCTGAACCCAGCCAGAGTCAGCACCTTTATGCAGTCATGACGGCACAGAGGAGGCCATTCGGCTCATCAAGTCCGTGCCAGCTCTCTGTATAGCAATCCAGTCAGTCCCATTCCCCTGCTCTATCCCCGTAGCCCTGCAAGTTTATTTCCCTCAAGTTCCTATACAGGCTCCCCTTGGAAAACATTGAGTGTCTCCGCTTCCACCACTTCTGACGGCTGCGAGTTCCAGGTCCTCACCACTCGCTGTTTAAAAAAAGTTTTTCCTCACATCCCCCCTGTACCTCTTGCCCAACACCTTAAATCTGTGTCCCGTAGTCCTTGTACCATCAACTAGTGGGAACAGCCATTCCCCGTCTAGCCTATCCAAACCCGTCATAATCTCATACACCCATATCAAATCACCCCTCAACCTTTTTTGTTCTAATGAAAACAAATCCAGCTGCTCCAACCTGTCCTTGTAGCTTAGATCCTCCATCCCCGGAACCATTCTGGTAAATCTCCGCTGCACCCTCTCAAGGGCCTTCACATCCTTCCTAAAGTGTGGTGACCAGAACTGGATGCAATACTCCAGTTGTGGCCTAACCAGCGCTTTATAAAGGTTGAGCACAACTTCTCTACTGTTGTACTCAATACCTCTATTTATGAAGCCCAATATCCCATATGCTTTGCTAACCACTCTCTCAATATGTCCCGCCACCTTCAGGGACCTATGCACATTAACTCCCAGGTCTCTCTGTCCCTGCACACTCTTTAAAACTGTGCCATTAAGTGTATATTGCTTCCCTGTTCCTTTACATCACCTCACACTTCTCTGTATTAAATTCCATCTGCCACTTGTCTGCCCATTCTGCTAGCCTTTCTATGTCCTGTTGCAGTCGATTGATATCATCACTGTTTGCCACACCCCCAAGTTTGGTGTCATCGGCAAATTTAGAAATTCTACTCTGTATTCCAATATCCAGGTCATTTATATGTATGCACTGTCTACCATCCTCCAGTCTGAAAAACAGCCATTTACCACAACTCGCTGTTTTCTGTCCTTAAGCCAATTTCTTATCCAAGCTGCCACTGACTCACCTATTCCATGAGCCTCAATTTTGTTAACTATCCTTCTATGTGGGACTTTGTCAAACGCCTTCCGAAAATCCATGTAAACAATATCCACTGCATTCACTTCATCAGTCCTCTCTGTTATTTCATCAAAAAATTCAATTAGATTAGTCAAACACGATCTGCCTTTTACAAACCCATATAGGCTTTCCTTAATTAGCTTAAACCTCTCCAAATGCCTGTTAATTTCTGTCCTTGATTATTGTTTCTGAAACTTTACCTATCACTGATGTTAAAATGACCGGCCTGTAGTTACTTGGATTTTCCTTGCACCCTTTCTTGAACAGTGGTGTCACATTTGCCACTTTCCAATCAACAGGCACCTCCCCCACATCTAGGGAAGTTTGGAAAATTTTGGCACGCCCTTCCGCCATCTCCTTCCACAATTCCCTTAGCAACCAGGGATGCAAGCCATCTGGTATTTGATTCGAACTCGCCACACTTCGGATTCCTGACCATCTCTCTTGAAGGTGCTGGTAAAAGCAGAGCATAAGGTTAACATCCCACACAATTGTAACAAAAGAGCCCCAGAGCTCGGCAACCCATGTACAGTCGCAGGGTTGGAATCCGCATGTACGGTCCCAGGGTTGGAATCTCATTGTATGGACCCAGGGTTGGAATCCCCATGTACAGTCCCAGGGTTGAATCCCCATGTGCAGTCCCAGGGTTGAATCCCCATGTACAGTCCCAGGGTTGGAATCCCCATGTACAGTCCCAGGGTTAGAATCCCCATGTACAGTCCCAGGGTTGGAATCCCCATGTACAGCCCCAGGGTTAGAATCCCCATGTACAGTCCCAGGGTTAGAATCCCCATGTACAGTCCCCAGGTTCGAATCCCATGTACATTCCCAGGGTTAGAATACCAATGTACTGTTCCAGGGTTGGAATCCCCATGTACATCCCAGGATTGGAATCCCCATGTAGTCTCAGGGTTGGAATCCCCATGTACAGTCCCAGGGTTAGAATCCCCATGTACAGTCTCAGGGTTGGAATCCCCATGTACAGTCCCAGGGTTAGAATCGCCATGTACAGTCCCAGGGTTAGAATCCCCATGTACAGTCCCAGGGTTACAACCCCATGTACAGTCTCAGGGTTGGAATTCCCATGTACAGTCCCAGGGTTAGAATCCCCATGTACAGTCCCAGGGCTGGAATCCCCATATACAGTCCCAGGGTTAGAATCCCCAGGTACAATCCCAGGGTTGGAATCCCGCTGTACAGTCCCAGGGTTAGAATCCCCATGTACAGTCCCAGGGTTAGAATCCCCCTGTACAGTCCCAGGGTTAGAATCCCCATGTACTGTCCCAGGGTTAGAATCCCCATGTACAGTCCCAGGGTTAGAATCCCCCTGTACAGTCCCAGGGTTGGAATCCCCACGTACTGTCCCAGGGTTAGAATCCCCATGTACAGTCTCGGGGTTAGAATCCCCATGTACAGTCCCAGGGTTAGAATCCCCATGTACGGTCACAGGTTGGAATCCCCATGTACTGTCCCAGGGTTAGAATCCCCATGTACAGTCCCACGTTCGAATCCCCATGCACAGACCCAGGTTTGGAATCCCCATGTACTGTCCCAGGGTTGGAATCCCCATGTACAGTCCCAGGTTCGAATCCCCATGTACAGTCCCAGGGTTAGAATCCCCATGTACATTCCCAGGGCTGGAATCCCCATGTACAGTCACAGTATTGGAATCCCCATGTACAGTCCCAGGGTCGGAATCCCTCAGCAACACCGAGTGCGGGTCTTGGGCCCGAGTCAGAGCCGGCGGACGTGCGGCCAGGACTCCGGCACCATTAACCCCAGGGTGCAGCGCCTCCCCCAGACAAGAAACACAACAACTTGCATTTATACAGCAGAGGGAGCAATTCAGAGCCGGTTAGCATCAGGGTGGGTGGTGGATGTGGAACTCGGTCCCTGGACTCCTGTGTAGGGCTTTCTTGTTGCATCAGTTTGAGCTGGAGTGGAGAGGGGGGAGAAGCTGCTGGGTTTAACCCCCAGTACTTCTGAGCCCAGTGGGACCCAACAATTTCCAATGTGGGACTGTGAAGGGAGGTGAATTCTCGCTAAACAGACACTGTCCATATAGTGTCAAACATTATCGTTTTCGGAACAAGTATTTCTGTCGAGGCTTTCAATCCATTTTATATATACAGATTTTTTTAAATTCATTCGATGTGGGTGTCACTAGCAAGGCCAGCAGATATTGCCAGTCCCCAGTTGCCCGTTGAGAAGGTGATGCTGGGCCGCCTTCTTGAACCTCTGCAGTCCGTGTGGTGAAGGTACTCTCCGAATGCTGTTAGGTGAGGAGTTCCAGGATTTTCACCCAGCGATGATGTAGGAACGGCGATATATGCCCAGGTCAGGATCGTGTGTGACTTGGAGGGGAACTGGGAGGTGATGGTATTCCCATGCACCTGCTGCCCTTCTCCTTCTAGGTGGAGGCTGCGTGTTTGGGAGGTGCTGTCAAAGTTGTAGTTGAGTTACAGATGTATAAAGTCGCTCTCCTTCACACTCCCCCTCCCACCGCTCTCTCTCCTTCCATAGGGGCCAGAGTCTTGTGTAGTTTCAGACCGGGTGGCGGGTTCCCTTCCCTGAAGGACATTAGTGAACCAATTGGGTTTTTACGACAGTCCGGCAGCTTTCATGGTCACATTTTTCTAGTGCCGGCCCCACAAATTCCCAGATTCATTCAGCTCAATTTCACAACCTGCCTTTGTGTTTCTGTGGGTTCTCTCTCACCCTCCCTTTTTCCTGATTCAAATTCATTTTACAGGGTGTTTGAAGGGGAGGATTTGCAGACGGGAAACTCAAACCAAACATAATTTCAGGATCTGACTGAGTCGCTCAATTCATCAGGACCTTTGAACATGGAAGCAGAATGCACCGTTCAGAGCAGGGAGAAACTGTACACGTGTTCAGTGTGTGGACAAGGCTTCAGCCGGTCCTCTGACCACACAAGTGCAGTCACACCGGGCTGTGGCCGTTCACCTGCTCCATGTGTGGGAAGGGATTCACTCAGTCATCCCACCTGCTGACACACCAGCAGGTTCACACCGGGGCGAGACCGTTCACTTGCTTCGAGTGTCGGAAGGGATTCACCCGGTCATTCGACCTGCTGACACACCAGCGAGTTCACACCAGAGAGGAGGTTCACCTGCTTCGAGTGTGGGAAGGGATTCACTCGGTCATCCCACCTGCTAACACACCAGCGAGTTCACACCGGGGCGAGACCGTTCACCTGCTTCGAGTGTGGGAAGGGATTCATTCGGTCATTTGACCTGCTGAAACACCAGCGAGTTCACACTGGGGAGAGGATGTTCACCTGCTCTGTGGGCAGGGGTTCGCTCCGTCATCCCACCTGTTGACACACCAGCGTGTTCACACTGGGGAGAAACCGTTCACCTGCTCTGTGTGGGAAGGGTTTCACTCATTCATCCCATCTGTTGGCACACCAGCGCGTTCACACTGACGAGAGACCTTTTAAATGCCCGGCTTGCGGAAAGTGCTATAAAAGTTCCGGGGAACTGATGTGTCATCAACATGTTCACACTGATGAGAGACCGTTCAGGTGCTCTCACTGCGGGACTGGGTTCAGGCAATCATCTCACGTCACTGTACACCAGCGCACTCACACCGGGGAGAGGCCGTTCACCTGCTCTGAGAATAGGAAGGGATTCACTCGGTTATCCCACCTTCTGACACACCAGCGAGTTCACAAGTGACTGTAGGGGTTGGATTCTGCTGTTATTTCTGCTGTGAATCACATCCTGGACTGAATCATGTTCACACTGACAGTTGGGGTTTGTTTCTGCTGATGTTAATAACCCCTGTAAGTGGGCTGGAGCTTAAATATAAATAATAAATCTATATATATAAACGAATCGATCTGTTTGTCTGTCCTTCTGTCCTCGGGTGTGCGTCTGTCCGGCTATGCGCTCGAAAGTTATAGAGCGTACCTACGCGCGCCTTACCTCCGAAGAAAGCTTACGCTTCCGGGACGGTCGTAAGCGTATTTACTTTTCGGTCGCACGAAAATTGTTCGCGCCTTATGCAAAAAACCTTCAAAATTAAACTCATTATCTGCTACTTAGCATTGATTGACTGACGTCAAGGTTCGACCAATCCTGTGCCGTCACGATTGACCAATCCTACAGTACGGTCCCCTGATGGTTGGCCAATCGGTGTGGGTGGGACTAATCGTTTTCATCTCGGGGATCTGGCAGCCATTGTTTCACTGCCATTGCTTCAGCTTCCAGCTCAAACTACTTTGATCATCCAGCTTTGAAAAAGTTAATATCTCTTTTAAAAATAACATAAGATTTACCAAAAACGTTTTATAAGTACTTTCACTTTCATCTTTCAAGGTATTAAAAGGTAGAAATGTTGCCCGGTAGCAGATTCACAAAGGGATACAGACAGGGCCCAAAAGCCTGGGACTCGATTTAAGATGTTGCCCGGCAGCAGATTCACAGAGAGGCCCCAAAGCCTCGCACTCGATTTAAACTGCCCGGCCCAAAACAGCCCTGGCAAAGCCGGGCTCCCCCCAGCTAGTTATATATATATAAAATGGTATGTCTCTCTGTCTGTCTTTCTGTCTCTCTGTCCGGCTATACAATCAAAAGTTATAGAGCGTACCTACACGTGTGTTACATCAAAAGAAAGCTTACGATTCCAGAACGGTCGTAAGCGTATTTACGTTTCGGTGAGACAAAAATTGCGCCCGCGGTATCCAAAAAACGTTCAAAATTCCGCTCATTATCTGCTCATTAGCATTGAGTAAAGAAAGTACTGTAGTACAAAGGGATCTGGGGGTCCTGGTGCACGAAACTCAAAAAGTTAGTAGCAGGTGCAGCAAGTGATCAAGAAGGCCAATGGAATGTTGGCTTTTATTGCTAGGGGGATGGAATATAAAAACGGGGAGGTATTGCTGCAGTTGTACAAGGTATTGGTGAGACCGCACCTGGAATACTGCATACAGTTTTGGTGTCCGTACTTAAGAAAAGACATACTTGCTCTCGAGTCAGTACAAAGCAGGTTCACTCGGTTAATCCCGGGGATGAGGTGGTGGTCATATGAGGAGAGGTTGAGTAGATTAGGACTCTACTCATTGGAGTTCAGAAGAATGAGAGGCGAGCTTATTGAAACATATAAGATTGTGAAGGGGTTGGATCGGGTGGATGCGGTGAGGATGTTCCCAATGATGGGTGAAACTAGAACTAGGGGGCATAATCTTAAAATAAGGGGCTGCTCTTTCAAAACTGAGATGAGGAGAAACTTCTTCACTCAGAGGGTGGTAGGTTTGTGGAATTTGCTGCCCCAGAAAGCTGTGGAAGCTACATCATTAAATAAATTTAAAACAGAAATAGATAGTTTCCTAGAAGTAAATGGAATTAAGGGTTACAGGGAGCGGGCAGGCAATTGGACATGAGTCTAGGTTCGGAATGGTCATGGCCCTGTGGGTAGTGGAGTGGGCCCAGGGGCCGTGTAGCCTGGTTCTGCTCCTACTGTGTTCTAATTCTGTGTTAGATTTCAGGAGATGGTTTTATTCCTGTTCCTGGCTGGGGTGGAGATCGCCTTTACAGAAGGTAAGTACTGTAGAAAATATAGGGACAGAGTGATCTCCTGGAAGAATTTCGATCGCCTAGATGGGTCGGAGAGGAATTTCCCAGATTTTTTTCTCCCAAATTGGCCATTGGGTCTTTATCTGGTTTTTCGCTTCTCCCGGGAGATCACATGGGTTCGGGTGGATGCAGAGTGATAGAAGATTTGAGGTTAGGATCAGATCAGCCATGATCTTATTGAATGGTGGAGCAGGCTCGAGGGGCCGATTGGCCTCCTCCTGCTCCTATTTCTTATGTTCTTATGAGTGACGTCTAGGTCGACCAATCGTACGGTCGAGCGACCCGACGGTCGACCAATTGCTGTGTGGCGGGTTCCTGGCGCTTGCGGGCCCTCCTGGAGTCGAGTGACGGGACGATTGACCAATCCTACGCTTCGGTGACCTGACGGTCGACCAATCGGTGCGTGTGTGGGCGGGCCTTATCGTTCTGAACCGAGGTGAGTCGCCGCCATCTTGATTCCAAACTTTTCATTTCTTTTTCCCGCTTTCTGCGTGTTTCTTTTCAAATCTACATTTCCACCCAAAAAAAATTTGCTTTTAAAACAGATTGTTTTTAAAAAAGTGCATTCATTTGTAAATCTTTTTTCTAACCTCTATAATTTTCCTACCTTTCACCGTTTTTGCAAGCAGGCCTCGAAGCCTGGGCGTCTGTTGCCCAGCCACGCCCGAGCTACGCACCGGCCATCCCGCTGGGCCCGATTCCGAACCAGCGGCCAGCCATCTTGCTAAAGGCTGGCTGGGCTCACTGCAAGCTCCTCGCGCTTCATTCGCACTCGCGCTCGCGCTGCACGGCGCACGCGCACCTCCACACTGAGCGTGGCCAGAGGGAAGCGAGCAGGTTAGTGGAGGGGGGGTGGGGCTCGGGAAGGGAGAGGGAGCAGAGAGGGTTACCCAGGCAACCAGGCTCGCCAGCCGCAATCGGCCGTCTCATGCCGCTCAGGCCCGGTCCCGGAGATCGGGAGGCGAAGAGGGGAGGAGGCTTACCAAGGCAACTGGGCCCGGCCAGCTGCAATCGGCCGTCTCAAGCCACCTCAGGCCCGGCTTCAGGAGGGGGGGGATCGGGCTCACCGGGCCGCTGCGCTCGGCATGTAAGTGTGTGGGGCGGCGCGGAGCCATCGCCAGCAGAGGGGAGAGGGTCTGCTGGCTCCCCCCCTCCCTTTCCTCCCCTCCCCTCCCCTTCCTCCCCCCTCCCCTTCCTCCCTCCCCCCTCCCCTTCCTCCCCCCCTCCCCTTCCTCCCCCCCTCCCCTTCCTCCCCCCCCCTTCCTCCCCCCTCCCCTTCCTCCCCCCTCCCCTTCCTCCCCCCTCCCCTTCCTCCCCCCCTCCCCTTCCTCCCCCCCTCCCCTTCCTCCCCCCTCCCCTTCCTCCCCCCTCCCCTTCCTCCCCCCCTCCCTTCCTCCCCCCCCTCCTCTTCCTCCCTCCCTCCCCTTCCTCCCTTCCCCCCCTCCCCTTCCCCCCCTCCCCTTCACCCCCTCCCCTTCACCCCCCTCCCCTTCACCCCCCCTCCCCTTCACCCCCCTCCCCTTCACCCCCCTCCCCTTCACTCCCCTTCACCCCCCTCCCCTTCACCCCCCTCCCCTTCACCCCCCTCCCCTTCACCCCCCCTCCCCTTCCCCCCTCCCCTTCCCCCCCCTCCCCTTCCCCCCTCCCCTTCCCCCCCTCCCCTTCCCCCCTCCCCTTCCCCCCTCCCCTTCCCCCCCTCCCCTTCCCCCCCTCCGCTTCCCCCCTCCGCTTCCCCCCCTCTGCTTCCCCCCTCCCCTTCCCCCCCTCCCCTTCCGCCCCTCGCCTTCCCCCCCCTCCCCTTCCCCCCCTCCCCTTCCCCCTCTCCCCTTCCCCCCCTCCCCTTCCCCCTCCCCTTCCCCCCCCTCCCCTTTCCCCCCTCCCCTTCCCCCCTCCCCTTCCCCCCCTCCCTTCCCCCCCTCCCCTTCCCCCGCTCCCTTCCCCCCTCCCCTTCCCCCCCTCCCCTTCCCCACCTCACCTCCTCCCTCCCCTTCCCCCCCTCCCCTTCCCCCCCTCCCCTTCCCCCCCCTCCCTTTCCCCCCTCCCCTTCCCCCCTCCCCTTCCCCCCCTCCCCCCTCCCTACCCCCCCTCCCTACCCCCACTCCCCTACCCCCCCTCCCCTACCCCTCCCCTTCCCCCCCTCCTCTTCCCCCCTCCCCTTCCAATTTTTTTTTTTTTTTTACAATTTAAATCGCTTTATTGGCATGATAAGTTACATCTTATGTTGCCAAAGCATCAAAATACATTTATGGTTTAGCACATAAACGCAGTTCTATTCATACAGTGTATAAACAGGTATATCCCTGAGTGTATAAATATACATTCGCATTGTTTATATATATTTTTTTCTTAGTTTACTGGTTGTCCCTCTGTTCATGGCAAGCTGTAACATAGTGCGCCGCCAGTGTTATACAGCTTCTCTCCTCTCCCAGTAGGAATGGGAGTTTTTGGTTGTCATTCAGATTTCTGAAATCAGGGCATATTTGTGAGAATTTTTGGTAGAAATTCTCCCTGATGCCCTGATATTTTCCACAAGCTGTGGAGGAAGTGCATCTCTGTCTCCACCACTCCCTGACTGCAGTGAGAGCATATCCTGTCCTCTCTTGGCAGCCTGGTCTGCCTGTGTCTGCCTTTTTCGATCGCTAGGCTATGTTCGCTAAGTCTGTACCTTGTCAAGGTTCTTCTCAGTTTGTTATCCTTTACCATGGTCAGGTAATCAGCTATGTTGTATTGTCTGTTTAGGGCCAAGTAGCAATTGAGTTTGCTTTGGGTTTTTGTTGTTTCTGCCCAATATGTCAGATATTTTTCCTTTTGCTTAGCGACGATTGTGTTGGGTCGAATTCTTTGTGTTACCCTGTCACTGTCCTGGGGCTGGTTATTGTTAGTATTGTTAGTAGTTACTTCACTGAGTCCCAGGACTAATTGACTGAGGGTATTCTTCTTTATGGTCAGCTCTTGGCATTTCTTCAGGGCGTCGTAGTGATAGCATTGGGATTGCCTCATTTGTAGGTGATTCCAAAATTTGGTGGCTCTTTTTTGGATAGTGATTATTAATGGATATTGGCCTAGTTCCGCCCTGCATGCATTGTTTACTGTTTTCCTTTGAGTCCGGAGGATCTTTTACAGAATTCTGCATGTAGGATCTCAATTGCTGTGTTTGTCCCATTTTGCAAATTCTTGTTGAGTTAGCGGTCCCCATACCTCACTGCCATAGAGTGCAATTGGTTCAATTACTGATTTGAAAATTTTGAGCCAAATGCTAATTGGGATTTCTATTTGGATTGATTTTTTGATGGCATAGAAAGCCCTTCTTGCTTTCTCTTTCAGTTCATCACAGCCAGTTGAAGTTTCCGTAGAACTGATTTTTAAGCCCAAGTATGTGTAGTTAGTGGTTTGTTCAATTTTGGTTGTTCCTACTGTGAAATTTATTTTGGGTCCCTGATGTTTGGATCTTTGCTGGAACACAAGACTTTGGTTTTTTGGGGATTTATTGTCAGGGCCCAAGTCTGGCAGTACGACTCCAGCAGGTCCAGGTTTTGCTGTAGCCCCTCTTTAGTAGGTGACAGCAGAACCAGGTCGTCTGCATAGAGGAGAATTTAACCTTGGATTCATATAGGGTGAGGCCGGGTGCTGTAGATTGTTCAAGTAGTTTTGCCAATCCATTTATGTAAATATTAAAGAGTGTCGGTGAGATTGGCGAGCCTGCGTCACCACCCCGCCCTCTGTGGAAGTATTTTGTTTGTTTGTCTCCAATTTTAACTGCACATTTGTTGTTTGTATACATTGATTTAATTACATGCATATGTTTTCCCTCCTACCCCACTTTCGATAAGTTTCAGGATAAACCGTCATGCCAGATGGAGGTCGAAAGCCTTCTGGAAATCTACAAAGCATGCGTAGATTTTGCTTTTGTTATTGTGAACGTGTTTGTCAATTAGGGTCTGTAGGGTGAAGATATGATCGGATGTTCTATAGTTTGGCAGGAATCCAATTTGGCTTTTACTCAAGACATTGTGCTCCTCAAGGAAGTTTATAAGTCTTTTGTTTATGATGCTACAGAATACCTTCCCCAGGTTACTGTTTACACAGATGCCTCGATAGTTGTTTGGGTCGATTTTGTCCCCACTTTTGTATATGGGCGTTATGAGTCCTTTGTTCCAGATATCAGGGAAATAACCGACACTCAGAACCAAGTTGAAGAGTTTTAGGATAGCCAGTTTCATTTTGTTGTCTGTGTGTTTAATCATCTCGTTTAGTATGCCATCTGTCCCGCAGGCTTTTCCTGGTCGCAGGTCCTTGAGTTTTTCAAGAAGTTCTTTTTCTGTTATTATGGCGTCCAGCGGGTTTTGGTTATCTTTTATGGCCATTTCTAGCTTTTCCAGTTTTTTGCATATTTGGTGTTGCTCTGGTCTTAGTGTTTTTTTCTGGTATAATTTTTCAAAGTGGTTTACCCATGTGTCCCCATTTTGAATGGCCAAATCGTCGTGTTGTTTTTTGTGTAGTGTTTTCAAGTTTTCCCAGAAACAATTGGAATCAATGGATTCCTCCATGGAGCTGAGTGTATTCTTAATATATTGCTCTTTTTTGGTTCTGAGTGTGTTTCTGTATTGTGTTAGTGTCTGACAATAAGTAAGGCGTAGTTCCTCGTTTTCTGGATGTCTGTGTTTTTGGTTTGATATTTTTCTAAGTTTTTTCCTCATGTTATGGCAATCTCGGTCAAACCATTTTTCATAGTTTTTTGTTTTGGGTTTGTTCTTGCGAGCTTTCAAGTTTGCATTTGTTGGCAAATTATCAAAAATATTGTTTAGTTTACTAACTGCCCGGTTTACGCCTTCTTTATTGTGAGTGTATATGTTATCCAGAAAGGTGTCTAAGAGAGCTTGAGTTGATGCATTGCTAATTGTTTTCTGGTATTTTTCCGTGTCGTTTTTGGCCCATCTGTACGATTTTTTGGTGTTGTACAGTTTACTGGGTTGTGTTTCTATGTTGTTTGTTTCTGTCTTTTTGAGGAACATAGTAATTTGACTGTGATCTGACAGTGTTGTTTGTGGTTTGACTGTGAATGCTCTGAAAGAGGATGGGTCTAAGTCTGTAATCATATAGTCTACTGTGCTGCAGCCAAGAGGTGAGCAATAGGTCGATCTTCCTAGGAGGTCTCCTATGAACCTACCATTGACAATGTACAGACCCAGGTTTCGACAGAGCTGTAGTAGCTGTTTTCCGTTGGTATTTGACTGCTTGTCGCAGTTATGCCTGTATGGAAGGGAAGGGATGTCAAAGTGGTTATTCCCGAAAACATAATTGTTTCCCTGATTATTGGTGAAGTCTGGTTCTTCGCCCGTTCTTGAATTGAGGTCCCCACAGATCAACACGTTCCCCTGGGCCTGGTATTGGATAATTTCCCCCTCCATGTTGGAGAAGGTGTCCTCTTTAAAGTACGGGGAATCGATTGGAGGGATATAAAGTGCGCAAATGTAAACATCTTGGGTGTTTGAGATAATCTCCCTCTCAAGTTTGAGCCACATATGGTTTTCGCCCTTTTTTATAAATTTGATGTAATTCTTAAGTTCTGTTTTAAACCAGATCAGTATGCCTCCGGAGTCTCTGCCTTGGGTTACACTTGGTAATTTATTGGAGGGCACCACCAGCTCAGTGTACCCTTGGGGACAGCCAGTGTGTCCTTTTCCTTTATACCAAGTTTCCTGTAAAATGATAATATCTAGGTCTTTAGTTTCATCTATGAACTCTGGGGTCCTACTTTTCACTTCTCGCAGTGAAGAGCGTAGACCTTGGATATTCCAGGTCGAAATATATAAGGATTTCATGTTAAGTTTGATCTTTTACTATGATAGGTTAAAGAGTGGTACGTGTTTGTCGTGTCTAAGTGTGGGAAAAAAAAGATCACATCAGTTGTCTACAAAAGTTAATACAATTTGGTTACAGTTCTTTCTATTAATTAGCCCTTCCACCCCTCCCCTTCCCCCCTCCCCTTCCCCCCTTCCCCTCCCCTTCCCCCCCTCCCCTTCCCCCCTCCCCTTCCCCCCCTCCCCTTCCCCCCTCCCCTCCCCCCCTCCCCTTCCCCCCTCCCCTTTCCCCCTCCCCTTCCCCCTCCCCTTCCCCCCTCCCCTTCCCCCCCTCCCCTTCCCCCCCTCCCCTTCCCCCGCTCCCCTTCCCCCCTCACCTTCCCCCCTCCCCTTCCCCCCCTCCCCTTCCCCCCTCCCCTTCCCCCCTCCCCTTCCCCCTCCCTTTCCCCCCCTCCCCTTCCCCCCCTCCCCTTCCCCCCCTCCCCTTCCCCCCCTCCCCTTCCCCCCCCACCCCCCTCCTCTACCCCCCTCCCCTACCCCCCTCCCCTACCCCCCCTCCCCTACCCCCCCTCCTCTTCCCCCCCTCCTCTTCCCCCCTCCCCTTCCCCCCTCCCCTTCCCCCCTCCCCTTCCCTCCTCCCCTTCCCCCCTCCCCTTCCCCCCTCCCCTTCCCCCCTCCCCTTCCCCCCCTCCCCTTCCCCCCTCCCCTTCCCCCACTCCCCTTCCCCCCCTCCCCTTCCCCCCCTCCCCTTCCCCCCCTCCCCTTCCCCCCCTCCCCTTCCCCCCTCCCCTTCCCCCCTCCCCTTCCCCCCCTCCCCTTCCCCCCTCCCCTTCCCCCTCCCCTTCCCCCCTCCCCTTCCACTTCCCCCCTCACCCTCCCCTTCCTCCCCCTCCCCCTTCCTTCCTCCCCCTCCCCTCCCTCCCTCCCCCTTCCTCCCTCCCTCCCCCTCCCCTCCCCGCTCGCTCGCTTCCCCCCCCCGGTCGCGCCCGCCCTCTTTCCCCCCCCGGTCGCGCCCGCCCTCTTCCCCCCCCGGTCGCGCCCGCCCTCTTCCCCCCCCCCGGTCGCGCCCGCCCTCTTCCCCCCCCCCGGTCGCGCCCGCCCTCTTCCCCCCCCGGTCGCGCCCGCCCTCTTTCCCCCCCCCTCTGTCGCGCCCGCCCTCTTTCCCCCCCCCCCTGTCGCGCCCGCCCTCTTTCCCCCCCCCCCGGTCGCGCCCGCCCTCTTCCCCCCCCCGGTCGCGCCCGCCCTCTTTCCCCCCCCCCCTCTCGCGCCCGCCCTCTTTCCCCCCCCCCGGTCGCGCCCGCCCTCTTTCCCCCCCCCCTCTGTCGCGCCCGCCCTCTTTTCCCCCCCCCCTGTCGCGCCCGCCCTCTTTCCCCCCCCCGGTCACGCCCCCCTCTTTCCCCCCCCCCCCCGTCGCGCCCGCCCTCTTCCCCCCCCGGTCGCGCCCGCCCTCTTTCCCCCCCCCCGGTCGCGCCCGCCCTCTTTCCCCCCCCGGTCGTGCCCGCCCTCTTTCCCCCCCCCCCTATCGCGCCCGCCCTCTTCCCCCCCCGGTCGCGCCCGCCCTCTTCACCCCCCGGTCGCGCCCGCCCTCTTTCCCCCCCCCCCCTGTCGCGCCCGCCCTCTTCCCCCCCCGGTCGCGCCCGCCCTCTTCCCCCCCCCCCCGGTCGCGCCCGCCCTCTTCCCCCCCCCCCGGTCGCGCCCGCCCTCTTCCCCCCCCCCGGTCGCGCCCGCCCTCTTTCCCCCCCCCCCCCGGTCGCGCCCGCCCTCTTTCCCCCCCCCCTGTCGCGCCCGCCCTCTTCCCCCCCCCCCCGGTCGCGCCCGCCCTCTTCCCCCCCCCCGTTCGCGCCCGCCCTCTTTCCCCCCCCCCCCGGTCGCGCCCGCCCTCTTCCCCCCCCCTCGGTCGCGCCCGCCCTCTTTCCCCCCCCCGGTCGCGCCCGCCCTCTTCCCCCCCCCCGGTCGCGCCCGCCCTCTTCCCCCCCCCCCCCCTGTCGCGCCCGCCCTCTTCCCCCCCCTGGTCGCGCCCGCCCTCTTTCCCCCCCCCCCCTGTCGCGCCCGCCCTCTTCCCCCCCCCCGTCGCGCCCGCCCTCTTCCCCCCCCGATCGCGCCCGCCCTCTTTCCCCCCCCCCTGTCGCGCTCGCCCTCTTTCCCCCCCCCCCCGGTCGCGCCCGCCCTCTTTTCCCCCCCCCCCGGTCGCGCCCGCCCTCTTCCCCCCCCCCCCCCCCGGTCGCGCCCGCCCTCTTTCCCCCCCCCCGGTCGCGCCCGCCCTCTTTCCCCCCCCCCCCCGGTCGCGCCCGCCCTCTTTCCCCCCCCCCCGGTCGCGCCCGCCCTCTTCCCCCCCCCCCCGCCATCACGCGCTCCCTCTTCTTGGATATGGGGGTGGTGCCAGAGGACTGGAGAATTGCAAATGTTACATCCTTGTTCAAAAAACAGTGTAAAGATAAGCCCAGCAACTACAGGCCAGTCAGTTTAACCTCGATGGTGGGGAATCTTTTAGATAGTTACCCCACTATTCAAAAAGGGGGGTAGGGAAAAAGCAGGTAATTACAGACCTGTAAGCCTTACATCAGTTGTGGGCAAAATGCTGGAGTCCATCATTAA
Source organism: Somniosus microcephalus (assembly GCF_052327205.1). Lineage (NCBI taxonomy): Eukaryota > Metazoa > Chordata > Chondrichthyes > Squaliformes > Somniosidae > Somniosus > Somniosus microcephalus. Next base: position 132,118,770 of record NC_140990.1, read on the forward strand.
GGATGAAATAGCGGAGCACTTAGCAAATGGGGACAGGATAGGACAGAGTCAACATGGATTTACAAAGGGTAAATCGTGCTTGACTAATCTATTGGAATTTTTTGAGGGAGTAACTGGTAGAATAGATGGGGGAGAGCCAGTAGATGTGGTGTACCTGGACTTCCAAAAGGCCTTCGATAAGGTCCCACATAAAAGATTAGCATGGAAAATTGAGGCTCATGGGATAAAGGGGAAAGTATTGGCGTGGATAGGGAACTGGCTGTCAGATAGAAAACAGAGAGTTGGAATAAACGGCTCATTTTCTGAATGGCAGGCAGTAACAAGTGGGGTACCACAGGGATCTGTCCTGGGCCCCCAGCTGTTCACAATTTACATTAATGACCTGGATCAGGGAGTCGGATGCAGCATTTCCAAATTTGCAGACGACACTAAACTAGGAGGGGGGGTGGGCTCAGAGGAAGAGACCAGGAAGCTCCAGAGCGATTTGGACAGACTGGGCGATTGGGCGGATAAATGGCAGATGCACTATAATGTGGACAAGTGCGAAGTTATCCACCTTGGGTGCAGGAACGGGAGGGCAAATTATTATTTAAATGGCAATAGATTGGGAGAGGGGGAAGTACAGAGAGACCTGGGTGTTCTTGTACACCAGTCACTGAAGGCGAGCATGCAGGTGCAACAGGCGGTCAAGAAGGCAAACGGTATGCTGGCCTTCATAGCAAAAGGGTTAGAATACAGGAACAGGGATACCTTGCTGCAGCTGTACAGGGCACTGGTGAGACCACACCTCGAGTACTGTGTACAGTTTTGGTCGCCTCATCTGAGGAAGGATGTTCTTGCCATGGAGGGGGTGCAGCGGCGATTCACCAGGCTGATACCAGGAATGGCGGGAATGACCTATGAGGAGAGACTATGTAGTTTAGGGATGTACACACTGGAGTTTAGAAGATTGAGAGGGGACCTCATAGAAGTGTATAAAATTCTGACAGGTCTAGACAGACTGGATGCAGAAGGAATGTTTCCCTTGGCGGGTGAGAACAGAACTAGAGGACATAATTTAAGGATAAGGGCTAAACCATTTAGGACAGAGATGAGGGGGAATTTCTTCACTCAGAGAGTGGTGAACCTGTGGAACTCATTGCCACAGAGGGCAGTGTACGCCAGCTCATTAAATATATTTAAGAGGGAATTAGATATATTTCTACGGGCAAAAGGGGTTAAGGGTTACGGAGAGAAGGCGGGGACGGGATACTGAATTAAAGGATCAGCCATGATCTCATCGAATGGCGGAGCAGGCACGAAGGGCCGAATGGCCTACTCCTGCTCCTATCTTCTATGTATCTATGTATCTAAAATGATAATCTGGGACAAAATTAACAGTCACTTGGACAAGTGTGGATTAATTAAGGAAAGCCAGCACAGATTTGTCAAAGGCAAATCGTGTTTAACTAACTTGAATGAGTTGTTTGATCAGGTAACAGAAACAGTTGATGAGGACAATGCAGTTGATGTAGTGAACATGGACTTCCAAAAGGCGTTTGACAAAGTGCCACATAATAGGCTTGCCAGCAAAGTTGAAGCCCATGGAATAAAAGGAACAGGCAGCGTGGATACGAAATTGACTAAGTGACAGGAAACAGAGAGTAGTGGTGAACGGTTGTTTTTCGGACTGGAGGAAGTTATACAGTGGTGTTCTCCAGGGGTCAGTTCTAGGACCACTGCTTTTTTTGATATATATTAATGACTTGGACATGGGTGTACAGAGCACAATTTCAAAATTTGCAGATGACACAAAACTTGGAAGTATAGTGAACAGTGAGGAGGATAGACATAGACTTCAAGAGGACAGAGACAGGCTGATGGAATGGGCGGACACGTGGCAGATGAAATTTAACACAGAAAAATGCGAAGTGATACATTTTGGTAGGAAGAACGAGGAGAGGCAATATAAACTGAAGGGTAGAATCCTAAAGGGGGTGCATGAACAGAGAGACCTGGGGGTTTATGTGCACAAATAATTGACGGTGGCAGGGCAGGTTGAGAAAGCGGTTAAAAAAGCTTACGGGATCCTGGGCTTTATAAGCAGAGGCATAGAGTACAAAAGCAAGGAAGTTATGATGAACCTTTATAAAACAATGGTTTCAAATCAAATCAAATCAAATCAACTTTTATTGTCATTGTTAGTGCACAAGTGCAGTACAACAAAATGTAGGCTTGCGGCTCCCGAGAGTGTACAATTTGGATTAGGACACTTAAACATTTCAACATACATTTGTACATATATATTAGCATAAATATGACCATAATAAAGTGCATCGGCAGATGTGCAGGTTTTAGTGTTTATTTGTGGAGTTCAGTAGGATGACAGCCCTGGGAAAGAAGCTGTTCCTAAATCTGGTCGTACGGGTGCGAATGCATCTGTAGCGTCTTCCAGATGGTAGGAGGGCGAACAGACTGTGGCTGGGGTGGGTAGGGTCTTTGATGATGGACCGTGCCCTCCGTAGGCAGCGTTTCTGATATATATGTTCTATGGTCGGTAGCCGGGTGCCGGTAATGCGTTGGGCAGTTTTGACTACCCGCTGCAGGGCTGCAATATTGTGTCCAATTCTGGGAACCGCACTTTAGGAAGGATGTGCAGGTTTAGAGAGGGTGTGGAAAAGATTTACAAGAATGGTTCCAGGGATGAGGGACTTCACTTACCTCGATAGACAGGAGAAGCTGGGGTTGTTCTCTTTGGAGCAGAGAAGGTTGAGAGGAGATTTGATAGAGGTGTTCAAAATCATGAGGGGTCTGGACAGAGTAGATAGAGAGACACTGTTCCCATTGGCGGAAGTGTCGAGAACCAAAGGATACATATTTAACGTGATTGGCAGAAGAATCAAAAGTGACATGGGGAAAAACTTTTTATGCAGTGAGTGGTTAGGATCGGGAATGCACTGCCTGAAAGGGCGGTGGAGGCAGATTCAATCGTGGCTTTCAAAAGGGAATTGGATGAGTACCTGAAGGACAAAAATTTGCAGGGCTACGAGGGAAGGGTGGGGGAGTGGGACTAGCTGAAGTGCTCTTGCGGAGAGACGGCACAGACTTAATGGGCCGAATGGCCACATTCTGTGCTGTAACCATTCTATGATTCTACGAACATGTTAAACCTTCATAGAATAATTACCAGTCATTTTTAGACTGGGAACTTAACCCTGCCGTTTCACTTTCAGTCAGGAACAGATCGCAGTTTGACACCTGGTGTCTCAGCAGGTCGGATGACTGAGTGAATCCCTTCCCACACACGGAGCAGGTAACGGCCTCTCCCTAATATGAACTCGCTGGTGTTTCAGCAGGTCGGATGACTGAGTGAAACCCTTCCCACACACAGAGCAGGTGAACGGTCTCTCCCCAGTGTGAACTCGCTGGTGTGTCAGCAGGGTGGATGACTCAGTGAAACCCATCCCACAATCAGAGCAGGTAAATGGCATCTCCCCAGTATGAACTCTCTGGTATTTTAGCAGGTGGGATGAACACATGAATCCCTTCCCACACTCAGAGCAGGTGAATGGCCTCTCCCCAGTGTGAACTCGCTGGTGTGTCAGCAGGGTGGTTGTCTGAGTGAATCCTTTCCCACACACAGAGCAGTTGAACGGTCTCTCCCCAGTGTGAACTCACTGGTGTATCAGCAGGTGGGATGACTGAGTGAATCCCTTCCCACATTCGGAACAGGTGAACGGCCTCTCCCTGGTGTGAACTCGTTGGTGTGACAGAAGGTTGGATGAACACACAAATCCCTTCCCACACTCGGAGCAGGTGAACGGTCTCTCCCCGGTGTGAATTCGCCGGTGTATCAGCAGGTTGGATGAATGAGTGAATCCCGTCCCACACTTGGAGCGGGTGAACGGCCTCTCCCCAGTGTGAGTGCACTGGTGTACAGTGAGGTGAGATGATCGCTTGAACCCAGTCCAGCAGTAAGAGCACCTGAACGGACTCTTGTCAGTGTGAACACATTGATGGTGTGTCAGTTCCCTGGAAGTTTTATAGCACTTCCCGCAGTCCTGACATTCAACAGGTCTCTCGTCAGTGTGAACTCGCCAGTGCTGCAGCAGATTGCATGACTGAGTGAATCCCTTCCCACACACAGTGCAGGCGAACGGCCTCTCCCCAGTGTGACTGCGCTTGTGTCTCGACAGGCCAGAGGATCGGCTGAAGCCTTGTCCACACACAGAACACGTGAACGGTTTCTCTCCACTCTGAACGGTGCTTTCTGCTTCCATGCTCAAAGGTCCTGATGAATCGAGTGACTCTGTCAGATCTTGAAGTGATGTTTGGTTTGAGTTTCCCATCTGCAAATCCTCCCCTTCTAACACCCTGTAAATGAATTTAAAACAGGAGAATGGGAGGGTGAGAGAGAATTCACCAAAACAGGTTGTGAAATTGAACTGAAAGAATCTGGGAATTTGTAGGGCTGGCACTATTAAAAAAGTGACCATGAAAGCTGCCGGATTGTCGTAAAAACCCAACTGGTTCACTAATGTCCTTCAGGGAAGGGAACCCGCCACCCGGTCTGGGCCTACACAAGACTCTAGCCTCTATGGGAGGAGAGAGAGCGAGGTGGGAGGGGGAGGGGTGAAGCAGTGACTTTATACATCTGTAACTTTACTAGAACTTTGACAGCACCTCCCAAACACGCGACCTCCACCACCTAGAAAGACAAGGGCCGCAGGTGCATGGGAACACCATCACCTCCCAGTTCCCCTCCAAGTCAGACACGATCCTGACTTGGGCATATATCGCCGTTCCTACTCGGCGTTGCCCCGGGCCCAGCGGCTCCGGCTCGGGGCCTGAGAACCACACTCGGTGTGGCTGAGGGTTCCAGCCCTGGGACAGTACATGGGGATTCCAGCCCTGGGACTGTACATGGGGATTCCAACCCAGGGACTGTACATGGGGATTCTAACCCTGGGACTGTACATGGGGATTCTAACCCTGGGACTGTAAATGGAGATTTCAGCCGTGAGACTGTACATGGGGATTCTAACCCTGGGACTGTACATGGGGATTCCAACCCAGGGACTGTACATGGGGATTCTAACCCTGGGACTGTACATGGGGATTCTACCCCTGGGACTGTACATGGAGATTCCAACCCTGGGACTGTACATGCGGATTGCAACCCTGGGACTGGACATGGGGATTCCAACCCTGGGACTGTACATTGGGGTTCCAACCCTGGGACATTACATGGTGATTCTACCCCTGGGACTGTACATTGGGATTCCAACACTGGGAATGTACACGGAGATTGCAGCCCTGGGACTGTATATGGGGATTCCAAACCTGGGAATCTACATGGGGATTCTACCCCTAGGACTGTACATGGAGAATCCAGCCCTGGGAGTGTACGTGGGGATTCTACCCCTGGGACTGTACTTGGGGATTCTACCCCTGGGACTGTACATGGGATTCTAACCCTGGGACTGTACATGGGGATTCTAACATGAGGACTGTACATGGGATTCTAACCCTTGGACTGTACATGGGGTTTCTACCCCTGCGGCTGTACAGAGGGATTCCAACCCTGGGACTGTACAGGGGGATTCTACCCCTGGGACTCTACAGGGGGATTCCAACCCTGGGACTGTACATGGGGATTCCAACCCTGCGACTGTACAGGGGGATTCCAACCCTGTGACTGTACAGGGGGATTTTGCCCCTGGGACTGTACATTGGGATTCCAGTCCTGGGACTCTACAGGGAGATTGCAGCCCTGGGACTGTACATGGATGTTCCAACCCTGGGACTGTACATTGGGATTCCAGCCCTGGGACTGTACATGGGGATTGCAACCCTGGGACTGTACATGGGGATTGTAACCCTGGGACTCTACGTGGAGATTCTACCCCTGCGACTTTACAGGGGGATTCCAACCCAGGGACTGTACATTGGGATCCCAACCTGGGACTCTACATGGAGATTCCAGTCCTGGGACTGTACATGGGTATTCTAACCCTGGGATTGTACATGGGGATTCTAACCCTGGGACTGTACATGGAGATTCCAGCCCTGGGACTCTACATGGAGATCCCGGCCCTGGGGCTGTACATGCGGATTCTAACCCTGGGACTGTACATGCAGATTCCAGACCTGGGACTGTACATGGAGATTCCAGCCCTGGGACTATACTTGGGAATTCTAACCCTGCACCTGTACATAGGGATTGCAACCCTGGGATTGTACATGGGGATTCTAACCCTGGGACTGTACATGGGGATTTCAACCCTGGGACTCTACATGGGGATTCCAACCTTGGACTGTACTTGGGAATTCTAACCCTGCACCTGTACATAGGGATTGCAACCCTGGGATTGTACATGGGGATTCTAACCCTGGGACTGTACATTGGGATTCCAGCCCTGGGACATTACATGGAGATTCTACCCCTGGGACTGTACATTGGGATTCCAACACTGGGAATGTACATGGGCTCTTCTGTTACAATTGTGTTGGATGTTCACCGTATGCTCTGGTTTTCCCAGCGCCTTCAGGAGAGCTGGTGAGAAATCCTAAGTGTGGTGAGTTTGAATCAAAAGCTGAGTCAATGTTTCATTTTCCCTTGCACGAGGACCCAGTTGGGAACAGAGACTGAAGCCCCACCCACTCTTTGTTCTTGACCAAAATGTCTGCGCATGCGCTTTGCTACTCACTGAATCAAGATGGTGGCCGTTAGCCTGGGCCTGTGAACGTGAGAAGCCCCAAAGCTGCAAACGCGGGACCTTCAGGCTATTATTCGCTGCTTGCTGCCTGCAACAGCTTTTTATGAAGCCTCTGCGCCCACCCACCAGTAAATTACTCCGCTGCGTTTGGCCGCTTCTCACGAATTTATCAGAACCTAGTCTGCACTCCCCTATCTTCCGTGATGACACGCACTGCGCATGCTCCAAAGCCATGTGGTCCCGCGCCTGCACACTGGGCTCCTGTAGTCTGGGTGTGGCACCTTCTCCCCCGCGGGGAATGCTGGGTAAAAACACCACCTTTGAAAGGCCCCATGAGTGAATAGATGGGATTGCATTGAGCATTTAACCATGTTCATTCTAGCAGTTAGAGTGTGTATCTGTTGATCTTAATAACCATTATACCTGGGCTGGAGATTAATATTCTGTATAAATATTGAATAAATCAGTTTTGTTTCAAACACTGTGTATTCAATATCAACAGAAAATGCTGGAAATACTCAGCAGGTCAGGCAGCATCCATGGAGAGAGAAACAGAGTTAACGTTTCAGGTCTGTGACCCTTCGTCAGAACTAGAAAAAGTTAGAGATGTAACAGATTTTAAGCAGGTGCAGAGGCGGGGAAGGCGGAGGGGAGGAAAGAATAAAAGGGACGGTCTGTGATTGGGTGGAAGGTAGGAGTGGTTAAATGTTACAACTGGGGATGGCAGAATCCTCAACACCTGCTGCCTGAAAAAATAGGGGCCGAGGTTATAGTCTGAAACTGTGGAACTCAATGTTGAACCACTGCTCTCGCCACATCCTGAGATCCACGCTCAACGCCATGCGTTGCCACATGAACACTCTCGACCTCTCTCTTCAGCAGCACCGGTTCGCTCTATCTCAGAGCTGTCCTGGTCCACAGTTCCATTTCATCCTTTGCCTCATCTGGTGCTTCAATAAAAAACTTTATTTCTTCCTTTCAGCTGTCAAGGATCACAAGCTTCAACAACTCTTGGACACCAATGCCCCTCCGGAACCTTCTTCCCCTTCACTTTCTTCTGACACCATCTCTTCTTCCAATTTCACCCCCTGCCATGTTTTCACTATCCGCTCTGACCTTCCCCTCTCTGACGCCGAATGATAAGTCCTCAGCAAAGGCCTGAGCTTCATCCCCTTACGCCCCCACCTCAATGAACTTCAAGCTCGGCATGACGCTGAGCTCTTTTTCCATCATCTTTGGGGCATTTCTTACTCTAGATTATAATGATTCTCACCTAGTTCACGTTCTACCACATCTAATCCCAAGCTTGTTCTGTTTGAGTACATGGCTTGTGGGTGTTATAAACTGAACTGCAGTGTTCACCCCTTTATAGAACTATCCTGCATAAGATTTGAAATCCATTATTTTCTGTATCATTTAACCCTTTTTGGATCAGATTTAGTAAAATCTCCTCACATACTGCATGTGATCGCCTTTGAAATGTTCTGATCTTTGTAATTGGCATTGCTGATTTTGATGGTCTCTTTGATTCAATCTCTTGTTATTAACATACCTTGCACTATTTCTTTATTCGAGATAATTGTTTCAAATACTTCCTTTATCAGGTCTTTAGCTCCTCCATTGATCCCTGTCAGTAATCCTTGGTAAAGATTTCGGGGCTGGGGTTCGGGTTAGGATGTTAGGCTATGAGACAGTGATTAGGGATAGAAACCTCTATTGACAATGCCAGTGTCACTAGACATGTTCTTTCATTTCATGGTGTTTTAACCTCATGCAGATGAGTCAGAAAACAGCCTCATGAATTGTTCATTCAAGGAACCATCTTTCTGGCCCAAGCCTGATTTCCTCCCTTCTTTCACATCTCTACATTTGCCACAGAAAAAGACATCAGGGTCATTAGACTTTGGGACAAAAACAGGCAGATCCAGGTGTTGAGCTGGTTACATTCAATCATTGGCCTGCCTGAAAAGGTCTTGTGAAAATAACCTGTCACCAGGCCCCACCAGTCACCATCTGATTCCACCATCATATCTGCATCCATTACCCGCCTTTCACCCTCACTGGAGCTGATTTCACCTCCATGACCATTCCCCATACTGAGGCTTTCTGATTCACATTTTATAGACTCAGTGTAAGTGGTCCCTGGATTTGATGTCACAGTGTAAGTGGTCCCTGGATTTGGTCTCTCAGTGTAAGTGGTCCCTTGTTAGCGAGGAAAATCTGGAAGGTAAAATAGAACTAACAGACTCAGGTGTTACCCAAAACAATAGTTTTATTATGAGTGCACACAGGAGAACTATCTCAGCTACCCTTAGCTAGAGACATCGTTCTCAAGGGAAAAAGTTTATTAGACAACACCCACTTATTACTAATGGGGGTGTATACATGAGAATATTGATGCTTCATTGGTTTACATGATTAATCAATCAACTATTAGGCCTGTCCTTTGAACTCGAGTACCCTCTGGATATGTAAGTAAAAAGCTTATCGACTGTAGAGGCTTCATAGTCATGAGCTATTTCTTACTCTTGTTATCGGTATGGGAAGGTATTTTCAGCAGGGATGTGGCTGGATGAATACAAAGCCACGTTGAATTATGCAGCTGGCTGACTACTCTTCAAGGCCTTATTTGCTGCTACTCTTATCTCATCCAAGAACAGGCTCTTTCTAAACAGTTACCACAAGTTGTAATTACAAGCAACACTTCAGAATGTCTTTGGTCAGCTAAATTTATTTATGTTAGTTTAAAAAGGGTTAATATAGCCAAGTATTCCATGGTGCTTTACGTTTGTTTTCCAGCCTAACAAGACTGAATGGTACCTTTCAGACATATTATACCGGTCAAATATTGAGGCCCACCCCTTTATATCCCCTGAACCAAATTTTATCCTATCAATCCCCCCTTTTGGCCCTTGGCTAATCCCAAGGTAGCCAACCCTTATCTGTCACCCATGGTTGCCCATAGGTATGCCCCGCTTGGTGTTGCCCTCTTGCAAACACCTAAGCATCCCCTGGATATTTACATATGCAAGATGCTGTACCTCATCTTAACCAGGTTCCCTTCGTGGTGGCCACCAGTCCGGGTGGAAGAGAGCCAGAACATCTGATAGGACTATCAAACTATGATTGTCTCCCCTTCTATATGCACCTTACCCCATTAGATACTCCTCCCGGTACCACTCAGACGTGTTCTTTGTTGAGATACAAGAGACACTGGGGACATTCTCACCCAGGCTCTGTTTTACTGCCTTTGCCAACATTTTCATCCTCTACCTACGACATTTATTACAGGCCATGAAAATCAAGAAGCACATTACAACAAATTGCACTACATGTGAGATTAATCTAATCCAAGGATGGATCTGTATATTCAGTCCCCAACTCCAGAGGTTATCCCACCAAGTGGTGACTTTAATTTGGTCAATGTCATACTTAATGTTTTTATTGCTCTGTTGTAGGTTATAATAAACCTTCTGGGAGAGGCGTATCTCCATTCAGAATACTTTCAAGTGTTCAGGCAATAGGGGTATCGGATACCCAAATGTGTTCTGATAGTCCTTTAAGTCTTTCTTGATACCTTCAGAAACTTGTAAAGTGGTGAGGTTATGCTGGTGTATCTCCACCAATTCCTCATGTCCAATCCATACCAGGATTTCAGGAGTGAAGCAGAACTCTGAATTTGGAATATCACAAGTTAGATTGGCATATTTAAACATTTCAAATTAGTTGTAACACAATATTCACCCTTTCTGGCATATGGTAGGTGGGTTTTAAATCCGCCTCTAGGGCCTCCATGGTACAGTTAATATCCTGATTGGTATCAGTGTTGTTAAACCCACACTGTACTTCTGGACTGTGTCCAATACTATGTGGACATACAGTGATAGTATGCGAAATAAAGAGTAGCTTGCCTTTCAAAAGCTAGGCTTTATTAACCTTAAAAAACCAGCAGTACATGTTAAGCACCCAGTCTCAACCAAGCTGTAGAGAACTGAATTTAAGATGGCCACCACAGGTCACATGGAATCAACTAACCAATAAGTTTACAGCATATATCTCAAGGCAGGAAAACAGGCAACCAATTACAATGCTTCTTATAAAACAAGAATAATCACCACATTCACCCCTCCTTTTAAAATATACTTCAACCTAGGTAGCCTTTACAGTTTACAATTAGTTATTTATGACGAGAGCAATACATGTATAATGCCTTCAACAATTTTAAAATTTTACTATTAAATTATTAATTATTTTAAAAGTCCATTTTTAATCGGTCGACCGGATATCTTGTTCGTGTCGACCTTCTTAGCCTTGGTGGAGTTCCTTGCCCTCCCACACCAGGAGACACAGAAATATCTTCTGCAGGGAGGCTATCAATATCCCGATTATCAACGGTTTCCGGATTGGAAGTCCCATTAGAAGGTAGACTGGGAGGGTCATGAACATCCATCGGGGGCAGACTGAGAGAATTGTAAGTGTCTACAATAGGATTGGAAATGTTCGTAGTATCTGTGACGACATCAACATTATCTGAATTATGGCTATTGTTAATATCCTCAGGAGAGGGCTGGCCACCACAAGGAGCTAAGTCTTTAACTGAAACCGTACTTTCTTTCCCATCTTGGAATCGAATATGAGCATATTGGGAATTTGCCTCCAATAGCTCCACCTCCTCCACTAAAGGATCATACTTTGACAGTCTAACATGGCGTCGGAGCAGCACAGGTCCCTGCATAGTAAGCCATGAAGGTACCGAATATCCCATAGAGGATCTCTGCAGATAGTTGAAGAGCCTTTCATGGGGGGTCACATTAGTAGCCGTTGAAAGCAATGATCTAATGGAATGCAGGGCATCAGGCAGTACCATTTCCCACTGTGTATTCTTAAGGTTCCGGGATGTCAAAGCCAACATAACTGCCTTCCAGATCACCCCATTGTATCGTTCGCACTGTCCATTACCCTGGGGATTATACGGGGTAGTTCTGCTAGTAGAAATTCCCCGACTCTGGAGGTATTCCTTCAACTGGGAAGACATAAAAGAACATCCCTGATCCGAATGGATATACGCAGGCATCCCAAAGATGACAAAAAGTTGAGTCAGACATTTAATAACTGTAGCAGCTGATACATCTGCACGAGGAAAAGCAAAAGGGAACCTTGAAAACTCATCCACAACAGTAAATATATATCGATTTTGAGTCATTGAAGGAAGAGGCCCCTTAAAATCAACGCTCAGGCGTTCAAAAGGAGAAGTAACCTTTATAAGATGAGCTCGTTGAGGCTTAAAGAAATTCGGTTTACACCGGGCGCAGACAGAGCATGACGAAGTCATCTGCTTGACGTCTTCAACTGAAAAGGGCAAATTCTTACTGCGTACGAAGTGTATCATCCTCGTAACACCAGGATGGCACAAAGCATTATGAAGATTAATAAGCGTATCTCCGTGAAGCACAGAACAATAAGCCCTCGACAGCGCATCAGCGGCAACATTATCCTTCCCCGGGCGATAGACTATATCGAAATGGTAGCATGCCAACTCGATCCTCCACCTCATTATTTTATCATTCTTAATCTTTCCAAAATGTTTGACATCAAACATGAAGGACACAGATTTTTGGTCAGTTACTAACGTAAAATGTCGCCCAGATAAATAATGTCTCCATTTACGCAGTGCTTCTACTATTGCGTACGCCTCTTTCTCTATTGATGAATGTCTCTGCTCACTATTGCTCAGAGTACGTGAGAAAAAGGCCACAGGTCTTCCATTTTGGTTCAGGGTAGCCCCAATTGCAAAATCGGAAGCGTCCATCTCAATCACAAAGGGAACCTGCTCATCAATAGAATGCACAACTGCTCCAAGGATATCCTTTTTAAGATTATCAAAACACATCCTGGCCTCCCATGATAGAGGATATGTCGTAACCCGAATAAGGGGCCGGATCTTCTGCGAGAAGTTTGCAATCCAATTAGAATAATAAGAAAACAGTCCAACAACTCGTTGCAAGGTCTTAGAATTAGTAGGGCAAGGTAACTCAATCAGTGGTCGCAGCCGTTCTGGATCTGGTTTAATCTTGTTTCCCGAGATAATATACCCCAGTAAATTTACCTCGGTGGTCGAAAAGATACACTTCTTTATTGAAAGTTAAGCCAACTTTTTCCGCAACTTGAAGGAATCTTTCTAGATTAAAATCGCGCTCCACCCTTGATTTGCCACACACTGTGATGTCATCTAAATATGAGAAGGTGTCAGAGAGAGAGTTATCACTTATAAAAGCATCCATTGCCCATTGAAAACAGGTGACACCGTTAGTAACACCGAATGGTACTCGGCAAAACTGGTACAGCTTTCCGCCAGCTTCAAAGGCCGTATATGGTTTGTCCCTCTTAGCGATAGGAATCTGATGATAAGCACTCTTTAGGTCAATAGTGCTAAAAACCTTATATTGAGATACTTTATTGATAAGCTCATCAATCTTAGGCAGGGGGTACGCATCTAATTGAGTATACCTGTTAATAGTTTGAGAGTAGTCTATCACCATTCGCTTCTTATGTCTCTCATTAGTGGTGACAACTACCTGTGCCCGCCAGGGCGAAAAACTAGGTTCAATGATTCCTTCCGATAAAAGACGTTGAACTTCAGAATTAATAAATTATTTGTCCTGACTGCTATACCTTCTTGACTTGGTAGCAATTGGCTTACAGTCTGGCATCAAATTGGAAAAAAGTGATAATGGAGAAATGAATAAAGAAGTTAATCCACAAATAGACAAAGGTGGCTTAGTCCCTCCGAAAGAAAGACTGAGGGACTCATGTAATTGAAGCACATCATGAACAATCAAAATGTCCGCACAGAGATTAGGCAGAATGGATAGGCGTATATCAGTATACGTATTACCTAGGAGAATTAATTTCACAAGGCAACAACCAGCTACTTGTGAGGTGAGAGTCGTCTGAGCCATACACACCTGGTAGGAAGCAGGCGAAATTTTCAAACGCTTCTCCCTCACAAACTGAAGACTTATAAAGCTCTCAGTACTGCCCGTATCTATAAGAGCCTTCACTTCTAACCCATTAACTTGGGCCATAACTATAGCTTTGTTTAGGCCATGGGAAAAGGCGGCAGAAACTGATGCAATAAACGCCCTATCTAAAGGCTGAATGGTCGCAGAGGAGGCAACCAATTTGCAAACACATGCATAATGACCTCCCTTACCGCATTTACTACACACAGCCTCCCGGGCAGGGCACTTCAGACGGGGGTGCCGGGCGTTCCCGCAAAAATAACACTTCTGAATCCTGGAGGCAACAGCTGCTGAAGTAGAAACTGTTTCGGAATCTGGTAAACCACTTCTATTAAATCCACGTGACTCCCTTTCATCCGAAACTACCGAAACCACGGTCACAGGCCAATCTAAAAGAGCATAAGAATCCGAACTTCTCTGAGCCAAATCCAATGTAGAGGCTTGCTCAAAAGCACTCTTAAGACCCAAGGTCTTATTTTCTAATATCCGCTGACGAATTGATCTAGACAGTAATCCATTAATACATGCATCCCGTACCGACTCTTCCTTATGTTCTTCTGCAGACATGGCCTTATAATTACAGTTAGCACCAAGGCGCCGGAGTGCTTGTAAATAAGCATCCAAGGATTCTCCTGCCTGCTGCCTACGGGCAGATAAAAGGTGATGTGCAAATACCTCATTTTTGGGTTTAACAAAAAAAATTTCCAATGTAGCAATAGCCAATTCATAAGTTTCACAGTCCAAAATATACTTATACACATCCGGAGCAATATAGTTGATTAATATATCCAACTTATTCAGAGATTGCTGATCCAACACGCCCAAAAAGTTTTTAAATGTACGATACCAATGTTTCCATTGATCATCCACTCCTGCAGAATTAGGGTCAGCATTAAATCGTTCCGGTCGAAGATATCGTTCCATTATAGCAAAAGGTTAATAAATTGAAATAAAGAGTAGCTTGCCTTTCAAAAGCTAGGCTTTATTAACCTTAAAAAACCAGCAGTACATGTTAAGCACCCAGTCTCAACCAAGCTGTAGAGAACTGAATTTAAGATGGCCACCACAGGTCACATGGAATCAACTAACCAATAAGTTTACAGCATATATCTCAAGGCAGGAAAACAGGCAACCAATTACAATGCTTCTTATAAAACAAGAATAATCACCACAGTATGTCTAGTAACACATCGCTCCAATTTCCTTCCAGCCAAATTTCCTTTAATCTTTACAGCATATGGTAACATATTGTGATGGGATATGTGCATCCCATCCTTCACTACCCCAATATTCTGGATCCGGTACACCTCTCATCCTTGGGCTTTGGGTGCCATCGCCGGTATTACCAAGGAGCCCTCCCCCATTAGGTTTACACTCGACTTGTGTGACCATTGCTCTCAACTGGCAAGCCATCAAGCTCCTGCCTGCCAACATCCAGTTAGATGTACCATCCCCCTTGTGCCCACCAGTCAGGTTCACCCTCAATTGTTGATTCATTATCCATAAGGGTACTTCCCCTGCCTGTATCTGGGCCACGTTTTCTCTAGTTTGTTCCACAATCTAGTTACCATATGTGCTACATATGTCATTAGCAGCCGCCTGCTAAGATGCATTGTATTCTTCCTTTATTAATTTATTAATGGTTTGGGCGTGTGTTTCTAGCACTGTAACTATCCTTTGCAAATGTATGGTCAACGTTTGATCCTCAGATAATTCCTTATCCGTATTCTCATTTGTCTTTTGTAATACATCTTTAATGCGAGACCCTAGGTCTCTAACCTTTTGATCCAGTGTCGCCAAATCAATAGTATTAACAATTGAGGTACCCACACTAAAGGCAGTTGCTGCGCCATTTATCACAGACCTATTATGTCTCCATATTTGTTTATCTCTTTTACTGTGCCCACCACCACTCCATGTCGTGCCTTGTTTTAACACTTGAGTTAGAAGGTGTTAATATAACTGTTGAGTTTTCTTAGAACACCACGTAGGTAAGGCCGTATCTGTCAAATCTAGCATGACTGGTACAAGCTCATGTTGCACGTTATCATACAATTAGTTTACAAGATAACTTCCATTTATCAAATCATAATTTTCCTTCTATCACTGTGGGGAAATATTAACTTAACATTAAGAAACTTAAATTTAATAATATCCAATATCTTTAAATTTCATACTAAAGTTGTTGCTTTGTGAACTTCAACTGTCAGTGGAAAGGGTTAACTCCTTTGCAGGCTTTTGAAGGCGGAGCAAAACATTATCAGCCTCACGCAATTGCGTCACTTCACGTAAATAAAAGAAAACATTCCCGATCGAAAAAGACAGTTGTGTTTTCACACTTTAACTAAACACGAACACTTGGGCTTCATTGGTCAGATTCCCTTTCTCAGCTGCCCACTTGGCTGCCTTGTCTGCCCATGCATTGCCCTGTTTCTTGGATTGCTTTAATCAGAGCATGCTTTAATGTACGGTTCATGCGTTCCACCATGCCCGAACTTTGCAGACAATAGGGTATGTGCAACTTTTGTTTAATTCCCATTAGTTTACACATATCCTTCATTATTTTGCCTGTGAAGTGCGTTCCTTGGTCGAAATCTATTTGTAAGGGTACCCCCATCTAGGTATGACCTCCTCCACCAGGATCCGCACTACTGTCCCTGCGGAACAATCTCGGGTAGCAAAGGCTTCCACCCACCTAGTAAACTGATCAATGATTACAAGGCAATACTTCTTCCCTTGTGATTGAGTCAATGGTCCTGTAAAATCAATCTGCAGATTCTCCCATGGTCCCTTTGGCCATGGTTGATGGCGCATTTTTATTTTAATGGTTCCTCCTGGGTTACACTGCACACACACCATACAATCGTGGCAATGTTTATCAATGGCATTATTCAGTCCTTGCCACTACCAGCATCGTTCTATCATGTGCTGCATGGTTTTGGGGCTTGCGTGATCAATGCCATGGTACAGTCGCAAAAGGGTTTCCTGTATACATCTGGGGGTGATAACTTTCCCATGGTTTCACCACAGTCCATCTATATGACTTTCTTTACCCCCTTTTGCTCTCCACCCTTGCTTTTCTTCCTCAGCGGCGTCTTGGTGCAGCTGATACAAATTAACCTCATCTACGGGGGTGCAGGTGGCCATTGGGCATTTGTCACATTGACATATTTCTTTATAACATAGGGGTGTTTCCTCATCCTCCTGTTCTGCGGCGGCCCGTGCCGCTGCATCCGCCCATGCATTCCCCTGCTGCTCCTTATTTGCTATCTTCTGGTGCACTTTGATTTTAATTACGGAGGCTGCAATAGGTGCCTCAGTGGCTTCTACTAACATTCGTACTATTGCTTCATTCTGGATGGTATCTCCTCCAGAGGTCATGTAACCCCTTCTACTCCAGGGTCCCGCATAATCATGTACTACCCCGAATGCATATCTACTATCGGTATAGATGTTCACCCATTTCCCTTTTGCATAATTTTGTGCCTCTGCTAATGCTCCTAATTCTGCCACTTGTGCGGATATGCCAATTTGCCTCTCCGGACTACCGTCCCATCTCCATTTACTACTGCCCAACCTGTACGTGGTATTCCATCAGTTACTTTCCTTGACCCATCTACATACAGGGTTAAATCTACTTGCTCCATTGGTTCTTCCCCAATTCATCCTACATTTTTATTTTCTTCCGTAGCTGCACACTCGTGGTCTTCTCCCTCAGTGACCACCCATTTGGCTGAATTGGTCTTAATGTCCCTAACTACTTTTACGGATTTATCCTTGGGCAGTAATACTGTTTCCCATTTGGCCCTTCTCCCGTCTGAGAGAATTTTCAGTCTTCCTGTATTTAGCAGCTCTACGATGGAGTGTGGAGTATGTAGTACTACTTCCCCCATCATAGTAATAGGTTCACTGATTCTGATTGCCCATGCCGAGCAATCAAGGGCTTGCAGGCAATGGCTAAAGCCAGCCGCTACTGAGTCTATTTTAGCAGAATAGTATGCTACCAGTCTTTGCTTATCCCCGTGGTCCGGTGTTACCACCGCATTGTAATGCCCCCCATGGTTGTGGCAATGGACGTGAAAAGGTTTCCTCATATCTGGCAATCCCAATGCGGGTGCCGACGTGAGGGCTTGTTTCACTTTACAAAAGCTGTTTCATGGTCGGGGCCCCAGTCCACCAGCTCCTGGGATGGTTTCCCCCCTTTGATCAAATCCTGTATAGGCTGGGCCTTTTCTGCATATTCTGGAATAAAGTTCCGGCAATAATTAAATAGCCCTAATACCTGCTTGACCCCCTCCCCTCCCTGGCGTGGTCCCTTCCTGCTGCCATCTCTAGCTGCTTGTAAGTATGGGACTGTGAGAAATCAAAGCATGCAGCCAGTGATTGCGTGCAGCTCCTGCTAGCTTTCCTCTTGGTCCTAGTGCCCCTCCCATCTGTCTTCAGGCATTTGTCTCTTCCCTTGTGTTATTATGTATCCTAGGTAGATTACTTCATCCTTCCCTACCTGTACCTTTCTAGGGTTTACCTTTAGTCCCGCATTCTGTAGGGCTCCCAGTACCATAGTCAATCAAATATTGTAGAGGGACCTGCCACTATTGGATGTTCTTGCGGAGCGGAGTTATCTTATTCAATTCAGATGACACCAATTTACGCCACAATGAAAGTCTGGCTTTAATAGGTTAATTTACCTCATAACTCCAATTTAAACCAGATCATTTTTTTAACTAACCAGGAAGCCATTTTAACAAAGAAACAATCACTCATGCCTTGTAAACATTCACATTCAAATTCATTTTCTTCCAGGCACACTGGCAACTGTAACATCAAGGCTGAAGCTTATCTTTTGTATCAATAATGAACAGACAAAACAAAACAAAATAGCACATTCCTGCAGAAAACAGTAAATTACATCATATTTCTTATAGTCCTTTCTTCAGATGTCTTTCCAAAATACTGTAAAAACATTGAATACAACTGGAGAAAAATAGTTTTTCAACATTTAAACGAATCAAATCAAACTGCTTTGGAAGATTTCAGCACAGCAACCACAACTCCAAGGTTAAAACTTAGACTGAAACTTAATGTTTTGTTAAACAAGTTGTTTTTATTCTCTTTTTTTTTACACACCAGCTTAACTTAAATTAGTTCAAAGTTGTTTTCAATTCTGGGGGCACAATCTTATTCGCACAGTCTTAAAACTTCCAAAATCCAAGACAAGACAAAAGGGTTAAATGCTTTTTTTTAACACAGAGAAGTGGGTGGAGCTAAAACACACAACAGACATTTTTCTTTTTTAAGGACAGACTTCCAGACAAAGGAATATTGTAACTTCTTAAACATTCATAGTCAGGAAAACATTCACACGTTAACACACAATTTCATACAACCTGATAAGCATATTTTTAAGGTTCCTTTCACTCAGCAAATCTTGTGTTTTATTTGTCTCGGCACCTCTCTCTTCCCCAGTCATAGAGATAGGAACAGGAGTAGGCCATTCGGCCCTTCGAGCCTGCTCCGCCATTCAATGAGATCATGGCTGATCCTCGTCTGAGATCATAGCTGATCTTACCAGTTCAGTACCCCGTCCCCGCCTTTTCTCCGTAACCCTTAATCCCCTTAGCCTTTAGAAATATATCCAATTCTCTCTTGAAAATATTTATTGAATTAGCCTTCACAGCCCTCTGTGGCAGGGAATTCCACAGGCTCACCACTCTTTGAGTGAAGAAATTCTTCCTCATCTCTGTTTTAAATGATTTGCCCGCTATTTTTAGACTGTGGCCCCTGGTTCTGTGCTCCCTGGCCATTGGAAACATTCTCTCTGAATTCAGCCTGTCCAGATGTTAATAACTTCCATGTTGGTAAAGCTTTAAGTTTATCTTTTTTTCCTTTTTAAATCGGTGACTCAGCAGCTTTTCCTGGCTTTCCAAATCCCTGCTTTTTTTCCCTTCCTTTGCTGAGTTTTCAAATTGGTTAGCCTGCAAATTAGATCTTTTTCCTTCTTTATCTCTCCCTTCTGTTTCGATTCCTTACATTTGTTTCTGGTAACAAGCTAAGATTACTATTCCCCCTTTTCCCTCTTTATCTTTGGTTTGTCCCCTCCACCAAGCCCTTTGGCTCTCTGCACTGTCTTCGGGATCCCATCCTTTCTTTTTCATAGTTTCGTTAAGTTTTTGATCTTTGTCCGCTAAATAGCGGGTGACGGAGTTGAGATCTCCCCAAGGGGATGGTCCATCCCTCCTTTATTTCTGCATCCATTTTAGGCGTTCTATATAACTTCCGACTTACTTCTCAATGGTTCTTATGTTACTCTATCAATCACCCACACACACTTATTTTGCGCACACTCACTCGTCACAGGATCACGATCCTGTGGTGTTTATAGTTCCCTACACCTATTTGATCCTGGCTGGCATGTGGGTCGACATCCTCTTAATTCAGGCTCAGGCTGTTTGAGATATTACACCACCCTTGTCCGTGTCGATCACCCCGTGACTCTCAAGGATCCAATCTTATACTTTATCGGAACAACGACACAAAACTTACACTCTAAACAGACAAACACTTGTACTCTAAACAGACAAACACTTATACTCTAAACACCCTTTAACTTGAATCACTCCGGATCATCACCCAGTATTTCTGTATTCTGGGTTTCTAAACCCTTTAGCGCTTTTCCACCTGGGTTTCTAAACCCTTTAGCGCTTTTCCACCTGGGTTTCTAAACCCTTTAGCGCTTTCCCACCCGGTTTCTAAACCCTTTAGCGCTTTCCCACCCAGGTTTCTAAACCCTTTAGCGCTTTCAAACCCGGCTTTCTAAACCCTTTAGCGCTTTCCCACCCAGGTTTCTAAACCCTTTAGTGCTTTCAAACCCGGGTTTCTAAACCCTTTAGTGCTTTCAAACTCGGGTTTCTAAACCCTTTAGTGCTTTCAAACCCGGGTTTCTAAACCCTTTAGTGCTTTCAAACCCAGGTTTCTAAACCCTTTAGCGCTTTCCCTCCTGGGTTTCTAAACCCTATAGCGCTTTCCCACCTGAGTTTCTAGACCCTTTAGCGCTTTCCCACCTGGGTTTCCAAACCCTATAGCGCTTTCCCACCTGGGTGGATAAATGTGAGGTTATCCACTTTGGTGGCAAAAACAGGAAGGCAGATTATTATTTGAATGGCAATAGATTGGGAGAAGGGGAAGTGCAAAGAGACCTAGGTGTTATTGTGCACCAGTCGCTGAAGGTAAGCATGCAGGTGCAGCAGGCTGTTAAGAAGGCAAATGGTATGTTGGCCTTCGTAGCAAGAGGGTTCGAGTACAGGAACAAGGATGTCTTGCTACAGTTGTACAGGGCCTTGGTGAGACCGCACCTTGAGTATTGTGTGCAGTTTTGTTCACCTTACCTGAGGAAGGACGTTCTTGCCATGGAGGGAGTGCAGCGAAGATTCACCAGGCTGATACCTGGGATGGCAGGAATGACGTATGAGGAGAGATTGTGTCGATTGGGCTTATACTCACTGGAGTTTAGAAGATTGAGAGGGGATCTCATCGAAACCTATAAAATTCTGTCAGGTCTGGACAGACTAGATGCAGGAAGGATGTTTCTGATGGCCGGGGAGTTCAGAACCAGGGGTCATAGTCTAAGGATAAGGGGTAAGCCATTTAGGACTGAAATGAGGAGGAATTTCTTCACCCAGAGAGTGGTGAACCTGTGGAATTCTCTACCACAGAAGGCAGTGGAGGCCAATTCATTAAATATATTCAAGAAGGAGTTAGATATATTTCTTAAGGCTAAAGGGATCAAGGGATATGGGGAGAAGGCAGGGACCGGGTACTAAATTTGGATGATCAGCCATGATCTCATTGAATGGCGGAGCAGGCTGGAAGGGCCGAATGGCCTACTCCTGCTCCTATCTTCTATGTTTCTATGTTGTCTGTCCTTCCTAAATGTTGAGTACCCTGGAACATTCAGGACTGAAGCATGGCAGCACTTGGGTTTCTATGTGAATTGTTGATGAATTTTCTCTCAATGGGATCACAGAAACTCATTCTTCATTCACCAATTGGGGCTTTCAATGGCGGGGCTGTTCCCCAGCAGGCCCTGCGGGCGAGAATGTGCCTATTCACACTGGAGGAGCCCAGTGCACAGGCGCAGTGCTCGCCTGTATTTGGAGCATGCGCAGTGTCACTGTGATCAGAGCCACGCGAGTGCGACAAGCGCAGAAAAGTCGGTTAAGAGATTTTACGCCGATTACGAATCAGCGGGGCGCAGGAAGGTAACGTACCCGGCGGTGGGCTTCATAAACACCTGGTGTAGGCCGCAAGCCCCGAATGAGAACTTACAGGTTCCGCGTTACCAGCACGGAGGCTTTTTCCCGGGAACAGGCCCAGATTGACGGCGGCCATCTTTGTAAAGAAAAGCTGAGGGTCTTTGCATCGCTTTCATGCTTCAGCGTGTGGTAGAGCGCATGCGCGGCCATCTTTGCAAAGGAACCACTAGAGGGCGGGGCTTCAGAGTTCCCTTGAGTGAACAACCCAGCCAGAGTCAGCACCTTCATAGAAACATAGAAGATAGGACCAGGAGTAGGCCATTCGGCCCCTCGAGCCTACTCCGCCATTCAATGAGATCATGGCTGATCATTGAAATTCAGTACCCTGTCCTTGCCTTCTCCCCATATCCCTTAATCCCTTTAGCCTTAAGAAATATATCTAACTCCTTCTTGAATATATTTAATGAATTAGCCTCCACTGCCTTCTGTGGTAGAGAATTCCACAGGTTCACCACTCTCTGGGTGAAGAAATTCATCCTCATCTCTGTCCTAAATGGCTTACCCCGTGTCCTTAGACTGTGACCCCTGGTTCTGGACTCCCCGGCCATCGGGAACATCCTTCCTGCATCTCGTCTGTCTAGTCCTGTTAGAATTTTATAAGTTTCAATTAGATCAGGGGAGGAGAGGGAGGGGAACCAGCGAGTGTAGAACTGAACCCAGCCCGAGTCAGCACTTCAGGGGAGGAGAGTGAGGGGAACCTGTGAGTGCAGAACTGAACTCAGCCAGAATCAGCACCTTCAGGGGAGGAGAGGGGAACCAGTGAGTGTAGAACTGAACCCAGACAGAGTCAGCACCTTCAGGGGAGGAGAGAGAGGGGAACCAGTGAGTGAACTGAACCCAGACAGAGTCAGCACCTTCAGGGGAGGAGAGAGAGGGGAACCAGTGAGTGAACTGAACCCAGCCAGAGTTGGTGGAGAAAACTGGAAGCGGAAAAAAAACTGTGTTCAGACGTGCGATGTGTTTGGATTTTAACACAGGGAGTAGGGACAATGTGTGGGACAGGGATTTACAGCTTTGGAAGAAAAAGAGAGGAAAGAATGTTCTTTAGAAACTAGAATTGTCTGTTCTGAATTTCTGTCCTGTACTTTCAGTGACGAGTTTTTTACAAGGTATTGGAAGGGGAGGCTTTGCAGACTGGAAATTCAAACGAAACATCACATCAAGTTCTGACAGAGTCACTCGATTCATCAGGACCTGAATATCATCGGCCTTTGAATGTGGAAGGAGAAACGTTTGTCTGTTCTGTCTGTGGGAAAAGATTTCAAACATCAGTGTGACTAGAAAAGCACCGAGACCCACACACCCGAGTGAGAGTGTTCTAGTGCACTTACTGTGGAAAGAGCTTCAACCAGTTACACAGGCTGAAAAAACATCACACCATTCACAGCGGGGAGAAACTGTACACGTGTTCTGTGTGTGACGAAGGTTCAACTGATCGTCCAACCTGGAGAGACACAAGGACACCCGCACCACGGAGAAACTGGGGAAATGTGGGGACTGTGGGAAGGGATTCAATTACCCATCCCAGCTGGAAATTCATCGGCGCAGTCACACTGGGGAGAGACCATTCACCTGCTCCATGTGTGGGAAGGGATTCACTCAGTCATCCAGCCTGCTGACACACCAGCGAGTTCACACTGATAAGAGACTGTACAAATGTTCTGACTGTGAGAAGAGCTTTAAAAGCAAACAGCACCTGCTGAGACACCAGCACACTCACACTGGGGAGAGTTCGTTCACCTGCTCTGAGTGTGGGAAGAGATTCTCTGATTCATCCAGCCTGCTGAGACACCAACGCACTCACACTGGAGAGAGACCGTTCACCTGCTCTGAGTGTGGGAAGGGATTCGCTCAGTCATCCAACCTGCTGCAGCACCAGCGTGTTCACACTGGAGAGAGGCCGTTCACCTGCCCCGAGTGTGGGAAGGAATTCGCTCGGTCATCCCACCTTCTGACACACCAGCTCGTTCACACTGATAAGAGACCATTTAAATGTTCTGACTGTGAAAAGAGCTTTAAAAGCACAAGGGATCTGCTGACACACCAACGCACTCACACCGGGGAGAGGCCGTTCATCTGCTCCATGTGTGAGAAGGGATTCACTCTGTCATCTGACCTGCTGAGACACCAGCGAGTTCACACCGGGGAGAGACCGTTCACCTGCTCCGAGTGTGGGAATGGATTCACTCAGTCATCCCACCTGCTGAAACACCAGCGAGTTCACAAGTGACTGCAGGGGTTGGATTCTGCTGTTATTGCTGCTACTAATCACATTCCGGACTGAACCATGTTCATTCTGACAGTTGGGGTTTGTTTCTGCTGATGTTAATAACCCCTATAACTGGGCTGGAGTTTAATATTTTGGATAAATGTCAAACTCTCAGTGAATCGAGTATTTGATGTCTCTGAGATAAGAGGAGACTAATTGATGTCCTGTTACCGACTGCTCCATTTCTGGGCCTTTTCTCCTTTCTAAGTCCAGATAATTTCAGTTCTCATACCTTCTGTTACTCTCAAGTCCCAGCTCTCCAGACCTTCCAGAGTGCGTGTAATAGAAAATGACTGAACATTTGTCCCAGTGTAACTTTTACTGTTATGAAATCAAAAAGACTTGAATTTCTATCCCACCTTTCACAGCCTCAGGACGTCCCAAACACTTTACAGACAATGAAATACCTTTGAAGTGTAGTCACTGTTAGAATGTAGGAAATGCGACTGCCAATTTGCACACAGCAAGATCCCACAAACAGCATTATGTATTGAGCAGATAATCTATTTTCCTGACGTTGATTGAGGATGGAAGGGGATGTGTAAAGAGATGGTCTGTGTATGGAGATGTGAAACATGGAAACAGTGTCTGTGTGATAGTGACACAGCCTTGTGGTGACAGTCAGATCAATGCACAGATATCTCAGGTTTGAGCAGGGCCAGATCACCGATGCAGTAAACAAGTTCAGTATAACTCTCGCCAGTGTAGCCGCAGCTTGTTAACAACAGACCTGGGGAGAAGAGAGCTCTGAATCCACTGTATTATCCCTGTCTCTGGACAGGTAACTATAATCTGTCTGTATTTTTACAATGCTGTTAATAAAGTCAGTAAAAGACAACCTGTTGTTGTGAGCTTGATTATCTGGTGTCTGAAACCACAAGACTCAATTTTTAGAGTCAACAAGATGAACGAGTGAACACATCACGGCCCAATACACCAGCTCTATATTCATAGGAGAAAGTCTGTTATCAAATTCCTCGAGTGGATGGAATAGAGAAAGATCCCAACTCGAAGAACATCTACAATCTGTTGTAAATACTGTCGGTTTCATTTCAATCAGAAGGCAACAGAATGAAGAAAGATCCCAACTCTAAGAAACAATCAAATCATTTGTAAATATCTTTCAAATTCTGACAGGTTCCAAATATCAATGGAAGATGAAAGGGTGTTGGAGAGTAGGGGGTGAAAGAGGAGTTGGGGTGAGGGAGTTGGAGAGTAGGGGGTGAAAGAGGGGTTGGAGTGAGGGGTGTTGGAGAGTAGGAGTGAAAGAGGAGTTTGGGTGAAGGAGTTGGAGAGTAGGGGGTGAAAGAGGAGTTGGGGTGAGGGGGTTGGAGAGTAGGGGTGAGGGGGGTTGGAGAGTAGGGGCGAAAGAGGAGTTGGGTGAGGGGTTGGAGAGTAGGGGTGAAAGAAGTTGGGGTGCGGGGGTTTGGAGAGTAGGGGTGAAAGGAGTTGGGGTGAGGGGTTGGAGAGTAGAGGTGAAAGAGGAGTTGGGGTGAGGGGGGTTGGAGAGTAGGGGTGAAAGAGGAGTTGGGGTGAAAGGAGTTGGGGTGAGGGGGTTTGGAGAGTAGGGGTGAAAGGAGTTGGGGTGAGGGGGGTTGGAGAGTAGGGGTGAAAGGAGTTGGGGTGAAAGGAGTTGGGGTTCAGGGGTTCGGAGAGTAGGGGTGAAAGGAGTTGGGGTGAGGGGGGTTGGAGAGTAGGGGTGAAAGAGGAGTTGGGGTGAGGGAGTTGGAGAGTAGGGGGTGAAAGGGGTTGGAGTGAGGGGTGTTGGAGAGTAGGAGTGAAAGAGGAGTTTGGGTGAAGGGGAGTTGGAGAGTAGGGGGTGAAAGGAGTGGGGTGAGGGGGTTGGAGAGTTGGGGTGAGGGGTTGGCGAGTAGGGGCGAAAGAAGTTGGGGTGCAGGGGGTTTGGAGAGTAGGGGTGAAAGGAGTTGGGGTGAGGGGTTGGAGAGTAGGGGTGAAAGGAGTTGGGGTGAGGGAGGTTGGAGAGTAGGGGTGAAAGAGGAGTTGGGGTGAGGGGGGTTGGAGAGTTGGGGTGAGGGGTTGGCGAGTAGGGGCGAAAGAGGAGTTGGGTGAGGGGTTGGAGAGTAGGGGTGAAAGAAGTTGGGGTGCGGGGGTTTGGAGAGTAGGGTGAAAGGAGTTGGGGTGAGGGGTTGGAGAGTAGGGGTGAAAGAGGAGTTGGGGTGAGGGGTTGGAGAGTAGGGGTGAAAGCGGTGTTGGGGTGAGGGGGGTTGGAGAGTAGGGGTGAAAGGAGTTTGGGTGAGGGGGGTTGGAGAGTAGGGGTGAAAGGAGTTGGGGTGAGGGGTTGGAGAGTAGGGGTGAAAGAGGAGTTGGGGTGAGGGGGTTGGAGAGTAGGGGTGAAAGGTGTTGGGGTGAGGGGGGTTGGAGAGTAGGGGTGAAAGAGGAGTTGGGGTGAGGGGAGTTGGAGAGTAGGGGTGAAAGGAGTTGGGGTGAGGGGTGTTGGAGAGTAGGCGTGAAAGAGGAGTTGGGGTGAGGGGGGTTGGAGAGTAGGGGCGAAAGAGGAGTTGGGGTGAGGAGTTGGAGAGTAGGGGTGAAAGAGGAGTTGGGGTGAGGGGAGTTGGAGAGTAGGGGTGAAAGGAGTTGGGGTGAGGGGGGTTGGAGAGTAGGCGTGAAAGAGTAGTTGGGGTGAGGGGGTTGGAGTGTAGGGGTGAAAGATGAGTTGGGGTGAGGGGGTTGGAGAGTAGGGGTGAAAGAGTAGTTGGGGTGAGGGGGTTGGAGTGTAGGGGTGAAAGATGAGTTGGGGTGAGGGGGTTGGAGAGTAGGGGTGAAAGGAGTTGGGGTGAGGGGGTTGGAGAGTAGGGGTGAAAGAGGAGTTGGGGTGAGGGGGTTGGAGAGTAGGGGTGAAAGAGGAGTTGGGGTGAGGGGGGTTGGAGAGTAGGGGTGAAAGAGGCGTTGGAGTGAGGGGTTGGAGAGTAGGGGTGAAAGAGGAGTTGGGGTGAAAGAGGAGTTGGGGTGAGGGGGTTGGAGTGGGGTGAAAGATGAGTTGGGGTGAGGGGGTTGGAGAGTAGGGGTGAAAGAGTAGTTGGGGTGAGGGGGTTGGAGAGTAGGGGTGAAAGAGGAGTAGGGGTGAAAGAGGAGTTGGGGTGAAAGAGGAGTTGGGGTGAGGGGGCTTTCACTGCCCATTAATAGTCTCTGTTGAACTATTATGGGGTTTATGTCTGTTTAACTGAAGTCAGACACGGAGCTGCCGTTACTTGCGGGCACTGGGCTGTTGCTGGTGAAATAATATGGACAGTGTTAATGGGGTATAGAGTCATTGGGATCATTCTGTGCTGAACACATTACTGGGCTGCGGGTTTGCACTCAGTTCCAGTGAGGAAATGCTGTTGAAGCACAAAGCTGCTGGAGATTTAAACCCCGTGGGCAATCTCACAATGATGTCAATGTTGCCGGGTGAAAGGTTCCTAACTTCAGGACCCACCTGCCGCTCGTGTGCGCTGAACCTCCTTATCACAGCCTCATAGCAAATCCAGGGACCATTTACACTGTGACCCCAAATCGAGGGACCACTTACAGTAAGGCACCAAATCCAGGGACCTCTTCCATTGAGACACCAAAGTCAAGGATCTTTTACACTGTGACACCAAATCCAGGGACCACTTATACTGAGTCAACAATTCCAGGGGCCACTTACACTGTGACACCAAATCCAGGGACCACTGACATTGAGAAACCAAATCCAGGGACCACTTACATTGAGACACCAAATCCAAGGACTACTTACACTGTGGCACCAAATCCAGGGACCACTGACATTGAGAAACCAAATCCAGGGACCACTTACATTGAGACACCAAATCCAGGGACCACTTACATTGAGGCACCAAATCCAGGGACCACTGACATTGAGGAACCAAATCCAGGGACCACTTACATTGAGGCACCAAATCCAGGGTCCACTTAAACTGTGAGATGGAATCCAGGGACCACTTACACAGTAACACAAAATCCAGGGATCACTTACGCTGAGGCACCAGATCCAGCGACCACTTATACTGAGGCACCAAATCCAGGGATCACTTACACTGAGTCTAAAAATGAAAATCAGAGAGCCTCAGTATGGGGAATGGTCATGGTGGTGAAACCAGCTCCAGTGAGTGCGAAAGGCGGGTAATGGATGAAGATATGATGGTGGAATCAGATGGCGACTGGTGGGGCCTGGTGACAGGTTATTGTCAGAAGCCCTTTTCAGGCAAGCCAATGATAGGCTGTAAGCAGCGCAACACCTGGAACTGCCTGTTCTTGTCCTAAATCCCAAGGTCTAATGTCCCTGATGTCTTTTTCTGTGAGAAATGTAGAGATGAAAAAGAAGGGAAGAAATGAGGCTTCCACAGGAAAGAAGGTACCTTGAATGAACAATTTGTGAGGCTGTTTTGTGACTCGTCTGCATGAGGTTAAAAACATGAAATGAAAAATGACACGTCGAGTGACACTGGCATTGTCAATAGTGGTTTCTAACCTTAATCACTATCTCCTAAGCCTAATATCCTATTGACTACCCCAACCACTAACCACAATCCTAACCAATAACCACAAACCACAACCACTAACACATAAACTTACACCCCAACCCCAGCCCCGAACCAAGGATTGTTGACAGGGATCAATGCAGGAGCAGACGACCTGATAAAGGAAGGGGTTAATTAATAATCTTGTTGTGCGGGGTCCTTTAGGGAAGAGTGACCATAACATGATAGAATTCTTCATTAAGATGGAAAGTGAAGAAGACAATTCGAAACTAGGGTCCTAAACCTAAACAAAGGAAACTACAAAGGTATGAGGAGTGAGTTGGCTGTGATATATTGGGGAGCTTCATTAAAATGCTTAACGGTGGATAGGCAATGGCTAACATTTAAGGAACGAATGCATCAATTGCAACAGTTAGACATTCCTTTCTGGCGCAAACACACAAAAGGAAAAGCAGCCCAACCATGGCTAACAAAAGAAATTAAGGATCGTATTAGATCCAAAGAGGAGTCATATAAAGTTGCCAGAAAAAGTAGCAAGCCTGAGGATCGGGAGCAGTTTAGAGTTCAGCAAAAAAAGGACCAAGAGATTGATTAAGAGGGGAAAAATAGATTATGAGAGTAAACTTGCAAGGAACATAAAAGTGGAATGTAAAAGCTTCTACAAGTATGTAAAAAGAGAAAGATTAGTAAAGACAAATGTAGGTCCCTTACAGTCAGAAACGGGAGAATTTATAATGGGGAACAAGGAAATGGCAGAGCAATTAAACAAATACTTTCATTCTGTCTTCACAGAAGAGGACACAAATAATTTCCCAGAAATGCTAGGGAAGCAAGGGTCCAGTGAGAAGGAGGAATTAAAGGAAATTAGAATCAGTAAAACAATAGTGCTGGAGAAATTAATGGGACTGAAAGTCGATAAATCCCCAGGGCCTGATAATCTGCATCCCAGAGTACTAAAAGAGGTAGCCATGGAAATAGTGGAAGCATTGGTTGTCATCTTCCAAAATTCCATAGATTCTGGAACAGTTCCTGCAGATTGGAGGGTGGCAAATGTAACCCCACTATTTAAAAAAGGAGGGAGAGAGAAAACAGGGAAATACAGACCGGTTAGCCTAACATCAGTAGTAGGGAAAATGCTAGAGTCTATTATAAAGGATGTGATAACAGGACACTTAGAAAATACCAACGGGATTAGACAAAGTCAGCCTGGATTTATGAAAGGGAAATCGTGTTTGACAAACCTACTGAAGTTTTTTGAGGATGCAACTGGCAGAATAGATAAGGGAGAACCAGTGGATGTAGTGTATTTGGATTTTCAGAAGGCCTTTGATAAAGTCCCACATAAAGGTTAGTGTGCAAAATTAAAGCAGATGGGATTGGGGGTAATATATGGGCATGGATTGAAAATTGGTTAACAGACAGGAAACAGAGAGTAGGAATAAATGGGTCTTTTTCAGGGTGGCAGGTGGTGACTAGTGGGGTATCGCAGGGATCAGTGCTTGGGCCCCAGCTATTCACAATATATATCAATGATTTGGATGAGGGAACCAAATGTAACATTTCCAAGTTTTCTGATGACACAAAACTAGGTGGGATTGTGAGTTGTGAGGAGGATGCAAAGAGGCTTCAAGGTCATTTAGATAAGTTGAGTGAGTGGGCAAATACATGGCAGATCCAGTATAACATGGTTAAATGTGAAGTTATCCACTTAGGTAGGAAAAACAGAAAGGCAGAGTGTTATTTAAATGGTGATAGATTGTGAAATGTTGATGAACAAAGGGACCTGGGTGTCCTTGTACACCAGTCACTGAAAGCAAGCATGCTGGTGCAGCAAACAGTTAGGAAGGCAAATGGTATGTTGGCCTTCATTGCAAGAGGATTTGAGTACATGAACAAGGATGTCTTACTACAGTTGTACAGGGCCTTGGTGAGACCACACCTGGAGTACTGTGTGCAGGTTGGCCTCCTTAACGAAGAAAGGATATACTTGTCATAGAGGGAGTGCAGCGAAGGTTCACCAGACTGATTCCTGGGGTGGCAAGACTGTCATATGAGGAGAGATTGGGTCGACTAGGCCTGTATTCACGAGAGTTTAGAAGAATGAGAGGAGATCTCATTGAAACGTATACAATTTTGACAAGGTTAGACAGACTGAATGCAGGGAGGATGTTTCCCCTGGCAGAGGTGTCTAGAACGAGGGGTCACAGTCTCAGTATATGGGGTAATACATTTAGGACTGAGATGAGGAGAAATTTCTTCACTCAGAGGGTGGTGAACCTGTGGAATTCTCCACAGAAGACTGGAGCCCAAGTCACTGAATATATTTAAGAAGGAGATAGATAGATTTCGAGACACAAAAGGCATCAAGGGGTCTGGGGAGAGAGCGGGAATATGGTATTGAGATAGAGGATTAGTCATGATCATATTGAATGACGGCCTACTCCTGCTCCTATGTTTCTATGTTTTCTATGTTTCTAAACAAATATCTCCATTTTGATATAACATGCGTGTAGGTACGCTCTATAACTTTTGATTGCATAGCCGGACAGACAGACAGACAAACAGACAGACAGACAAAACAGACAGACAAACTCGTTTATATATATAGACTAGCTGGGGAGGCCCGGCGGTGCCGAGGCTTTCTCGAGGGCATGTTGTTGTTGGAAGAGAGAGAGGGAGCGACTGGGGGGAAGAGAGAGAGGGAAGGAGAGAGAGAGAGAGGGAATGAGAGAGAGGGAAGGAGAGAGAGAGGGAAGGAGAGAGAGAGAGAGGGAAGGAGAGAGAGAGAGGGGGGAAGGAGAGAGAGGGGGAAGGAGAGAGAGAGAGATGGAAGGAAAGAGAGAGAGATGGAAGGAGAGAGAGAGAGAGGGAAGGAGAAAGAGGGAAGGAGAAAGAGAGGGAAGGAGAGAGAGACAGAGAGAGGGAAGGGAGAGAGAGAGAGGGAAGGAGAGAGAGATTGGGAGTGTGAGAGAGAGAGAGATTGGGAGTGTGAGAGAGATTGGGAGTGAGAGAGAGAGAGATTGGAGGAGTGAGAGAGAGAGAGATTGGGAGTGAGAGAGAGAGATTGGGAGTGTGAGAGAGATTTGGGGAGTGAGAGAGAGAGAGAGATTGGGAGTGAGAGAGAGATTGGAGTGTGAGAGAGAGAGAGAGATTGGGAGTGTGAGAGAGAGAGAGATTGGAGTGTGAGAGAGATTGGGAATGTGAGAGAGAGAGACTGGGAGTGTGAGAGAGAGAGATTGGGAGTGTGAGAGAGAGAGATTGGGAGTGTGAGAGAGAGAGACTGGGAGTGTGGAGAGAGAGATTGGGAGTGTGAGAGAGAGAGAGATTGGGAGTGTGAGAGAGAGGAGAGATTGGGAGTGTGTGAGAGAGAGAGATTGGGAGTGCGTGAGAGAGAGAGATTGGGAGTGTGAGGAGAGAGAGATTGGGGTGTGTGAGAGAGAGATTGGGAGTGTGAGAGAGAGAGACTGGGAGTGTGAGAGAGAGATTGGGAGTGTGAGAGAGAGAGACTGGGAGTGTGAGAGAGAGAGAGATTGGGGAGTGTGAGAGAGAGAGAGATTGGGAGTGAGAGAGAGAGAGAGAGATTGGGAGTGTGTGAGAGAGAGAGATTGGGAGTGTGAGAGAGAGAGATTGGGAGTGTGAGAGAGAGAGAGAGAGATTGGGAGTGTGTGAGAGAGAGAGAGATTGGGAGTGTGTGAGAGAGAGAGATTGGGAGTGTGAGAGAGAGAGATTGGGAGTGTGAGAGAGAGATTGGGTGTGTGAGAGAGAGAGAGATTGGGAGTGTGTGAGAGAGAGAGACTGGGAGTGTGAGAGAGATTGGGAGTGTGAGAGAGAGAGAGATTGGGAGTGTGTGAGAGAGAGTGTGTGAGAGAGAGAGATTGGGAGTGTGAGAGAGAGAGAGATTGGGAGTGTGTGAGAGAGAGAGATTGGGAGTGTGTGTGAGAGAGATAGTGGGAGTGTGTGAGAGAGAGAGATTGGGAGTGTGAGAGAGAGAGATTGGGAGAGTGAGAGAGAGAGAGATTGGGAGTGAGAGAGAGATTGGGAGTGTGAGAGAGAGAGAGATTGGGAGTGAGAGAGAGAGAGATTGGGAGTGTGAGAGAGAGAGAGATTGGGAGTGTGAGAGAGAGAGATTGGGAGTGTGAGAGAGAGAGAGATTGGGAGTGTGAGAGAGAGAGATTGGGAGTGAGAGAGAGAGAGATTGGGAGTGTGAGAGAGAGAGATTGGGAGCGTGAGAGAGAGAGAGATTGGGAGTGTGAGAGACAGAGAGAGATTGGGAGTGTGAGAGAGAGAGATTGGGAGTGTGAGAGAGAGAGATTGGGAGTGTGAGAGAGATTGGGAGTGAGAGAGAGAGAGATTGGGAGTGAGAGAGAGAGAGATTGGGAGTGAGAGAGAGAGATTGGGAGTGTGAGAGAGATTGGGAGTGAGAGAGAGAGAGAGATTGGGAGTGAGAGAGAGATTGGAGTGTGAGAGAGAGAGAGAGATTGGGAGTGTGAGAGAGAGAGAGATTGGGAGTGTGAGAGAGATTGGGAATGTGAGAGAGAGAGAGACTGGGAGTGTGAGAGAGAGAGATTGGGAGTGAGAGAGAGAGATTGGGAGTGTGAGAGAGAGAGACTGGGAGTGTGAGAGAGAGATTGGGAGTGTGAGAGAGAGAGAGATTGGGAGTGTGAGAGAGAGAGAGATTGGGAGTGTGTGAGAGAGAGAGATTGGGAGTGCGTGAGAGAGAGAGATTGGGAGTGTGAGAGAGAGAGATTGGGTGTGTGAGAGAGAGATTGGGAGTGTGAGAGAGAGAGACTGGGAGTGTGAGAGAGAGATTGGGAGTGTGAGAGAGAGAGACTGGGAGTGTGAGAGAGAGAGAGATTGGGAGTGTGAGAGAGAGAGAGATTGGGAGTGAGAGAGAGAGAGAGAGATTGGGAGTGTGTGAGAGAGAGAGATTGGGAGTGTGAGAGAGAGAGATTGGGAGTGTGAGAGAGAGAGAGAGAGATTGGGAGTGTGTGAGAAAGAGAGAGATTGGGAGTGTGTGAGAGAGAGAGATTGGGAGTGTGAGAGAGAGAGATTGGGAGTGTGAGAGAGAGATTGGGTGTGTGAGAGAGAGAGAGATTGGGAGTGTGTGAGAGAGAGAGACTGGGAGTGTGAGAGAGATTGGGAGTGTGAGAGAGAGAGAGATTGGGAGTGTGTGAGAGAGAGAGATTGGGAGTGTGAGAGAGAGAGAGATTGGGAGTGTGTGAGAGAGAGAGATTTGGAGTGTGTGTGAGAGAGATAGTGGGAGTGTGTGAGAGAGAGATTGGGAGTGTGAGGGAGAGAGATTGGGAGTGAGAGAGAGAGAGATTGGGAGTGAGAGAGAGATTGGGAGTGTGAGAGAGAGAGAGATTGGGAGTGAGAGAGAGAGAGATTGGGAGTGTGAGAGAGAGAGAGATTGGGAGTGTGAGAGAGAGAGATTGGAGAGTGAGAGAGAGAGAGATTGGGAGTGTGAGAGAGAGAGATTGGGTGTGAGAGAGAGAGAGATTGGGAGTGAGAGAGAGATTGGGAGTGTGAGAGAGAGAGAGATTGGGAGTGAGAGAGAGAGAGATTGGGAGTGTGAGAGAGAGAGATTGGAGTGTGAGAGAGAGAGTTGGGAGTGTGAGAGAGAGAGAGATTGGGAGTGTGAGAGAGAGAGATTGGGAGTGAGAGAGAGAGAGATTGGGAGTGTGAGAGAGAGAGATTGGGAGGTGAGAGAGAGAGAGATTGGGAGTGTGAGAGACAGAGAGAGATTGGGAGTGTGAGAGAGAGAGATTGGGAGTGTGAGAGAGAGAGATGGGAGTGTGAGAGAGATTGGGAGTGAGAGAGAGAGAGATTGGGAGTGATGAGAGAGAGAGATTGGGAGTGAGAGAGAGAGATTGGGAATGTGAGAGAGATTGGGAGTGAGAGAGAGAGAGATTGGGAGTGAGAGAGAGATTGGGAGTGTGAGAGAGAGAGAGAGATTGGGAGTGTGAGAGAGAGAGAGATTGGGAGTGTGAGAGAGATTGGGAATGTGAGAGAGAGAGACTGGGAGTGTGAGAGAGAGAGATTGGGAGTGTGAGAGAGAGAGATTGGAGTGTGAGAGAGAGAGACTGGGAGTGTGAGAGAGAGATTGGGAGTGTGAGAGAGAGAGAGATTGGGAGTGTGAGAGAGAGAGAGATTGGGAGTGCGTGAGAGAGAGAGATTGGGAGTGTGTGAGAGAGAGAGATTGGGATGTGCGTGAGAGAGAGAGATTGGGAGTGTGAGAGAGAGAGATTGGGTGTGTGAGAGAGAGATTGGGAGTGTGAGAGAGAGAGACTGGGAGTGTGAGAGAGAGATTGGGAGTGTGAGAGAGAGAGACTGGGAGTGTGAGAGAGAGAGAGATTGGGAGTGTGAGAGAGAGAGAGATTGGGAGTGAGAGAGAGAGAGAGAGATTGGGAGTGTGTGAGAGAGAGATTGGGAGTGTGAGAGAGAGAGATTGGGAGTGTGAGAGAGAGAGAGAGAGATTGGGAGTGTGTGAGAGAGAGAGAGATTGGGAGTGTGAGAGAGAGAGATTGGGAGTGTGAGAGAGAGATTGGGTGTGTGAGAGAGAGAGATTGGGAGTGTGTGAGAGAGAGAGACTGGGAGTGTGAGAGAGATTGGGAGTGTGAGAGAGAGAGAGATTGGGAGTGTGTGAGAGAGAGAGATTGGGAGTGTGAGAGAGAGAGAGATTGGGAGTGTGTGAGAGAGAGAGATGGGAGTGTGTGTGAGAGAGATAGTGGGAGTGTGTGAGAGAGAGAGATTGGGAGTGTGAGAGAGAGAGATTGGGAGTGAGAGAGAGAGAGATTGGGAGTGAGAGAGAGATTGGGAGTGTGAGAGAGAGAGAGATGGGAGTGAGAGAGAGAGAGATTGGGAGTGTGAGAGAGAGAGAGATTGGTGTGTGTGAGGAGAGGATTGGGTGTGTGAGAGAGAGAGAGATTGGGAGTGTGAGAGAGAGAGATTGGGAGTGAGAGAGAGAGAGATTGGGAGTGTGAGAGAGAGAGATTGGGAGCGTTGAGAGAGAGAGAGATTGGGAGTGTGAGAGACAGAGAGAGATTGGGAGTGTGAGAGAGAGAGATTGGGAGTGTGAGAGAGAGAGGTTGGGAGTGTGAGAGAGAGAGAGATTGGGAGTGTGAGAGAGAGAGATTGGGAGTCTGAGAAGAGATTGGGAGTGTGAGAGAGAGAGACTGGGAGTGAGAGAGAGAGAGATTGGGATGTGTGAGAGAGAGATTGGGAGTGTGAGAGAGAGAGATTGGGAGTGTGAGAGAGAGAGACTGGGAGTGAGAGAGAGAGAGATTGGGAATGTGAGAGAGAGAGAGATTGGGATGTGAGAGAGAGAGAGATTGGGAATGTGAAGAGAGAGAGAGATTGGGAGTGAGAGAGAGAGAGATTGGGAGTGTGAGAGAGACTGGGAGTGTGAGAGAGAGACTGGGAGTGTGAGAGAGAGATTGGGAGTGTGTGAGAGAGAGAGATTGGGAGTGTGAGAGGAGAGACTGGGAGTGTGAGAGAGAGAGAGATTGGGGGGGAGATAGAGAGAGAGAGAGAGAGATTGGGAGTGTGAGAGAGAGAGATTGGGAGTGTGAGAGAGAGAGACTGGGGAGAGAGAGAGAGAATGGGGAGATAGAGAGAGAGAGCGACTGAGGGGGAGAGAGAGAGCGACTGAGGGTGAGAGAGAGAGAGATGTGGAGAGAGAGAGAGGGAGAGACTGGGGAGATAGAGAGAGAGACTGAGGGGGGAGAGAGAGTGAGACTGGGGGGGAGAGACAGAGCGACTGAGGGAGAGAGAGAGGGAGACTGGGGGAGAGAGAGAGAGATGGGGGAGAGAGAGAGAGACGGAGGAGAGAGACTTTTTCGAGGGCATGTTGTTGTTGGAAGAGAGAGAGCGAGTGGGGGGGGGGAAGAGAGAGAGAGAGAGCGAGTGGGGGGGGCGGTGCAGAGGCTTTTTTGAGGGCATGTTGTTGGAAGAGAGAGAGGGAGCGACTGGGGGGAGAAGAGAGAGAACGACTGGGGGGGGGAAGCGAAGAGAACGACTGGGGAGGAAGCGAGAGAGCGACTGGGGGGAAGAGAGAGAGCGACTGGGGGGAGAGAGAGAGCGACTGGGGGGGAAGAGAGAGAGCGAATGGGGGGGAAGAGAGAGAGTGACTGGGGGGGAAGAGAGAGAGCGACGGGGGGGAAGTGAGAGAGCGACAGGGGGAAGAGAGAGAGCGATGGGGGGAAGAGAGAGAGCGACGGGGGGGGAAGAGAGAGAGCGACGGGGGGGGAAGAGAGAGCGCGACGGGGGGAAGAGAGAGAACGCGACGGGGGGAAGAGAGAGAGCGCGACGGGGGGAAGAGAGAGAGCGTGACGGGGGGAAGAGAGAGAGCACGACGGGGGGAAGAGAGAGAGCGCGACGGGGGGGAAGAGAGAGAGCACGACGGGGGGAAGAGAGAGAGCGCGACGGGGGGAAGAGAGAGAGCGCGACGGGGGGAAGAGAGAGAGCGCGACGGGGGGAAGAGAGAGAGCGCGACGGGGGGAAGAGAGAGCGCGCGACGGGGGAAGAGAGAGCACGACGGGGGGAAGAGAGAGCGCGCGACGGGGGGAAGAGAGAGAGCGCGACAGGGGGAAGAGAGAGAGCGCGACGGGGAAGAGAGAGAGCGCGACGGGGGGAAGAGAGAGAGCGCGATGGGGGGAAGAGAGAGTGCGACGGGGGGAAGAGAGAGCGCGCGACGGGGGGGAAGAGGGAGAGCGCGACGGGGGGAAGAGAGAGAGCGCGATGGGGGGGGAAGAGAGAGAGCACGATGGGGGGAAGAGAGAGCGTGACGGAGGGAATAGAGAGCGCGCGACGGGGGGGGACGAGGGAGAGCGCGACGGGGGGGGAAGAGGGAGAGCGCGACGGGGGGAAGAGAGAGAGCGCGACGGGGGGGGGGAATGTGGCCCGATGGACCCCTGCGAAGGAAGAAGGTAAGATCTCCCACCCCTTCACTCTTTCCCTCCCTGTCCCCACCCCTTCACTCTTTCCCTCCCTCACCCTCTCTCTCCCTCCCCCGTCTCTCCCTGCTTTACTCTCCCTCCCTCTCCTCACGCTCTCCCTCCCTCCCCCCTCTCTCTCCCTCCCCGTCTCTCCCTGCTTTACGCTCTCTCCCTCCTCCCCCCCTCTCCCTGCCCTCCCCCTC
Source organism: Somniosus microcephalus (assembly GCF_052327205.1). Taxonomy (NCBI): domain Eukaryota; kingdom Metazoa; phylum Chordata; class Chondrichthyes; order Squaliformes; family Somniosidae; genus Somniosus; species Somniosus microcephalus. The sequence continues at coordinate 132,156,694 of NC_140990.1, forward strand.
TCGCTCCCCTCCCCCCACCCTCCCTCGTTCCCCCACCCTCTCGCTCCCCCCCACCCTCTCTCCCCTCCCCCCACCCTCTCTCCCCTCCCCCCACCCACCCTCTCGCTCCCCCCACCCTCTCTCCCCTCACCCCACCCTCTCTCCCCTCCCCCCACCCTCTCTCCCCCCTCCCCCCCCCACCCTCTCTCCCCTCCCCCCACCCTCTCTCACCCCACTCTCCCTCTCTCCCCCCACCCTCCCTCGCTCCCCACCCTCTCGCAACCCCCACCATCTCTCCCCTCCCCCCACCCCTCTCTCCCCTCCCTCTCTCCCCTCCCTCTCTCTCTCCTCCCCCTCCCTCTCTCCTCCCCCACCCTCTCTCTCTCCTCCCCCACCCTCCTCTCTCTCCTCCCCACCCTCTCTCTCTCCTCCCCTCCCCTCTCTCTCTCCTCCCCCACCCTCTCTCCTCCCCACCCTCTCTCTCCTCCCCACCCTCTCTCTCTCTCCTCCCCCACCCTCCCTCTCTCCTCCCTCTCCCCCACCCTCCCTCTCTCCTCCCCACCCTCCCTCTCTCCTCCCCCACCCTCCCTCTCTCTCCTCCCCCACCCTCTCTCTCCTCCCCCACCCTCTCTCTCTCTCCCCACCCTCTCTCCTCCCCCACCCCCTCTCTCCTCCCCCACCCCCTCTCTCTCCTCCCCCACCCTCTCTCTCTCCTCCCCCACCCTCTCCTCTCCTCCCCCACCCTCTCTCCTCCCCCACCCTCTC